>NC_140508.1:55390565-55990565 GCF_964339955.1 Pipistrellus hanaki
GAATTACTACCTCCAGCTGAGTGGCATCACCTGGGAATTTGTTAGAAAGGAAAAATTCATACCCCATTAAAAACCTACTGAATCAGAATTTACATTGAGCAGCATCTCTAGACCAGTGTTTCCCAAACTTCTCTCATGATGAGAATCACCTGGTGGAGTTGTTAAACTACAGATTCCTGAATCCCAACTAAGAAGTGCTAAACTAGAATTGTGCTGTATACTTAACTAAGCTTAGAGCACTAGTTAAGTATACAATTTTACCTATATGTTCCCAAAAATTCTAATTTAGCATTTCTTAGTGATTCTCATCATGAGAGAAGTTTGGGGAACACTGCTCTAGGTGATCCCACCACACACTGAGGCCGAAGAAGCACTATCCTAGGCGATTTCCAATGAAGTGGTCCTTTCCAGGGCTAGTATGATGACCTTAGATAGTCCTAACAATTACTCCGAAGCAGAATTTCAAAGCACCAGAGATTAGAGCAAAAGGCACAGAAAGGAAATATTCCTGATGACATGAACAAGATACACTCTGGTAAAAAGAAACAAACCCCATGTTGTACGGTAAAGAAGTAATAATACCCTGCACACAAGAAAAATTCTTACTACAAAAAAAACCAACTTCCTTTCGTAGAATGTTCATTCTGGTACCGCTGTAAATACATAGGCACTGTTAAATATCTACGTCGTTAAATCGTGACTTGAAACATTGGCTTAAAAGCTAAAGACAAATTCAGTCCCACGGGATTCTCCACGCTGGGGATGTATGAACAACATAAAGAGAGTACTGGGTTTGCAGCCAGGAAAAAACACACAACCACTTTCGTAAATCACTTCACTTTTGGGGGTGAGGGAGGTTTGTCTCAGTTTCTATCTCATCTACGAGGGATAATAACAGTCTACTGAACAGCGTTAGAGGAGTTATATAAACTCATCTAAGGTGTTTCTCAAACGCTAACATTCCTCTTCCCCAATGGGTAAGAATAAGATGACCTCTGGCCTCGCTCTCCAAGCTGATCCGTTTGCCCTTCCCCACTTAGAACCTGGGCTTAATCGGTCTCTGACGGGTGAGACACCCGGGGTTCAGGTGTGCTGCATGAGCGGCCCAAACCCCTGGCCCTCGGGGGCGGGGCGGGAGCCAGCCTTTCGGGCTAAAACCGCCCGGGCCCTCCCCTTCGGGCCGCCCCCGCCCCGTCCCGCAGACGCGCGGCCGGGGAGCGCGCGCCGCAGAGGCTGGCCCGCCCGGGTCTCAGCCCGCAGAGCAGCCCTCCCCGCGGGCCGCGGGGCGCCGGAGCGCGGGTCCCGGTGCGGCCGGCGGGGCGGCGGCAGCGGGCAGCCACGGCGGGGAAGACGCAGGTAAGCCGCTGTCCCCCATCCCGGCCCCCACGACGCGGTCCAAAGCCTCCACTGCGGCGTACACCCCTCCCTGACCCCAGGGCACAATCCCAGCCATTTCGGGGAGGAGAGGAGGGCAGAGAGGAGCGCCGGCTCCGGACCCCCACCCTCCCGCGCCCCGCGCCCCGCTCACCGTAAACCGCGTCCGCGCTTCGGGTAAACTGAAGAGCGGCGGCGTCGGAGACATCTTCTCGGCTGCGCGTGCCCGCAGCCCCCGCGCCGCGGCGCAGGCCGATGACGTCACGGCGGGAGCAGCGAGACGGCGGGCTCGGCGTGCGGCTAGAGCGGCCCGCGGGCCGAGGGGCGGGGCGGCGGGCGGTGGGGCGCTTCGGTGGGGAGCGGGCTCAGGTGGGCGTGGGGAGATGGAGTCAGCCGCTCCAGGCCAAGTCCGGGTGCAGGGGGTAGTAGCCCTTGGGGTGGCGGCGTGTGGGCGGCCGCGCCCGGTAAGCTCTACGCAGCCGGGCGGGGACTGGGCCGAGGCGCGGCCCGCGGCGGCTCTTCCGGATTGGGGAAGCCGGGCTGGCGGCGGCTCCGGAGGATCCCAGGCCGGGGGGCTGTGGCCGGGAGCTCCGGGGGAAGCAGCGGCCGTGGCCGCGGGCTGCCGGGCCGCAGTTGTTCCCACGGAAGAAGTCGTCTCGGCATCAGCCATGTAGTTAGTTCATGGGCTGTAGCTCATCAGCGGTTCACTCTTCTGTGATAATAGAAATATTGTCTATGTCACGGGGGCTATTGAATCTTAGAGAGTGGGAATTAAAAATATATATATATATTTTATTGATTTTTTTTTTTACAGAGAGCAAGGGAGAGGGACAGAGAGCTGGAAACATCGATGAGAGAGAAACATCGATCAGCTGCCTCCTGCACACCCCCTACTGGGGATGTGCCCGCAACCGAGACACACGCCCCCCGATCGGAATCGAACCCGGGACCCTTAGGTCCGCAGGCCGGTGCTCTGGCGAGAGTGGGAATGTTTGAGCATGCTTCCTCCTAGTCAACTTGGCCATAAATCCCTGCTGCAACTAACACAATAGCCTTACAGGATACATCCTTGTCAGTTTTCTTGAGAACAGGATGCCAATAAGCCTTACAAGATAGATCGCTGTCAACTTTCCTGATAACGGGATGCAGTCAGTTACTCCACCAGGTCCCAAAATGACATGTTGACTTTACCTAAGAAAAACTACTTTGTTTAAATTGTTTTAAAATGGTTGGCTCTGCAAAAACAGGAGGTAGTGAATGGGTATAAATACAGTTGGACACAAAGGGTCAGGGCCCCTCTCGGGGCTGCGTGGAGAGAGCAGTCAGCCAGCCGGTTATTAAAATTTTAATTTGGTCTGGACTCCAGTGGTCGTTTACCCGCGTTCGCTCCACAACATTGAAAAGCGCTAATGAAACGGTGAATGCAAGTGTGGCTTGTGTAGCAATAGAAGGGTTAAGGCAGGATTCCGTGCTGATAGGAGATGGGTGGCACTGCCTGCCGGGTAGAGGCACCCACCCCCTGAAAAGCCCTGTCCCCTCACTTCGCTCCCTGGTCGCCTCTCCCTGGAGAAGGCTTGGCCAAGGAGAAGCCATGTACCAGTAACTTCCTTAGTTGGAATTATGCTGTGGAGAGATAATTTTGTTGACCCAAAGTGGGAAGACATTCCTGCCAGTTCTTATTCCCTTGTACCTAAAAGTGGAAAGTGAGGTGTGCTTTACCTAAGCTTCGTTGGCATCTAACGAGAGTACAGGAAGCCAACGAAAAGATAACTTTGCATAGTGTTGCCTGTAAGGGGGAATTGTGAAAAGTGATGGCTACTCTGGAGCATTGCAGTCTTTTTTTAAGAATCAACAGATTCTTATTCAGGCTAAATTGTATAACAAATCTCAAAATTGGCAAAATAAGCTGTTATTAACTGATTTAATAGGTAGCTATTGTAAGGGAATTATCATATTACAGATGATCATTAACTATATCAACGTACAACGTAACCTGAGAGAGAAAAACAATTGTGTGGTCTGTGTGTGTGTGTGTTGTTGTTGTTGTTGTTGTTGTTTTTTACAAAAATTCAAGCATAAGAAGAGCTGGCATTTATTGACTTACCCATGAGTAATTCTATTACTCGGCAAACATTTGTTGGGTACATTGTACACAATGGACAGTATTTGTGGAAAGAATAGATTTATGAACAAAATGATAAAGGTTAATTTCTGTTTTGAGGATTCCTTAGTTTGGTTGACATAAAAGAAACAATTATATTATGAATACAATTTCTATCATAAGTAATTTAGATAATAGCTGCTGTAAGAGATCAAAGGAGAGAGAAATCACTACCATATGAGGTGATCAAGGAGCCTTCATGGAGAAGATTCAATATGAGCTGGACCCAGAAGAATTCCAATAGACGTAGGGAAGGAGTAAATAGGAAAGACATTCCCATGGGAGCGAATGGAATGAGCAGAGGTGTGGAAGGAAGAAAGCATAGTGAAAGCTGTTTAACATTGGGTTCCAGACAAGTTGGAACAATGCTTTATTAATGTTTGAGGTCAAAGAATGTTACGGTTTAAAAATGGTTTTTATAGTTCCTACCAAGTTATAGCTGGCAGTATATTTGGGGGAAAGGAGAGAAATGAACTCATTTTGCTGCCAAGTGAAGAAACACTAGATAAACTATAGGGAAAAAACAGCAATTTTAAGGGGATAATGAAGTATTATTGTTTAATGGGTATAGGTTTTGGCTTGGGATGATGAAAGAGTTCTGGAGACGGATAGGAGATGGTTGCACAACAAGTGGATATACTAATGCCACTGAATTGTACACCTTAAAATGGTTGAAAATGCTAAATTTTATGTATAAAATTAAAAAAATTTTAAACAAAAGCAGCAATCTGATCTAGATAGCTTTAAAAGGGCAAAAATATCATAGATATTAGTGTGATTTGAGATCTCAAGATATTTTAAACAGCCAGGAAGTAGTAGGTAGTGCATTTTAAAAAGATGTCCATAAAAAAAATCACTGCAGTAAAAATATTTCAACATTTAGATCACTTTAATAAATGCTTTATAACTCCCAGTGCTCTTAACATATAATACCTCATTTTATCCTCTTAAGTGATATTTTGAGCTGGGTAATATAACTGTTAGACTCATCTTATATAATAAAAGGCTAATATGCAAATAGACTAAATGGCAGAATGACCAATTGCTATGACGCACACTGACCACCAGGGGGCAGACACTCAATGCAGGAGCTTACCCCTGATGGTCAGTGCGTTCCCACAGGGGAGTGCTGCTCACAGCTGACAAGTGAAGTGGCAGTGGTGGGAGCCTCTCCCACCTCTGTGGCAGTGCTAAGGATGTCCAACTGACAGCTTAGGCCTGCTCCCCTAAGCTGTCAGTCTGATGTCACACCACCACCACCACCACCCCCCCCCCCACCCCCCCCCCCCCCCCGCTCCTGGACTACGAGAGGGTGCAGGCCAGGCTGAGGGACACCCCTAAGTGCACGAATTTCATGTACTGGGCCTCTAGTTTTTTTGTTTTGTTTTAATATATTGGTTTTTTACAGAGAGGGAGAGGGATAGAGAGCTAGAAACATTGATGAGAGAGAAACATCGATCAGCTGCCTCCTGTACACCCTCCACTAGGATGTGCCCTCAACCAAAATACATGCCCTTGACCGGAATCAAACCTGGGACCTTGCAGGCCCCAGGCTGATGCTCTATCCACTGAGCCAAACCAGTTAGGGCTGGGCCTCTAGTTTTATACATAAGGAAGCAAAGAGATGGGATTCTTGACAGAGGTAATTGGCCAAATGAGATTACATGGGGGTTTTGATTCCAGATTTCATGTTCTTTAAACTGGTAATAGTGTTGTAATGGTTGAGGTTTTTTGTTTGTTTTAAAATTTACTTTTATTGTTGAAAGTATCGTTATGTCTTTTTTCCCCATTGACCCCCTTAATCCACAACCACAACTCTCCTCCCCTCCCCTCCTGGCCTTCACCACACTACACTATTGTCTGTATCCATAGGTTATGTATATCTATATACGTACACTGAGTGGCCAGATTATTAAGACCACCTGACGTTTGTAGGCAAATTAGCCATACACTGCATTGTATGGGATATGGAAGCCAAAGGTCTGTTCGAACACTTCGCTGTCTGCCCTTACCAAGATAAAATGTCTCCAATTCACGTAGAAGCACAAGGATGGACAGTTGAGCACTGGAAAAAGTTATGTGACTCGATGAATCGCATTTCCAGTTGCATCATGCAGATGGCAGAGTGAGAATTTCGCAGAAACAGCATGAAAGCATGCACCCCACATGCATGAGTACAACCCTTCAAGCTGGTGGGGGCAGTGTTATGGTTTGGGGCATGTTTTCCAGGCATGATTTGGGCCCTTTAATTCATGTGGAACGAGGTCTGAATAGCACAACATACCTAAGTATCGTTGCTGATCAAGTCCATCCTATCATGTTTACGGTGTATCCCAGTGGATACAGCTATAGGTGTCAGCTTGAACCTATGGTCCGAACACTGGCCCCACCTGCCTAAGTGATATAGGCTGCAAGTAAACAAAGCTTGATCAGGTGCATGTCATTGAGTAGGATCAAAACTCACCAGAATGTTGTAAACATCTTTACCACGCCCTTACTCTGCCTCATGGCATCTGCTATAAAATATTATAACAGGGCTTGTAGCCTGTGGAGCTGTCTCTCGGGGAAGCAGCGTCCCACCAAGATCCAGCTTTCATTCTCTTGTCTTTTCTAAGCCCTTCAGCTGTCCCCACTAAGGTTCACCCTTGGCTGTGCCAGTGTGGCACAAATCCTGTTTGGTGAGCTTGGTTGGAAAGCCGATGAGCATAATTCAAGGTGAGAAATAGAATAGTGGGATGTCTTCTTGCCCTGGTAAGCCTAGCTTCCCTGCAATGGTAGGCAGAGATTTTGTCTGAAATTGTGCCATTGCTTGGCTTGTTTTCATTTCCTGTCCTGTTTCTCTCTACCCCTTACTCGTTTCTTTTGAGATCACCTTCCGTCATTTGCTCACAAATTCTCACCTCAAGGTAGGCAGGTGTCTGGAGATCCTGATTGTACTAGTTGGGGTATACCAAGAAGCAGACATCAACACAGGATTAGATGTGCAAGAGGTTCATTTTGGAGGGAGCAGGGGCAGGCTGGGAGGACTTGCAGGCCACAGTGCAGCTGACCCCTCTGAAAGGAAAAGAGGCTTGGGTAGGAAGCTTGTGTGAAACGCGGCTCCAAGAAAGGTTTGACTTTGCAGTTTGCTGGAATGGTCCTGCTGCTCTGCCGTGCTCAGGCATTGGCTAGAAGCAGCCTTAGAAAGCCTGGCCTCTGTGCAAATGTGATTGATCCAGAGGACAGTAGCTGGGCTGCTGTTAGTTGTGCTGCCCACAGCAGAAGATCTGAGGGGAGCTTTTTCATGGCCACCACCCTGTCCTAGGGTATTGTTATCCATTCATTTAAAGAAAATATTTTCTTGGTTATATATATATATATATATATATATATATATATATATATATGTGTGTGTGTGTGTGTGTGTGTGTGTGTGTGTGTGTAATCTGGCACTGTGAATAAAACAGAAGCACTACTATGCTCATGCACCTTTTATTCTGTGGGAGAGCAGATTCCCCACCCCCCCCCCCCCCCCAGAGCAGATTTTTTTAAAAGTAAAAACATAAATTTTACTTGTGATAAATGCCATGATGGAAGTAATAGCTAACATCTATTGATGTGAGTTCAATCATCTATTAAATTGAACTCATTTAATCTTCCCAGCAACCTTATGAGGTAGGTACTTTTTATTCCCAGTTTACAGAAGAATCTGAGGTGAACAGTGCTTAGTTAACTTAGCCCTAAGGTCATTCAAAATCTAAGGAATGAGAAACTGAGGTAGAGAATGCTTTAGGCCACATGTGTCAAACACAAGGCCCGCGGGCCAAATCCAGCCCGCCAGGCCTTGCAATGTGGCCCGCACCGCGCTGTCATCACTGCACTCCGCTGTCAGTTTATGACATTGTCAGTTTATGACTGTTCAGTAAACCATTCGGCCCGCGATTTAGGCTGGATTTTAGATTTTGGCCCCTTCTCTGATTGAGTTCGACACCCCTACTTTAGGCAGTATTTCACCCTCCCCCCCCACCCCCCCAATTACAGTTGACATTCAGCACCATATTAGTTTCAGGTGTACACATTTATATAATTTATGAAGTGATCCTCCCAACAAGCATATTACTCACCTGGCATCATACATCGTTATTACAACACTATTGACTATATTCCCTATGCTGTGTTTTACATCCCTATGACGTTAAAAAAAAAATCAAACCTGTCAATTCCACTTCGTAGTCCCTCCACCTTTTCCAGCCTAATCCCCCTCTCACCCAGTCTGTTCCCTGCAATCCATGCCTTTCTCTCTGCCAGAAAGGACCTCTCTGAGGAAGCGCTATTTCAGTTAAAGCTTAAAGAATAGAAAGGGAATGAATTGTACGTTTGTGAGGGGAGGGCTTGGTAGGGGAAGGCAAGAAAGAACATCCCAGGCAGAAGGAACAGCGTGTGCGATGGCTTGTTAGGGAGGAGAGCAAGATGGAGAGCAGAGGGAAACGGAATTGGGAAAAAGGATGGAGCCAGGTTCTTCAGGACCGTGTACCTCTCCGGAGTTGCAGTTTCTTCTGCTGCACACTACAGTCCGCTGGAATCTTGTGGGACACAAAGTTTGTTTTAAAGTTTTCTACATTTTGCATAAACTATTTCAGAGGAGAGTCATTTGCTTTCATGGGTCAAATTGCTTTCACTCTGGAGCATCTGATTTCCTTCATGTGACTGGTGATTTTTCATTGTGTTTATGTTTATCAATGAGGGTAAGGTTGTTCATTCCTAATAGTTGTTGCGGGGGGGGGGGGGGGGCGGCATATTTCCCACTCCTTGCCTGCCATTCCCACCCCCTGCCACCCCATTCTTGTAACAGACAAAGCAGTTGTGGGCTGATGACCAGACCTGGCCAGGACGAAGTCTCTGAAATGTTTTTCTGCAGCTGGAAAATGTGGCTGCTGGATTCACCAGAATTCACTTTTATAAACAATCGAAACCTACTTTGGTTAGTATTTTGAGAAGTTCAGACAACCAAGCGGAAAGCTCTGGAAATGAAGCTTGGGTTCAATGGAAGTAAGACATAGTTTTTAGTCTTAAGATGTCCCTGTTAACGTCACCTCTAAGGGACTTGGTTCTGCTTCTGGATTTTGGGGCCCCTAAACACTTGTCACCCTCTCACTGAACGCTCACCACCCCACCATGCTGCGGCAGCCTCCCCAGCCTTCACACCTTTGCACTATTTCCTCTAGATTCAGGGTCTTGGCTGGGAGTTCAGGTTTATGCTTGTGCCCTGGCTTCCGGGGAACAGGGAAAGTTATGATGCCCATCCTTCCTCCTTCAGCTTCTGTAGTGAGCTGCACAGCCCTATTTTTGGAATTGCCCCTTCCTGGAAAGGGTATTTGGATGCTGAGCATCCAGTAGGATACTATCAATTGGTGGTTCTGTACAAAAGATGCCCAGTCTCAATCAGGATAATGCATTAAACAATACTGAGATATTGTTTTCTCATCTATAAGACTGGCATGAGTTCAAAAGCCTGATGAATGTTGGTGAGGAGATGAAGCTTGTATACTGAGCTGATGGAAATATCATCTGGTACAACCAGTTGGGAAAAGAATTTGTCATTCTGGTAATTTGAAGATGTATAATACTCTTCCCGCTAATAATTCTATTTTAAGGTATACACACTAGAGGATTTCTTAACACATGTATGTAGAGACCTGTTCAAGAATGTTTACTTCAGTACTGTTAGTAATACTGAGATGACGGGTCAGATAATGAATATAGTCTTAAGTGTTCAACTGCTGAATGTGTAAGGCAGTGAAAAATTTAAAAATAGCTGTACTTTTTCAATGGGAATAAATTTCTTTCACTGGTTGAAGTGAATATGATTGTACTTTCCAAAAGGAATATGAAATCTTGTAGAGGAAAGAGAAAGTTCTTGGGATTGCCAAGACATTTTGTGAATGAGTTTCCATGCCCCCAATCCCTCATTAAAATATGATCATTTTGTTTCTTTCCAGACATAACACAAAATTACCTTAAGTCCCATTGAAATGAGAGCTTTTTGAAGTAGTTAGTTCTTACCACAAGAGGTCAGCATTTGCATGGAAATATTTTCTGTAAAGTAGCACAGTGGAAAAATAGACAAAATGAGAGCTTTTTTGTGTTTGACTGTATTCCTACCTGATTCGGATTCTGGTACTGATCTTCAGCTGCCTTAGTCAATGGAAATTTTAAGTTATTACAGAAAATGGGTATGTACTAGTGTAGTTTTGTGTTAGAATATTTCATTTTCATTAATTCTGAACAGCTGCATGCTATAGAAGGCAGGAATGCTCATCTTGACTTAAAAAAAATATATTGATTTTTTTTTTTTTTTTTAACAGAGGAAGGGAGAGGGATAGAGAGTTAGAAACATGTATAAGAGGGAAACATCGATCAGCTGCCTCCTGCACACCCCCTACTGGGGATGTGCCCAAAACCAAGGTACATGCCTTTGACCGGAATCGAACCTGGGACCCTTCAGTCCACAGGCTGATTCTCTATCCACTGAGCCAAACCAATTAGGGTGCTCATCTTGAGTTTGATGGTGTTTTTCTTTCAAGGAGTTCCTTGACCACTTAAAGCAGTTTGAAAAATGGGTGATGCATACTTACATAAGGGGGAATTACTAAGTTATGATTATTTCACGACCTCGTTTAGCATTTATAATTTTTAATACTCTTAGAGGAAAATGAAGCACTTTGCTGTCAGGGCTAGAAGAAGGCCCTGCCACTTGGTTCTGGTTTGGCTTTCCACTAAAATGTTTCTTTACTCAACTCCAGGTTCCTTCCACCCGCTTTGTAAATGGAAAGTAGTGAGGAGTTTCCTATTTGGAAGTCAGCACAGACCTACACTAAATTGTCAGTGTTGATGGCAGTGAATTGTAGACTAAGAGACTAGGATAGCGTTTTTATTCAGACACTTTCCCCACAGTTTTTGCATACTGCCTTATACTTGAATGTCTGCCTTAATGAGAATAGAAATCTGATCAATTCATTCCCAGCTAAAATTCCTTCAGTGGCTCCAAGTAGCTTTCAAGACCTAATTGAATTAGCTTCATGTTCTAAAATATTCATAATATGGCCCTGCCAGCCTTGTATATTAATATATTCATATTTAGACCAACTACTATATGCTAAGCTTGCATTATATGTCATTATTATCTTCCACTCTTTATAAACATGATCTCATGATTGTTCCTTACTTTTTGAAATATTGTATGCAAATGAGGAAACCAAGACTAAGAGCCCTGGCCAGTGTGGCTAAGTGGTTAAAGCGTGGGCTTTTCCACCGGAGGGTTGTGGTTTTGATTCCTGGTCAAGTGGGCATGTATCTGGGTTGCAGGTTCTAGCCCTGGTTTCCATGCGTGAGGGAGCCAACCAATAAATGTGTCTCTTTGACATCGATGTTTTTCTTTCCTCTCCTCCCTAATTCTTCTACTCTTTCAAGAAAAAAAAAAAATAAATCAATGGAGCCCTAACCAATTTGACTCAGCGGATAGAGTGTCATTCTGCAGACTGAAGGGTCCCAGGTTTGATTCCGATCAAGGGCATGTACATTGGTTGCAGGCACATTCCCAGTAGGAGGTGTGCAGGAGGCAGCTGATGGGTGTTTCTCTCTTCATTGATGTTTCTAACTCTCTATCCCTCTCCCTTCCTCTCTGTAAAAAATCAATAATATATATATATTTTTAAATCAATGAAAAAAATATCCTCAGATGAGGATCAACAACAACAAAACTCCTTTATATAACTGCAATTTAAACTTGAATGTATTTGACTCCAAAGTCATAGCTATATATTACACTTCTTTCATCTTGCCTCTCCTCACAACCAAACACTCTGAAGTCACACTGAACTACTCTTGCTTCCTTTTATGTCATACATTTTTGCTTCTTCTGAAATGTCTTTCTCACTTGCTCTAACTGGTTAAATCCAAGTTGACTCTCCTCAATCTGTTCAATTGTGTTTTTGCCCTTGTTCAGAGTTATAGAGTCACAGTCCTGGGCAGTTTTTCTTAGAATGTGTGTGTGGTAGTGTAGCAGAAGATTGGGGAGGTAATTGCTGATGCTATATTGGAAGAACTATTGCTCTGTGCAGGGTGGAAATCCATTTTTAGCTTGAAACCCAACAAGGCAGTGATTCTTGCTTCCAAAAGGAACAAAATAAGTCCATCTCCTTTGACCCAGGATAAGTGACTGGGGGGGAGGGGAGGTTCAATAATTATTCAAAGTGTGTGTACATTGTGAAGCAGTAACTAACATTTCAAGACAGACCTCCCAAGTTACAGGGAGTTGTAGGGTCAAGAGAGCAGAAAATCATTACCTGGGTTGACAAATCAAATAGGCAGCCTTTAAGTAAAGGCGAGACTAGAAATGATCTTTGAGTCTTTGCAAATATAAAGACCAAAAGGGCCTTGTAAGTAAGGATTCCCAAACCACTATAGGAAGGATTGGGGTATTCAGGTTGGGCAAATAATAGAGAAGCAACACTCGTCATAAAATTCTTTTCTTAAAGTAGCTGATTGCTGTTTGAGCATGCTATGTGGGAACAGAAATTTTGAGAGATTGTAACTTCAACATTTTCTTTCTTTCTCAAACTGGGAGCTAGACTCTCCACTTAGATTTGTAGAATGAGCTTTTGTTTATTTATTTTTTTAATTCTCACCCAAGGACATGTTTTTAATGATTTTAGGGAGAGGAAGGGAGAGGGAGGGAGGGAGGAGAAATATCACTTGATTGCCTCCTGCATGCTACCTGACTGGGGTTTGAACCTACAACCCAGGTATGTGCCCTGAGCAGGAATAGTATCTGCATTCTTTCGGTGTACAGGACAATGCTCCAAGCCACCCAGTGAGGGCGAGCATTGCCTTTTAAAAAAATATATTTTATTGATTTTTTTTTTTTTACAGAGAGTTAGAAACATCTATGAGAGAGAAAACATCGATCAGCTGCCTTCTGCACATCTTTCCCTGGGGATGTGCCTGAAACCAAGGTACATGCCCTTGACCAGAATCGAACCTGGGACCTTTTAGTCTGCAGGCCTATACTATATCCACTGAGCCAAACTAGTCAGGGAGCAAGCATTGCCTTCTTATTTAGCTTTGGTTTCTTCCTCTTTTTTATTCGCATTTTGAACAGTTTTTTAGTTATTGAGATTCTGGAAATTTCCAGGCTAAGTTATGGCTTTGTTTTCTTGAGAGGAAGGAGTTCTTTAAAGATATGGCTTTATTAGTTTCCCATTTCAAATATTTTCTTTTTATCACCCATTCTCCAAATGTTATGAGAAAGGGAAGGGACTTAGCATATTCTAAGCATATGCTAAGTGCCAGACAGTCTTTCATATTATCTCATTTAGTTGCTGGTACAGTGCCTAAGGTGTGCTAGTATTTTCATTATTTCATAGAGGCAGATATCAAGAATGATAGAGATTAAATAACCTGCTAGTAAGTGGGGAAGCTGAGATTTGAATAGCATCAGTTCTGACACAGATCCCTTGTATTGACGAAAATTATTTTAATGTTACTTAAGTGAACAAACATAAAACTAGATGTATGGCATAAGTATGCTTTTTGATATTTATATAACTATAGAATGAAAAGCAAATACACAGATTAAATCCTCATATAACATTAATAATGGACAATTAGTATGATTTTGAAATAAAATTGAGAGTGTAAGTACAGTATTGATTCTTTTTCCTTTCTAACTGCTATGTGATGATTTCCTTTCCACATTATTGTTTTCTCTTTGAACTACTGTGAAAATCCTAGATTTGTACAGCACATTGTGATACAATTTAGATTTTTCTTGGCCCAAATCATTTTGTTATGAAATCCCACCTCTGTTCATTGGCCCATAGTAAAAAGGAACTAGGTTACTAGAATGTCTACTCCTTGAAGGTGGGCCCTTTCTCTGCCTTTTTCACTGTTGTGTTGTTGGTGTCTAGAACATTATCTGGCACATGGTAGGTGCTCAAATATTCACTGAATGTAGGAGTTAACGAACAAATACATGCTTGGGGTTAATACATTTTTATATGTAAATGTAGGCCCTGAAATTTTGTGGCAATAATAGCTTGTAAGGTGGTCATCCAGATGATTCAAAATTGCTGACATAGTATTTCCACATATTGTTCGTCGATTTCTCCCTGTGGTGGCCCTCTCCAACCTTACCCTTTCCTCCTACCCAGACCATTCAAGCAGGTTCTTGGGCTCTAGGCCTGTGACCTTATGGGAGACATCTGATTGGTCAGAAAAGCAGAAATTGTTTGCAAGCTTTCTTGATTTTTGTTCTCTAAGCCTCCAGATGAAAGCCGTTTCTGGCTTTTCCTTAGTGTGCTCCTTCCATTTATACTCTTCATTCTTCTCAATCTGTTCCCTCACAGGGTGGCCATATGAATTGCATCATCCAGTCTCATGCCTTTTGGCTTCTGCTTGGATTTGGCCAGTGGGAGGCAGTGGCATGAAATTGGGGTGGGGGCGGGGGGAGAGGGTGATAGATGTAGGAGGGAGAAGGGGGCACATCTTCATTTGGTTTTGGGGCTCTCTGAAAGGCCATGGAATTGTGACAAAACCCTGGAGATGTGGGGTGAGGGAGCTAGGAATCTGAGGTTGTCCTCCTGATAGAATCGTAGACTTCGTTAGAAATTTAGTTATAGAGAATTATATAATGTTTTTTTCCATACATAAATTTGCATACTGTCTAAGCTTCAGCATTTTTAAAAAAATGGTTATTATTAAAGTGAAAGGTTAAAAATTGTCCTAGTGATCTCAGTGAACCCCATTCTGTAATCCAATCTGAGATACACTATACTATGCTAAACTTTGGGTTGCGAAATTCTAAAAGCTGGTTTCTTGTGTGCATGAATAAAAGCTGTGATTAAAAGTGACACTCTGGGAGGTAGCAAAACATAGTGGTAAGACTGAAGCATCTGAATTCCAAATCCAGCTTTGCCACCTAACAGATAAATGACTTTCAGTAAGTTGCTTAATCTCTGTGCCTCAGTTTCCTCATCTGTAAAAGTACACAAAACTTTGAGGGTTAAATAAGATATTATGTGTAAATAACTTAGAAAGGTACACATAGTAAGCTCTCAATAAGTTAGTAGTAGTAGTAGTATATCTGTAGTCACTCCAACATTCATTTATTTCACAATGTTTACTTACCGCAAACCTGCCATGCACATCAGGGGCAGTCATGCAAAGATGAATAAAGCATTTATCTGCTTTCAAGTAGATGGCTAGCATTTCACCAAAAAATCCATTTCTTCTTTTTCTTGGGCGCAGAGGGAAACGACCTTTGCACCCTTATAGGTAGGCATAGACTATGCCCATGATTTTTCTAGCCAATGACTTGTGAGTAGTATTTTACACGTCACTTTGAGGTTTTCAGAGGCAGTTGTGCCCTCTCTATACTTCTCCCCCTTTGTTTTTTGATGCAGAAGACGACAAGGCCCTAGGAAATGACACAGCCACACAACAGATGGAGTCTGGGTTCCCTTCTTGCCTGTGGAAGAGAGCCTCACACTGAACTATGGGAAAGAGATAAATTTCTGTGGTCTTTCAGCCAGTAAGTACTTTAAAATATATATATATATATATATATATATATATATATATATTATTGATTTTTTTACAGAGAGGAAGGGAGAGGGATAGAGAGAAACACCCATGAGAGAGAAACATCTATTCAGCCACCTCCTGCACACTCCACAATGGGGATGTGCCCGCAACCAAGGTACATGCCCTTGATCCGAATCGAACCTGGGATCCTTGAGCCCACAGTCTGACGCTCTATCCACTGAGCCAAACCAGTTTGGGCAGTAAGTACTTTTCTGAGGGGCTGTTTATTATTAGCAGCTAGTATTATCCAAATTAACATATTTTTTTAATAACCATGACCATAATGAAAAGAGTGGATTTTTGTAGTCAACTATGTTGTCTAGTTGGATTCAAATTTTCAGGATGGGGTGGGGGAGAGTAGAAGCTAGAAAAATGGAACCTTTCTGCATCCTGTTTTTCTTTTTTCTTTTTTTCTGGAGCCATACTTCTCCCGTATCCTCCTTGTCTCCCATTGTTTCACCTGGGGCAGTGTCCCGAACCCATTCTCAGTCATTTTCTTCGTTATTAGAACTCCCCAGCAGCAGCCTTCTCTGCTCAGCCATGAATGGCATCTGCTAAGTGTGCTGCCCCCTTTCTGTATCTGGGTCATGCTCTGTGTGTCAAGCATTAGTGTGATAAAAAGCTCCTCCTGACCCTTGGGTTCCTTTCCCGAGTGATCAGTTGGCGGTTTGTACAGTGAGAGGCCGGCCTTCCAACAGCCCATAAATAATGTGACTTACTGATCAAAGGAGTTTCATAATACACAAGGCACTTAACTGTTTTTCTTGAAATATAATTTATTGTTACTTTTAGACAATATGTGTTTTTTAAATTGCAGGTTAAATTGCACACTACTTCTTAAGATAGGATACCTTATTTTTGATCAGCACTTTTTGGAATAAAAGGCCTACACACCTTCACTAAATGGTAAAAACAGGTCATGGTTCCCATTCTGTTTTATCACCATCCTAACAGCCTAAATTATGGATTTGACACAGATACTTCCTAGGACACATACAAACACCATTCAGCAAATCTGTATCTGCCCCTGGACAGGCCTGTCCGGAGGAGGCTGTACTGAAGACGGGTGCTGAGGGTGCTGCTCCGACTCAGGGTGCCACAGGGTAGCGGATCCGTTCCAGGGTGGCCCTGCTCCTGGCTCAGATGGAGGCCTCCCTAAAGGGTGGTGTGGGTGCAACCCAGTACACTCCCTTCTCCAGGGCACTGCCAAGCTGCAACCTTGGCTTGAAAGGTATAATAACACAACTAAAAACAAATCAAAGGCACATTTTTACCTGGAGCTGCCAACTGTCCTGGATTGACCGTTCTCATCCAGTAAGCAAACCTGAATCTCAGAAAAATAAACACTTTGGAAACATTTGGAAATTCTTCCTCCTCTCTCTCTCTCTCTCTCTCTCTCTCTCTCTCTCTCTCTCCCTCCCTCCCTCCCTCCCTCCCTCCCTCCCTCCCTCCCTCTCTCTTTCTCTCCTCAAACCTTGAAATCAAAAGAAGGCAATACTTCTGAAGTTTCTGCATGTAGACTCAAGTGCTTACATTGATAATATTTGCTATTGGGACTTTATTTTACATTTTAAAATAATATTTCAACTCTGACAAAAGTTATCCTTTTGGCATGTTTTCAAGAAATAAATGCTTGCCATGTGAGCTTTTAGAAAAAAGGAAGGGAAATTAGTCACTCAATACGTAGAAACATCCAGCAACTTATAAATCCCTGAAAAAGATCAACACAAGGCAGACCTCTTGCAGATTTCTTAACTTTTCCTAGGAATGCCGGTCTCTCAGAGGGCTGGAACACAATTTGGGAGCCAGGAGTGGCTTAAGCCAAATTGTGTGTGTGTGTGTGTGTGTGTTGTGTGTTTTTTTTTCTTTCTTTTTTTCTTTTTTTTCCTTTTTTCTCTAGCAATGGCATTCAAGCTGGTAATAATAGCCGTAGCCTAAAGCATGCCCCCCAAAAGTGGGCAGAGTGGGGTCTGGCACACGGATACTTTTCTGCTCTGCTCTGCAGAGGGTGTCACGTTCTGGCCTGTTGCTACAGTAGTCGTGACCACCCACTGGGCATGCATTCCCCTCTGGTTTGGCAGGGAGGGTTGTCAAGGAAAAACACAGCCATAAGTGCCAAAGATCCTCACTCATATCACATCTTTGCCTGAACTTACTGCAGCAGGAACGTAAAATAGCCACCCACCATCCATTTACCAGCACAGTGGAAGAGAAAGGTCACGGAATCTTGGTGCTGACTGGAAACGGACAGCTGCCATGTGATGGCCCCTCTCAGAGTGACCTTGACAGAATTAGTGAGTGATTCTCTCAGTGGACAGAGAGGCAAACAGCGTGATTGGTGGCTCACTTTATGAAGAGGGAAAAGTGGCCTGAGGCAGAGATTGATGTGGATTCTGGGATTAGGGTGAATGGCTTGCTGCTTGGTACGGGCTCTCAAGGAACCAGATGGAAGGTCTGTGATAAGGTGACCTGGGGAAGCGGCATGATGATGAACTTGCAGTTTGTGTACTATCTTACTTTGTTAAAGCCCACCAGAGGACTCGCACTGCAAAGGAAGCGCTCAGCAGTGAGGTGGACACGATGTCCAATCTTGTGGATGTGGACAGCTACTGATGAGCCTCGAGGAAACCAGGCCACCCACTTGGTGACAGAGGGATTTCAATTTCAGTTTGTCCTCACAAAAACTGACACCTGCCCTGACCACAGGCCTGTTAGTACCCACCACCGAAAGGCTCACAGAATTCCTGACCCCTTGAAGTGGCATCCTGCACAACCTTGTGGCAATGGGTACATGAACACAAGAGCCACTGGTCTCACCAGGTGTTGGATCACCCAAAAGTAGCTAGTCTAAAGGGACAGTGGAACGACTATTGAAGGCTCAGTACGGTGCGAGCCTGGAGGCAATAACCTTTGGTGTTAGGGTGCTGTCCTCCAGTGTGCAGTGTATGCACGGAATCGGTGGCTATGCTGCTGTGTCCCCAATTCAGGAACCAAGGGGTAGAAGTTAGTGTGGAACCTCTCACAGTCACTGCTGCTCAAGCTTGCAGCTCTAGGCTCCGTCATACTAAAGGCCCTGGTTCCTATGAGGGAAACACCAGGCAGTCATTGAACTTGAAGCTGTGACTATTGCCAGGTCGTTTTAGGCTTTTCATGTCAGTGGGAGGACTACATTAGTGGACAAAATTGACCATAATTACCACAAGGAGTAAGGTTGCTCTACATAATGAAAGCATGGAGGAGTGGACTGGGGCCTAGAGGACTCGCTTGGGCGTCTCCTGGTGTCTCTTGGTGCTTCCATGCCAGGGGTAATGGTAGATGGGCCCCTTTAACAGCCATGGCTTGATGAGGCCAAGGCAGCTAAGGACTCAGGGCTGAGGTTCTGGGTCAGCCCATCAGGCAGGCAGCCTGAGCTGGCTGGAGTACTGGCCAAGGGTGAGTGAAGGAGGGTGGTGGAGGAGGGAAAGGAAACCTTATCTTGGAAACTGCTTTCCGAGAAACTCGAGAAAGATCCGCAGCACCTGGCACAGGATCGGGACCCCAGTAGGGAGGCCTGTGTGGTTGACTATAGGAGTCGTTAATGAATGTGAATGTAGGGCTTTGCTCTGTAGTGAAGGTGCTCCAGCTGTTGGAAAAGGGCTTAGGACTCTCAGGGGCAAGTCTGTATGTTAACACGTGGCTCTTCCAGCCCCTGTTTGAGCGAAGCTCACTAACTGTCCCTCACACAGCTCTGGAAGTGCACCAAACCACCTCGCTGCTTGCCTCCCAAGCTTCTGTGTCACCAGCAGGGACTCGTTATTCCCTCAGAGTGAGAGCGACAGAGAAATATAGCCGCTTAAGGCTTAACCATTTTCTTTCCCCCAAATAAAAAAGCCACGTCACACATGGCTACAATTTGGATGCCGTGTGACTTTCACACTTGACTGGTCCACACATAAGCCAGTTGAATGTTTTTGCAAGTGACTGACTGAATTTAGTTTTTAAATTATCCATGTACCTTAATTACCTGGTAAATCACCTGGTAAATTACTAAAATAAGCAGCAAGGGTAATATAATTACAGCGCTTGACAGTGGTCTAAGGCTCAGGTAGGGAAGGAAGGGCTTTTTCTTCACCCTTCTGTTTAAAAAATATTTTTAAAAAATTGATTTTTAGAGAGAGGAGGGGGAGAGAAAGACTCAATGTGAGAGAGGAGCATTAGTCAATTGCCTCCCAAACATGCCCTGACCAGGGATCAAACCTGCCATGTTTTTTAATTATCACCCGAGGATATTTTTCCACTGAATTTTAGAGTGGAAAGGAGGGGAGGGACAGAGTAACATCAATGTGAGAGAGACACATCAGAGAGACACATTGCTTGATTGCCTCCTGCGCGTGCCCCAACCAGGGCTGGGGATTGGGCCTGCAACTGAGGTACCCTTGACTAGAATCGAACCCAGGACCCTTTAGTCTGAGGGATGATGCTCTATCCATTGAGCTGAACTGGCTAAGGCGAACCTGTCAACTTTTGATGTACAAGACCATGCTCCAACCAACTGAGCTCTACTGACCAGGGCTTGTCTGTCCCTTCTTTTCTCTCTTCTGGCATCAGCTGGTGGGAGATGAATTCTCCAACATCGAGGCTGTCATCTTCAAATGTAATCACAGGCATGGATGGGCCCATAACAGAATTGGGTTTTTGTTTTGTGTGGTGTGTGTGTGTGTGTTTGTTTGTTTATTTATTTATTTATTTATTTAGTGTGTGTGTGTTTGCCTAATTGCGTGAAATAGAGACTTTTCATATAGGGTCAGAAATCTATTAGTCTTTCACTCTGGTCCCATCTTTTTTGCTTTCTCTTAGCTTGAACATTTTGACAGAATGGCTTAAGTCTCCAGCCCATTCTTGTGTGCTAGAATTTTTGTGACATACTTGAAGACAGCAGTTAAAAAAGCAAGCAATGAATTATCATGTGGTCATGTGATCACTGCTAGAATTGAACACTTTTTTGTGATGTCTAGGAAAGCATGCATGGTAATTGCCTCATTCACCCAACAGCTTTTCATGCCAATGTTTTGTTTGAGAACACTTGTCACTGCCCTGGCCTTTATGTTTAAATTAGCATAAAAGTTATCTTTATTGGCCCAATAAAAGTAGACATTTTACTCCCTTACAGTAAGTTGTACATAGCTTTACATTATTATTATAACCTTCTCACCTCTGTTTCATCTTTTGAACATTTCTGTAACTGTAAATATTCTAGTTGTGCCAAATAAGAAATTTACTAGGGGCCCAGTGCATGAATTCGTGCACCTAAAGGAACTGCGGTTCACAAGGCTTCAGTGGGCACAGGGGCAGGTCTCAGCCA
Organism: Pipistrellus hanaki; assembly: GCF_964339955.1. Lineage (NCBI taxonomy): Eukaryota > Metazoa > Chordata > Mammalia > Chiroptera > Vespertilionidae > Pipistrellus > Pipistrellus hanaki. Next base: position 55,411,064 of record NC_140508.1, read on the forward strand.
ATCCTCTGTGCCCCCACCCAGCCCCTCCTGCTGCAGCCCTTGGTCCCATCTGCTGGGAGCCCCACTCCTGCTGCTGAGCGATTGGGGCCGGTGCCATCAGTGGGTGCGAGTGGCAGCTGCTGCCCCAGTTGCTCAGGGGCAGGAGGCAGAGACGCTCTCAGGGGCAATCAGAGCTGGCAGCTATCACTTGTACCTGCTGGCACCGAGCAATCAGGACTGGTGCCGGGCACTGGCAGCAGGTGTGAGCAGTGGCTCTGGTGCCGGCTGCAAGTGTGAGCAGTAGCTCCAGTGCCAGCAGTGGGTGTGAGCAGGGCTGTTGCTGGCAGCAAGTACAAGAGATGGCTGCTGGCCCTGATCTTACGTGGGGAAGCCCTGAGGGGTGATCACCACTCGCACCCGCTAATAGCACCCGGTGGTCAGGGCCGATGCTGGGTGCCGGCAGAGGGTGTGAGCGGGGCTGGTGCCAGCAGCAAGTACAAGTGCCCGGTGGGACTGTGGCACGCAGCCTCTCAGTAACCACCAGAGGCTCTCCCCATGACAGTAACCAGCACCTCACCTTAGTCTGGCGCCTTCACTCACCTGATCCACCATCCCACCATGGCCAATGCCAGTCATGTGCCACATGCGCCCCCTGGTGTTCAGCACACATGGTAGCGACTGATTATTCCATTCTGCCTTTCGGTCTGTTTGCATATTAGCCTTTTATTATATAGGATTTATAACTTGATCAATATCTGGTGGCTTGTTAATGATGGGTTTATAAGATGCCACAGTCTTCTATGTTAAGTCACATGGCATCTTAATGTTTTGTGTGGTGTATTGTTTTTTGTTTGTTTATTGTTGTTTTTTGCCTAATCGCGTGCAATAGAGACTTTTCATATAGGGTCAGAAATCTATTATTCTTTCACGCTGGTCCCATCTAGTGGTGATGATTTCTATGAAGAAAACAATATAAGAGTTACGGGTCATGTCTGTTAAGATAAAATTATCCCAAAGTTGGAAATCGGTTAAGAGGATGACTGTATATCCATGCAGATGTTATCACACTGAAGCCAACAAACCCATCTAAGGGCCATCCTCTAGGGCAGTGGTCGGCGAGCTCATTGGTCAACAGAGCCAGATATCAACAGTGCAATGATTGAAATTTCTGTTGAGAGCCAAATTTTTAAAACTTAAACTATATAGATAGATACATTGTTATTAACTTAATTAGGGTATGTGGTATTTTGTGGAAGAGCCACACTCAAGGGGCCAAAGAGCCGCATGTGGCTTGTGAGCTGTGGTTTGCTGACCACTGCACTAGGGGAATGAAAGTTTGTTGATTAGGGCTCACAAACTGTCAAGACAGATGTTAAGATAACTGATAATCTGCTAATTATTTTTATTGAGCAGAGGGACATATGATTCCTGTCTGGCCGAAGAGATAACTCCAAAGGTCATGGCCCTTATTGTTCTGTAGTATAGTTTTATACCTAATCTAGCAAGCTTTTGTTAATACTTTGTTTTTTAGAACTTTAAATTTACGGAAAAATTGAGAAGATAGTACAGAGGATTGATTCCCTGATATCTTACACCGAGTTTCTCTTGTTTTTTACATTTTACATTAATATGGTACATGTTTTTTAATTAGTGAACCAATACTGACTGATACATTATTATTACCCAAAGTCCACATTTTATTCACATTCCTCTAGTTTTGACCTAATGTCCTTTTTCTGTCCAGGATCTCACCCAGAATAAATATCACATTACATGTAATGGCCACGTCTCCTATGCTCCCCTTGGCTGTGGCAGTTTTTCTTTGTTTTTGATGACCGTGATAGCTTTGAGAGCACTGGTCAGATATTTTGTAGATGTCCCTTTAAGGGAGTGTGTCCAATTGTTTTCTGCTTGATCAAACTAGCTTAATGGGCTTTTGGGAAAAAGACCATAGAAGTGAATTCCATTACATCATATCAAGGGCTTACATGTTATGACTACTAATATTGGCCTTGGTCACCTGGCTGAGGCAGCATTTGTCAGGTTTTTCTACTGTAAACTTACTTTTTCTTCTCCCTTTCCACTCTGTTGTCTTTGAGAGGAAGTCACTGTATATAACCCATTCCGAAGGAGTTTTGCTCCCCCTCCTTGCAGGTGGAGGAGCCACATAAATTGTTTGGACTTCTGCTCGGGAGATTTGTCTCTTCTCTCCACTAACTAATTTCAGTCACTTATTTGTTTCATATTTATATGGATTCCTGGATACTGCACACTGGGTATATTTGTTTCTAGTTGCGTGTTGTTTCTCTTAGGCCCTCTCAGACGAGAGCACAGAAATTCGTTGCATATATTAACCCCTGTGTGTTCACATGTCATTGAATAGTTCTATATATAAAACCATCTGTAACCATCTATAATAATAAAAGCGTAATAAGTTAATTAGACTGGCCAGCCGAACAACCTTCCAGAAGACATTCCAGATGTCCTTCTGGATGAAGCCGTGAGGGCAAGGACCAAGGCAGAGGTGGTTAGGGGTGATCATGCAGGCAGGCGAGTGTTTAGGCTGATCAGGCAGGCAGGCAAGTAGTTAGGGGCGATCAGGCAGCCAGACAGAGAGGTTAGGGGCAATGAGGCAGCAGGCAGAGTGGTTAGAGGAAATGAGGCAGGCAGGTGAGTGGTTAGGGGAAATGAGGCAGGCAGGTGAATGGTCAGGGGAAATGAGGCAGGCAGGTGAATGGTTAGGGGAAATGAGGCAGGCAGGTGAGTGGTTAGGGGAAATCAGTTTCATAGAACCATAAGCAAAAGGTTCCTAAGTCACCTGACCAGGAGGTTCCCTCAGCCATTGTTAGGCTGCTCCTCTGGGGCCAAGCTGGACATGAGTCTTCTTAGACTTGAATTCTCTGAGCCAGACAATGGTCTCTTTGGCCCTGGATACCTTGTAAGATTATCTGGGATTTCTCTCTCCCCTTCTGCCCAAGGTTTTTGATCAATGGAAGGGGTACTTCTTTGGGACCTAAATGTTAGCTATAGCCCTACTGTCCCTTTTCCCCCCGCAGACAATGAATTCATCTTTTTTTTTTTTTTTTTTTTTTTTTTTTTAGCAGAAAAAAATCTGTTTATGTCATCTTACATTTTTTAAAATCATTTTTCAGCTCATAGTATAAACTCTGCAGAATTGTCTAGGTCAGTGGTTCCCAATCTTTTTTTGGCCATGCCCCACCTAAGCAACTCTAAAATCCTGATGCCCCCCCACCCCATTGTGACATATAGCTATTATTATTCAAAAAATGAACTCCTATTCACATGGAGGAAACCTAAAAGGCCATTAACTTGGTCTAAACAAGCTTCCAAAGAACATAACATCCATGAAAGAGAAAAATAAAAGAAAGGACAGTTGAAGTACTGAAAATGAAATCACTAAGAAATTGTTAAAAAAAAAAAAATCCTATATAATAAAAGGCTAATATGCAAATTGTCCCCTTGGGAGTTCAACCGACCGGGAGTTCAACTGCTCGCTATGGCATGTGCTGAATACCAGGGGGCAGCACAGAATGAAGGAAGGCCCTGCCTGCAGCTTGAAGGCTGCAATCAGTCCTGATCACTGGCCAGACCTAGGGACCATACTTATGCATGAATTTCATGCACCTGGACTCTAGTAATAATATGAAATGATATGAAAAAAATAGCAAATAAAGTTTCAAAACATATACCAGTAATAGAGAAAAAATGCATATATACACACACACACACACACACACACACATATATATAGTGTATGAGGCCCCTAGAACCATAAGAAATACAAAAAAAAAAAATAAAATCACTGTTAATAATTCATTCTCAAAATGACTCCCTTAAAAATCAAATACCGTATTTTTCGGACCATAAGACTCACCGGACCATAAGACGCACCAGTTTTTAGAGAAGGGAAATGAAGAAAAAAAGATTCTGAAACAAATAGTGTCCTAAAATATTTTATGCGCATTAAAACCCAACATCACAGTCATAAACACATGTAATCAACCCTGTAAAGTAAACAGCAGCATTTAGAACCATTTTAGAGCCTGGCAAGCACACAGAGACCACACAGAGCCGGGCAAGTAAAAAAACTTTTTTTTTACAGTATATGTGTAGGCTATATTTGGACCATAAGACGCAGGGACTTTTTCCCCCCACTTCTGGGGGAAAAAAAGTGTGTCTTATGGTCCGAAAAATACGGTACCTCCCTCCCTATGGGGGGTGTGCCCCATGTTGGGAACCACTGGTCTAGATCCTAGTCCCTTAGGAGTTTAACACTGTGTCTCTCAAACATTTTTCTCTCTCAAACCCCCTGCCTGCTGCAGAAAAAAAAATAAAAAAATTGCCTTGTTTTCAATATATTGTCTCCATTCTAGGCTCCAAAAAAGCCTAATTTTAAAACTCACAGGTGAGCAGTTATTTCTTTGATTTCAGCATATTTTCCTTTTCCCCTAAAAAACAGTGTTTATGGAAAACTGCTTTTGTTTAGTTTGCTCATTTTCCCCCCTAGAGATAAATATTATGAAAAGCTTAAGATCACATTCAATACAGATCAGTTTGGGATTCTGTTTGTTTCGTTGTCTGAATGATGAAGGCAAGGGAAAGGGACAAGGAATCAGAAGGAGAAATCTTGGATAGCATCTCCAAAGTATCGTCTGTGCATCCTCACCTATGAGGAAACCGAGATCCTGAGAGGTTGACCAGTTGGCCCAACGTCACACTGGAGAGAGTGGAGGACATGGGCTCATAGCTGGGGCTCCTAGCTGGGGTCGGCTCTAGGTCTGCCTGATTCCAAAACAAACACTGGAGTGGTGAAAGGAGTTTTCAGTTTCAGCAGTTTCAAGTGCTGTAGAGAAGCCCAGTAAGGTAAGAATGAAGACAGTTTTTTGGATGAGGGGCCTCTGACAGGGCTGTGCTCTGTCCATGCACGCTCAGAAGACCTGATCCTGGGGCCAGATGTACCACTGAGGTATTGCTGATTGTGAGGAGCTCCCCAGGAGTGGTGTGTCCTTGCAGCATTTTATTCTGGGTGTGCAATAGAGGAAGGTTCTAAAGAGTAGAATGTCGCCAAAACCAGTTTGGCTCAGTGGATAGAGCGTCGGCCTGCAGACTGAAGGGTCCCGGGTTCGATTCCGGTCAAGGGCATGTACCTTGGTTGTGGGCATGTCCCCAGCAGGGGGCGTGCAAGAGGCAGCTGATCGATGACTCTCTCATCGATGTTTCTAACACTCTATCTCTCTACCTTCCTCTCTGTAAAATATCAATAAAATATATATTAAAGAAAAAAGTTCAAGTTCCTTAAATAAATAAATAAATAAATAAATAGTAGAATGCCAGCAAGGATATACAGTACTTTACCTTACATAAGATACCTGGGTGGAGGAAAGTACGGTTTTGAAGAAAATAAGAAAATCTGGCTCCACAGCCCATCTCTTATTTGACACTAATCCTATGTAATAAAAGCCTAATATGCTAAGTGTCCGGTTGTCTGGTTGTCCCTTGAACCAAAGTGCAATATGCTAATGATATGCTAAGGCCACTCAACCACTCGCTATGATGTGCACTGACCACCAGGGGGGGCAGACTAGTTCCTATGACATGCACAGACCATCAGGGGGCAAACACTTTGACCAGTAGGTTAGCTTGCTGCTGAGGTCCAACAGATTGGGATTGATTGAGACAGGCCAGACATACCCTGTAGCTCTCCTGTGGTCCCTCCCTAGCTGGCCAACCTCTTGTGTCCCTCCTCAGCCCTGATTGTGCACCAGTGGGGTCCTTCGGCCTGGCCTGCACCCTCTCACAATCCGGGACCCCTTGGGGGATGTCGGAGAGCCGGTTTTGGCCCAATCCCACAGGCCTGACCGAGGGACCCTACTGGTGCATGAATTTGTGCACTGAGCCTCTAGTTATATCAGAAAACTGTGAAGTCCAGCATCTCTAAAATCTAGGTGGCTTCTGCAAACTGTATCTCTTTGGACTTCCGTGGTATCGGTCACCAAGTTGACTTTGGCCTCTTTGCTTATTGACAACTAAGGGTTTAGTAATTTTATCTAAAGTGTGCAAATTGGGATTCCTCCATTAGCTCCCTGATTCTGTTAGGCAAGAGGTAATCTTGGTGACTCGGCCAATTTCTTGTGACAAAGAACGAAGTACAATGCAAGAAGCTCTGGCTGACAGGAAGGTCACTGTTGGAGCATAGAAAACAGCCTGGCACAGTGGGTTCAAATCTCAGTTCTTGGAAAATTACTTAAGCTGTCTGGTTTTCAATTTCTTTACATAGGGATTGGAGATAGAATATGTCATGTTCCTAACCCATAGTAGGCATTCTCATAACTATTGTACTACACAACACTTTGTGCTTGGTTACCCGGGGCCTGGCCTAGCTCCTTTGCTCCAGGGCACAGCCATTGATTTTAAGAATCTTACAATTCCCTTCAGCTTTCAGGCATGATTTTACAGGTCATGGCAAAGAGCAATGATTAAAGAACACAGCAAACCCTGGCACCAAGGTTTGGAAAGCTGCCCAAAGGACAATTCTCCAATCCTGGCCAAGAGGCTAAGCCCACTTAGTGACCTCTTTGGATGAGCTGTTGGTAGGAGTCTCCTCATTGGCATCGGACTCCTGCCTAAGTTGCATGAGTTATCCCTGCTTTGCAGATTTAGGGCTAATAAGTCCTTAGAGGAAGGCTGGAGACTGGGACACAATCCTGGCCATGGCAGGCAGGGCTGGGCTGAGATAGTTCATTCATAAGCTCATTCATTGAAAATTTGAAAACCAAGGTTCTCTGCCTCTGCCAAAGTAACGTAGATTTTCCGAAAACCTGTTTTTCTCTGGATTTTTGACTATGGGATGATATGTGCTTATTTGAACAAGGATATCTAAGGAAGGAAAAAAGGATGAATAGGTGGAGCAAAAACTTTTTAACATCTGCTTTATGATTTATAAAAGGGATAGAACGCCATGCCATTAAGGGATTCTTCCCAGGAAAATGTTGCTATTGTACAAAGAAACATCTTGTTAAAAAGCTTGAAAAGTTTGCCTGTACTTCTAAATCTGTTGAGTAGAACAGAAAGAAAAGAGGTATTCTGTTCCACCGCCATTTAAACACGGTTTCTGGAGCTTTTCCCTGACTTGGCTATATGCTGGCCAATAGAATGAAATCTGTTTTACTACCTGAATCTTTTCACTCAACTTCTATTCATTTTGATGGAGTAATATGTATATTATATACACATTCAATATGTTGGCTATGAAATAACCAACTAGTATCAACATAAATTCCTTTATTTCTCCTGTCTGACTTCTCTCATTCTTCAGTTATTTTAATGTTTCATAATTGGTTACATTCACCTTTCCTCTTAATTCAGTAATTTTTAGGCTTCTCAGTTAACCTGTAGATTTTCTAATGTAGTACAGAGTTCTCTTTCATATTGCCTAGAGCACTTGTACATAGCATTTGGCCTGGAAGAAGGAACCAGCTCTACCTTTAGGGTGTTTTTCTTGAGAAAGGATTCAGGCAAGAAATGATGCTTGAACTCACTCTTAAAGAGGGTACTTTCCAGGTAAAAATCGTAGGAAAGGAAATCCAGGTAAAGTATGGGGTAAGAAAGAGCCAGGACACAAATCCTCAACAAGAGAACATATTTAAAAGAAAGCTGCAGAATGGAAAATCAAGATAGACATCATTGCAGGTAGACATTGAAGTGGACCTAATTCGGTTTTCATTTTACAAGCCTCCAAAGACACATGCAGCTGAAAACCTAACTAAAACGAATACAAAATTTGTTTACCAAAAAACAAGAAAAGAAAAGAAAAAAGGAAAAGAGCTTGGCGGAAAGTGCAGGTGGATTGTAAGGCTGTTTTGGTGCTTGGTGAGGGCAAGTGGAGTTGCAGCTGGGAGAAAGGTGAGAGGTGTGGCTGAGAACCTGGTCACCAAGGGCATTATGGCCCCTGCGTGAATGTCCAGCAAGTAACTCAGATCTTTTGGAAGATTGTAATCTGGGGGTAAAGGGTAGATGGACTTGGATTTAGGGATATAAGCATGGGGAACCTGATCGGATTTGAATTTTTGGAAACGGCTGTGACAGCAATGTGAGCAACAGGCAAATCTTAACCTCCGTTCCCTCATTTTGTAGAGTAAGGACTAGAGGTTTTGCACCAAGGTTAGAAAAGATAACGTATGTGAAAATAATAAGTATATTTACACTAATACTATTTTTGTGTGAGTCATAAATGAGTTAAACATGCTTACTTTTTAAGAAGAGATCAGCTTTGTGATCGGAGGCAAAATACACATCCTTGGTATTGGTACCACCTGATTTATAGAGTTTTTAAATGTCTGTGGGTTTTTTTGTTTGTTGGTTTTTTTAAATGGGAGCAGTAACATAGATTTTCTGAAAACCTACTATTTGGTTGTCTGCTTTAGCTTAAACTCCTACTACAAACTGGAAGGATAGGGGAAGAGCTGATGTACATTGATTATTGAAGAGGGAAAAAAGGCCTATGCGCCCCCCCCCCAAGTTATGTATTAAAAAAAAAAAAAAAGGAGACATATGTACTACTATTTGTAATACCCTAAACAATAAAATAAAAAAAAAGAAAAATGTTTTCCATCTGCTCATAACATGTAGCAATCCAAGTGCTTGAAAACCTCATCATATTTACCAAAACTTTCTTCCCCCAAAGAGTATGAGTTGTGAGGAGGTGAACAGAGACCTGGTGTGTAAACAGCCGAATATCCAAAGGAGTAACATACACGAGGCTCCTTATGTGTGCGATATTCATCTGATTTTATTCAGTGTGCGAAGTAAGAAGGACCCTGGTACTTAAAGAAAATCAGGCGCTTTTCAAAGCTCCAGTCTGACCCCTACGTCCCTCCTTGGTGATGGTGACCCAGCAAATCACATCACCTCCCGAGCCCCTCCTTTCTCTGTCAAATGGGGAATGTAGGAAGTCCTGCTTCATAGGGCTGCTGGGGGGATGACTTGAGGTCATCTGATTGAAGCCCTTCATACAGAGGCAGACAAATGATAAACCCTTAATAAGTCATTAGGGCTGGGATAGTGCTGGACCTCGCACTCTTCTTTTCAAAAGTTGCTTCTGGTGACAAAAGAGGATTGAAGTTAGTCTAGAAAAGGTCTTGAGCCTGAAGAAATACCCGAGTCCAGTACCTGCTCTGTGATGCAGGGCCCAGACGAGGGTTGGTCCTGCCAGCCTGACCAGGCCACATGCACAGGACAGCAGGGCATAAAGGTGCTGCGGAGATGGCCGTCCCTGTGCTCAGAGACAGCAGGAATGGTGACCAGGAGCAAGGCAACACAGTCCAGGAGCAGCAGATGTGAAAGTCAAATTGTCTTTATTCTTTTACCAAAGTATTTGGAATGGGTAGCAGCACTGCCTGGGGGACTTGGGGAGGGGTGGAGAATCTGTTGGATGGGAATCTCACCTTTGAGCATCGGTTATATCTGGTGCTTATTTTAAGCACAGTTCATGTTAGGTAGACTTTTCAATGGCAAATCGAGGAGTAGACGAAAAATAGGCTCAGAGGAAAGGGTTCTTTGCAAAAGTTCAAAGTGGCCAAACGTTTATTCTTGCATTCGTCATGCATGTGCCTTGGAAGTATGTAATTTTTATTTTTATTTTTTGAATTATGTAATTTTTAGAACCTGACTTAAACTTTCCAGGTAGCACATAGCTGTCCCTATCTTTCCAGCATCTCTGCCTTTGGCTGATGTGACGCCATGCATTCTTCACAGTCAGTATCGGCCCTGGGATGGGTCTAAAACCAAGTAAATTCATACCTCGGCCATAAATCAGGATCTTCTAAATAGCCAGATTCAGGTGCTCTGCTCTTCCCAACAGACTCCTCTCCGCCACCCCGACCCCACCAACATGAGGAGAGGCACATCCTGCGTTGAGCTCTGGGCTTGGCCAGGCACCCAGCAAGGGTGTTGGTTGGTGATGGGCTCAATGCACAGCCCACTTGACTGAGCCATGTGTGTGCTCAGGCTTAACTACACTGGCAAAATGTGCAAGGATATTTGTAAATATTTTGCATGATTGACTCCTCTGAGGAAATGATGATGTTTAAAAATATATATGTACACACACGTATTTAATTGTTTTTTTAAAAACCACAACTAAAAAAATCTTTGCCATTGGGTAAAATTAAATCTGACAAGAAACCCTATGAGTTTTTATTAGTACCATATTGTTTTCTTTGGCTCCATGTATTATATTGGTAAAATGGCAACAATGACAAAAAAAAGGGGGGGGGGATTGTAAAAAAAAGCACATATTTTGTACAAAAATACAGTTTTAAAAGCTCTTTAAGTACATTTCATATCATTAAGAGTTGGCCTATATATCTCCATGTCTGCATATTTTTCCTACACTTGGGATTTTAGAAATGTCAGGTACTGTTTACACAGTATATGTGTAAGTTCTTCCTAAAGCTCAACGACCAACGATAATCTTCTTATAATCGGAGGATTCCATGTTTTGGAAGATAACGATTTGAATACACTGTACAGTTACTGGCTGATAAATCTATGTGATTCAGTCCACTTGCGTACTGAAAGTCAATATTTCATACCGAGGGAACATTTTAGTTCCAAAGTCCTTGAGTAATGGCAAATGGCAAAGAACATTAGCTGTCAATTTCTTCAGGAATTGGTTTTCAGTGCTTTTTCCAATCTGGTGAGCAGGTGATGCAATCAGAAGGAAGTATCCTGGGCCTTTGAGAACTGTCCAAAAAGTTGCTCATGTTATTATCACAGTCCATTATAATGAAGATGATAGCACTAAAAGAGAGGGGAAAGGATAGGTGTTAAAAGAATAACAATGTACAATTAAAAAAAAACAACCACGTGTTTTTTATAGGAAAGATTCCAAAGTACATCATTTAATAATGTTGATTTTTTTCAAAGAAATGCCTAGCAGTTCTTATTAGCAGTTCTGATTCAGGGGAAGTGAAAGGTAAGACTCATTTTAAAGGAGCCTATTCTGGGGAAGTGTAGTCCCAATTCTAATCCCAAAGGACCAAACAAGGGAAACAAGCAAATATGGGTAGCTTGTCACTCTCTACTGTGTTCTCTTTTGTGTATTAGTCCCCAACCAGATCTATGAGGCTTACATATAACAGCTTATATTTATAACACTATTTTAAGTTAAAAAATAATTTAAGTACAAGCTTCTTTTTAGGAGATACTGATTACTGGAATGAGGCAGAGTGAGTGTGCAAAGAGGGAGTCCACAGGCCTCAGAAATCCCAAACCGGAAGTCTTGCCCCCTTGCTGAAGCTCCAGGACGAGCAAATAGGCCTCTTTCATAGAAACACTGGGGGTATAGTTCATTCTGCGGTGTGTGCTGTGCCCTGGGGGTGGCAGCTGGCCAAGACCTGTGTCTCTGTTACTGGCCCATGGGAACTGAGGAATGCAGGCTCTAGAAGTAGGTGATTAAGGGATGTCCCTGGGCAGCAGCTGCAAAAAAAACTGGGGTTCCCTTTAGAAATACACTGATGCTCTGCAGCATGGCGGAGGGAGAGTGCAAAGATAGTGCCTGCCCTTCAAGGTCTTCCAACGTTTAAAAAAAAAAAAAAAAAGAAAGGCTTAAGATACAATTCACATATCATTTAAAGTGGTTTTTATCATATTCACAAAGTTGTACAATTTAGAACATTTTCATCACCTCCAAAAGAAATCCCATAACTATTAGATTCACTCCTTCTCCCCAAAACGTTTAAATCTAGTTGTGATGAAGAAAATTAAGAGAATATATTCTAAAGAAGGTCATGTATTAAGTGGAGCTTTAGATAAGTACCTTTGAAATGGGAAAAAAAAATCTCTAAAAGCCTCTTTGGCTTATTAACACATAAGGGGCACTGACTATATCTCTCCATTATCTAATACTACAGCATCTTGCCTGTAGTAAATGCTAAATAAATACAGGTGGAATTAAATGCTTCGTTACCTGGAATGTGTATGGAATGCTATGAAGAAGAAAAAACAACTCTGGTGCCATATGTTAAAGAACAAATGTCTGAAAATATAACCTAGGCTAGTTATTCTTACATTTATTGAGTACTTTCTCTACATTAGGCACCTTTATCATCGCCTCCTCACAACAACCTCATTAAGAGGATGTCATTGTTATTCCTCAGTGGCAGAATCAGGACTGGATTCAAAGCCCTCTTGCCCTTTAATAGGTTCTAACCTCTGCAGCTCCCTCTTCAGTTCCCTCTACTGCTTACCTGTCTCCCTGTCTTTTTCACATATGAAGTTGTTGACGTCTTCACACTGGAAATCGTTCCACTGCCCAGCGTAAATTAGCCCCGCACAGTCTTCTCCTGGCCCTTGGTCATGGCCCCAGTTATCTGGCTGTCCGGCTTTCCAATTTCTTTTAACAAAGCAGAAATTGAATGTTATTTTAAAGTCATGTAGATGTTTTCTTTCTCCCAAAGCAGCAGGGAAATATATATTATATATATATATATATATATATATATATATATATATATATATATATGCATGTCATTTGTCTTAAAATGAAAATACATTGTTTAAAAATCCATGCATACTCTTTTTTTTTTTATCCTCACCCAAGGATATGTTTATGCAGAGTACAGCTATACCTTATTTTATTGTGCTTTATGATGCTGCAGATTTTTTTTTTTAACAAATTGACGGCAAGACCCTCCCCCAGCAAAAATATTATTACTTGCTTTATTGTAGTCTGTAACCGAGATGTGCCTATAGTGTGTATTGTATCATCTCCCTACAAGATAGTTTTCTTTGTCCCAATGAAATCAACTCATTGAGCTACTTCATCACAATGCTGAGAGAGTAAATTCTTCTTCCACACAGTTAGATGAATGAAAATGGTCTCATGTGTACTGTGATGCTAACTTTTGGACGCATGTGTAAATATCTGTATAAATTTATCTGCACTCCGAGTATATGATACACACACACTCCTGTGAGAATCTAGAGGGATCCTTGTACATTTTGATACCTTGCTTCTCTAACAAGTCAGAGTGAGGCAGAGAAAGTGAGAGGCCCTCCAATTCCAGATACGTGGTTATGGTTGTCTGGCTAAGTTGTAGGTCGTTGGTTGCTTTAGAAAGAAACAGTAATTTAACCTTACTGAAAATGACTCAGACCTCTCACTGCCTTTTTTGGAAGAGAGATTCTTAAAAACAAGTTTCCTTTAGGATGAGTTCACTTGGGGCTTATTAACTTGGATGCCGTTGCTCAAATCACCACTTTGCCAAGCTTGCTCTTCTTTATTCTATTTTCATGCAGGAAGTTAGATTGATGTGCTCTCAAGACTAAAAACTTGAACGGTAAATTTTCTCTAAGGAGCAGGCCTTGTACAGAAGCCCGTGGTCACGTGGAGGGTCGGGAGGAACATCTGCAGCAGGAGTGCTTCCCATAAGCTGTGACTCATTCCATCCACCACAGCGTCCCTCCCGGGGCCACCCGGGGAGAGAGCCCAACTGTCCCACGTCTTTTGACAATAAAACCAGCAAAATCAGAAGGCACTGGGAAAGGACAGTTGAAAATTACAGTTAAAGGATGAGGCAACAAAATAGAAGACTTTTCCACATCAAATGTATATTCTGGGATTTAAGAAAAAAAAATGATGAGTGGCCTTACTTAGATAAAACCATCAACCGATGAGATTAAAAACAGGGTCATAGGAGGGAGAGTTAAAAATACGAATTCATTCACATTTTCACACAATAGATACCCACACAGCACCTACTCTGGGGTCAGGGATAATTCTAGGTGATGGCAACATGGCAAAATGGAGCATAGACAGAGCCCCGGCCCTCAGAGGATTCACAGAGCAGGCGAGAAACAAATGAATTCAAAACTTCAGACTGCCATTGTGACGCCAGAGAGAGATGAAGTTGGAAGGGAAAATAGTTTGACTTTCATGTGGATGCTTGGGGGGGGGGAAAAACTCAAACACACCAAAGGACATGCTTACAGAAAGGGAAGGATTGTGGGGAGAGACACAGAGAGATGATGAATGGGAAAAGAATGGCAGAGGCCTGAGCTGAAAAATTCCTGCATCCCATACTATATATAATACACATGCCACAGAAGTGGTTGGATGGCACATTGTAAGTACACCAGGGACCTCGGAAGCACTCGGACTCACTGATCCAGTGAATTGGAAACACATAAGCACATCCGCTTGTGGGTGTGACCTTCCCTCAGGATTCTGGGCTGACCCCATTGGAGACAGAACACGAAGTCCCAATCCTGGGAATTGCCCCTTCCAACTTAGCAACTTTCTCATTGACCGAAAGATCGGCTGAGGCTTCGCGGCCAAAAAGCTTCTGCTGTTAAGAGCCTGGCTTCAAAATCTTGCTGGGGAGCAGTATTTCTTTGCTGTAGAGTTCCCTCCTGCTATAGCGGTCTGCTCAGTGGAAGACTTCTCTCTCGGCGCCTGAGCCAGTGCCACTCCGGTAGAAACACGAAGCATGCGCCTGAGTGAGGTGTTGCTGAGTTAGATGGCACCGGGTGTTCCCTTCTGGTCCCCGCCATCCAGTGGCCCTCTATTACACAAAGCTGTGTGGAGCATTCTGTGCAGACAGAAAGGCAGGTATGTTTTATCTTTGCGATGTTGAGATGAAAGCTGTCACTCCTACCTTGACAGCATGTTCCGATCACGTGATGTCCTGTGCAGCGGACCAAGAAGTGGGCAAGAATAGAGGAAGAAAATCAGTGTGTTTCAGGAAGAAAAATCACACCTCTGATGACTGATCTAAGGTGGGCAATGGCAGGCCGGGTGGGCAGGCCAGGCCTTAGGAAGGCCATCTCCCAGCACTGCGGAGAGCAAGTGGATAGTCTGCACATCCCGCTGTGTCTGACTCCCCGGTGCTAGCTAAGCCTCCATTCAGTGATGACTTCTGTCCGAGGATGTGCCTGCATTTGATCCCTCAGGAGCAGAAAGATGAGATTCGACATGCTCCTGGCTCACGGATCCTCTCTGGCTCGTACGTTTTCTGTTTCTTTCCAGTCTTTGTTGTTTCCTTCCTTCTACTGACTGTAGGATTAATTGCTCTGCTTCTTTTTAACCTCTGAAAGTAGCAGCTCAGATAATTGATTTTCAACTTAAGATATTTTTCCTAAGTGTTTTTAAGCTATAAATGCCCTTTTAAAATTGTTAGCTGCATCCCCAAAAAAAACTTGATATGTTTGCAAACTTCCATTGTGTTTGAAACATTTGCAAATTTCTTTTGTGATTCCTTCTTTAATCCCGAGGATTATTTAGAAGTGTGTCCTTTAATTTTCAAATATTTTGGATTTTACAGCTTTTGTTGTTGTTGTTCTCAATTTCTAATTTAATTTTGCTTTGGTTAGAGAACATATTCTGCATAATTCCACTGCTTTTAAATTTACTGATACTTGTTTAAGGGCCCAGCATATAGCTTATCTTGGTGGACGTACCATATGTACTAGAAATAAATGTATACTTGTAGTTACTGGGTGAAATGTTCCATAATGTGCATGAGGTCAAGTTAGTTGGTAGTGTCTGCTCTATCCCTTCTGGTTTTTCTACTCGATCTGCCCGTTACTGAGGGGAGAACGTTGAAATATCCTTTGAAGCCCTCTCTCTGCTGTGCCCACATTTAGGGTTGGTACATATATGTCTTCTGCATCACGGTCCTAGAAGTCAGGTTTTCTTACGTAAGTAGAAGAATACCACCTCTCGCTCATCCTGCTGGCCACACTCTCTGGAAAAGACCCCCCAGGCCAGCGTGGAGGCTGGCTCACAGGGGGCGCTCGGGATCATCACCGTTTCCATGGGACATTGGCCAATCGCCAGTCAGGGGCTGGTGCTGGCCAGGAATGGAGTTTTCACAGGCTTGTGGTGAAAGAACAAAAATAAGGACTGTGTGTGTGTGATGGTCAGCTGTTTTTTATTGAAAAGGACTGGGGATATTATTTATTTATTTATTTATTTATTTATTTATTTATTTATTTATTGTACTGAGATTTGTGGATAGGTGATTTTTTTTCCTTTTCCTTTTTATTTATTTATTTAAAAAAATATATTTTATTGATTTTTTTTTGCCCCCCTCCCTCCCTCCCATACATACCCTCCCTCCCCAGATTTTTATGTCCATTGGTTGTACTTATATGCATGTACACAAGTCCTTCGGTTGATCTATTATCTCCCCCAGATCTTCCTCCCCTCCCCACTGTAATTTGACAGTCTGCCTGTTGCTTTACTGTCTCTATATCTGTCTCTTGGTTCATCAGTTTATAATGTTCTTTATCATCCACAAATGAGTGAGGTCATGTGGTGTTTCATTGATTGGCTTATTTCACTCAGCATGATGTTCTCCAATTCCATGTGGATAGGTGATTTTTAAAACCCACATCCATAGTTGGCAAATAAAATCTCAGTAGTGTTTGTCAACCTGCAGTCTTTCTTTTGGAATTTTACTGGTGTGTGGACCTGAAGCATCGGGGAGCCTGCCTCGGGCACTGCTCTGTGATGTCGCAGATACTGTAGTTCATGCCGTCCTTCTCCTCAACAGCTGGTCCTTCAGTGAGGCAGGTCATGTGCTGCACAGGAAATAAACCTTAGCTCAGACTTGTGTGTCCCTCAGCCTGTGGCTTCCATTCCATGTGACTGTTACTTCTGCGTATTCCAGCACCGTCCTTCTCAATCAGCGATCGGCATACAAGAATGGAGAGGGTTCAAGAGGCAGAGGAGAGAGCCTTTCACCCCTTCTCTATTTCCTCTTTGACAGTAACCACAAAACCCTGAGACAATTTCAAAAGGGCGTGTGAATGTTTTTTGTTTTGTTTTTTTTAACAAAGGTGAGAGGAAGCCTGTGGCGGAGGAGCCAGTGTCTAGAGCACATGTGTCAAACACAAGGCCCGCGGGCCAAATCCAGCCCGCCAGGCCTTGCAATGTGGCCCGCACCGCGCTGTCATCACTGCACTCCGCTGTCAGTTTATGACATTGTCAGTTTATGACTGTTCAGTAAACCATTCGGCCCACGATTTAGGCTGGATTTTAGATTTTGGCCCCTTCTCTGATTGAGTTCGACACCCCTAGTCTAGAGGGTAAAGGGGAGCAGTGTCTGGGGAGACTTCTGAGAGCCTGACACCCAGCCCCTATGCCAAGGCGTGGTGGAGAACATTCTTTCTGTCTTCTTTCCAAACTCAGTCTGACATCTGGGCTACCGTGTGCGGCATCTCCATCCGGATGCTGTATAATATGTGGATGCTACGTAGTATTGTTCTGCATGAAAACACTTGGGATTATGACAGTAATACCGGGCCGCTAGCAGGCAGCATTTCTTGAGCTCTCCCCGTGGGCCAAATACTGTACTAAATGCTTTATGTCTATTATCTCATTTAGTAGTCACAATACCGACGTAGGTCCTTTCTATATGTGGTCACGGAGTTTCGCGTGGTTGGGTGGCTCGCACGAGGTCGCACAGCTGAGCGAGCTCGGTCAGGGCCTGGAGCCCGACCACAGGCTCCAGGGCATGTGCGCGCTCCCCTCGCGGCACTGGCTCTCTTTCTAGCTTGTGCGATGTTTATTATTCCATGTCACGTTAAATTAGCCTCCCGTTATTGAGGCCTCATGCTATGTCTGCCTAGTTTATTCTTGCTTTTAAAATGTGATCCTGGGTTTTTTTCTTTTTACACGGATATGTGTTCCTTCGGGTGGAAAACGAGAAGCGCCGTCGGGGCTGTGGCTGGGACGCAGAGCCAAAGCTCCCGGGGGCTCCAGGGTGGCGGGGGCCGGGGACAGGGTCCCGGGAAGGCGTCTGGTGATGTAATCCTCCTCGGGTCCCAGGTACTGAGGCTGGCGCTCTCCTTCCAAATCGTGCAATTCTCGCTGGAGCCTGGGGACCAGGAGGAAAGTCCCGCCTTGGGAGAGCTGGCCTAGGCAGCAGTGTTTGTCCTCAATCCATTCCATATGCGGCCGATCCGTTTGTTTTGTTCTTGGAGGAAGGCTTAAGATTGAATTTCTTAGTGAGTCTAACCCAGACCTTTTTTGCATTTATGGCTGTGAGGAAAGTGGAGGAGACTGATATTTTTTCAGCACCCCTCGGACTCCTTTTTTTAAAAAGAAAAAAAGGTTTTGGCGTTCTTACCTGTCAGTCAGATTCGCCCTTTCCGTTAATCACCACTGCCTCCCACACCGCCTGCAGCCCTGCACTGCTCCGATTTAGATGCCACCTCTCAGCTGCTGGAGCCTCCTGAAGTGCACCTCAGCCATGCGGGGCACTCTCCTCCGGTGGACGGCAGACGGCCCAGCTCCCGGGACCAGGGTGTGGTGCCACTTCCTCTCCCCGAGGGCAGGTGCAGAGAGGAGCAGACAGGATGTCTGTCAGGCCAGGCCGAGGCTCATCTCAGCCGCCCTAAAACCTTACAGTGTTCCACCTTGACTTTTGAGCCCTCTTGTTTTTTTTTTAAAGACATGGCCTTATTCTGGTCTTCTGTATCTTCTCATCGTGTTTTCACATGGAGGACTTGAAAGTACAGAGAAGCCTCTGTCAGCCCATGTACCCACGGCCTCTCCGCCTCCTCTGGCCCACGCCTGCTCCTCCACTCCTCCAGGTCCGGCCTCAATGCCCGTGACACCGCCTGAGACCTGGAACGCCCTGCTTTCTCCTCTCCTGCTGCCATGGATGCTGCGGTCTCCTTCATGCTCAGGACATTCTCCTGAAGCTGAGATGCCCTCACCCCTATGGGCACCTACGGGCCTGTCTTCTCTGTCTCCAGCAAAGGAAAGGATTCAGAGGTGGGTTTTTAGAAATTCTGCTCTATTGAGTGCAGCTTCTTGTATTATACATTTCTACATCCATGAGAGTCAAAGCAGGACTAGGAAGAAGTGAAATTTAAATTGGCAAGAAGTTAGTTATCGTCAGACCTTTGGGCAGGATTAGGGCCGGTGGACATCTGGGGTAGGCAGCTGGTGGAGAGGTCGGGGCCTCGGAGCTCTGAGAAGGTGCTGTGACGTGCTTGCATTCTTCAGAGAACCCAAGTCACATCGGACCGCACGAGGGGATCCTCGAACCTTTAGAAGACGGTTATCCCACAAACACCTCTGTTTAGAGTACACTTGAACTTCCCGTATAAACTTGCAGTTCATAATCATGCTCTGGACAGAAGCCCAACCAGATCAGGGGTGAACTCTGAATGTGCCTGAGGTCGTCTGGGGGGCTCCCTTCTCCTCCATAGCAGCATTTAAAGAGAACATTACAGCTACAAGTGTGTTTTTTGTGAGTCACAGAAATGAAAAAAGTTCAGTCCCTAAAAAGAGCAATCCTATTTTATAGCATATATCGTCCCCACCACAATTTCCCCTCACAGAAATGCACAACTGGTACCAGGAACGTCAGTGTGAGGCGTGTCTGGGACATGGAGTTGTTAAGGAAGAAATTGTAGGAAGTCAGGCAAGAGGTGAAAAACAGAACAGCAAAAGTCTGACCACCAATCTGGAAGTTTCTGAGCACTTACTTGTACTCTAGGGGCGTCCCATCCAGCCACTTCCATTCGTTTTCATGCTCCAAATCCGTGAGGCCGATCCAGTGGCTCTCTCTCCCCACCATCTGCTTTTTTATCCATTGCTGAGCGATAAACCAGAGACGGTGCATTAGTATTCCTTGGAACAGATGTCTGTGGGGATTCTCCCCCAACATTTAGAAAACGAGGATAATTTAAAAGAGGATGTGTGTCAGCACATTACTCTGCTTTTGCTGTACTCCTTTATATTGTACTTTTGCTTTGCACTGTCTTGGAGGGCTTTATCCTACACTAGAGGCCTGGTGCACAAATTTGTGCACAGGTGGGGCCCAGCTGGCCTCCAATCAAGGCTGATCTGGCCAGGCTGGTGGGGGGAGGGGCTGTGGGTGGTTGGCTGGCCGGCCCCACCCTCTGGTTGAACTCCCATTTGAGGGAGCTATTTGCATATTAGCCTTTTATTATCCTACATAAAAGGCTAATATGCAAATAGTCCAAACTGCAGAACAACCAAACTGCCACTGTGATGTGCACTGACCACCAGGGGGAATGTGTGGAGCAAATGAGTGGGGTGGAGTGGGGGGATGTGCCAGACCAAGGCAGTGCGATGGTCGCTGTCATTAGAATGGTTACTGAAAATTCTTTGCTTCCATGCACTGCACTCCCGCCCAGTGCTCGCACCTGCTGCTGGCTCCAGCCTCGCTTGCACCTGAGGGCTTCTCCACCTCTCCCTGCTCCTGAGGGGTGATTGGGGCAGCAGCCACCGCTCGCACCTGCTGACTGCGCCAGCCCCAGTTGCTCCATGCTGTCAGCAGGTGCAAGCAGTCCGCAGCTGTCAGTGAGTGAGAGCAGTGGTGGCAGGAGCAGGGCTGCCAGCAGATTGGGAATGGGGGTCCAGGCAGGGGCACCAAGAATGTGGCCCCAGCAGGGTCAGGAAGAGCAGGCAAGGCCATAGGGACAGAGCCCACACGAGCTAGTGATGGTGAGCACTCACCCCTGTGCCCACTGCAGCCCACAGTTCTTTTCAAGGTGCACAAATTCGTGCACTGGGCCCCCTTATCAACTCATAAGTGCTATTTCAGCAATGTTCTTCCTCTTCTAACTCACCTAGACCGCTCAATGAGTTCAGCCAGCTTCATCCCACCCCTTCTGTGTTTGTCTATAATAGCAACAGCCATGGCATCATGGGTACTATATATCCAGTGTGTCACATGCAATGTGTCTTTATGCATTACAACAACCCACGTAATAAAGATAAGCGGCTGAGCTGGGATTGGGCCCAGCTCTGTATAGCCTAAAGCCCAGGCACCTGATTATATGCTCATTCCCAGTCCGTTACTAGGGGAAGCATCTGTTTTCCGGGTTGTGCTTGCTGGAGATACTTAGGGAAAAGGAAGGAGGCCGCTGGAACAGTGTGGCACCGAAGAAAGAGCATCGGCACTGCCAGATGGACCTCACTTTCAGGCCAGCTCTGCATTTATTTGTCATCCCATGACTACATCATTTAAACCTTATGGGGCCTCAGGAGGGTTGTTGTGAAGTTTAAAGGAGAAAATGGCTGGCACGGTGCCTGGCACACAGTAAGGGCCTGAGTGCTCACCAACCCTAGCACATGTGGGCTCTGTCCCTATGGCCTTGTCTGCTCTTCCTTGCCCCTCTGGTGCTCATGCTTTTGCCCCCCCCCCCCCCTTCAGGTGCCCGGGGCCAGCCCGCAGGCTTCTCTTCTGCTCTTGACAGCCACCAGGAGGAGCCACACGCCCCCCAGGATGGACAGCAGTCTTCCAGGTGGAAGCAGGAGGATACAATTCCCATGCCGGAAGTGCTTCTTGCCACTGGAGAAAGTCCAAATCTCCACAACACAGCCTTCTGTTTTCACGCGACCACGAGTTCTTGATATCGTTGACTCCCCAGTAAGCATGCCATTTCCAACTGTGAGCTATCCCTAAATTATAGTTTTCCCCAACTCTTTAAGTATGCCGCAGACATACCTGTTCCTCCCTCGTGTTTATGAAAACGAGATGCGAAGACTTGTCTTCACAGAAAAGTTTCGCATCCTCAAAAATTTCTTTCTCGACCGAAAAGTAGTAGCATTTGTCCGTGAAGTTCTTCCAGTGAGGCGGGCAGCCTAGGAGTGCAGAGGTTCGCAACACTGATCACAAACAGAGCAGGAAAAGCACCGTGCCTCCCTCCCTCCGCTGCGCGCTCGCAGGCCAGGGCCCCGCTTCCCTCCGGGGCCAGGAGCAGCCGCGGAGCCCGGACATGCTGGGAGCAGGGGCCAGCGCAGGGAGCTGCAATCACGGTTTAAACTACACAATCTGGAAGATATCTGGGCTCTGTTCCTCTGCACCCACATTAGTCCTTACAATGACGGAAACAGCCGCCACAGGCAGTGCGGGCACAGATGGTCACCGCCAGCCCGGAGTCCTATGGAACCGATAGACAACCGCGGGGGAGGACCCAAAACCTAATGGGGCTCACAGAACAGCGGAGATGACCCGAGTTATACAAGGAAATCAAGTGGAACCCGGTGTGGGTCAAAGGAGAGAAAAATGGGCTTGGTTGCAAACCCAGCGTTTTAAGATTTTACCAAAGGTTTAGTCATGAAAAGGGCTAGACGTCACCATGATACCTTCTCAGAAGACATGAAGCCTGGGCTTCCGTAACAGAGAGTCCCACCTGCACGCTACGTGCGGGGCGTCTGTCCCCAGGGGAAGGGTATGACGTGAGGACAGGCTGGGTCGGGAGTGGCCAGCCTTGGACTTGCATGAAGGAAATGTCCGGGGACCAGTTTCCCCCTGAGGCCGACTCCGTTAAATAAACAAGGGCTAGAGAGCCTGTCATGTTCGCACAGGCCCGTGAGGGCAGCGGAGCCCAGCGCCTCCCCCGGGAGTGTGTGTGGGGGGAGTGTGGAGGGCGCACACACCCGCTGCCCGTCCCCTCGGGCCAGCCCCGCCCTGAGCACACCCGCTGCCCGTCCCCGGGGCCAGGGCGGGCTCAGACTCACCGTTGGCCTCGGGTGCTGCGGTTGGCTCGTTCTGCAGGGCCTGGGGCACGGCTGCTCCCGATGGGCCTGGGGGGCCAGGGGGGCCCTTGGGGCCTGGCATGCCGGGCACCCCAGGCAGGCCGGGCAGCCCCCGCGGCCCCGGCACGCCCGGCTCCCCCACGGTGCCCTGCAGGCCCTGGAAGCCGGGCGGGCCCTGGGGGCCGGGGAGGCCGTCCTTGCCCGGTGGGCCCTGAGGGCCCAGGTCGCCGCTGGGTCCCTGAGGGCCGGGCTTCCCCGGGGACCCGCGGGAGCCTTTGGCGCCCTGAGAGCCTTTGGAGCCCTTGCTGCCCCGCTCTCCGGGGGGGCCGACCGGCCCGATGGGGCCCCGCTCCCCGGCAGGACCTGGCGGGCCAGGCTCCCCTTTCTCTCCCTTCTGGCCCTTGTTGCCAGTGGGCCCCGGGGGGCCCTGCGCTCCTCTGTCACCTTTCGGACCCCTGGGGCCAGGAGGACCTGAAACATAAACATACAAATGGTACAACATGAAATCCATTGTAAGGGACAGGGAAAATGTCATCCTTTCATAAAACTTTCCAAATTTGAAAAGATCTAGACATACAAAATGTAAACATTAAGTATTGCTTACTGTTTTTACCATATTGTTGTTGATAGTATTTTTTTTTAAATATTTTTTTATTTATTTCAGAGAGGAAGGGAGAGGGAGAGAGAAAAACATCAATGATGAGAATCATTGATCGGCTGCCTCCTGCACGCCCCCTCCTGGGGATTGAGCCTGCAACTCAGGCATGTGTCCTTAACCAGAATCGAACCCGGGACCCTTCAGTCCGCAGGCGGACGCTCTATCCACTGAGCCAAACCAGCTAGGGCTAGTATTTTTTTCTTCTTTTTTTTAATAGAAATGTTTCTAAGCTCACCCTCCCGCTCCAAGCATTTAGAGGAGCTCTGAGGCACACCACTTTCTGGTGCTCGCTGATGTAGGGGAAGGGACAACTTCCATGCCTCAGCATCACAGGACTCCCACCATCCAACTGGGCTCTCCTGTCCACTGGGACCATGTGTCCCCAGCAAAAGCCGGGCAGCTTGGGATCAAGATCCCCTCCCACTTATTTCCTCTTTTTTTTTTCACTTACTGGACAAATATTAATGACCTGTTATATGACAAGCACCATATGTTATTGTGGGATACCTAAATAGTTGAATTAGGGGGGAAAATGCTATCCGGTGTTGAGGGGTACTGTCCTGATGACCACTCAGAGAGGCCTTCCTCTGTTACACCCGCCCAGTGCTCCTGCCCCCTTCCCCGGTGCTCCTGCCCCCTTCCCCGGTGCTCCCGCCCCCTTCCCCGGTGCTCCTGCCCCCTTCCCCGGTGCTGCAGGCGCACTGCTGTCCTGAGGCCCGAGCCTCGCTCTTTGTGGACCAGCCCAGAGAGACAGGCAGTCTCGGTGGGAAAGTGCTCTTGGGGCCAGGCCTCGGGAGGGTCGGTTTCACTTTTCCCAGTTTGTTAGTCTGATAATGCAAATAGGGAAGGTGGGCTAGAGGGGGAAACAAGGTGGACCACTGAATTGGCAGGGAAGAGAAGAAGAAGAAGAAGAAGAAAGAAGAAGAAGAAAGAAGAAGAAGAAGGAGGAGGAGGAGGAGGAGGAGGAGGAGGAGGAGGAGGAGGAGGAGGAGGAGGAGGAGGAAGAAGGAAGAAGGAAGAAGGAAGAAGGAAACACCCGAATCCTGGAGCCAAGCAGTTCAGTGAGGACAGAGACTTTTAATCGCTGTGCTGTTTCTGCTTTGCAACCAAACTGCAGGCCTGCCCCGGAGACAACGTTCCAATTGGTTTTCCAGCATGACTGCTGGTGCTTAACGGAAGACGGAGAAACCACTTCAGTTCTTAGTGCCAGCGAAAACCTTGGAGACTCAGTTTTAGAATGATGAGTGGTAAGGTTGGAAGAACAGAGGAGAATAGTAATGTAATCTGACATATCTTCCTTCTCACTTAAAAATCTATTTTGACTGCAATTAATCAAATACTTATTAAACACCTACAACTTGATAAAAATCATTCCTGCCTCACTGAGGTGGAATGGAATGCACAAGTTAAAAGGAAATTGGCCCTAGCTGGTTTGTCTCAGTGGATAGAGCGTTGGCCTCAGGACTGAAGGGTTCAGGTTTGACGCTAGTCAAGGGCACATGCCCCGGTTGTGGGCTCAATCCCCAGTGTGTGTGTGTGTGTGGGGGGGGGAGGGGGTGTGCAGGAGGCAGACAATCAATGATTCTTTTTCATCACTGATGTTTCTATCTCGCCCTCACTTCCCCTTTGAAATCAATAAAAATATATATTAAAAAATAAAAGGAAATTTAATAGGTATCATTTGGCAATTACTCTGAAGAAAAATTTGCTTCTCAATCTCATGTTTAAGACAGGCTTCTGGAGAGTCATGGAAGCTCCCTGTCTATAGAGGAGGGACATTTGAACTACTGTTTCTTGCCAACTGCCCATTTGCTTCTATGCCTTCAAATGCCCGTTTTCCAGGATCCCAGACAAGCAGTCTTCTGAGGAAGTGTGTCAAGAAGTGGTGGGGTTGGCCTCCTGCCTGGTCCACTTTACTTTGTCTCCTATCCTGCAGCCTCCCAAGGTCCAGCTCAAATGCCATTCCCTTACTGAGGCCTTAATCAATTGCTCTCCTGAAAAGAAACTCTTGCATCTCAACCTCCCTGAATAGATCATCTGTTCTAAGTCATCTCGGGGCAGCAGGGTGTCACTGGAGGCAAGGGCCTAAGAGCTAGATGGACCTAAGGTTAGCACAGTCTGCCATTTACTAGCTCCTTGACCTTAGGTAAGTTGCTCAGGCTCTCCGGGCCTCTGTTCCCTCCCCTGCAGTGGGTGTGCTGATCATCCTTAGCTTAAAGAGATGTAACAATGAAATCAGACAATTTATCCAACTGCTCAGCAGCATGACTGGCATATCACAGACACTCAATAAACATGGATTTAAAAATGAGTGAAAGCTAGCTGTTGGTGTCACCTGAGACTGATTCCAGGGCTGGGCACCAGAGAGCCAGCAGTAATTGGACCCAGCTCAATGTTAACCCTGTCTGTACAATTTCATTCTTTGTGCACATAAAACTACTGTTCTCTACTGTGAGAGGTTGGCTAGTGCTACAGTAGAAGGGAATCTTGGATAGGAACTGAACTTGGATATGAATATTAGCTAACCCTCTGCTAGTGCTTTATTGACATTATTGCATTAAGTCCTCATGAGTCTAAAAGGTAGACACAGGTGGAAATAGAGGCACAGAGAGGATGAGGAACTTGGTACTTGTACCCAGGTCTATCCCATTCCAGAGCTCCTCACCCACTCACTCTCAGGCCTCCCTGAGAAGAGCAGATGTACTAGGTCAGTGGTCGGCAAACTCATTAGCCAACAGAGCCAAATATCAACAGTATAACGATTGAAATTTCATTTGAGAGCCAAAGTTTTTAAACTTATTCTTCTAACGCCACTTCTTCAAAATAGACTTGCCCAGGTCGTGGTATTTTGGGGCCAAAGAGCCGCATGTGGCTCTCAAGCTGCAATTTGTCGACCATGGTACTAGGAGGATGCAACTTACACAGTTCCACAGCTTGCAGAGGAATAGCTCAGGGTAAGAGGTGAGCTTCCCACCTAAGTGTGCATTGTGAGGGATGATTTTTTACAAAGCACTCAATACATTCACACTCAACATTAGCTGATAAAAATAATCAAAATAACAGAAACACTATCTAATTTAAAGGTGGGGTCTGATATTTAACTATGAGCTCCTTAGCTGAAAAATCATGCTATAATATTAAATATGCCAGAAGTTTCCTTATAGAAGAAGAGCTAACAAACGAATGGAATAATAAAACTATGAAGTTTATAAGTAGAAAAATAAATATTCAGATACCATGACAGACTTGTCTAAAGGTATTACAATTCTAAGAGATATTTAGAAAACTCATGTTTTATGAGGTTGCACATATGCTGAGATGAACTGTAATTCTGAATTTAGGTTGAGAAAGAATAGAAAGACAAATATCGATAAATCAAACACTGAAGAACTTCCCTATCGTTTGAAAGCCCACTCCTTATTCAGGAGGACTCCCACCTGCAATATTCCTGACTTGCAATTATCCAGCCCCTGCAGAGTTCAGGCACCCCTGTTGCTCAGAGAAGCCATTACATTTTCAGGCATCACCAATTTTTATAAGGAACATCATATAAAAACCAACATTTATCTTCCTTTAGTGAACACCCACTAGTTTTGGTTTCATCCTCTGGAGCTCCTTAGATGTCATTTAAAACCCCTTTCACATGCCCAGCCTGTGTTGCTGAGTGGTTGAACATCAACCCATAGCACCAGGAGGTCAGCAGTTGAGTCCCGGCCAGGACGCATGCCCAGGTTACAGGCTCCATCCCCAGTGGGGGCATGCAGAAGACAGCCAATTGATGTTTTCCTTTTCCCTACTTCTTCCTCTCTCAGAAATCAATAAAAACATTTTTTTTTTAAAAGGAAAAAAATCCCTTCCACATGATAGCCTTTTAAAAATATATATTTTATTGATTTTCCACAGAGAGGAAGGGAGAGGGATAGAAAGTTAGAAACATTGATGAGAGAGAAACATTGACCAGCTGCCTCCTGCACACCCCCCACTGGGGATGTGCCTGCAACCAAGGTACATGCCCTTGACCGGAATTGAACCCGGGACCCTTTAGTCCAAAGGCTGATGCTCTATCCACTGAGCCAAACCGGTTTCGGCCACATAATAGCCTTTTAAATCATGCAGACAACTGCCTTGTTGCCCATTAAGCAGCCTCTCTTATAGATTAAAATTCCTCGGTCCCTCAATCCTTCCTTACAGCTCACGGTGCCTTATCTAAGTGTGCTGGTCAACGAACGTCCCTCTTGAAAGGGGCTCTCCAAAGTATAGCGTATCCCCCAGCGGTGGTCTTGCCATACCGAATGGAGTTTCATCTCCCTCGTTCTGGATATCACATTTTCGTTAATATAGGCAAAGATCACATTAGCTTCCCCGGTAGGCACATTAGCTGCTTACTGTCAACGAAAACCTCTTGCTTTCCATGCGTACTTCCTCTGAGCCATGCTACCCGTTAACATTTGTGTTTGGTTCCGTCTACAAGCAGAACTTTACACATGTTCCCTATTTCATTTTGCTGGCACTGTTTTACAGTTCCCTACTCTCCAGATCATGTTGAATTATAATTCTATCATCCATTAGTTAGTATATACAGTTTCATGTCAACAAGCATTGGATTACCAGGTCATCCATATCCTCACACTAGTCACTGACGAAGCTGTTGAACAGGACCCTGCCATCTGCCATCCAGACCTGCCTCCAGGCGCACAGGGGCCCATTGACTATCACTCTTTATGTTCATTCAGCCAGCGTGGCAGACACACCCTGGGGTGACCCCCAATGACTCATGCTCTTAGGTAATCCCTCCCCCTTGAAGGTGGAACCTGATCAACGGCATATGGCAAAGGTGATGGGATGTCACTCCCCAACTAAATGACATAGTTTAAGACCCCATCTGAGCAGACTGCAGGGGCAAAGACACTGTTTCTGGCTTTGAAGAAACTGTACTGTTTTCAGGGAGTCACTTGGAATGTGGTGGCCTCTAGGCGCCCAGAGTGGTCTCTGGCTGACGGCCCACCTCCCGCCCCCTCCCAAAACCCAGGAACCTCAATCTTACAGTTTCTGACTTGGAGATAAATTCTGCCAAGTACCTGAGGGAGTATGGAAATGGATCTTTCCCCAGTTAAGCCTTGAATGAAACTGTAGCTCCTCCATGAGACGGCAGCCTGGTCAGACCCTAAGCAAAGGACCCACCTAACCAGACACCAAACCCACGGAAACTGAGAGAAGAAATGGGTGTGATAGTGAGCTTCTGAGTTTGTAATGTGTAGCACAGGACATACAACTAATAAATCCACCTAACGGTGCTATAATCCAGCACCTATTTCTCCATCTTGTTACTTGTTTTTGTAAGAGGTAGAAGAGAGCGGTAGAAGAAATGGGCTCAGGAAACAGGTTACAGAGGCAATAGAAGGGCCCTTGAAGCTTAGAAGAGAGAGAAGCCAGGAAAATGCTCCTGAAGGAAGGGTGTGGGGAAAGGCGCTGGGTGCTCCCTAGAGAGGGTAGAAGCTCTATCTTGTTCTTGGTGAGATCTAGCATGCTATCTTCATTGCATTACTTTAATCAAGCTAATAAGCCTGGTCATGTGAAGAAATGTTAGGTCCACCTGCCTTCTTAGTGATTGCATTCTAATGATTGCTGCTTCCCTGAAAGCTCACAAATTATCCTCTTAATAATCTCTTCTCTAATCTTTGTTGGGATGGTCATCCTTACACGTTTCTGACACTGGAAATAGGAGTCTCTTAATGATAACGGTGTGACCTAAAAGAATTAATCTTGCTTCCAAAAAAAAAAATAAAAAAATCCAGTTTATAATAGCATTGAAATAGCTAGGCACTAATGAAATCCAAATTAACTGATCTTCTATTCAAGAAATATTTGATGGAGCACCTTTGAGCATTGTCCACAAGTTCTTAGTTAACACCTCTTCTCAAGACATGGAATTCAATTCGCCACTCTACCCCCTTGAGTGACGGTTGGGCTGAGTCACTCATTTTTAAAGAACAGATTATGGGAGAAGTGATGGTAAGTGACTTCTGAGGCTAGATCATAAAAAGCATTGTGGCTTTTTACTTTCTTTCTCTTTCTCTTGGATCACTTGCTCTGGAGGCAACCAGCTACCATGTGGGGACACGCAAGCAGGTTCCATAGTGAGGAGCTAAGGCCTCCTACTGAGGCATGTGAGCCATCTTGGAAGCAGGTTCTCCAGGCCCAGTTATGGCTTCAGACAACTGCAGCCCTGGCCAATACCTTGACTACAACCTCATGACAGATACTGACCCAGAACCACTCAGTCAAGCTGCTCCTGAATTCCTGATCCTCAGAAACTATGAGAAAATAAATGTTCCTTGTTTTAAATTGCCAAGTTTTCGAGTCATTTGTCACACAGCAATAGATAATGGGTACAAAAAATAAATTCAGAATTTCCACTCACCTTGCAGTATTGTAAAATTCTTGATGAGCTGACCGTGTTTGGAGTCCACAAGCTTCATTTCTTCCATAATCACTGATAAGTTCGCTACTTCCGTGTCTAATCTCGATCTCATCGTATCTTGCTGCATCCTGAGAGAAACAGAATCCAAGCGGATATTGGCCAGTGTGTTATTCAAGGAGGTCAGGTCGTCCGTGTGTTTGGTCAGGGTATCTGTGCAAGTGGTCCTGACTTCATTCAGATTGCTGGTCAGCGTCCGCAGGTGGTGGGCCGTGTAACTGATGTTGCTAATGATGTTGACGATATCCGTTTCAAAGAGCTGGAAGCGTTCCTCCAGCTGGCTGAACTTGACGGCTGTTCTGTTCTCCGAGTCCTTGTGTATGTCCTGCAGGTCTTTCAGGTTCTGCTCGTTGGCTTGTGAGGCCATGGTGATGTTGTCCATCTGACCTGTGAAGGAGCTGAGCTGGCTGTTCATATCCTCCAGGGTGTCATTGTTGGCTTTGGCCAAGGCAGAGTTATTGGCAGCCAGCATCTGCAGGCTCTGGACTTTCTCCTTCAACCAATCGGTATCCTTCTTGGCTTGGAGAAAAACCTGCTGCAGGTTTTGGAAGTCGTTCTTGATTCGTTGGATAGCCTGGCTCGTGTCATCCACAGACTGCTGCAGGTTAGTGATGAGGTTCCTCTGCTGCACCTGGGTCAAGTTTAGGTTGTTGAGGTTCATGATGACCACGTTATGAGAGTACATTTGACTCTGCAGGTTGCCCTGCAGCACGCTGGTATCTTGTTGCAGATTCGTCACATAGCCATTGTACGCCTGCAGGGTTTTGTTTACAGTGGTGATGAAGAAGGAGTTATTCTCCAAAGTTTCTTTCAGTTGACTCTGCCTGTCCACCAGTGCGTCCCCACTTGCCTGTAACTTCTCCAGCCTATCTTTGTTCTTGCTGGTCTTTTCTGAGATATCGCGAAGCTGTTGTTGAAGATCCAGAATGTCTGATCTGAAGGTGGAGAGTTCTGAATTGGTGCTTATAGCTTTTTCCCCAGTTTGGTCCCCTGAAATGAGATATGTTTGTTACTTAAGATTGGTGATTCGGAGAAGTGTTCAGGTAAGGTCAAAGATTCTAAAGAGACTCAACTAGTCTTACTTAATTAGCATGCCTGGTGGTTTAGGTATGAAAACTGTGGTATACGCAGACTGCTCTGCATTAGTAAAATCCACATATCTATTTTAAAGTTAAATGTATCGGGGTGACATTGGTAAATAAAAGTATATGGGTTTCAAGTGTAGCCACAAATATGTTAAAACTAGAGGCCTGGTGCATGAATTCATGCACCACTGGGGTCCCTCAACCTGGCCTGAGGGATTGGGCTGAAACCAGCTCTTCAACATCTCCCGAGGGGTCCAGGATTGTGAGAGGGTGCAGGCCAGGCTGAGGGAACCTATCAGGGCCAGGGAGGGACCGTGGGAGAGCTCCAGGCATGTCCAGCCCGCCTCACTCAGTCCTGATGGTCTGTACCCCAGCAGCAAGCTCACCTACTGTTCAGAGCATCTGCCCCCTGGTGGTCAGTGCACATCACAACCAGTTGACTATCTGCCCCCTGGTGGTCAGTGCACATCAGCAAGTGGTTGAGCCAGCCTTAGCATATCAATAGCATATTACGCTTTGATTGGTTGAATGGTCGACCAGACACTTAGCATATTAGGCTTTCATTATATAGGATTAGTTCCTGGGACCTGGAAAAGATGCTAAGACCAGGACATTTTTTTTTTTTCTTCAAAAAAGGACTGAGTATTTATCTGACTCTAGACTATCAGGCAGCGTGTCAGAAGGGAATATCCTGTTGTTTGTTAAAGTCATCAAAATTCCTTTTTAAAAAAATGAAAACAAAAATCAAATGATAGAATAGGCTGGAATAATTTATTTTTAAAATTAATCTCTGTAAGTCTTCAATGCAGAGATTCTTCTATAGTTCAAATAGGAGTTTACTGAGCATTTTATAAATGAGCTTTGTATTTGTGGTTCTTTCTGATCAGGATTGGCCTTCAGATGTTGTGGGCACATAATAATGATCTTTAGGGGATTCAACTCCAAAATTGGCTCCTATTTTTAAAATTAAAAGTCTGAATTAAATCATGAGGAAAGATTCAACACACAATACAAAAACTTCATGTCCTTTCGGGTGAATGTGAGTTTATAGTAGCATCATTCTAAAAAGCTGTGGTCATTTATAAAAGTGGAGTCAGGGGATATGACCTTGTGGTTCACTCTCAAACAGATTACCTAATTTTTTCAGGTTGCTTTCCACTGCTGTGAGCTTGTTATCATAGGTTTGGCGAGATGTCTCCATGCCTCCTGTCACATTGTCCATTTTCTCTACAACTAAGATTTGGAAATCAATTCATTAGTACACATATCTGCTTAAATATTTTTTCAGTTTCAACAAGAGCGCATTTCATTACAGAATAAAGAAAACAGACTGAGACAAAGAGTATAAATGAAATCAAACACTGTATGAGGAAAAAGTCATTCTTTCAGTGAGTTACTTATCTTAAAACCCAGTGGCAATTTACTTGCAAGCCAGAGAATTGTTATGATTTTAAGTCTTCTCATGATTCGGTATTGCTGTAGTAGTTTTAGAAACTGTTTGAAACTGATTTGTAAATTTTTACTTCTTATACAAGTCCTCTACCTGGATTGTTTCCTAGATAAGATGGTCTTTGACTCTATGATGGTTCAAAAGTGATATGCACTCAGTAGAAACTGTATTGAGAATTTTGACCTTTCCTTGGCCAGCAATATGTGGTAATGTATCTCATGCTGCTGCTATGGCTCCCAGCCAGCCATGAAATCTCCAGGATAAACAACCAATACTGCACAGTGTATTCGTTGTGTTAGAGGATTTTGCCCAAGCGTAAGCTGATGTAAGTGGTCTGAGCAGATGTTAAGTAGGTAAGACGTATTAAATGCATTTTCAACTTTTGATGGGCTTATCCAGATGTAACTATGTAACTCAATCTTCATAAGTCAAGGAGCACCTTTAATTTCTATAACACTGGGATCATTACTCATCATACTCCCAACCACCTCTGGCAGGTAGGAATCAAGTAGCGGGAGATTTCATGGCAAAGAACACCTAGCTCATTTATACACAAAGTCTTCATAGAAGAGATGCAAAATCAAGAGTTTTTGCCACTTTCTGTCTTGAGTTCCACCACTGGGAACTGAAAAATCTACTTCCCTTTAGTGATGAGTGCATCTGTACTTTATCAATTCTCACGTAGATGCCCAAATTTGCAAAGAAGAACTTTTAAAAAGCATTCTCTTCATGACACAGGATAGGGAAAGTTAGTGATGTAGTGTTAAATAAAAGCTTCTGTTATTATTCTTTCTCAGGAGGCAGTAACTCTCTATGGTTATGAATACAAGTTTATTTTTCTATAATGTCTAATAAGAAAGGACTTCTCTGAAAGTGACACCTGCGAGATCCAATGTCTAGCAAATTAGGATGAAATCTTGCCCTCAACAGCTTTTTAAAATAACAACTTTATTTTTTAACCATGACTATCCTTTGTATATTAATTGTGAGCCAGTGGGTCCAGTTCATTTTTTCCATCAAGTGTTCCACCCACACACGATTGTGTGAGAGGATTCTCCTGGTGTCTATCAGGAACTTAGAAGTAGTTCTATGTGTCTGAATGAACTAGCATGAAACGGCTCCCTGGCTCCTGGCACCTTCCCTGGAGAAGCCTGTTGAGCTGTCCCTGGAGCTTCTACACTCAGTCTGGCCATAATGACACGTGTACACTGCACCACATGCCTTTCCACATGTCCTTCTTTCCACCTAGAATGTTCTTCCCTGGGCTCTTCACCAAGCTAAGACCTACTTGCTCTTCAAGACTCGGCTCAATGGCTGTGGGAGAGCTTTGCTGAATTTCCCTTGTTTCTTATAGAACTTACTTGACCGTGTTGTCCTGGCTTGTTTACTGCAAGATCCTTGAAGGCAGGAACATTTGTATCCAGTTTTATCTCCAACTCTTAGCTCAGTGTGTGGTACTTATAGGTGTTCAACTCATATTTACTTATGCCGTTTATTTGAATAAATGAGTGTCTGACTGCTGAGGCCTATGAAAAACTGGCTGAGCTGGAGGTCATGCAAACAAATGTACAAACCACCCAAACCCGGGCAGCCTCAGCACTGGCAAAGAGTATGACATCTAGTTGAATAATTATTGTTTTTTTTTTAAATGACTATATGGACAGAGAGGGTATAGTTATGATAATCTGCACCTTAGGGTTGTCTGATGGGCATCCATACTCCTAAATCCCTGGAAACTCTGAACAACAAAATGTTTCCTCTGCATTTTCACAAAGCTAAACTATTACAAAATAAGATAGGGAATGTTTATAAGTTTAGGTTCACTTCTGATCCTCAAATCAAAACACATGCCTCCGTCTGTCCTCAAACCACACACAAGATCTTAAGTCTTGCCTTTTTTTTTTCCTGGAAGCCAAAGAAACCTCTAAAAATGCTAACAGGCAGTCATTTTCTAGCCTTTCCAATTTTTCTTCCATTTTAGTTTTAAAAAACACAGAACTAGCACACACAGATAATGCAGATTCCTGTAGAATAAAAATACATGTTCATTAAAAACAAAATCTGTTAATTTTCTCTCCGGTGCAGCAAGGAAGTAACTTGTGCTTGCACAAGTGCTAATGAACTGGTTCCATGCACTGGGGCGTGTGTCTGTGTTTAAAAACAGGATCTGGGCATAAAGCTCCTACACACTTTAGAGTTGCAAAGCTGGCAGCTTGCTTCTGCATAAAAATACTATGCTGACGGAGATCCAGAACCAACAGTTGCTGTAAAAGCACACAGCATTTTCGTTGGTTTTCACTCCCAACTTAGTAGCACAAATTCTAAGGAGCCATCCTTCCTTACCCTCGGAACTCTGAGTCTGTAGCTGTAGACCTCAGCTGGTAGACTGTTCTCATGTGAGGAAAACAAACATGAAACATAGAAGGGTTACTAGCAGTCTGATTTTTCATAGGCTCCTCTTTCTTGGAGATTGTTTCTTAACAGAATTTTTTTTCAGATCATCAGTGCTTTAGCTGTTATAGCTGGAGAGTTGTCCCTCTTCAAGTACCCAAAGCCTAATTCACCAGGATAATCTGACAATACCTTTTCTACAAAAGGATTATGGTATCATCCTTTGGCCTGGGCTGCCAACCTCCTTTACTCTTGTCTTGATTTCACCCATCTTTTAAGGTCCACTCCAAGTCTTGTCACCCCATTGTGCTAAGCCTTATCTAATTATTTGATTCCATACCATACCAACTGAATTTTTTTTTTTATCTGAATGGCAATAATAACAGCCTCTATTTATTGAGTGCCTGTTCTTTGCAAGATGCACGGCACCATCAATGCAGTTAATCTTCACAACTTCTATTTTACAGATGAAGAAGTTGCGGCTCAGATATATTCAGTGACTGGGCCAGAGTTACACAGCTTGTAAGTGACTAAGTGACTATGAGATCTAACTCCACAATCCCTGCTTTCTCTGTAAGTCCACATTGCCTCTGATTTAGTATTCTTTTTTCTTTTTTTAAAAAATATATTTATTGATTTTTTTTAGAGAGGAAGAGTAAGGGATAGAGAGTTAGAAACATCAATCAGCTACTTCCTTCATACCTCCTGCTGGGGATGTGCTTGCAATCAAAGTATACGCCCTTGACCAAAATTGAACCGGGGACCTTTTAGCCCACAGACAGACGCTCTATCCACTGAGCCAAACCGGTTAGGGCTAGTATTCCTTTTTCAAGAAAAATCCCTGGAGGGGAAAGATTATGTTTTGTTTGTCTTCTCTTTATAGTCATCATCCTCAGATGTTTACTAAGCATCGCTCTGTATGTGACACAGTGTACACAGTGAGAATACAAGCTCATGGCCCAGTCTGAGGACAGGGAACAGAAGCAGAGCACAGCTCCTGCCTGGTGTTCACGAGAGTCTACACCAGCTGGCTGTGGTACTGAGGGGAAACCCCGCCCCTCATTGGTACCTGCGACTTCCCAGTAATACCAACCACACTTCCTGGAATTCAATTGAGACATTTCTATTTTGAACACTATTTCAGATTTCATTACAAAAATACAGACAATCTGGTTGTAGGGTACTATCCTAGACTCTAGCAACAGCTACGTGTGTACATTTGTGCACATTTAATGCACATTTTGAAAGTTTGCTTTGTCACTGCTACTTGGGCAGCGTTTAGCAGCAAGGTAGACATTCTACGACTAGGAATGTTGAGTTAAAGGAGAGCCTTACTGAAAGACTCAGATTTCTGTCCTTTTTTTTTTTTACCTTCCAGATGAATGCCTTCAAGGCAGGACAAATGAATAGGATTCAGGGAATGTTCTGGAAGAAACATGACCTATGAACTTCAGAGCTGGCTTCCGCCACAGAAGCTCCATTGACGGGTGATAGAAAGCCCAGGGCAGAGGACCATGCTGTAACCATCCAAGAACTTGCTTTCTAGAAAGCAGCTGACGAGCCTCATGGTCACAGCTCCTGGGTGACTCAGCAGTCCTCTGACTGACTCAGCAGATTCTCTAGAAGGAACTTAAGTGACATCCTAACTGGCAGCTGTGTAAGTGACAAAAAGAAGTCAAGAACATTTTGAGGAAACCATGGATTGCCTTTGCTAATGCTGACAAATAAGGGGTTTCTATTTTCCTTCTTTTCAAATCCTCCTTCAGAGAAATATTGTCTTTCATGGAATATTTTTTTCTTTCTTTCTCTCTCTTTTAAAAATAGAGTTTCTCTAGACTTCAAAGGGAGATGTGTGAAAGGAAAACCGAGTCTTATCTTTATGCCTCTTACAATGTGGAGTCACCAGCATCTTATCAGCAAGAAAGAGGATTCACTGTACCAGAGAAAACACATCTGGAAAATATCAACATTCTCGTTCATTACGGCTGGGCTTGGAAACCAAAATCGCATGTTGTTTTATCTTATTTTTGTCAGTAGAGGCCTGAGGGATAAGGGCTTTGAAGGAGGTGAAAGACCAGTCAGACGGTCATCACTTTGCCTCCTCTTCTCTTGCTCCCTCAGTCTCTTCCCCCTTCATGCTGGTCAGCCTCCAGGGCAGGCCAACCCAATCTCCAGCGGTTCAGGCTTCTAGGTAGGCCTTCAAATTACTGCAATTCCCTCAGAGCAGACTGGCTTAGAGGTCCTTGGGCATTGACTGATTACCTTAACAGAAGTCAGTTCTAGTCCACAATTCATTCACCGTCCATCCTCTCACTAATTCATCCAGTAAAATGTATTGGGTTCCTATTAAGTACCATGAGGCTAGGTGCTGGCGGGAGATACACTAACTAAAAGGTAGTCTCTCTTCTTCAGGGAGCTTACAGTTTGGGAGGGCAGACAGACAAGCCCACTGGCCCTGATGACACAGTGTGGCAAGGGCTAAAGTAAATAAAAGGTGCCATAGGAAGAACCAGGGGACCTAACACAGCCCTCAGGGCTTCTCGCAGTATGTGTGAGACGCGAAGGGAAAGGAGGAGACATTTAGGTGGAGAGTAGAGAAAAGGTTTTCCAGGCAAATGGACCAACACACAAAGCAAACCAGAGCTGACAAGGGCTTTCCAATGTTATAATGCAGAAAATATTTGTGCTTTAAAAAGGAAAGAAACGGCCAGGGCCGGTTTGGCTCAGTGGATGGAGCGTTGGCCTGGGGACTGAAGGGTCCCAGGTTCGATTCCGGTCGGGGGCATGTGCCTTGGTTGCGGGCGCATCCCTGGTGAGGGGTATGCAGGAGGCAGGTGATCGATGATTCTCTCTCTCATCGATGTTTCTAGCTCTCTATCCCTCTCTCTTCCTCTCTGTGAAAAATCAATAAAAAATATTTAAAAAAGTAAAAAGGAAAGAAAAGGGGGGGGGCAAGGGGGAATAAGGACACATATGTAATACCTTAATCAATAAAGAAATTTAAAAATAAAAGAAAAAAACCCCTCTTCTTTGACTCTTCCTATATAATTCTGAAGGTATAAAGATCCTAGACTGTATTTCCTTGCAGAAGTAAAAATTATAAAATATCATATGGCGATAAGCTCTTCAAACCTTTCTCATCTCCCTTTCAAGTAGAAAATGTTTACTCTCATATCACACAGTACTGAGCCCTCAAGATATTCATTAAAGGGTTGTTTGATTCCAAGTTCCTCCTTTATCTGGGTTTGCTGGCAAAAGCCATGGAGAAGTGAGTAATGAGCAAAATAACCTAGGAAGGAGGACAGTCTGGATTACTTAGGGCATAAAAGCCCTCCTGTCCCCCCACTCGGTTCTCTCCTTCACCTTATCCGGCCCTTGCACTTAATCACTCTGATAATCCCAGGGTAGAGTAACTCCTCACAAATGGATACAGTGACCTGGTGATTTTCCAGATTGCCATTGCTCAAATTCATCAGTCAGCATACTGCAGGAAGCACCTACCTTTTTCATGAATATGTCCCTGGGGGAGCGGGGGGAAGGAGAGACGACTTTTGACTACACTAAGTATTTTTTAACATATTGTATAAACGCAGTTATAAAGAAAGAAGGAATACGGAAATACAGCCCCTTACCTACTGGGACTGACTATAGGACAGGTGGTTTAATTACATCACCTTTGCTCATCCCAATCATCTTAAAAGGTGGCATTATAATTGCTGGCTTACATGTAGGAAATCGGAAACTCTTAGAGGTTATGATGCATACCCAGGTTACACAGCCATGCAGAGCACTTAGCATGATGCTTGGCACGACAGTCAGCACTTCATACACGCTCACAATTGTATTACGAATGGGAAAAAAAATCAATAACCAATCTAGGACCAAAACCCATTCTCATTCCAATACACTGTTTTCTCTGGAAACCACTAAACACTGGGAGAGAGGTGGGAGGAGTACAAACTGGAGGGAGTTTACGTTGACTCTTTCTCTTGCTAGGCCAAGTCTACAGGCCAAGGAAATGAGAGGGAATGTGTGGGATTCTCCACTGCTAACCTGTCACTCCCGAGGGAAGGCTGAGATGGTAGCTGAGTGAAGGTTCTGAAGATCAGCAGACCCCCATCTCTGTCTCACGTGTCTTTGTCAGGAAGGCTCCCCTGGCTGTTTTCTATAAAAGCGTTGATGCACGCCATGGTTCTGTATCACGACACCTTCTACCTGTGGTGTCCGGACTGGGTACGGGGTTTGGGAAGGGGAAACCCACTTTGTCTGCGAGTCTGGAGGATCCAGGCAAAAAGCCTCCAGTGATCTGAAATCGGGCACACTGACAGACTGCCTAATTTATACCGTACACAGTGTAATTGAGGGGTGGTGCTGTCTCAGTGTTTGATTTCTACAGGGCAATATTTTTATGGCGCTATCTAAACAACAGTGACCACAGTAAATGTGCTGAGGAGAGAAAAGGGGAATCAGTTGGCCAGTCCCTGGGTGAAATAAGTCATATCTCCGGAGATCTGAGTGTTTGGCTTCTCCTCTTCAATATTGTTTTCCCGTGTGCTGACTCCGGAGTTTCCACAGGATTCAGAGATAAGATGAAGCTGATAGAGGAAGAGGGAGTAGCTGGAAATAGGTAGGAAAAATCTTTATGATTCAGAGAGGGACATCGTTATTATTGCTAAAATGAGTCAAAAGGAATTATTACTCTCTCTTTCCAGATCTCACAGCTACAAGAAGCTGAAGACACAAAGGCGGAACTTAGGGTGTTGCTTAGTTTTGCATCTGAGTTGTATTCATGAAACACTTCAAACTGGTACACATGGGTTTTTATCATGTTAACGAAGGAACAGTTACTATCTGGAAGAAAAAGGAAAGATTACTTACCTTTGTATCCCAGAATGGCCACTGTGATTGTTAGCAAGGCACACAAAATGTATAATAATATGATAGAAAACTTCAGTGCCCAGTTGTTTTTACATTTGGTACATTGGGTTCCTTCCTGAATACCTGTAAGAGAAGTCAAATTTTATAATAATGACCAGAAAATTAACTTAGAAAAGTATCTTTTTGCATTCTGGTTTAAATATTATGATTAAAAATAATTTTTTACATATGCCTTACTATGGGATGAGTGGTATCTTAAAATTAAACATACCTCTTTAGCACTACAAGCACTTTAAATATTACCATGCTGTTATAACTGTGTTTATTTTTTAAATATATTTTATTGATTTTTTGCAGAGAGGAAGGGAGAAGGAAAGTTAGAAACATCAATGAGAGAGAAACATCGATCAGCTGCCTCCTGCACAACCCCTAATGGGGATGTGCCCGAAACCAAGGTACATGCCCTGGACCGGAATTGAACCTGGGACCCTTCAGTCCACAGGCCGACGCTCTATCCACTGAGCCAAACCGGTTAGGGCATAACTGTATTTAATATGACTTGAAAATAACACATAACTTTGTCTCATAGAATAGTTTTGAACCAAATTCCACTGATAATTATAATTATAATTTCAATATAAATCTCTACATGACAAAAGATTTAAAATACCCCAATACCTATAGCAATTCAAACACGACCAACCCCCTACCCCCCCCCCCAAAAAAAAAAAGTGACTTGTCGTTTGAAGATGTTTGTTTCAGTGGTATGTTACAACTAGTTGCTACTGGTTTGCTCTTGCTAAATTTTTAGGAATTTGGGGAGCTGATTGTTAAACTCTTGATAGCTTGAAATCAGTTTTGGAGGTAGTATTTACACCATGGAAATTGGTAAGCACTACAAATTATGATCCCACCCCTGCTCTTGAACTGGTGTACTATCAAGCCACTAGCTCTAAGGGTACAGTAGCCTATAGCAGAAAACATAGGTAACTTTAAGATTAAAATGCTCCATATATAACCATTTTTATGTATTATACTTATACAGTAAACAGACCCTTATGTAAATTATCACAGCTATTTAAATATGAATTATGAAATAACTAGAAACAGATCTTTTTGGTGAGAAGAGGTAAATTTTGACTGCTCACAGTTCAACTTTTTGAAAAATAGTCTAATCTAAATGAGAAACCACCATCACTTCTGCAAGTGACTCCAGAAACCCAAAACAGGGACCTTTCCCCTCGGGTTGATTGGAAACACAGAAGACAGAGACTGTGGACATTTTAATGTGAAAATCACATTGTGAGGAGCACCGGCAGACCCCTGCTTTCCCCGGCCTGCTTTCCTGTGCGTCTCCTAACAGCGTCCCCCAGGGGCAGCAGCACGTGAAGGGTTCATCTTCCATAACAGCGCTCAGCAACTTTTGATAGATTGGTCGTGAGGATTAAGCCACAGCCGAAGTGTCTCTCCTTGGGTTTATAATTTTACCCACAGTGCCCTGCTTCAGCGAAAAGAGTTCTTCAGCTGTGTTTAATACAAAATGATGAGAGAAGCAGCATAGAGCAATGATTTGAATTTAACTTAGAATTTAACAAGATAGAGCAATGATTCAAATTTAACCAATCCCTGTGTTGTTCTGGGCCAGAGACCCAACAGGAAGGGGCTCAATCTGTCCCCTGACTCAGAGCAGTGACTCTCAAACTCAGGTGCATCAGACTCACGTGAGGAGTTCGCTAAAGCCCAGCATTTCTAATGCAGGAGTCTGAGAAGGCACCCGAGAATCTGGACTTCTAACACGTTCCCAGAGGATGCTGGTCCTTCTGGTCTGAGGACCATACTTTAGAACTGTGCTTCTCTACCGAACTGTAAGGGCTTACAAATCCTGTTGTTCCAATGCAGGCCTGATTCAGCAGGTCTGAGATAGGAGGTAAGATTCTATTATACCTAAGATCCAGGTGATGCCTGGTTAGAGGAACACACTTTGAGGAGCAAAGATCTGATTTAGAAGATGACCATGCTGGATCAACCTTTGGTTAGCCAATTCCTTGAAGGTGAAGCTGTAAAATCAGACTCATTGTTTGAGCAAATCTAGAGTAAATCAGCTTCTATGCATCACAGTTTTCCCATTTCTTTGACATCTTTTCCTTTCCATCCTCTTTTAATTGCCACCTGGAGGCCTCAGCACCACCTCTCATGTCCAAAACCAACCTTGTCCTAGCCCTGCCAAACCATATCGCAAACATTCACCCAACTTTATTTCCATCCAATCTAAAAATGACTGCTCTCTTATCCCTCCAGGTGCTTACACTCAAAGACACCCTGAAGTCTTCTCTTTTCCTTTATCTCCAACTCAGCCAGTCAGCAGGCCCTGCTAATCTTGCTGTGGAATGTTTTTTTTTTATCATGATCATCTCATCCACAGCTTACTGATGTCCACTCACTGCTTACATTGTACCAGGCACTTGCCACAGTGACTTTAATCCACACACTAATAACCCTTCAAGGAGGAAAGGTAGTGAGGGCTGACATGACATCCCATAGACACCACAGCCAGAATTCAAACCCGGGTCTGACTCCAAAAGTCATGACTTCTCCACTATGCTGTGGTGCCTCTCTCTGGTCCATCTTTCCTCTCCGTTTCCCCTGCCACCATCCTAGAGCGAGATTCTTCCATCTCAGCACAAGCTTCCCCTTTCACTCCTGCTGGAATCCAGCCTCATCTGTTCTGAAATCCTGCTCTCCTCACGACAATGCTGAAAAGAAAACAACAAAAACACTCCACAGTGTACCCTGCACTAAAGGATGAATACACACACACACACACACACACACACACACACACACAATCATCAGCTCTTGGGCTCTTCATAACCTGGCAGTTTAGAATGAAACAAAGACTCCTCGCCTCCAGTTAGAGTGAATATATTTTTGGAATTGGGAGAGAGAGAAGTACAGGTAGACCCATCAACATACCACATTTCATGTTCAGAAACAATAAACTTGCTTTGGTAGCAACTGTAAAACCCAGGAGGATAACAGACATAGAGATGCCACAGGAGGGTGAAGGGCTGGGCGTAAATTTATGGTTGACCGGGGTGTGTCATTCCTTTTGGATTTTAGGACCATGGTGGGTTCTTTACACCTCTCCAGGGCTATTATGTTCTGTTAGATGAACCTCAGAAGATCTAATCAGAGCAGAGATTATGGTAGAGAATAAGGTCTGGGACTAGAAGGTTGCTTACAGCAGTGGTCGGCAAACCACAGCTCACGAGTCACATGCAGCTTTTTGGCCCATTGAGGTTTTTTTAAATTTATTTTTATTTTTTTTATATATATTTTTTACAGAGAGGAAAAAAGAGGGATAGAGAGTTAGAAACATTGATGAGAGAGAATCATCAATCAGCTGCCTCCTACATCCCCCCCTCCCCCCACTGGGGATGTGCCCACAACCCAGGTACATGTCCTTGACTGGAATCGAACCTGGGACCTTTCAGTCCACAGGCAGACGCTCTACCACTGAGCCAAACCAGTTTCAGCAGCCCCTTGAGTTTTTAGCAAAGGCCGGCTTAGGAGTACCCTAATTAAGTTAATAACAATGTTTAAGTTTAAAAAATTTGGCTCTCAAAAGAAATTTCAATCGTTGTCCTGTTGATAATTTGGCTCTGTTGACCGATGTGTTTGCTGAGGGCGTCTGGTTAAGTGACATTGTGTTATGGATGGGGAAAGTGAGGCCGGAGAGATAAAGCAGAATCAGAAGCTACTCCCAATGCAGGGCTGTCTTCCTCTCTCCGTGTGCGCTGTGTGTTTGCCATTGGACATCTTGTGCACGTGGCATTTGTGCACATCCACTCGCAGACTGCTGTCACTGGTTCCCATTCTGAAGAACAGTCACTTCCTCACAATGTGCATTGCTCACCGCTGACTGTATCAGCATTTAATCAATATCAGATGGCACCATCTGACCTCCCTTCCCACTTGACACACTTTTCTGTCTTGTTTTTTCTCCCTGCTCCCAGACGTATTCTTAATAAAGAATTCTGTTTTATCTTTCCCTCTCTGCCCTCCGCTGGGAGGACACAGGAATGCCTACTACAAAGAGACCCTGCTGGCTCACGTAGCTGGGGGGCTCCTCCTCCTTGAACCTAGAGATGGTCACACAAAAAAAACATTCGAGAGAGATATCCTCCTGTTAGCAGCCTTTGTAGTGTTTGTTTGCTTAGCATTACTTTCCAGAGACTGGGGACTCTGCTGCCATTGGCGGGGGTGGGGTAGGAAGGGGAAGGGAACGGATCGGCAGAGCGGATAAGATTCTAGTGCAGGAAGTGAAGCAGATTTTGCCCCTTACCACCAAGAGATCTAGCTTATAAAAAAAACACACACAAAAAAACAAAAAAACAAACAAAAAAAATCCTGGCCCAAACAGCACATCTGTAATTCAGCAGGCCACAGGCAGAATGTGCCTGAAGGTCCCAGGCCTTTCCACTGGTTTTCCCTCTTGAACTACCTCCCCTTGAACTTAATTCTTGGCTCACATTCTGAATGTATTTTCCCGTGTCCAAGTCTTTATTATACAAAAAAAGTCCGGGGCCAAGTGAAGCCAGAATCGCTCCGGTTAACTCCTTGCGTGTTCTACGGAAGTCCAGAGTAGCTGACAATATGGTCCCCAGTGCCCGAGCTCAGCGTCCCCTGTGTGGCCCCGTTTCCAGCCCAGGGTGAGAGTAAGAAGACTGGGGACGGGGCGGTGTGTGTGTGTGTGTGTGTGTGTGTGTGTGTGTGTGTGTGTGTGCATGGGTCGGGACGGTTAGCTGGCTGGAGGGAATAACTGAAACGCTGCAGGAATGACAGTGCAGATGGCCAGAAGAATTCCCCAGCAAGGAGCATTCCTTTCTGCTGTGGTTCTCCATAAGGAGCCCTCCCAAGTGCTGTGGTCCAGGCTCCAAGCCAGTCTGTTTTCCCAACATTTTAGGAGAACAAAAGAGTTTCCTTCACCGTCGTATTTTCCCGCCATGTACATCAACGAAGGAAGGCTTATCTGTTCAAACAGACACATGCTTGTTACGTGAAGGCTGGCATTGCA
The DNA here is from genome assembly GCF_964339955.1 of Pipistrellus hanaki. Classification (NCBI taxonomy): domain Eukaryota; kingdom Metazoa; phylum Chordata; class Mammalia; order Chiroptera; family Vespertilionidae; genus Pipistrellus; species Pipistrellus hanaki. Next base: position 55,455,609 of record NC_140508.1, read on the forward strand.
GGCAAGTGTGGGGTACTTCTGGGCTGTTGGAATGATCACAAGTGCCCAGAGCTCAGTGGCGTTGCCATAAAGATCACGTTACCAAAGATAAACTTCGGTAAGCTGGTAGACTACAAAACCCAGAAAGCCACAGGTTTTGATCTGGGATTTGCAGTGACCTTTTTATGTGGTTTTTTCATAGTTATTAATCTACTGCCTGGTGGCATGTGTTCCCATAAACCCAGGAGAATGATTTGGCTATAACAGTAAAGCTGATGATTCAAATACATTTCTATAATTAGAATGCCCTCAAAAGCAGCAAAACTTTAAGAGTTAACATCCTTGGTTAGTTATTTGGATGTTACACAATAGCACTCTAGTGTCTAGAACAAAGTTAAACACAGAAAACACTTTATTAAGTTTTTTTCTTATTATAAAGGGCATTTACTAAATGATGAGATTTTTTTTTTTGTTATTGTTAATGAGTAATTTAGATCCCCAAATACAAATCCCAGCCCTGAATGCCTTATTATGCCAAGTTTCCCAAACATTGTGGAGAATCATAAAAGCAAAAGCAGGACAAGAATTGTTAATGAAATAGCTTTCTGTGCAAAATAAATAAGGCCTCACAGCATCTTTGTATTTGGAGAGATGTGCTCAAATCAGAAAAAAATCATTTAGAAGAAGAGAGTTTTATGAGTTTGAAATCCGCAGCATTCATTCTGAGCTTATATTAATATGGTGCACATGTACTAAGGATATAGTTTATGTTTGGTTTTTTTGTTTGTTTGGTTTTAATGTTTTAAAAATGCGTATTATTTGTTTAACATTTATAATTCGTACCCTCCCTACTAAAAAGGAATTGTAGGCAAAAGCCAGATGTAATGATGCCACTCAGAACTAAGAGTGTCTGCCAGCACACATACCGTCTCAGAAGAACGCCATTATTTTCTCCTTGTGGTTTTTATAATAATGAATCCTTTATTATATGAACTGTACACAAATGCTTTCAATTCCGAGGAAAGAAATCTTGCTCATTGGGGAGCTGAACCATCACATCCCTCACATTGGTCTCTCCTCGCTGGCCCCTTCCTCTTGGCTCTCTTCCTATTCGTGTTATTCTGTGGGCACAGAGAACTCTCAGCAAGCCTGATGATTCTCTGACTGCGTCATTGTCTGGCCCTGCCAAACAATGTCCTTCTATGATTAGGCACTGAACCTTTTAATGAAAAGGACTCCTGAACCTTCAGCTCCAGCGTGGGCCATCAGAGCCTGCTGTATAATTGCGTGGGACACTTGTACTTCACAGGTATTTGGAGGAAGGCCAATAGACATTTGGCTAGTGGGTCAGAGTTTCCTATTACTGCAGATGCAAAGAAGAATTGCTGAGAAAGACCGCCACTAACTAAGGACCTGATATGGGTAAGGCACCCTCTCCTGGTTACTTAAAATTCCTTTAATTAATCCTGCAAAGTAGGAATTGGCCCTGATTTTACAGATTTTAGGAAAGTGATGGTCAAAGAGATTGAGTACACAAGCCAGTGAGTGGCTGGGTTGGGAGTTGGTCCCAGATTTATCACATGTTGCTTCTCTTCGCTTTTGGTCTTCCAGAAATGGAAAACAGAACAAAGGAAGATTAAGGATGCCTAACAAGATAAGCCATAGATAGCTGACAGGTTAGACTTGCAGGAGTGTTCTGTCAAAATAAAGGGGTGCAGAAACGTTATTTCAAATGCTGACAGAAAAGAACAATAAAACTCAGTTCCTAGTAAGTTAACTATTACTACAGGCTGTAACTTCTCTCTTACTATTCTATGATGACATATTTGAGCAGCAAGTTAATTGCATCCTAATAAATACTCATTATCTCTGTGAGAGGTCAGGACTGGCTTGGAGATTTGGCTGGTAAGGTCTTTGAGCCCCTCAGAGAAATCATCCCGCCTTGGGGATGAATTTTTGGAATGGGATAGGCTGGGGAAAGAAGGTAGCTTTACTAGTATAATGTCAAGGCAACTATGGGACATACAGGGGCCTTGCTCACTGTAATCTTGAAACCAAAACCAGCTGGTTGTCCCTACTGAGTTTTCTTCTGAAGTTCTAGTGAACTGAAATAAGAGCCTCAGAAGCCAGTCTCCAATGGTTCCTTCATCAGAGGGCCCAAACACTTGCTGGTGCTTAAAGTTTGCGGGAGTTGGGTGAGATAAGTGAGTGGAAAGGAAGAACATGAAAGAAGGACTGATTAAATGGTAATAAATATTTAATTTATTTCTGCTCTCTTTACTCCCCTTTTTGCGTTGGAGTACATTGGCAAACTAATTCTTTTTACAAATATCAGCTTGACCCATGGTTCAGAAATCCACAGTAATTCTTTACTGCCATCGGAACAGCTCTCAGTGGCTCAAAGTAGATTCTGAGATGCTCAACAGCTAGCATCCTCTGACCATGCAGGTTCTTGGAACCTCAGGACTAGGAGGAGTATCAATTGTCATCTCCGCCAACATCCAGCTTCCCAGTGAGGAAACTGTACCCAATGAACTCAATCATCCACCCACTCACACATGGGCCAGCCCCATTTTGCTGGATTTCCCACCAGAGTTATTTAGGCCCCAAACATTGCCCACTTCACTATGCTGCTTTTTTTCTTTTTTTTCTTTTTAAAAATATTTTTATTGAGTTCAGAAAGGAAGGGAGAGGGAGAGAGAGATAGAAACATCAATGATGAGAGAGAATCATTGATCAGCTGCCTCCTGTACGCCTCCATTGGGGATCGAGTCTGCAACCCAGGCATGTGCCCTTGTAGCTGGAATCAAACCTGAGACCCTACAGTCCACAGGCCAACACTCTATCTACTGAGCCAAACCAGCTAGGGAAGTAAAAACACCCAATCAAAATAGAAGAAAAAAGAATCCTCTCCCCCGCCTCCAAAATAAATAAATAAATAAATAAATAAATAAATAAATAAATAAATAAATAAGGATAGTATAAGGAGTGTCTGGGACAACTTAAAGTGTACCAATATTCACATCATGGGAGTGGAAGGGGGAGAGAGAACACAAGAAATTGAAAACCTACTTTAAAAAGTAAGTGGAATACTTATCTACCCTGGTGAAGGAAATAGATACATAAGTCCAAAAATTGCAAAGTCCCAAACAAGATGAATCCAAAGAGATCCATACTAAGACACATCATAATTAAAATACCGAAGGTTAAAGACAAAGAAAGAATCTTAAAAGCAGCAAGAGAAAAACAGTTAGTTCCTACAAGGGAGATCACATAAGGCTGACAGCTGATTTTTCAACAAAAACTTTGCAGGCCAAAAAGGGTTGGCAAAAAAATATTCCAAGTGATGAAAAGCAAGGACATACAACCAAGACTACTTTATGCAGCAAGGCTATCATTTAAAATTTAAGGAGAAATAAAGAGTTCCCAGACAAGTAAAAGCTAAAAAAATTCATCACCACTAAACCAATATTACATGAAATTTTAAAGGGTCTGCTTTAAGAAGAACAAGATAAAAAAATAAGAATAAAATGGCAATAAATATATACTGATCAACAATTGAATCTTAAAAAATGAATAAATGAACAAGTAGAACAGAAAGGCTCATAGATAACATTTTGATGATTGCCTGATAGGAGGGGTGCTGAGTGAAAAAGGTGAAGGGATTAAGAACTATAAATTGGTAGTAACAGAATACTCATGGGGCAATAAAGTATAATATAATATAGGGAATATAGTCAATAATATTCTATAACTATGGTTTCAGTTAGGTATGAGGTTTATTGGGATGATCACTTAGTAAGTTATATTGTATAATATCTAATCACTAGAGGCATATTATAATATAATTAATATAATATAATATAATACAATATAATATAAATTGTAATTGAAAAATAAAAATTATTTTAAAAATATGAACAAAACAAAACAAGAAAAAACTCATAGATACAGACAACAGAATGGAGGTTACCTGAGAGAAAGTAGTTGAGAGACAATGAAATGGATCAAATATATGGTAATGGATGGACACTAGACTTTGGGTGGTGATCCACAACAGAGTATACAAATATCAAATAATGTTGTACACCTTCAATTTATATAATGTCATTAGCCAATGTTACTTCAATAAAAACCAACAAAAAAAAAAAACTTACAAATTCTCCCCTCAATAAATCAATTGGCCTCATCCCACGTCTAGCTGGGCCTGACTACAGCATCTATGCAATGCCAATCACAGCAACTATGTGATTGGCAATGCATAGATCTTTGCTTAGTTGTATGTTTTCAGATAACTTAAATGCCACCTTCATGGCCATTACCTCTTATAGGTCTGGGAATTTTTTTTTCAGTATTGCTTTTGCATTTCTCTAAACAAACCAGCACTCTCTAATACTCTGCATGTCAAGCCGTTTAGCAAACCCCTGACTGAAGCCACAGATCCCGGCAGTAGGGAAAGTGGGCTCTGTCATTCCCTCAGTGAATCTTCCTCTTGAAAATTGTTAAGCAGCGAGCAAGCATCCCTCACCTCTCAGGTGCAGGGATTTCACACCTCCTCCTACACTCTGTGTCCAGCTTTGTAGGGACAAGTGCCGTGTGGACCTTGCTAGCCTGCAGGCCATGGTGTGGATGTCCGGGGAGAGACATTCAGCTCAGTGGCGTGGAAGTCAACATGCAGACTTCCTCAACACCTTCCTCCCCCCAAAAAAAACAAGAACGCGAGCCAAAAAGGAAGAGTGTCCCCTGCAGGAGGCGGGGAGTGCCATGGGATTTGCTAATGAAAGGAATGCAAAGTCTGGTCCTGTAGACCAGACTGAACCAAACCCCACGATCTAATGCAGCACAGCAGCGGTCTACATTCTGTGTCCCTCAGCACTCATAAAGCTAAATCTGTCAGGGCAAAGTTGAGAAAAGCAAACCCACAACCCAACATTTGCCTTGGGTGTTCTTGCTTTAAAAAGTATCATTTGGGGGCAGCTAATATGATGGTGGGAACCCTACTGAGCTGAGCAGGGTGGGCAAGTCTCAGTTAATGATAGTGTATTTGTTTATCACTCAAACAGTTGTCAGGGCAGGTAGAAATTATGCTGAGGAGCAGGTGTTAGCAAACTAGACTAAATCCACTACCTCTCACATACCTACATACTTGATTTTTAAAAACGAACAGAACTAGTGGTTTCATGGGAAAAAGTGGGGGGGGGGGGGGGCCTTCAATGGAAATGAAAATACCAATCAGCCCAACAGACCTTCCTCATTCCTTTATAAGTGTGTGTTTTTACTCTCATCACGTGAAGGTTACAGTGGAGGACACTTAAATTAAGGGAAAAGTGAGCCAAGATCGAGTGGCGGATTTTGCTCTTGGTGTTTTAAAGGGATTATCTGTTCTGCACTGAATGTAGCCTCAGATCTAAATCTTGATAAGAAATGAGTCACTTGACTTGAAGTGTTGTTCCAAATGAGGAAAAGTTGGCAAATAAATAGAAAGGGAAATGGATTGAATCTATTTTACAGCCCGGAAGTGAGAGCGTGGCCTCCAGATTCAGTGAAGAGCAGCCCATTCATGAGCTTGTTACTCATCCTTGTTATTAAAACTGGAAAAAGGACAGAGGGAAATCACTTCCTGGAGCAGAGAGCTATGATTATAGAAGTAAAAAAAAAAAAAAAAAAAGATACAGGAAAATAAAAATAGAAAACTACTACACAAAAAAGTCAGAAGGCATGCAATGAATTATAACTGAATATGAAGTAAATGAGAAATTGTTTGTATATTAAATCCTCCGTGCCTTGGTAAAGTTCATAAATGACAGCATTAAATTTAGAAATCTGCTTAAAACTGAGATAACTAGATAAAGACATGGGTAAGTGCACACATTTGTATACACACATGCACAGTGACTTTCTTCAGACAGTAGAGATCTTTTAAAAAAGAAAAAGATTTCTAAGTCAAAAATCAAATCCCCAACTTGCCACGATTCCTCAGGGTGTGCTGGAGCCAGCGTACACTGACTGGTGAGAGCCAACTGTTTAGATGTCCTCACAGCCCATGTTCAGTGGCTTTACCACTCTGGCCCAACAGAACCGAGACCATTTAAACAAATCAAACAACTGCTCTGTCAGATGGAGGAATCACTTGAGAAGTTCAGGATCGCTGGACGTGGTGGAAACTAGACAGACCTTTGCTCCTTCTCTTCCTTATCCAGATTAGAGAGATCTCGTATGTCTTCTTATTAGTGATATTTGTGTGAATTCCCAAGTTTCACGGAGGCTTAATAGATTTCAAATTCATAGTCTCTGTGGGATGAGGTAATCTTAGCCTCCCCGGGAAGCTGACAATATTTAGGGTTTAATTCACATCTGTCTATTAACTTCATAACATGGGTACAGGTTTGACTAAACTCTGGCCAACCACCTGGAAAGTGAATTTCCTTCTCATGTGGAGGCAATTTACACAAGGACTGGCCTGGTCTGCCACCCACCTGACCGGTACCATGGCAAAGGTTATAGACGGGACACAGGTAAATTGGGCTAAGGACAGGAAGTCGTGAAGGACACATTTGGCTTCAGATGGAGGAATCACCATACTAGCAGGGGTCCTCAAACTTTTTAAAGTGGGGGCCAGATCACGGTCCCTCAGAGAGCTGGAGGGCCGGACTATATGAACTACTAATTCCTACTGTAACACCTTGGCTGCGCTCACTGCCCAAAAAACCTGGCGGGCAGGATCAGACTCCCCTGGGGGCTGCATGTGGCCCGTGGGCCGTAGTTTGAAGACCCCTGCAGAGGAAGGGATAGCAAATGACACCCCTCAGTCTGGAAGACATTCTCTTTGCCTCCTAAAATCATGCAGGAATTAAAACCCAACCTGCTAGGCAGAAAAAAATCCAAGAGTCCAAAGGAGCAAGAAACCTCTGTATGTTTAGGAGATGCACAAATGTCTGTGACAGCCACAATCAGACCCAGAGACAGACTCAGCGCGTTGGAAACACACCAGCTGAACTGCCACTCGTGGAGGCAGAATGCCTTTTGAACTTCACCTTTCGTAGCACAGAACTGCTGCATCAGCTCTGGCCTGTTATCCAACGGATATCAGAGATGCAGAATCTCCATATACACAACTTCACCAGAAATGAAATTCTTTGGGGAAAACCACCGAATTGTACTTCGTGCTCAGAAAAATTGTATTTCCCCAAATGGCCAAACACCTCCTAATTAGGGTTATAAACTGGTTAAAGAGGCTGAAAGAAAAGGCTTAGGACAAGTCCTTAACAGTGCTGTCGAATCCACACCTAGCTCAGGGTTTTCTACTGCCCTCGTGTGGGTGGAATTTAGAATTAGTATCACAATCAACCTGATGGCAGTCACTCATTATTTTACATCTGATTTTTGATGTGTATTTGTTTACATTAATTCCTAGTACAGTGTATATAATTTAGAATAAACTGTGAGTTCATTGCTTATTAGTCTTTAAAATATCCTGTGGTCTCTCCCAGGTAAGAAGTCATTGTCTTGACTGGCCGGCCACTCACTACCCAGTGGGATGCCAGCAGACCTTGGTTGGCTCTGCAGACCGAGGACAAACACCCCTTCTAGAATGGGCGGGAGGAGGGCTCTTCTTTCCTGGGACAGTGCAACTTCCCCATCCTCCTTCCGGGAAAGCCACTGGAAGCCCAGGTCCTACTGGTGACAGACCAGCAGAGCTGTTTCCTCACCCTCCTCCTGTTATGTTTGCACCGAAGAGGAACTGAAAAAGGAGGATTCAGTGATTCACAAAACGCCCGTTCTTAAATGAGGAATAAAATGAGCTCTGGACTTTATAGCTCGTTACTGTGCAATCCTTCTTCCTGCCAGAAAGCAGTTGTGTTACAGCAGCAACGCTAGTAAAGACAACCAACCACCTGTAAATACAACCTACTGTTGCCCTGGAACAATCTGTCACTTTATACAGCACTTAGGGGAAACAACACCTAATAAACAACACCCAGTAAAGCAAAGGAACATACACTACAGTAAAAGGAAAAATCCCACTTACAACTGTGGTTATGACAGTGCTTATAAAATTAGAAGCACTAATTTATTAGAGTATGCCCAGCCCCAAATGACCATGCGACTATAGACTTACTAAATGCTATCTATAGGACTATTGCCTACAAGTGGCTCTTCTTGGCTTTGAGCTTGGCGGGAAGAGCCTTCTGGTTCCACTCCTGCTTACTTCCCAGACAGACATCACGACTGGGCACAAATCATCGGGAAGAAATGTTTACGTGAGTGGAGCTGGAAAAGGAGGGCTCTGGGTGGGCCCTGGGGCTCAGGGAGGGCTCCTTCATTCAAAGGCGTCTGCTGTGCAGGCCAGGGTAGGATGGAAGGGACCACGGGGCAGGGAATAGAAATAATAAAAAAAGTTTTTGAGGAAAAGAGCAAAGATTTGTGATTATCCAGAAAGAATAGGAGGAAGGGGAGAGCTGTGGCAACAGGGAAAAGAAAATAGACAATAGGCCTCATGCACAGACTATAAGGAAAGGTCGCCGAAACCAGTTTGGCTCAGTGGATAGAGCATCGGCTTGGGGACTGAAGGGTCCCGGGTTCGATTCCGGTCAAGGGCATGTACCTTGGTTGCGGGCACATCCCCAGTGGGGGGTGTGCAAGAGGCAGCTGATGGATGACTCTCTTTCATCCATGTTTCTAACTCTCTATCTCTCTCTCCCTTCCTCTCTGTACAAAATCAATAAAATATATTAAAAAAAAAAAAAAAGGAAGGGTCTTACCATTGAGTCATTTGTGTGCTAACAAGCTGGAAGGTTCGAGGAGTGCCTGTGCTTTGCTCCCTGTGATGGGGATTGTTTCTGTTAGTGTTAAAGAGCAGGTTTGAGAGAGTAAAGGGAAAGCAAATTGGAGCACAAAGGGCACATAAAATTACTCAGACACCTAAGGCCACTACGGCTCCACCCCTCTGTCAGACACCCAGCCACCTGGTAAGGGTGGGGGTGGGGGAGGGAACTTTGTCCGAACCATGAAATAACTTTTCTTTGGTCGATGTATTTCAGAGTTCTTTCCCAATCTCAACTCCCTTCCATCCACCTGCCCTCATGAAACAAAAATAGGTAATATATTGAAGATACCAAACTGACTCTTTATTTTTACTGCACTGTCTCATTTCTATCAAGTGCCAGGATTCATAAGTCTCTGAGCCACAGACTATTCAAACCCTTACATTGGTGCAGAAGGAGGTGCAAAATAGCTTCCCACTAATGTCATTTTGTAGGGTGCACCAGAGAGTGCTATTTACTGACATTCCCACAGTGTTGGGCAGGTAAGCCCAGCCCATGTAGCTCAGTGGTTGAGCACGGACCTATGAACCAAGAGGTCAGGGTTCCATTCCTAGACAGGCACATGCCCGAGTTTCAGTCTCGATCCCCACTGTGGGGTGTGCAGGAGGCAGGCGATCAATGATTCGCATCTTTGATGCTTCTATTTCCTTCCTCTTTGAATTCAATAATATATATGAAGAGTATGCTATACCTCTAACTATTTTCTACCACGGGGACATGGGATGTTGTGACACAGGAAGTGTATGAATGCCTCATGAATAGGGGATCCATTCTTTAGTCTCATCTTCCAGAAGGAAAAGGCTTTGGCAAAAGACGTTAAACCTCCTCCCATCTTTAAAGGAAACAAGAGTTTACTGCTCTGTGGAAAAAGAGAATGGATCCCTCTGGGAGAGTGGTATAGTTAAATTAATTAAACAAGGAGGCCATTCGACTCAGGTGGCGCTAAGGCCTTGGAGGCCTACATAAGCAACCCAAAACCTAAGCCCGTAAGTAAATGCTTCGAAGTTATGAAATCGAAACTTAAGGACAACCCATTAGAAACAGCCAATCAATCATTCCTTTCTCTGCTCCCCCCCTTTCTCTACGGAGGTCTTTCCCTGGGCTCCTGTTGGTGGGGTGTTCCTACCCACTTCCGGTTTGCTGCTGCCAGATTGGGATAGATTTTTGTTCAAAACAAACTCATAATTCTTAATATGCCTCAATTTATTTTTAACAGTAGATTCAAGTTAGAGAGGAATGCAGACGATGGCTCTCCTACGACCAGGGAGCAAAACTGAAGTGTTGGCAGTGGTGGTCGGACAGGAACACAGGCTGAATCAATAGCGTGGACACTTTTCTCTTGTAAAATATCCACCTTGATGACAAACACAATTTCCTATGCATCTGAAGAACCAATGAACAGAATTTTGTTTCATAATAATGTTGCAGATCTTAGCTCCTTATCAAATGTAAGCTGGTGTCATGTTTCTGACAGTGACACAGGGATCCATAAGGGGCATGTCGATGCTTCTGACTCTGTCCTGAGAGGCCGACATCTCCAGGGAGACTGGACAGCGGGGGAAAGGGCAGCGTGGACATATGGCAACGGATTCAGACAAGACCAGAACCATTTCCTCAGCCGCACTGATGAAGGGTTTTCACCAGATCCTTAGTGAGGAGGAACTGGAACCTGATATCAAAACCCACCGTATGTCCTTTATAGTTTATTGTATATAATTATGTACCATAAACTGTGCAGGGTTTGCATTCCAGGGCGTGGGATCAGTCATTCTCGACAAATCCTTCTGTTGACTTCTCTAAGTCCCAGCTAAGAACCCCCGAGGGTTTCTCTGAGCTGGGTGGAAGTGACTTCTGCAGTAGAGCTTTTGTGCCCGGGGAAGCAGCGCCCCCACCGAGTGCCACCTGGTGTGCTTCAGGGGACGTGGGCAGGGGAACATCAGCCAACAGATGCACTGGGTGCCCGCCCTGCCTCCAGGACCAGAGGATGCCAGTATGTGCCAGCTTGGCTTTAAGGGACATGTGTTTCTATCACAGTACTGCTGAGAGGTCACTACACTTCCCCGTTAAGTTCTTTTCTTCCCCCTTCTGAGCTTGGACCCCGTCTTACATGCGGAGCCTGATCCATGAAGGATCCAACCGGATTGGGAGTGGGGAGGAGATGGGTGGCCAAATACCTACAGCCTAGGTTATTTTAAACCACTTGGCTCATGTGCAGGTCTGTGAAGCGTTGCTAGAATTGGAGGTGTTTCAAAGGCAATGAGGAGCATATGAGAACAAATGATCTAATACAGCGGGTGAATTCTTGGTGATTGAGATACTGAGCAAGGAGGCAAAACAGACCTGGAGTGATAGCGCACCTTGATGTACTCACAAAAACATCCTACACAACCCAAAAGACCGTGATTTGTATTTCTATCTTGGGCACACCATAAGTAATATTTGTCAGAAATAAATAATACAAATTCTTAATAGTAGGAAAGTAAAAGGTCCCTTTAATTCCTTTTTTGAAACGTGCAGATTTCCACATGCTTGCACACAGGTTATCCAAATGTGGCCTGCAGTTGTGATGAAGCCATTAAAAAAAAAAAACAAGCAACATCAAAGCTTTGACCTCTCTCCAAAAAAAATGTACACAGACATACATTTGGACACGACCTTGGGAGACCCATGGGTCCCAGAAACCACTCATAGAACTCGCGATGCCTGGCCTCTCACAGGAAGTATAAAGATGCCCTTTGCCAAAGGAATTTGTAGGTGCTAGTCAGTTCTCTGGTTGTCTCACTGAGGGGCAATGCCATGGACAAACATCCCATCCCCCACTCTTCCTCCCCATGGGTTCTCTTGGTTGCTTGGACCACGCAATATTTAACTGTTAGCCCAGCGGTCGGCAAACTCACTAGTCAACGGAGCCAAACAGCAACAGTACAACGACTGAAATTTATTTTGAGAGCCACATTTTTTTAAACTTAAACTTCTTCTAACGCCACTTCTTCAAAACAGACTCACCCAGGCCGTGGTATTTTGTGGAAGAGCCACACTCAAGGGGCCAAAGAGCCGCATGTGGCTCGCGCAGGCCGCAGTTTGCCGACCACGGTGTTAGTCCCTGGTCCCAGTAATTAATTTCACACAACAACACACTATGAGCCGTGAGGGTAGACCACAGTCATCGATGCCGCGAGTTAAGTGGCATCATCAACACAACCCAATTGAGAGAGGCAGCGGAATTCAGGCTCACCCAGAAGGGAGGAGGCGGCATGCAGAGGCAGGGGAAGCTGGGGGAAAAGTTCATCTGTTGTTAAAATCAACAAGTACGATGTTGACAGCGAAAGCCCAGATGTCCCGTTAAGAAATGTCCTACTTAAACAGTCTCAAAAAGTTGGCAACTGTCCTTGTGGGAACCAATAGCGGGAACAGCAGCTGTAGCGAGCAGATCAGAGTGTCCTTCCTACACGTCTGGCTCCATCTTGATCATGTCCCTCCTCTGCTCGAAGCTCTCCTGGTAGCTTCTCATCTCACAGAGACAAAGAGCCCCCCAGCCCTGACCTCATCCACTCTTCCCTTTTCTCCTTCTACGCCAGCCACACCAACCTCGTCGCTGCATCTTGACCACAGCGGACACCCGGCCTTAGGACCTTTGCACTTGCCGTTTCCTCTCTAGGTCTCTCTTCTGTAGATACTCTCACAGACCCCTCACTTTCCCCAGGGTCTTTACTCAGATGCCGCCTTGTCCAAGAGGCTCTCCCTGATGATTCCTTTGAAAAAAAATGTAACACCTCCCTCCCACTATCCTTCCCCCCTTTCTTATTTTTTTCCAAAGCATTTGTCAGCATTTAATATTTTACTTATCTTTCAGCCTCTCTCAGTAAGTAAGCTTCATGGCTGGCATGTACACATAAGGAACTATCTGGCATTGAAATTGGGACTCAAAAGAACTGTTGGCCCAGAAAGGAACTCACTACAGACTGATTCATTTGCCTCTCAGCATAACCATTATGGCTTGTTGCAGTTTAGGTTCTTACAAGGGTATTTCTTGGATCACATGATCTCACACATCTAGAGGAAATAATGAAAAACACAAACAGACCCAGAAAAAGAGAACCAGCGATCAGACTCTCAAGCCTCAGAGGGAAAGTAAGGGAGGATGGGGGTAGGGGGAAGAGATCAACCAAAGGACTTGTGTGCATACATATGGGCCTAGCCAGTGGCCATGGACAACGGGGGTAAGGGGGGCATATCTAGGGAGGGGTTTGGGATGGGAATGGGGGAATAAAGACAATTATGTGAGACCATAATCATTAATAATTAAAAAAAAAAAGAATGTAAGTTTCAAGCAGGCAGATATTTTTTATCAGTTGCACTCATTACTGTATCCCCCCAGGGGCTAGACAGGATATAGTACCTTCCTCACAAGGAGAGGTACTACATGCAAGTACTTTGTATGTTGAGAGTTAATACATGCAAAACACCTCACAGCACATGGCATATCTTAAAAATTATGTAAATATTTGCTATTTTTTTTGTTTTAAACTTCATGACAAACCTAATGAGAAGTTATATCAATTTTACAGATGAGGAGACTGAGGCTTAGAGTAACTTACTGAAGCTTACCACGTGAATGGTTGGGAGAACCAGGATTCAAACCCAGATCTGACTCTATATGCTGTGCAAGCAGTTGCCCTGCTCTGTTAGGAAGTCCTGGGGCAGAAGAGGCAGAGATCCAGTCATTCTGGAACACTCTCAAAGCCCAAGAAGGCCTGGCCCAAGGAGGAGGGGGTAAGGAATAAAGCCTCCAGAACCCAGAGACCTTTCTACTGTACGAATCTGAAATGGCATGTGGCATTCTGTTTACTTCCTAACTTCACCAAAAAATGTGATAGAGCCTGCCAATTAAAAAAAAAAAATGTTTTCATGACCCCAGAAAATTCGTGTATTGGTGACATTTATTTTAAACAGCCATTCCACCATAACAGGAAAAAGAGGTAGAGCAAAGGAGTTTATTATAACAGCTGCTTTCATACCCAAAACAAGGTTTGGCTGTTTTTGGCAGGTTGTACCGCAGTTGAGTTGGCAAGCAGCTGATAGACTGCGTGAGTTTCCCTTCAAAAGATCCCTTTGCTTCCCTGAGAAAAACCCACGCCTGGGCTGTCCAGCGGGAACTGCAGATGTGGGCTCCTCTTTTGCGCCTCCGTCCTCCTGGGGCCTCCACCGTACCCGGGCCTAGCCTGGGCCACCAGCTTGTGGGGCAGAGGGAGGGTGGGCTTGGGGGTTGGGAAGAACCCCGTGAGAATCCAGTGCTTCCTCCCTCAGCTGCCTAACGCCCCCAGACGCCGCGTCCTTGCCTGCAGGACTGCTGTCAGGACTGGAGTAAGGCCAGTACTGCTCCGAGCACATTACCAGGTACCACAGGCAGCAACTACTACGGTGTAGGTATCATGACTCTAGATGTAGCCATTTCCAACCTTCAGTTCATGGCACACTTAAACGCATGACTAAAATTCTGAGGCACAGCAAGAAATACCTTGTTTGCTGACCTAACAACAACAACAAAACACACACACAAAAAAGTTATAGTTTTGATTTGTACACACTGATGGCTTATTGTGTTGTCGTTTTTTTTTTTTTTTTGTGTGTGTGTGTGTGTGTGTGTGTGTGCGTGTGTGTGTGTGTGTGTTTTAACAATGTAAGGGGAAAGAGGCCCAAGCTATACGTAGGCAGGTATTGCATGTTTTAGAAATTCTCGCGGCACACCTGCTGAAAAGTGCTGGGCTTGAGGTGTGAGTCCCGATTTCCTCTGAGGGCTCTCTGAGACATTCTCTTTTCCAAAAGGCACGCAGCAGGGAATGTAAAATGCAGCTCCATTTCTGGGGGCTTTTTCTTTTTTTTTTAAAGTGACTTATTTACAACCCCTTCCCTTCAAACCTATAAAATGGACAAGAAATGAAGCCAGGCGAGGTGCCAGGATCTCCCCGCAAGTGTCATTGCTCTCGGGGTCCGAAAGGCCAGGGAAGGGGAGGGAGAGGAGGGGACGCAGGGGGAGCCTGGGATTCGCTGGGTTTTAAACTGGAAATCCGACAGGAAGCGAAAGGCTCCTGGCTCCCGGGGCCGGGCTGGGCTGGGCTGGCCTCTTGCAACACCGAGTGCACAGCAAGTGCTTGAAACCATTTCGGTGCTGATGGCTTCCAGATGGCAGGCGAGCAACCGGCACACGATGCACTCGGCACGTGAGAGCCCAAGGGGTCTGATGCCCATCCGTCGGGCTGGTGGCCCAAACTCATAAAGAGCCCAGATGAGTGAGGCCAGACCCCCGGCAAGCTCGGATGGCCTAGCAGGACCAACAAGGCATGCTACGGTATCCCAGTAACGGGCGAACCTGTGCTCTGCAGGTTCTCCCTCGGCAGGAAAGCCCCCTCCTCCCTCCTCCAGCAAAGCCTGATCCTCAGCACCCAAGTCTGAGACGCGCAGACAGCACAGGCTTGTTGCACAAAGGAAGTGCGCTTCCCCGGGCATCTGGGAGGTGTGTGCTGGGCCGGGCTCTTGGACCCATTCTGCAGTGGAGGGAACCCTGGGCCACTTTTTGTTTCAGAAGCCTTTAGCCCTGTGTCTAGTTAGAGACTGAACTTGGAGCACTTGCCTTCCAAAGAAAGCCAGGAAAGCCAGTGAGCAATCCGGGGTGGGGGTGGGGTGGGGGAGCATGGAGTCAAGGGGGCACCCCAAGCTGGGCCTGTGTGAGCCCCCACTCCTGTGCTTGAGCCTGGTTTGGAATAGGGTTGGGAAAAAGTGGGTGAAGTGGATGGGTGGGGCCTGTCCTCCTTCCCTGCTGAGAGGGCTGTGGCTTCATTTAGCTGAGAAAACACCCCATATCCCAAATGCCAGCTGAGCCAAAAAAGAGAATATAGGATGGCGTACACAACTTCAGCCCAAACCCCAGATCCAGGGCTGACGTTCTAAATATTTAATACATGCTCCGGCGCGAGCACGGGTCAATCAGAATGGCTATCCCACGGAGCTCCACAGCTGAGCGTCAGCCCTGCCTGAATCCCGGCAGGAACGCTTAAGAACACCACAGCCATTACTGTGGGCGGAACATCCAACACACTTTCCACTGCTGACACAGAGCTTTCACTGCCTGGCGCTTCTCCCGGAGGGCACCCTGCTCCGTGGCAGCCTGGCCACGCAGGGCTGATGGGACACCAGGAGACGGACTGCACGCCCCGTTCTGAATTAAAAACAAAACTGTTGTAAAAGTAGAGTGGCTATTTTAAGTTGCTCCACTGTTTGGGGAGAGTAGCTGCAGGGACAAGTGCCAGGGCTTGGAGCACACGCTTTCATTCCTGCAAAGCGATGTAAAACCCCCAAGTGTATTACAGTTTCGTGAACCAAAACCCCAGAGCCCCTTGTCACCCGTCCCGCAGCCCGATGGCCAGCCGCGGTCCTGAAGGGCGCCGGGGAGAAAGAACAAGGCCAGCGGCACCGGGTCCTGCCCTCCAGGAACTTACCACGGAGGCCTTTGCAACGATGGCCTAGGACTCAGTGGTCGGCAAACTTATTAGTCAACAGAGCAAATAGCAACAGTACGACGACTGAAATTCCTTTTGGGAGCCATGTTTTTTAAACTTAAACTTCTTCTAATGCTACTTCTTCAAAACAGACTCGCCCAGGCTGTGGTGTTTTGTGGAAGAGCCACACTCTAGGGGCCAAAGAGCCGCATGGGGCTCGCCAGCCGCGGTTTGCTGACCACGGGCCTAGGCTGTACAACTCGCTCCTGCCCGGGAGCAGTCGCCATCGCCCTTGGTGAGGAAATTCTTTGAGTCCCAAAGAGAACCGTACTTCGTCTTGCTCTTTCAGGACTCTTCTGACACTGTGGGCTTCTTCCCCACAGATTTTCCTTTTCCTCTTCCCTCTTAGATGGCCACCCTCTCGATTCTTGCCTTTCTTTCTCCCCTCTCCCCCATGCCCGCTCTCCTCTGCGGTCCCTTTCATTCTGGGTGGCTCTACTTCCTCTTGCTCTTTCTTTCCACCAGTGCCCCAGAGACCTTTACCTGGAAGCCACCAGGAAGAACCCAGAATGCCTTTGGGTGACGCCTGAGTGGGGCATGGTGGGAACTCCCCAAGCCGGGGGTCACCCTGTTCGGGAAACTGCTAGTAGAGCTGGATGGACTGTTCGGCCTTTTCATCACAACACCGGATCTTCGTTAGAAGACATAGCAGAAACGCTCGCTTGCTCCGACCAGGCCCACGCGACCTAAACGTGTTGGAAGCGTGAAGGAAACAGAGGGAACAGGGAGGGAAAAGGGGAGAAATGAAAGGAACTAAGGGCCGAAGAGAAAGACTCAGCTTCAGAGCGATCGCAACTTGTTCGGGTCAAAGTTCAAAACACTAACACTGTTTCTAATGTTCCACTAAGTGGCAGCCTCTCAGTGCCTCTGACAAGTGATTTAAGAGAGGCGGGCTGCTCCGGAGGGGGCCCACGAACCTCCCTGCAGGATGGCCCGACCCAGAGTCTCGAGCCACACGGCTGGAAGGTGGCAATGCAAAGGTCAGACGTACGAGGGAGGCGTTCATCCATCAACCCCGACAGGCAAGCAGGCCTGTGACGGGCCCGGGACAGGACGGGGGCCATCTGCCGGCTTTGCTTGCACGCCCAGATTGAGAAAGCTCCAGCACAGGAACCACAAAGGAGAAGATGGAGCTGCATGTCTGGAGGAAAAAGCAAAGATTTCTACTCAAAGCGGAGGTAAGAGTGTTATTTCTCTCTTTTCCAACGATGAAGAAAGAATTCTACTTCCCTCTGATTTGGATTTTTTTTTTTTTTTTTTTTTTTTTAGCACGTGTGACTCAGCTTCCCTGCCCAGCGTGTCTGGCCGTGTCCGTTCCCGAGCCTGAAATCTGTCAGTCGCTGCCAAGAGTACAAAACAGAAGCCCCACCGTTTCTCACTGAAGCCTCTAGGACGGGCCCCTCACCTCACCCTTCCCCTCAGCTCAGACGCCGGCGTGCTGTGTCCTCCGGGGCATTTCCCCCGTGTGTGCGTGCTTTTCCCGCTGCCCGCAGTGCCTTCCCCAGCCTGCCTGTCTGCCCGCCTGCCTGCCTGCCCGCCTGCCCAGATTTTACTCCTCTTCCATAAACCCTCTCCAAACTCCAGCTCCTCTGTGGAGCCTGATTTCTAAGGGGTTCCTTCTCCTTCTGCACTTGAATGCCATCCCCTTACATTAGGGGTGTCGAACTCAATCAGAGAAGGGGCCAAAATCTAAAATCCAGCCTAAATCGCGGGCCGAATGGTTTACTGAACAGTCATAAACTGACAATGTCATAAACTGACAGCGGAGTGCAGTGATGACAGCGCGGTGCGGGCCACATTGCAAGGCCTGGCGGGCTGGATTTGGCCCGTGGGCCTTGTGTTTGACATATGTGCCTTACATGAATCATCTTCCATAACAGACACCAGAACTGTATCTTTTCATCTTTTTGTCATCAGCACCTAGAGCACAGGAAGTACCCCAAACGTATTCGGACTATTCAGGTTAACGTTCATTTGAATTCTACATGTATACACATTTAAGTACACACACACACACATACACACACACACACACACCCTTCCTGCATCTCTAGGGTTGTGGATTCTGGTATGGACCCTGCTGCCAAGTTTCTGGCCAGGGCCCCAAGGTCGGGATGGATGTGATGGAATGAAGTGAGCAGTATATGAGAAATCAAGTTGGAAACTTGGAAATGAATGTTGAGCAGCTTTCAACTCAAATAGAATATATATATTGGGTCGGCAGCTAAGTAATTGCGGGTTTCACACATATATGGCTTCAGTTGAATTTTTAGGTTTGCAGACGTAGTACAAATGTAAAACACATTTTGTTATTTGATAGTTGGCTATTCAGCTGTTAATCAGTAAAAAAAGTTTTTTGATCTGTTTTGTAGTTTTCGTTTGGCGTTCGTTGAAAAATGGAAAATCAAAAGGAACATTTTGTCATATTTTGCTTTTTTATTTCCGCAAAGGGAAAAACGCATCGCAAGCTCATAAAAAGTTATGTGCTGTTTATGGTGACGAAGCCTTAAAAGAACGGCAGTGTCAAAATTGGTTTGCCAAATTTCGTTCTGGTGATTTTTCACTCCAAGATGAAAAACGCTCTGGTAGTCCAGTTGAAGTTGATGACGCCCTAATCAAAGCAATAATCAATTCGGACTGTCACAGTACAACACGTGAGATTGCAGAGAAGCTTCATGTATCACATACATGCATTGAAAATCACTTAAAACAACTTGGCTATGTTCAAAAACTCGATACATGGGTTCCTCACGAACTGAAAGAATCACAGTTAACGCAACTCATTAGCAGCTGCGATTTGCTAAAGAAACGTAATGAAAATGATCCATTTTTAAAACGACTGATAACTGGCGATGAAAAATGGGTTGTTTACAACAATATCAAGCGGAAAAGATCGTGGAGCAGGCCAGGTGAACCAACTCAAACAACATCAAAAGCTGATATTCATCAAAAGAAGGTTTTGTTATCAGTTTGGTGGGATTACAAAGGAATTGTCTACTTTGAACTCTTACCACCCAACCGAACTATCAATTCTGATGTCTACATTGAACAACTAACGAAATTAAACAATGCAGTTGAAGAAAAGCGGCCCGAATTGACAAATCGAAAAGGTGTTGTATTCCATCATGACAATGCAAGGCCACACACATCTTTGGTCACTCGGCAAAAATTAATGGAGCTTGGTTGGGATGTTTTGCCACATCCACCATATAGTCCTGACCTTGCACCATCTGATTACTTTTTGTTTCGATCTTTACAAAACTCCTTGAATGGTAAAAATTTCAATAATGATGATGATGTCAAATCGTACCTGATTCAGTTTTTTGCTAATAAAAAACAGAAGTTTTTTGAACGTGGGATTATGATGCTGCCTGAAAGATGGAAAAAGGTCATTGATCAAAATGGGCAATACATTACAGAATAAAGTTATTTAGTTCCATGAAAAAATTGTCTTTGATTTTCTTTAAAAAAATCCGCAATTACTTAGTTGCCGACCCAATATGTTTGCATGAGAGAGGAGAGTAGATCAAAGTGAGTGAGAGCAGAGGGAGAAAGGTGCAGGGTCTTGTGCAGTTTCACACCTGGTCCCCCCCTGCCTCGTGGTTGTATATGAGAAGTCACACGTCGTTTCCATCCACGTGAATTCCATTGTAAATGAAATCAAATTCCATTTAAATTCCCAAAGAGCCACAGCATGCCAGAGGTGCCGAGACTTTCATAAACGGCAACGGCAGCGAAACCCGCCTCCGAGCAAGCCAGGGACGTGCAGGAAGGGCCCCTCGCACTTCACAGCGTGTGCAGAAGAGGCTATTGATGTAGGAGGGAATTGTTGAAATGGTCCGCTGTATTGAGACGTAGCTTTGCTCGCAATAAGTCTGGCGCAAAACTGACAGGAGGAGAAAGGGGTAGTATCTAAATCTCAAATGTGCAGTTCTGAAGTTTGGTGTAGTGTGTGTCCCATTACAACAGTTCACCTCCCTTCCATCAGGAAAATAAGTGCCGGACTTCCAAATGTCAAGAACTCATCTGGGCAGGTTAACCAGGCATCACAGGTCTGTGGTCTTCTAGAGATCTGAAAACAGCTCCTGCCACCATGGCGAAGACAGGAGCCTTGTAGGAATCAGAACTTCACTGCTACACCCTATAACACATTCACAACAGAGCCGGGACAGTGTGTTCATTTCCACAGGGCAGGCACACTGTGGGTTAAATGGGCATTGCAGATGGCCAGGAGATAAACTCTTTCTAGGGCAAAGTATATCCTTAAATGATCAAATATCCGCCTTACAAATCACCTTTCCTGTTCCAAGTTAGGGAGACTGCGTACACAAACCATTCAGACACACTGGAGGAAAAGAAAATCCCCTTTTCCTTCTACTTTTTGTGCACAGAATGTAGAAATTAGGATCGATTAGTTTCACAAGTATATGGTCTGACTTACTACTTAATACAGTAAATTGCTCAAAGGAAGGAAATCTAAGTGTGCTGCATCTCATCCAAATGGAGAAGGCGCTCCTACTTAGCCAATGCGCGGCGGGCAGAAACAGGACCCAGAAACACTGTGGAAGGCTGGAGCTGGGAGGGAACCCAATCTGATGACATGCCAATGGGTGAAGGGCCTCCCTTGCCTTAGCAGTATGGAGTGGTAGAAAAAGAAGGATCCACATGTCCATCCTGACACCGACTTATTGGTGCTTAGTCCCTCTGAACACCAGTTTTCTCACCTGTAATTTGGGCATAATCACACCCATATCATAGATTATTGTATAAATAAGATTGTGCATTTACAATGAATACAGTGAATGTGGCACGTATTGGTCCAATGTATAAGAGTTCCTCCTTTTTCTCTCCTTTTAAGTGCAATTCCTTTTTGGGGGTGCCCGGAGGCATATGTTTTATAAGACAGTGCCCACATGGGAACTGTAGTTTTCTAGTATTGCCTGTGAACTTGTGGTAATTCCCAGCTGATTCTGGAGTCGATTGGGAAGCTCATTACTGCAGCATAGCTAACCAGTCCTTCTCCCAGCCAGCCTTTATCAGTATTAAAGATGAGTTAAAAAAAAGTATTGAGCAAAGGACAGGAGGGAGCAAAAGTAGGGTTATAGTTGTGAATATGCAATACACAGAGTCTATTCTTGTATTATTATTTAATTGTTGTATTATTTTCCATACGAACAACTGTAGACCTACTGTTGCCCACCCCTGTATATGTTTGGAGTAGTGGCCTGTTAGTAGTAGGAGGGAAAAAGACGTAAGAGTTTGAGTAGCAAATTTGGTTTGTTCTATAACTCCATGTGTAATATGTAGTGTGATGGGGTTAGGGAGGGAAGTAGTATCTCAGGAGAGAGACGTGTATCCTCCCACATCCCAACTCCCTGAAAGCCTCATCATAACATCCCAGAGAGCAAAATAAAGTATCTGCCAGAAATATGATAAAACATGAAACATAACATGAGCTCAGCTGGCTCAGTGGTAAACCTTAAATTACGATGCTACTCGTTTTATATCGATGTAAAAAAATTCAAGATTAAAACATAAAAGCCAAGAAACAAGGATGAGTTCCAGCTTACGGAGAGACCTACCCATTCAACAACAGGTTGTGCCTTCTCCCCCTCCTCTCACTCCTTCCCCGCACTGAGCCCGTGCAGCCATCACGCCTCTGACTGGTGAAGAACAGTGGTTCTCCGCCTCGGCCTCATTGGATACACCCCAGAAGGTTTAAAAACCTTGATGACCAGACTTCACCCCAGGCCAATGAAATCAGAATCATCCAGGCAATGCCAATGTGCCGCCAAGGTTGGGAAGGACTGCTCCAGAGGGCCGGCCCTGTGCCACCCTGGAGGACCGCACAAGCTCTGGACCCCAGGCCTGAGGAAGGCTGCAGAGACGCAGGAGCCTGTTTGAAGCACAGCGACCAGGAGAGTGACGCGTCTGCCCTCCGATATAAGGGCCCTGGCGAAGGATATGGAGTTTGTACTCCAGGAGTATAAACAGTTCCTTAAAGAACCCAACGCTCTATCATGTGACATCAAAGGGTGGGAACTAGAGAGAAACAGATTTCTGCTCAATCCCAGGAAGAACTTTCTTATAAGAAGAACTCAAAGACCAGGAGGCCTGGAGGGGACTCACAGCCCAGAGCTGGATGCCAGGGAGCACAGCCTGGCCTGGGGCCCCGTTGGGCAGAAAGCGTTTAAAGGAAGACCAGACATCGGACGCATGGGGGTCAGGCGGGATGACCTTTCAGGTCTGGTCTAACTATGATCCCAGGTGTCTTTGATTCCAGGGGCTAATGGATTAAATGGCCAATTTTGCACAACGAAGAAAAAAAACTTTGTTTAGGTCTCAGGAGAACAAATCCATTATAAACCGTACCAAGTAGAGAAACTCGAATGGGCTAGGACACAGGAATAAACCCATGAAGACTGAAACCTTCAAACGTTCTTTCCACTGTGCCACGCAGTTCATGCGGACAGTTCGGAACACAGCTGTAAGAGGCAGCTGCCCCATGTGGCCTGGCCGGGGCAGCTCTGTAGGATGCGCTCTGCCGGGTTAAGAAGGCAGACACTCCGGGGGAGACCAGACCTCACCCCAGGTCACCCTGCTGTGTACATGGTTGTCCGAGTTAATTATCCCTATATTTCCAGATGAAGTGAACGGTAATCTGTTTGTCTAGGTTACACATCTGGGGCTGCCTTTGTCCCTGGACAGTTGTACAAAAATACAGTGCTGTCCTACGGGCATTATAAGAAAGACCAGGCTAAAAAAAAAAAAAAGCATCCACTCCTTTATAGGTTCAACACAGTAATCCCTAATTTCTAAAACATTCTAATTAGGTCCAATTCTAAACAAGTGGTTTAAAATGGAATTAAAAAAATACAGGAATTAAAAGAAATTTTGAACCCAGGCCATCTTTTTTTGTCTTGAGCTTATGAATATGTTTCCCCATAGAGATCATGAAAACTGGGCCTCTGGCCTCCGCAGCCATTCCTCAGAGCAGTAACTTCCCCAGCACAAGGAAATACGCACGAAGTTACCACAGTCAGCTAATAAAATGCCCCCGCGGTCGGCTCTGGGTTACTGGAGCAAAGAGGGCTGCTGGAGCGGAGGAAGAAGCATTATATGTCATAATGTATGTACGTGGGGAGGATGTGATTTAATCTGGAAAACAAATAAAACATTTGGAAGAGGAACATGCTTCCTAAAGGTATTTACCAGAAGTCCTTTCAGGCTGGTCTCATTTTGGGTTGTCCGTCAGAGTGAGCTGGGGGTAGCGTTAGGGTGAATAAGCCACCAGCGGGGAAGTGGAGATGACCAGGGAACCTGCGGTGGGTGTGGGAGAGGGCCCATTCCTTCAGGGAACTGAAGGCCTTCCCTCCCACTGTGTCCCTTTGAGCCACTTTTTTTTTTTTGGGGGGGGGGGATACTAACTAGATTCAGTGTATCTAACATGATTGAGTACCAACCATGCCAGGCACTTCATCAAGTGCTGGTGTGTAGTGATGACTGGAAGGCTAAGCAATGGAAGCCGCCATGCTAGACTCCCCGAAATAATGCTGCGGTAAGACCTAGGTTTTCAGAATGCTGTTGGCACCTGCAGCAGCACCTGGGAGCCTCTCCCAGACCTACTGACCCAGAGTCCGCATTTTAACCAGATCCTTAGGTGATTCCTATGCTCACTAAAGCTGGAGAAGACTTCGATAGAGACCTTAGAGTTTCTATCCTCTTATTCTACAAAAACTTAAGACAAATTTTTTTAGAGAAGTTTTTAGGTGCACAGCAAAACTGAGGGAAAGAGACTTCCCATATGTTTCCTGCTCCCACGTAAGCATAGCCTCCCTGTTATCAAAAACCCCCCCCTCCCCCCCCCCCGCCAAAGTGGTACAATTCTTACAACTGATGAACCTACATTGATGTATCATAATCACCCACAGTCCCAGTTCCCATTACAGTTCATTCTTGGTGCTGTATGTTCTATGGGTTTGGACAAATGGGTGATATATGTCCACCATTTTTGTATCACATGGAGTGGTTTCAAAGACCTAAAAATCCTCTGTGCTTTGACTGATCATCCCTCTGCTCCCCTCGTAACCTCTGGCAACCACTGATCTTTTTACTGTCTCCATAGTTTTGCCTTTTCCAGAATGTAATAGAGTCAAAATCACTGTGTAGCCTTTTCTGATTGGCTTCTTTTATTTAGTAATATGCATTTAAGGTTCCTCCATGTCTTTTTATGGCTTGATGGCTGAATAATATTCCACTGTCTGGATGTATTACAGTTTATTAGCTATTGAAGGATATATCGGTTACTTTCAAGTTTTGGCAATTATGAATAAAGCGGCTATGAACATCTGTGTACAGATCTTTGTGTGGACATAAACTTTCATCTCCTTTGGATCAATACTATGGAGCACAATTGTTGGATGTTGTGGTAAGAGTGTTTAGTTTTTCAGATACAAAGGTGAGGTCCCAAGAAGTTAAGTGACTTGCCCAAAGTCACACCATCAATTCATGACAGCCAGGTCTTGAGCAAGTATTTCTTGATGCTTCATATAGAAATGTGTGTTGTTATGGCAAAAAAAATGGATGTGGGAACCGAGGAGACCTGAATCTGAAAGCTCTGTGCCTCTGCTTCCCCATCTGTGGAAACTAAGATATCTATACTTCCCTACTAGTGTTATTGGGAAGATTCAGTGAAATAACATACCTGAAAGTGCCCAAAGTGCTCAAAATAGTTAATATCCCTCATATTGTTCTGTTCCTGTTGGCATTTTCTA
This sequence comes from Pipistrellus hanaki, assembly GCF_964339955.1. Lineage (NCBI taxonomy): Eukaryota > Metazoa > Chordata > Mammalia > Chiroptera > Vespertilionidae > Pipistrellus > Pipistrellus hanaki. The sequence goes on from NC_140508.1 coordinate 55,480,743, forward strand.
GGGAGTCAGAGCCTCTGGGGGAGGCCAGGTCAGGCCTGAGGAGTGCTCCAGGTGGTACGGAGTTTTTCTGGGCACAGAATGTAGAAGTCTACTTCATGTGCTGGTGAGTGGTTCCATGTTGCTGCCCATGTCCTTGAAGACCATGCTTTATATAGATCCCTAGATGTTTCCAGTCCTGTTTTCTAACACAGTGACATGCTCACTTTTGGCAGATTAATTGGTTAGAGTTGTCAGCACAGCTGCCTTTTATTGCCAATAAACTTGGATCCCTGTGAGCCATGGTCTTAATTATTTGTTATTTCTTTTTCCAAGGGGATAAGGTATGTCCTGCTTTAAGCTAGTGTCCTCTTGTATCAGGACAAGAAAGTAAAGAATGCACCGAGGAATTTATCATATTGCAATGACTAGGAATGCCTTAGAAAAACCATAAAATTAGCAGAGGCTACAGCACCCTTCTTGCCTTTTCTCTTGCTTTTTCTTTATCCCGTCATCCCTCTTTCTCATCACCCCCATCCCCCAATCCATGCTTCAACACGAGAGGCACAGAAAATTCTGCCTCTAGTCTAAACCTCCTAATGAAACGTCTACCAGTAAAATAATGTGATTTCCTTCTCCCCACTTAAGAGATGTTTGAAGATTTCCATGCCATAGTGCAATCTCTCAGTGATGTCTTCCTATGTAATATGAAAATAGTCAAGCTCTCACCATATATTCATCAATTCAGATAAACTGTGCATTTTCATAGCCCTTAAAAATAATATGCTCTAGGAAAATTCAGGATCTGTGTTACAGCATTTGCAGTTACATAAAAATAGTTTGGATGAGTGTAATCACTGTATAAACCATGTGTAGTTTTAAAAAGCTTCACTAACCTGTTGGGTTCATCAGTGTTTTTCCTTACATGTGACAAAGTCAATGTCATATAAAGCAGGATGCTGCTGACTTTACTTTTTACACTTTCAAGAAGTATTCAGTTCAGCTCTTTCCAGATTGGGGGTCAGGGAAATCAAAGGAAAATGCCATCCATGGGGAACACAAAGGTCTGGTTTAGCCAACAGTTTTAGTATCTTCCTCATAAAATAGCTGACCAGATCTGCGGTGAGGCAGACAGAGGTGAGTTTCCCCGTCTTATTTCTACCTTCTAGTCAAGAAGCTAATGAACTGTAAAGCAGTCTCAATGAAAGGGATCAGAACAAAAAGAATTTGGTAATAAGCTGTCTATATAATTGGACCTTGAAAAGAAAAATCAAACTGAAATGGTAATTTTTAAGATTATCAGTAGTCCTTGGCTTCCACAATGGCAAGGCACAGTAAACTACATATTATACTATTTTATTCTAGTCATAGACCACCTCATTCTAAACAGAGGTCTATAAAATTGAACCAGATTGATGTCATAATCAGAGTTAACTATATAATCTCTAACTCTGCCTAATTGGATCATCAGCAATGGCTTAATTAGCATGTTGCCATCATTACCATGTATGCTCAGGTGGCTTCCAAGTACAAGTGGACATAATCAGTTTTAATACATTGAGGCCATTTCATTAGCTAGCTGCGGCCATGCATGTCTGAGAGCTAGCATGTCACAGACATGGACTAATCAGAGATCATGTTGGGGAAACAACTGAAGGTATTCCTGGAATGAGGGGTTAACAATGGATGACTGTGACATTAAAGCCAGCTTCTGCCACACGATCTGATTCCCAGGGACACTTGAAGAGGAAAAGCTACATTAGCAATTGCAATAACTGATGGTTCTTATAAAATTCTCACCTACCATCATGCCCTTCCTTTCAGGCCTCTGGGAGAGAGCATACACCTCCCCTCCCCAAACCAGGGTCAACTTTGTTTACACTGTCAACATGGGAAGTGTATCTCTGGAGTCCGCCTGCCTCCATTGCTCTTTTTCCTCCTGCACACCCTTTCCCTGCCTCAGCTGCGCTCACAAATCTGCCAGCTGACTAAAGCTTCTTACTTGGTGCCCCTCTTTCCAGTTCTCCTTCCCAATTCTACCTCTTCCTCCTACAGCAGACAATCCATCTCCTGGAGCGTGTAAGCGAGATGTCAGAAGGAAAGCAACCAGACTGCTCCATTCTCAACCTAGTGTGAAGATGGAACAACTCACCACAACTCTCTCAAGGGTATTAACAACAGAAAGATTAGTTTATTGTTAACTGAATGTATTGATAGACTTTAACAGCCAATGTAACATTGGAAAGGAAGTTATTTCAGGGGCATTAGGAAAGAATGTTTGAAAGGCAAGATATATACATAGTTCTCTGTCACACACACAGCCATGCCATAGAATAGTAGGCAGCAATTTAAAAAACCGAGAAATATATATATATAAATGGGAGCTCTCCAAGATACTGTAACAGCCAAGTCCCTTTTGGGCTTCTTAAATTCAACCGCCAGGTCACAAATAAGGTCAACCCTGGTCTTCCTTCACAGATTCAGAATACTCATACCTCGCCCCTCCCCCTTCTCCCTGAGAGACTCAAGCTCACTACCCACAGACTGAAGCCTGAAGAACAGCACTGAAAACCTGGCACAGCACTTCTGAGAAATTGCTAACTCCTGAGTCTGACCAATGGATGTGGAAATATCACTCGTGGTCAAAATGACACTCACAGATCCGGCCACAACGCAAATTCATTTTCTGCCATAGTATCCACAAACCTCATCTGCAGCTTCCTAAGGAGTAGCTTTTGTTCTAAGTGAAAGGCTAATGATAAGATCCTCATGGAATTTTTTAAAAAAAATTCTCACCCAAGAATATATATTTATTGGTTTTTAGAGAGAGGAAAGGATAGATGGGGGGGGGGGGGAGATGGAGAGAAGGAAAAGGAGAAAGGGGGAAAGAAGGAGGGAGATAAGGAGAGAAAGGAGAATGGAGAGGGGGAGAGAAAGAGACATCCATTGGCTGCTTCCCATACACCCCCTGACCAGGCATTGAGCTCACAACCTAGGTATGTGCCCTGACTGGGAATCAAACCCACAATGTTTTGGTGCACAGGACTACGCTCCAACCAAACCACCTGGCCAGGGATGGAGTGTTTTCTTTAAGATTAATAGCAAAAATAAAAACAAAACATTGAGCAAACACATTTTCACACTCATAATTCACAGGATGCATCTCAATCTTAAGTCATTCCCAGGATCCTGAAGTGCTTTGTCTAAGCAGCATAGACTACGCTGGTCCCAATCACACCTTTTTCTAACCTGAATTTCTAGTTACATTGCAAAGCCATTTCTAAACAATAGGTTTTCCAAACCAGTCTCAGGGTTGGCTGTCAGAGGGTCTTGTTCCCAATGACTTCACATAAACTCTAACCATCGGGGAGGTTGGCGGGAAGAAGGCTTTTGGTGTGTAGTGACATTCATCTCGGAGACCCAATCTCTGTAAACTCTCCATGTGTTGAACAGGAAGAGACTTTGGATATGATATATTCTCTTATTTTAGGAGTGCATGCAGGTGCCAACTTACTTAGGAGGGCATGAGTGTTCATGTGTGTGCCCAGAGAACAGAACAGGAAAGAACATTCTGGGACATTTTACTCTGATGGACTTCGGGATAGACTGCTTTGGGGAACCTTTGCCAAGTAATGGCATCAAAAGTATCTCAGTTTTTCAATGGATACACAAAAGTATTGCGTTACCAGGTCTTCCTACTATACTGAGATCTGGAATCTCCTCTTTGGCTATCAATTGGGGACATTGGTGCTATGTTGAGATCATCTCCTTTGAGTGCCTGTGGCTCTGGTTAAAGTGCTCTTGCTGATCTGGAGGAGAGTCCTGTCTTTGGGAACGACTAGTTTACTACGCAGTGCATAGTGCCAGCGGTGGCATCAATGTCAGAATTTTATCTTCTGTCTTTGCAATTTCAGCAGGAACCAAAGTTGAAAAAGTCTACACCCACAAATCCTTCAATGCACACAGAAGTAACTAGATATGAATTAGCACGTTAGATGTTCATGAAAAAGTAGATGGAAGCAGCAATAGTTTATTTTTACTTGAGTGCTCAGAAAAGCACAGTTTGTCCTATTTATAGTGAGTAAGTACTTTTGGGAAGATTTGGTCATTGAGAGTAGCAACAGGTGAGATTTTTGAAGTTTCTACAATGTTTGTGAAACTAATCTTGCATGTCCACACACTCATATGTGGCAACACACTTTGTTGGGTAAACAGAGGGTTGAAAGACAAATCCTTGGGTTGTTTCTGGCTAGTGTATACTTGAGTCATCTATGGGGTCCAGGAACCAGATAGTGCTTGTCTTCCCGCAGATGCACCACTTTAGTATTTCTGCCTAAGGAATTAAATTTTTTCCCCCTAAATTAACTGTAGGGAGCCTGGCATACCTACAGTGTTTGGAACTTTTCCAACAGGCACTACTGAAGCCTAGTGGCTGCTGAGCCTGGCTGCCATGACCTACAATTCACTATTCCTTTGGGTACGTCAGGTGAGCCTGAAAAGGTAGGAACATAACTGTACTTAAATCAAAAGACCAAGGTTATGACCCTCGCTCTTCCCCGCCCCCCCACCCCCCATGTCCATGCCAACTTGATTACATCTTAGCTTTTTCATCTGTATGATGGAATAATTATACCAGTTCTGCTCAAGTGTTTTTATGCAATTCAACTTAGATATTGGATGGGAATGCTTTTAAAAATCATACCATGTTGTGTACGTATGTGGGGTTTGTTATTTATGTTTATTGAAATTTATACACTCTTTTTGCTTGGGTGCTATTTGGTGAATGCCACAAGCCTTCTGAGACAAAACACCAAACCAAACAAATGCACATATACCAGCCTTTGGACCTAGGTTTCAGCTTCCCACAGTAGCTTCCGCTGCTAAGGAAAAGGGCCAAATCTCAAAAGATGCTCAGGCCACACAGCTTTCCACATATGAACCAGAAACATACACCCACCTTCAACTAAAGTTCAAAGAAGGAAAAGTGCAGTCAAGTCAGGAAACGCTCCTTTGCAACCCAGCTCTAATTCCAGGTCGGTGTGAGCTGAGCTGTGGGGTTGTACTATAAGTCCAGGATGACCAATTACTTTCCTCCCAGGAGAAAACATGCTTGGAGAAGTTATTTTTTTCTTTGTTACATAACTCAAAGTCCAAACTCCTTTGTTCCTGAGGTCTCTGCCAATGAGCAGAAGTTCAAGTTCACTGCTGCTATCTAATACTTTTTAAGAGTCCCGTTGTAAGAAATAATATTCATGGATGACTGCCTAAAAGATATGAAAGACTTCTACTCCTCTAGATACCCTAAACTGTATCTGCACATCAAGCCAAACAATCAAAAGAGCAGCAGGCTTAGGCTGAATTGCTCTGGCCCCGTGTAGAGTTGCTTTTACTGAATTACACCTTGGCAGGATGCCATTGGCTAGCACTGAGGATATTACAAGAAACAGTCCTATAAAAATTGCTAGTGCAGGGATATTGTGGATATCTCCACCGTATCCCCACAGTGAGCCTTTGATGAGAAGCAGCAGAGAAATTTCCCTTGGCTCTTAGTTCCAGCAAAAGCTTCTTTTTCCCAAACCACTTATTATTTTTTTCACATGGGCTCAACAAGGTTCTCATTTCCCTTTTTGCTTTGGCATCTAGTAAGCTCAGAGTCCATTTTACATCCCTCTTCTAAGAACCAACTGTACATAGACTGAATATGAACAAAAAGCTGGTGGTGGTCTTATATTGGTTTTCGTCCTTGTATTTCCTACACTTTCATTTTTTCTTTATGTATTGTGTGCCGTTGTAAACTCCCCAGAGAACAAATGTGTATTTAACTCATCAGCTCTGCATAAGGCTCCTCCGGATCCCAATTTGCCCTTCCAGCCTTGTCTTTTGACAGTTTCTGTCACGAATCTGTGAGCCAGTCACACCGACCCTCATCGGGCCATGACCCTGCCACTCACTGTCAGGATGTTCTGTACTAGCCTATCCAGAGCCCTCTGCCCGGAGCACCCTTTGCCTGTCTCTTAGCCAAGTGAAAGCCTTGCAGAACTAACAGTTCCCATCTCTGTTCTTGTGTAACTGTTCATCATATCGCCAGTGTAGCACTTACATTCTCATAGACCGTGTACACATTTGTGTCCTTTGCCAGAAACTTCTTGAAGCCACTGCCCTTTTCATTTGTCTTTGTATCTCCCGGGCCTCACCACAGTTCTAGGAATGTCTACAGTAGATGCTCAACACATGTCTGTAAAATTAATGAGAAAATGAATACATCTGTTCCAGCACAAGCATGCGGGACCCTTGGGGTGCTTGTTACCAAGGTTGATGACAAAATGCATTTCGATACTTGCATGGGCTCCCTGGCAGCGGCTGCTGGAGGCACACGTGCAGGCGAGGTGTCTTCCAGCCTTTGGGATACCGGGCCTCAGCAGTGCTTCCTCAGAGTACACCCCAACTCTCAGCCTTCCTTCTGAAGACTGGAAGACCGAGATGTTCTCCCCACCCCCAATATTTGCCTATGGCATTTGGTATGTGGTCAGTGCCAGCTGTTTGCCATCGATGAGGCTAATACCAGAAAAGCAATCAAATGAAGCCAGAACATAACAAGGTGCACCTGACTCAGTTTTGTGACTCCACGGGACAGAGAAGAGGGACCCAGAAAGTGGAGGGTGGGAGGCATCTGGGGACCTGAGGGGGGAGGGGGTGTGAACATGCATGCGAGTGCTGAGGAAAGTGAACACCAGAAACCAATTGTCCAATCAATTTCCCAAACACTGGGTTGAAAAATGACGCTACCGCATTCTCTCTTGTTCTTTCACTGGCCGGCAGTGTGTTTCTCATTTGTCCAAGAATCCAAAATACCCACTGGATGACGAAACAGAACGTGAAAGTAGTACCACCATAGTGTCTACAGAGGAATGTCGCACCAGAGCCTGGTGGAGGGGGGAGGAAGTGAGGAGCCTTTGTGATGGTGTGAACAGTGAAGATTGATTTACAAAAAAAAAGAGGAAAAAAAAAGATATTGACAAGCAATTCTACTTGAAAATTGAGGATGGAGCAGGCAGAGCCATTTCAGTAGTACTATGCCAATTAATTGATTGCATTTGCAACACACCCATCCACTCACATGTTCAATCTTGTCATTGAACTTAGTAGAAATAATAGGACTTAGTAGAAATAACATTATATTGAAAATGAAAGATCTTCTGTGATTTGGCATATAAAAAAGATTGAATGTCTTGCATTTAGTTCAATACAAATGAGACTTGATATGGATTTTTTTTTTAAGTCACCCAAACGCCCATGATAGGTAAAAAATAAAAACAACTTTGTTGGGTTAAATTAGTTGGAAAGGCTTTGTGTCGTCATCCTTTGGTTGAATTGTGCTAATTGTGTGTGCTTTGGACACCTGAATGTAAACTTAATAATTAAGTTTAAGCCCACATGGATTAAGGAGAATAAAAGTGAATATAAGAGCCAAAAAATAAAGGGCATTGTAGAGCAATGTTCAATATGGTAAGCAGTTACTTTCTACCTGGAAGGCTTCCTTTTGTTCCTCTTGCTTTGGTGTTCCTTTGAAGCCTTATAGTAAAACTAATGGGACTGTTAATGTTTCAACAGGAAGACCACTGAATCCAACACCTTCGTTTTACAAAAGCACACAGCGGAGGGCCTGTCTGATAGGCTGACTTGCCCAAGGCTACACAGCAAGCTGGCAGCAGAACCATTCTACTTGACTCCCGGCCCACGGTTCCTCCCGGGAGACCGAGCCAGCTGCCTCTCGTAGTCATCGCCACAAACTCAGCACAAACAACCAGAAGCTCCTCGGAGGATAAGCGAGTCCACTTGTCTCCACACGGATGCCAACTCAATAAACCAACAACAAAAACACCGTGTATGGAAGGGCTAACACACACTCAGTTAACAGCCAGTGATTAATGGGTACAGGGACTATGGCTGCAAAGAGATGTTATATCTTCAAGCCTGGCATCTGGGACTGGTTCGGCAAACACTCTCGGAGGGCCTGGCGTCTGTTTACCCAGTTGCTGGAAGAAGACGAGGCGCGAGTGAGAGCCAAGCACGGAGGAATGCAGCAGAAATCTAGGGCTCAGACCTCCTGCTCTGCTGCCGAACGTGTTATGTATGTTACTTGGCACGTGGGCCATGGCCTGCATCCACAAAGACACTCAGGATCTCTGCAGCAGTTGCGCTGGGAGAACACAGGGCCCTGCAGGCCGTTCACCATTCAGTTGTGTCACAAAGAAGACAAGAGTGTTGGTGCCTTTGGTTTCGATTCTGGCGCCACAGTGCATGTTTAGGGCCCCCCGAGCATGTCCGTAATCCCCAGGCACGCACAGCACGGGGGAACGGCTCCTGAGCAAGTACCAACTCAACCGCGGAAAGAGCACCAGACATAGTTCGGTTTCTGATTGCCTTTTTTTTAAACAATAAAAAACACGGATAATAATCCTTCCCAGAAAAAATGTGAGGTTAAAAGTTTAATCTGAGTTCACAGCACACGCATTCCAAGGGGGGCACTGCACTTGGGGAAATTACTCACCTAGAGTTTATATAAGTTCCGAGGCGATTAGAGTCAGCCGACAAATTGGAGCCAGGACACGTTTACATTTAAGGCTTAAAAATGTAGATTCCTCTTACAGGAAAAAAAAAAGAAGAAGGCGGGGAGGTGGGGGGGTGGGGATCACCCACCACCCAATGTTTCTTGTTAAGGGACCAGACCCCATTAAGTGTCAGGCTATCGTCTTGAAGAGTGTGGATGATGCCAGTACACGGTCCCCTGTCTACCCTTCTCGCAAAGCACGTCACATCTGCTTGCTATCAGCATTTATCTCGCAGCGTGCATCTGACTCATTTGGAAAACTCAAAGCACATGTTTATTTCTGCTGAGGAACCAGCCATTACCGTGCGATTTACAGGCCCTTCTGCAGCCCAGAGCGCTCTGCGAAGGGGAGGACGGCCAGATGTGAGGAGCTGGGCTGGCTCTCGGAGCTGCGTGGTTTGATTACTTTGCTACCACCTTTGGGAAGGGAACTGACACCCCCTTCCACCTCCAGTGAGCTCTCTCGTCCCTTCCCAGCCTGGGTCACAACCAGTGCTTCTCCTTCTTCAGCCAGGCAGGGGGAAAGAGAACCCAAAAGCCAGTGTGTTTGGGAAGGAGTGGCAGCAGGCAATGAGTGAGAGGCACACGGCTTGTTAATGCCTGGAACCGAATGGCACTTGTGCAACAACTCAAGAAGTCTTGCTCACAAAGTAAAATCGACGTGCACGCTTTCTTTCCCCAAACCCCTGCAGTCTCCGGGATGGATCTTGGTGATTGCAACACATTTTCCACGTGGGTCTGATTTCAAGCGGTTTCTCTAACAACACTGAAAGTGAATGCACATGGGCCTACCTTACCTGGGCCTATGCAAACCCACACTCCCAGCTGAGAGCGAATTCTTCAGACTTGGCATTTTGTCTATTGAATCTTTTCTTTCTTTTCTTTCTTTCTTTCTTTCTTTCTTTCTTTCTTTCTTTCTTTCTTTCTTTCCCTTCTTTCTTTCTTTCCCTTCTTCTTTTCTTCCTTCCTTCCTCCCTCCCTCCCTCCCTCCCTTCCTTCCTTCCTTCCTTCCTTCCTTCCTTCCTTCCTTCCTTCCTTCCTTCCTTCCTTTTTTTCTTTCCTTCCCTTCTTTCCTTCCTTCCTTTTTTTTTTTTTCTTTCTGCTTTTGGCTCTATTCTGCCAAGATTCACAGCAGGTGGTGGCCATGGCCGGGCCCATGTAGGGGCCTTTGTGTGAGTCAGTGAAGGGTGCACAGCCTGGAGGACCAGCTCTCTGGCAGCCTCTCTACAGAGCAGCACCCGCACCGCTGAGCGCTGCAGCCCTGGCAAGAGCTCACAGGCCCTCCTTCCCAGAAACCCTGAAAAGCGGGGGAAACTCAAAGTCTGTTCACCTTAAAGGGAAAAGGCTACACCAGGAGGATTCAATGCCAGAGGCTAAAGGTTCACATCAAAGCCTGCCGTACACCTCTGCCCCTGTCCTCTGAAGGCTGAGCCACGCAGAGGGCTGGACCGAGAGGCTGGCCCGAGTCTCCTCTACCCAGGGGGCCTCTGGCCGGATGACCGTGTAACACTCGGACTGCTCCAGAACCAGCTCCTAGGTGAAACTTCTCCTTTGCTGAGATAGAGTCCACTCTCCTGGGGTGTTCCATACGTTCAGCATATCTCTGCCAAGACAGGGAGAACCCCCATGCTTCTCCCAGTTTGTGCAGTCGGTCCTCTAAGTTCTTTACTTCACATCATTAGCCTCCATCACACCTCAGACTTTGTTTGCAGGCCGGCCTGGCCTCGGAATGCGCCACCTTTGAACCTCGGCCTTTGATACGCCACCAACCTTTGACCATCATCCTCAGTAGATACCATTTCCTTAAAGCAGTGAGGTTTAGGCATTTGAACATATGTCCTGCAATTTCCTTGTTTATTCTTAGTTAACATTTATATTATCTACACAGAATACTGTTGTTACTAAATAGTTGAAGGCACAAAATACAGAGTGAGATTTATCATAACAATTTCACATGTAAATTTTCACCCATGCTCCCAGTGACATTTCAATAATTTTAAGTTTTGTGAGTGTGTGTGTGTAGTTGTTGTTGTTTTTTTTTTTTAATTTTGAGGGTTTTTTTGCCAACTGCTTAGCAAATCAAATTAGATTGTCACTCTTTCTACCCGTGTTTCCCCGAAAATAAGACATCCTCCGAAAATAAGACCTAGCGCATGGAAAGATAAGACATCCCCTGAAAATAAGACCTAGCGCAACTTTGGGAGAAAAAATTAATATATATAAGACACTGTCTTATTTTTGGGGAAACAGGGTACCTTGTAACACTGTAACCTTGTAATGTGGTCAGCAAACATTTTTGCATAGAAGGAGCAGACGTGCTGCCCTGTCCACTTTTGTCTGTCTGGTGTTCGTGGGGACTGTATTGTTAGAGCGCTACCTTTAATCCATGGGTCCTTCAGCGCAGCCGTCGCCAGCCTTTCGGACTCACAGACCACCAGTGGTTGGCAACAGCTGCGAGGAGCCTCTTAGAGCCACGTGTCCGTTTTGGAAGGTTAAAACTAGATAGCCCAACTGGCCAACCCACTTAACCAGTATAAGAAAGCAGGCCCAGAATATTCCCTGACTTTGAATTTGACAATGTGGACAGAACTACTTGACTCAGTGGCATCCGTAATGAAGTTTAAAGCCAATAATTATATAAAAAAATATAAAGAAAACGAACGTTGGAGCCAGCTGAAAGTATGGATTGAAACATATGAAGTCTCTGGGTTTTCCAGGGGAGGACCATGAGCCAATAGGTTTGACTTCAAGTCCCACGTGCTGCCTCCTTTTGTGCTATTTGGAGGCATTTATATACTGACTAGTCATCCAGTGGATGAAATTTGTGCACTGGGGGGAGTGGGGTGGGGGGGTGGGGCCTCAGCCCGGACTGCACCCTCTCCAATCTGGGACCTCTTGGGGGATGTCTGACTGCTAGTTTAGGCCCAATCCCCACAGGGATGGGGATTAAACCAGCGTCAGACATCCCTCTTGCAATCTGGGACCGCTGGCTCCTAACCGCTCACCTGCCTGCCTGCCTGATCGCCCCTAACCACTCTGCCTGCCAGCCTGCTCATCCCTAACTGCCCCCCACTGGCCTGTTTGCCCCCAACTGCCTCTCCCTGCCGGCTTGCTCACCCCCAAATGCCCTCCCCTCCTGGCCTGATCACCCCTAACAGCCTCTACCTTGGCCCACCTTGGTTTTGTCCTGAAGGATGTCCATAAGGTCTCCTGGTCTAATTAGCCTGTTACCCTTTTATTAGTATAGATCCTAAGTGCCCATGGACTTAAATATTATAATACAAGAAGGAATTAAAAGCTAGTCTATAGTATTCAGACCTAAGTCCTAACCTAAACATATCCAAATTCCTCTGATCTTGTTACCAATTTAAGACAACAGAATAGGTCCCAAAAAATTCCAAGCATTTCAGCATGTTAGGGCCACCAGGCTACTTTGCCAGCAATGCAAGGCACTGCTTATAAAAAGCAAAGCAATGCCCTGGCCTGTCTGGTTGGTGTGGCTCAGTGGTTGAGCATCAATGTATGGACCAGGAGGTCATGGTTCAATTCCCAGTCAGGGCACATGCTTGGTTTGCAGGCTCAATCCCTAGTAGGGGGCATGCAGGAGGCAGCCAATCAATGATTCCCATCATTGATATTTCTATCTTTCTCCCCATCTCCCTTCTTCTCTGAAATCAATAAAAATATATATATATTTAAAAAGTGCCCTGGCCAGGTAGCTCAACTGGTTAGAGCACTGTCCTGATATGCCAAGTTTACAGTTTTGATCCCCCAGTGAGAATCAACCAATAGACCCTGCCAGTGTGGCTCAGTGGAAAAATAACAAATGGGACTATATCAAACTAAAAAGTTTCTGCACAGCAAAAGAAACCAGCATAAAAATGAAAAGGGAACCCATAGTATGGGAGAACGTATTTGCCAATGAAATATCTGATAAGGGGTTAATGTCTCAAAATATTTAAAGTACTCATACAACTCAACAAAAGGAAGACAAATAATCCAGTTTAAAAATGGGGAGATGGCCTGAATAAACACTTTTCCAAGGAGGACATACAAATGGAAATAATGCTCAACGTCATTAATCGTCAGAGAGATGCAAATTAAAACCACGTCACACCTGCCAGAATGGTTATCATCAATGATAACAAGGGCTGGTAAAGATGTGAAGAAAAAGGAGTCCTTGTACACTGTTGGCGGGAATGTAGACTGGTGCAACCACTTTCAGCAAGGAAAAGAGTGTGGAGTTTTCTCAAAACATTTAAAAAACATTAAAAAAAAAAGTTGACCCAGTGATCCCATTTCTAGGAATATATCCTAAGAAGCTTGAGACACAAATCAGAAAGAATATATGCACCCCTATGTTCAAAGCAGTGCTATTTTCAATAGCTAAGATCTGGAAACAGCACAAGTGCCCATCAGTAGACAAGTGGATAAAAAAGTTGTGGTACATTTACACCATGGAATACTATGTGGCAATAAAAAAGAAGGATCTCATACCCTTGGAGACAGCATGAAGGGACCTGGAAAGTATTATGCTAAGTGAAATAAGCCAGTCAGAGAAAGACAAGTATCACATGATCTCACTTATATGTGGGCTCTAATGAACAACATACACTGATGAACAAAACAGACCTAGACACATTGAAGCATGGAGCAGACTGATGTATTTCAGAGGGAAGAGAGGGCCAGGAAGAGATTAACTGAAGAATTTATATTCATATATGCATAACCCATGGACATAGACAAAGGAGTGGTGAAGGCCTGGGGTTGGGGGAAGGGGATGGAGAGGGTCAATGCGGGGTTAGAGAAGGGGACTGTAATACTGTAATACTTTAGTATTACAGACTGTAATCTGTAATACTTCCAACAATAAATACAAATTTTAAAAAAGTTAAATAACAAACACAAAGCCCAAACCTGAACTGCCATCCCAGATTATACACCATAGATTCTGAGGTTAAAACGTTTTCTATCCTGCTTAGCTCAGGCCACGCAGCTATTGATGGACCTAACTTCAGATGATCGGGGGGAGGAGGAGGACCACCAGCACTAGAGAGCTGGTGTGTAGGGCAGGCAGGGAAGTGGCCAGGAGAGTGGCTCGCTCCAAAGGGTACTTCTCCGCACTCCCTGGTGGGCATTCTGCGCTCTTGCGTGCACTGCTTCTGCCAGCTGGAGTCCTGTCTTATCAAACCAGCCCAGCGGCAGGCCATGCTCTGCCATCCCATGCCGTGCCATCCTCCAATTTACACAGCTATTTAGCAAAAATGTACTGAACTCCTCCTGAGGGCCAGGCCCTGGGGGTACACATGAGTTGAACACACATGGTCTCTGCCTGCATCTGGACCTCTCTCTGAGTCTCTCTGGCAGGTTGTTTGCGGGAGTTTTAATTCTGGTCAGAATGCAGATGCTATGGGGCAGAGCTGTACTCCATTCTCTCAGAGCTTTCAACTCCAGGCAGATGCGGAGTGCTTGGGAAGGTTTGGTCCCCACTCCGGACCAGGGCAGAGGTATGTGAGCCTCATGGTGGAGCACTTGGGAAATGAATCTCTGCCTGTTTCACCGTCTGCTTGGGACTAGCTCAGCCGATAACAAACCCCATCCTTGGCTCAATCCTTATGCAGCCCTTGTGAAAGGTGCCGGAGTCCATAGAAATTCCCAGGACACAGCGTCAGCAAGGACGTGCAGCTTTCTCTTGATATATACAGCTCTCCCTCTCCCTCTCCCCCTCCCTCTCCCCCTTCCTCTCCCTCTCCCTCTCCCCCTCCCTCTCCCCCTTCCTCTCCCTCTCTCTCTCCCCCTTCCTCTCCATCTCCCCCTCCCCCTCCCCCTCCCCCTCCCCCTCCCCCTCCCCCCCTCTTCCTCTCCCTCTCCCTCTCCTTTTCCCTCTGTGTCTCGGTAGAGCTAGTGAGAATGAAACTGCAGTCAGTGGCCAGTGGGTATCTATTGATAGAAGATGGGCAAGGACCAGGGGAAATCTGGGGCATCTCCGGGCACTGGATAAAGAAGCGCCGGTGCCCTCTAAAAGCGAAGCAACTTTTAGTCTCCATCATGGCGATGGAGCGCTCAGCAGTTTACAGTGTAAATAGATCCTTTTTGTCTGTCCTAAGTTCACGCACTTGGAATGACCAGTAACGTACACTTAAACGTGTACTAAAACTTAAGGGGAAAGAGGGTCCCGGGAATGCAGGGGAAGCGAGCTGTTCCTCCGCCGGCACGGAAAGGCCATTGTGTTCCATGTATGATTTGACCATGCTTCAGGAAAGCCGATTTTGGCTATAAATGGCACGTTTCCTTTCTTCTTTATTAGGCTTTCTGAAGGGTTACTTCTCCCCAGGTACTTCCTTACCCTGAGTAGTCTGTCAGCTGTGTCGTGCAAACCCAGAGATCTCGCAGAGGTCTCCGTAATACTCGGTATGTCGCTAATTGTCAACTGCTGGCAGGCTGTGGCTCTGGAATCCTGGGATGCATACTTGAGTCTGTGATGGATGTTTATAACTGCCGGAATGTGTCTTCAATCATCACAGACACGCCTGCGCGCAGGGCTGTGGTTGTGCAATGCGAGGCATGACTGACGTGTTTCTAACGATGGGCACTTGTGCCAGTATTTATTATTGTTCTGGTAACATTTACTATTTTGGAGAGTTTGTTGCTCTGTGTTAAGAAATAGCAATTTGAGGGGTGTGTGTGTGTGTGTGTGTGTGTGTGTGTGTGTGTGTAAGAAATAGCCCAAACCCCTGTCCCTTAGTTTTGGAGAAAGGCAGCATCTGGGAACATATGGTTTGAGCTTCCTGGAAAAGAAACTTTCCTTCCTTATTTTGTTTGGATGCATTCTTTACCCCTCGTGAAACCAAGACTAGATTAGTAAATGGAATTTTATGTACTTGGGACTTATCTACATGGGAACATCAATCTCGTTAGAGCCTCTGAAGGGCTAATGGAATGTAACACACGAATGTCTTCTGATCATGACCTAACAGTTCTCACCCAGGGACTGTGCATACCATTTGCAGTTCTATCTGCATTCAGGCTTGCTTCAACCTGCCAAGTATTTAGGTATCCAAAATTAGTTATTCATGAGCAAAATCAAATATTAGTATTTACATAACAGTGCCTCAGATCTGTCACTGTCCATATTGGCTGGCCTTTTAAATAATTCCTCTGTAACATCTCCAGCAACTCTTGTTACTCAAAGCAAAGCAGTTACCTTGGCTTCCTTACAGGGATTTAACCCTAAGTCCAAGGGAAACAGACCAGGCTTTCAGAAAGCCAAAACAGTCTTTGGCTCCTTAGTTGCTCATGAAAGTACAATTATCATCAACAAAAAATATACTTTCTGGTTGTCACCAAGGACTTGTCCTCAGTGTTGTGTGATTGTGTTGGACTAAAAGCCTCTGGGTGTAGAGGCAGGGCCAGGGCCAGCACTGGCCTGAGATTCACAGTCATCCTCTTGGCATCTCAATGTTCCTGTTTATGAAACTGGGCAGTTTTGTCCCTTAGAGATACTCTACCAAGCACAGCAGCTCTTCTATAAGGTCCCTTTGTTCAATGTCATTTTCGTTATTATGTTGATAAAAAAAAAAGATTCCTGGCCAAGGCCACTGTCTGTGGAATTTGCATATTGAACCCATGTCTGCGTGGGTTTTCTTTAAGTACTCGGGTTTCCTCCTACACCCCACAGATATGCACGGGAGGGTAATTGGTGTGTCTATGTTGTCCCAGTCTGAGTGAGTGAGTGTGTGTGTGTGTGTGTGTGTGTGTGTGTGTGAGTGGCCCTGTGGTAGAAGGGTGTCCTGTCCAGGGTGGGTTCCTTCTTGTGCCCTGAGATGCCAGGATAGGGTCCTACCACCTGTGACCCTGAACTGGAATAAGCAGGTTGGAAATTCATTATCTTGTTTTTATTAATCGTCCTTAAATGTATGTATAACTCACATTTATTTCAATGTTTAATATTGTAAGTGTTTGGGGTCTTTATTTAGAATTTTGGTGACGCTTTTGTGACCAGACATAGACTACGATAGTTACTGAACTCTTGTTTCTATCAATGAGCCTATAGTAAAATGGGTTTCCTTCTATGTCATTTTGCTTAGTCACAGTTTCCAAGAACCGATTGACAATGTTATCTGAGGACTTACTGTACTTCAAGGGAATATGCCTAAACATTTGCTTTAATATAATTCTTAGGGACATGGCAGGGGCCACAATGTGTTACATGAGACTTCATAGCAGGCTTCAAGCCCTATTTCTTCAGGGTTCAGGGACAGGAAGGCTGAAAACGGGCTGTGTGCTACAGGATAACCTGGAAGCCAGAGCATCTGAGAGTGCTTGAGGGGAAGCTTGTAGAGGCATTAACACGTGGCTCTGACATTAGAAAGAGCTGTGTACCAGGAGGAGCAATGAAAACGCTGAGTCAAACTGCGGCGTTACCACAGTTGAAGGTTTCCTCACCTCTACAGTGAGTGTCTGGGTATATTCAACAGCCTTAGAACCCCTTCCGGTTCTTCTCATGTGTGTGATTCTATAATTTATTCTACTCAGAATTATACGATAGAGCAAAACTGCAATATAACAGTATAAAAAAGGAACGGTGGCAGGTGGCACAAAGGCTAACCAGAAGTGAGGTGAGGAGGTGATTTCCCTGGCCTCCTCCATGGCGTTAAGGAATCTGGCAGAGATCTAAAAGATCCAGAAGTCTTTCCCTGGGAAATGTTCAACCTTCACGGAATAAAGAGTTTTAGCAGTAGCTGAGTTAGGGCTATCTGTACGGCTGGTCTAAGGATCCTACCTACACCCACCGCGAGTGGCAATGAAAGCGTGTTCCTTGTTTGCAGGCGTGTGTTTGGGAGCCTCTCTGTGGGTCAGGCATGTGCACAGAAGCAGGAAGCACATAAACTGGGCACAAATTGATTAAGCTGCCGTGGCCTGGGTTAACGGTTTGGGAGATGGTCTAAAGTGCTTCATTGCAGGACTTGTCTGATGGTGTCCATGCTCCTGACATCGAGCCATCTGTATTCACGTCTCCTTCACGGGTTAGATTACTCTGACCTTCCAAAGGGGTTTTTGTCTTCCCATGTTAGCTCTCAGAAGAATGTTAGTCCTACTGAGAGGACTTTTTTAAAGATTTGGTTCTCAAGGACTAGACTTTAAGAGACAAGGACTAAGAGCTCAGGGACCAGCTTATGAAAGGCCCTGAAGCAAGAAGTGCAAACCAGACCGAATGGGACAAGATGTGATAGAAAGGACTCCGACTGAGCCAGAGCTCCACTGGCGAAGGACAGCAAGTCCTCAGGGAGACAGACTGGTAACAAAATAGCTGAACCCACTTTGTCTTCATGATGGTCTATTGGGTGTTCATGGGAAACGGAAAGTTGTATAAGGCCCTTATTGATCGCAGAGTGCCTTTTTATCACTCCCACGAAATCCCTTTGTTGTCTTCATGCCGATCCCGGGTTTTGTTATAAAGAGATGTATGAATTGGGTGAACATGGGGTGATTATAAAGATAGGATTGTGATGGCCAGAATGGAAAATGGCCAGGCTAGCAGTGGGTGTGCTAACACCCACCGCTTTCAATACCCAGAATACAGACAGCACCGGGTGTGCTAACACCATCAATACCCACTTACATGCGTAACAGAACAATATTCTAAGCAAGGTGTGTTTTTGTTGGTGGCAATTGTTTTCCTTTTAGTGACACTGTACCATCCAATCTTTTGGGGGGGGAAAAAAAAGGCTTTGACGGAAAACACATCAATCTAATTCCTTTCAACTTAAAAGAAATGGAGTTAATTGTTACAGCTCTGAAAGCGTGTTCCTTGTTTGCAGGCGTGCCATTATCTAACCAAAGTGGAGAGTTGAGGAAACTATCTTGTTTGAGCAAAAGTAAGAGAACAGTTATCCTTTCGAATCTAAAATGCCCACCCTGGTCTCTGCAGCCCATTGCACCAGGTCAGTGGGCAGCCTTCTGGTTCACCAGAAGCCAAGTAAACCTGGTGCAGGGATGTCTCCATTCCGTTGTCACATACCTCTGCTATGAAAAGGGGAGGGGGCTGTGGGGAGGTTTTCCTTTGCTACTGGAATTGGAAGAACTCCAAGATTCAACCCATGGCATCTTCCTTTTTCTCCCAAATGTATCCCTGGTTTGTTTGTTTAAGGTAAGATGAGAATAGCAAAACCATCTGAAAATTAAGCATGGAATGGAAATTCTGATGCCTTCACCTTCGCCCCTGGCAGCACCAGGGTGATACGTACCAGTGCTGTCTGTCCCATGGTGATGAAATAAAGCACTGCTAGATGAACTTTGGTGACTTCTTTTGATCCCACAAAATCTGTTTATTCCCTTGAGCTGGAATAATTCCTGCGGCCTTGTTTGTTTATTGGCAATTGTTTTTCAAAGTTAGAAAAAAATGTAGCAAAAAAAATGATAAAACAGAAATATTATTCCTTTCCCTGCTATTTACAAGACACTAACATGAGTTAAAATTTACGCTAACAATACGAAATCCCAAAGCACCATTTCATATGTTTAAAGATATTACCAGTGTGATAGAAATTTATGGGGAGCTGGTTTATGGTCTTGTAAACCAAGGCTTTTTTGACCAAGTCATGAACTCATGTTACCAAATAAAACAAAATATTCAAAAGACAGGATGGAGCCACATATAAAAATGGGACTAAGGATGAGGCTGTATAAATTGAATGCAAAATTAGCCACCCCTACACAGGCCTTTCACTCAGGCTGGTCCCTGTACGGACATGTGGCTGGTGGCCAATAAAAATGATTCACTGATATGCAACAATGGGGACCTCTGTTTTATAGTCCCATCTCTCTCTCACACCACCCCATCCCATTCTCTCTGGCTACCTCAGTTGGGCTTCTGGATCATTTGGTTTTGCCCTCTTCTCTGGCTCCTTGCTTGCCCCTGGGACTAGAATGGGACACTGGTCTGGCCTTCAATACTCTCTAGGACTGGCTTGGCCCTCTCTTTGGTTCATCTTTATCTTTTCTCTCTGAGTAGTCACCTCCCTACTCGGTGCTGGACTCTAGACCTCAAGTTTAGTTTTGGCCATCTGACTGAGCCACATCTGTCCTGCATTAATGCTGAGATGCAATCTGAGAGATGTCCATCCAAACTCCTTTCAAAGAACTTTCCTTGTATTGTCTCCAGGGACATAAAATATGAAAAACGTCAGAGACAGAAATGGTTTCTAAAAGTCTTAATTTAAAAGGGAGTATATGAGTTAGAGTGCACCAGAGGGACAGAACCAATAGGATGTATAGGAATTGGCTCACAGAATTCTGGAGACTGAGAAGTCCCAAGACCTGCAGTTAGCAAGTTGGAAACCCAGAAGAGCCAAAAGTTTAGCTTCAGTCCAAAACTCAGCAGGCCTAAGATCCAAGGAGAGCCAATATTTCAATTGAGTTTGAAGGCAGGAAAAAAAAAAAAACAATGTCTCAGCTAAAACAGGCAGGAACAGGAGGGTCTTACTCTGAGGGAGGGTCAGCCTTTTTGTTCTATTCAGGTCTCCCATGAATTCTAGGAGGCCCACCCACATTAGGGAGGGCAATCTGCTTTTTGAAATCTATTGATTTGCATGTTAATCTCATCCACACAAACATCCACACAAACATACCCAGAATAATATTTGACCAATTGTCTGGGCACCTATGACCCAGTCAAGTTGACACATAAAATTATGAAATCCGAAATGATGTCAGAGGTTAGAGGAAGCAATGAGACTTCAATGTATCAATCCTGGCTACACATCAGAATCAGCTAGGGACTTTAAAAATAGCTTCCTGGGCCCCATCCCAGGCCAATTATCAGAATCTTTGTAGGGTGGAGCCTGTCTTATGTTTTAAAAGCTCCCCAGATGATTGTGATGTGTAGTTAAAATTGAGAAGCTCTGGACTAGAAGGAAAGAATACAATAAATGTTCAGATGTCCGGACAAATAGTGATGAACAGAAGGAATTGGTTGCTGGTGTTAACCTAGGAAATGAAATTTCTTTGTGTTTTTTGTTGTTGTTGTTAATCCTCATCTGAGAATATTTTTTTCCATTGATTTTCAGAGGGTAAAAGAGAGAGAGAGAGAGGGGAGGAGGGAGAGAGACACATTGATGTGAGAGAAACACAGAGATTGGTCGCCTCCCACAGAAGCCTGCAACTGAGGCACAGGCCCTCGACTGGAATCGAACACGAGGACCCTTCAGTCTCCAGGCCAACACTATCCGCTGAACCAAACTGGCGCAACCACCTCAAACAGGAGGCCGGTGGGCCACATTTAAACAAGGCATGCGGCTCGCCCGCCGCGAGTTTTACATGCTTGGCTAGGAAATGAATTTTTAATGTCTTTTTCAGAATGCAAGAGATTAAACCAGTTTCTTTGGTTTTCAGCTTAAGAGGGTTTTTCAGCATGGTGCAGGTTAAAAGTCCTAGAAAGGGCACAGGGTTAAGGATCTTAGGTTCAATCCCAGCTCTATCACACAGTTAATTAACTTCTTGGAACCCCAGTTCCTTAACTGGTAAACTAGGAATAATGATCAGTGAGACAACATTATTAAAAGGTCAGTACAATGTTGCACCCCTGATGGAATAGCTGCAAATGTCGGTCTCTTCATCCAAACTCTGCAGGCATCAAGTAGTATTAAAATCTGAGACCCAGAGTCATAGCCAGTTTTGCTCAGTGGTTAGAGCCTCGACCTGCGGACCAAAGGGTCCCGAGTTTGATCCTAATCAAGGGCATGTATCTTGGTTGCAGGATCCTTGGGCCCTGGCCCTGGTCAGAGGCAAATCAATTGATGTATTTCTCTCACATTGATATTTTGCTCTGTCTTTCCCTCTCCCTAAGATAAAAATAAAAAATAAAAATCAATGGAAAAATATCCTTGAGTGAAGATTAACAAAAAAACAAAAGTAAATAAAATAAATTTGAGAATCAGAAACATTCGCATTTTACATGTAACCCTATGTATGTTTCCAATAAATAATACATCTCATACTGAACTTCCTTTATCTGTCTTTCTTTTCAATCACTATCTTGTACCAAAAATTCATGTAGTTCATAAACAGAAAATAAGTTGTCATATTTTGAATGTGGAAAGGAGTGAATGCAGGATTAAACTTGAATTATTCATAGATGTCTCAAAGTTGAAACTCTCCAAGGAATTCAAGTATTATCAAATATCAATAAGAAGAAAAAATGGGAAAAGTAAAAGGGAAGAAGGAAAGATATTTAAGGTTAAGTCAAATTTCAGAGACAGTAAATAGGTCTAAACTCATTCATGTGTACAGAAATCCTTAAGAAATAATTTTGCCACAACTTATCTCACACTGAAATAGGGTTAAAATGCCTGACTCAAGACATCTTTGTGGTCCACATTATCAGCTTATTAATCTTAAATAGGTCAATGTTTTTTGCAACTGAAATAATATTATCTGGATATTATGCCTACAGATAAATGTTTAGGCTCGAAAAGAAATGTCTCCTTCCCCCAAAATACAAGTGTTCTTATAAAGAGTGCCAAAAAGTTGCTTTACTTACAATTTTGTATGTATTTATTCACTTATGGAATCAGCCTATTATGTCACACTTTATATAAGAATACTGAACATAGTAACATTGTGGACTTGTTCACTAATTTGCTCCAATAGGTATTTATTCATTTTCTACTGTAAGTATAGGGCTCCTCTCTGTGCAGTTATAACTACATTTCTACACAGAACTAAAAAAAAAAAAAAAAGGAGAAGAAATTTTGCCTTGACTTAAAATTGATTTGGCGTGGCATAGGATTTACTAGTTCTGAACATGCAAAAGAAGCAGGAAAGACAATCTCTGTGCTAGCTGAGTTCACAAGATGACTGAAGCATGTGGTGGGAGAAAAATGTGGGCACAACTGACCTCAAATCCTAGGTCTGCCAATTACTAGCTGTGTGATCTGGAATAAGTTACTTAATTTCTCTGAACTTCAGTTCTCACCTCTGTAAATCAGGGTTAATAACACCCTCTCTGTAATGTTATTCTGAGGATTAGGTGAAATTATGCATCAAGTGCCAAGCATATGGTAGACACTTTTCCTCTTACATAAACCCTAAAAACAAATGTTTCCTGCAGGTGGTTTGGTGTCCTTCTGGTTTAAGTGGTGCCTCGTGTTCATAAAACCTTGAGCTTATAAAACCAAGCTGATTAAAAGGAAAGCTCCAGGACTTCCATTTC
This sequence comes from Pipistrellus hanaki, assembly GCF_964339955.1. NCBI lineage: Eukaryota > Metazoa > Chordata > Mammalia > Chiroptera > Vespertilionidae > Pipistrellus > Pipistrellus hanaki. The sequence goes on from NC_140508.1 coordinate 55,503,542, forward strand.
CAGGAAGATGAAGTGGACACTCTTTCCCCCATTTCTCTGCTAAGTATAACCAAAACCCTGGACGCCAGATCTAGAACAAACCTAAGACTCCGAAAGGCGAAGAGAAGAATGCAGACGAGCTAGAGATCTCAGGACCATAAGAAACAACACAGTGGTAAGTGGTTCTTATTCCTTTTTGTCTCATGTATCCCACACGTAGCCTTGAAGAAGCCAGCAACCTGGGTACAGACAAAAGATGAAAAAAAAAAAGTACCCCCAAAAAGCATGCTCTCTCAAGGGAAGAGGCAGCCAAAGGAGATGATCAGCTTTTAAATAAATAATGCTGTGCTACAGCCAAACACCACAGGAAAAATTGCAAATCAACTTCAGCCCCTGCCAGCAGAGCCGAGGTGGGGAGCCCAGAGGTCCACCCTCATAAAGCTGTAATGAGGTGACTCAGCATCCGCACGGGGGTGGCGGCGTCAGAGAGTGCCTAGTGGAGACTCGGGACTTTCACCACAACCTGGCAATAACAAGGCCAGCCCCACTAGTCAGTGACAGACCGAGAGCTGCTACCTAGACTTTCTACCTTATGGTACTGCTGCCTTTTCCTCATATTGTTGTGATTTTCTGATAGTGACCTAGAGAGTAGATAAATCACTGTAATTCCTGGTTGTGGATTGCACTCTCCAGTCACAAAGTTAGGCCTAACCCTACCACCCCTGCCCCAGACATTCTCTGCACCGTCAAACATTTGTGCAACATACTCTCATATGTTGTGGCTAACATATAAGAGTATGTCTTATACGAATCTTTGTATCCCCTATAATAGCTATCCATGGAAGTGACTTATTTGTACAAGTTGCCTCTCTTGTGTTACAAATACCCTGGGGCTATCTTATCTGTTGACTTCTTTGAAATGTAAAGGCTCTTGAGTTTTGACATCTAGAAGCTTCTATAAGGCACTGGCAAGCAGGTCTGTGTCACCAGAGAAGAGGAAGGGGCTTGTTGGGAACTAAGAGGAATTGAAAAAACGCACAGCTTTTCTGACTAAATGTGCAATAACATGAGGTTTATTCAGTTGCCTGTCACAGTGACATATGAACTGAATTACAATGCAATTCATGTCTGTCTTTCTTCCATTACTTAATCCTGTGACATCAAGTATGTTAGGCTTAAAATAAGTTGGACTGAAGCAAAATAAATGAGAAATGATAATCAATAGCACTGGTTCCTGGTCAGGCTACTGATTTTCACTGCCCTCAAATGAATTATCGTCATGCTAGTAGATGGGGTGAAATATTTGTGGGCGGAGAGATGACTTTTAAACCCCTTTGTCTGGATCCTCCAGTTTCTGTTTTCTTCTTTTCTTCAGAAACCCAAAGGCCCAACAGATCGAAATTCAAGCCTGACATGTTACGTGTGTTGAACCACAAAAAATTTCAGTTTGGGAACTGTTCCATCAAAAAGCAAGAGCAAACTGAAAACAGCAAAGACCAGCCAGGAACATCTAGTGAAATACTTATCACATGCTGACTACTGTAGGTGATTGAAACGTTAAACAGAGCTGGGTTCTGTGAGATTATCTGATGTGGAGGAAAGAAAGAAGAGAGAGACGAGGCAGGCCAGAAGAGATGTACTAGTGTAGGCTGGTCACTGCCAGGCCTCTCTAAATGTTCTCTCAACATTTAGGTTAAACGTCTCGTTATTATAGAGAAATCCCACCCCTTATTTTTAAAAAATATATTTTATTGATTTTTTTACAGAGAGAAAGAGAGAGGGATAGAGAGCCAGAAACATCGGTGAGAGAGAAACACAAGATTCAAGTTATTCAGCCTTCCAAATTCAAGGTAGAAAGGGAAATCTTAATTATAACGTTAGAATACATTTGTCCCCACCTTATCTGCTGAAATATATTTCTTTTTTTGTTTGTTTGATAAATATATTTTTATTAATTTCAGAGAGGAAGGGAGAGGGAGAGGGAGTTAGAAACATTAATGATGAAAGAGAATCATTGATCAGCTGTCTCTTGCACTCTCCCTACTGGGGATGCGCCCTCAACCAAGGCACTTGCCCCCGACCGGAATCGAACATGAGACCCTTGAGTCCACAGACCAACACTCCATCCACTGAGCCAAACCGGCCAAGGCAAATCCCACCACTTATTGAAAGTGGCTTCTGCGCCTGCTCTCTGGTGGAAAACCTCTTCCACAAAGAGCAGGGAGGTCAGATCAAGTTTCCATCCACACGATGAGGCTCTGAGGCTCTTCTAGGCCCAGTTGTGCTGCCTCACCAGGCAGGTACACTGTCCGTGTGCTTCTCTGGAGGGACGGTGGGGAAGCTCCAGTTCCAGGGGATATTGAAGTCTGATAGGTCCCGTACTTAAACGTTTTTTGTTGTTGTTTTTTTGTTTGTTTTGTTTTGTTTTTTTAAGTAATATTAAAGAGGAGACCTGTCTTGCTGTGCATTCTGGACAGCACCAGATGAAGTTTGGCAAACTAAGGGGGATAGAGGGCGGACAGAAAGAGGAAGTGGCGGGGAGGGATTCCAGGCAGAGGGTCCAGAACGTGCAAGAGCATGGCTGTGTGAGAAAGCGTGCCAGGTGTGAAGAACGGCAGTCTCTAGGGGTGATTCATTCGTTTTATATATATTTGTTGAGCACCTGGACCAGCCATTGTTCTAAGGGTTATGATGGTTCCTGATCCAGACAAGGTCCCTACTACCCCTATGGACTTGCCTCTGACTTGGGCATAAAGGAGTAAAGAGGAGACATACAGTAAACAAATAAGTAACATGAAACCATCAGACAGTCATCAGTGCTATACACAGAATCAAAGTGGCTGCTTTTAGATTGGGTCCTCGGGGAAGGCAGGGGGTGATTATTTAGTGAAGATCTGAGTGAGAAGGAGTCAGTCAAACCAAGAACGCTGGAGACAGAGAGCAGCTAGTGCCAAGGTTCTAAGGCAAGAAGGAGCTTGAGAGAGAAAGGGGGCCAGAGTGGGAGTGGGGAAGGAACGTGGAGCTAGGGACTGTGTCCTGTAGCCAATAGCAGAGATACTGCTTACATCTAAATGGAAAAATGGAAGCACTTCTTAATGTGGCTTCAGCCTGAACGAAACCCCCAATAACTTTTCCTGGTTTTTGTGGCATCTAAAAATGTGAGATATTGATCTATCCAAGTATTCACTAATATAGATTTAAACCTAAGTTCCAAATTCCTGCCTGTCCTCCTCACCATCAGCCTGGCTCCCTTTCCCCCAGAACATGGCCACAGACGAGCCATGTTCCCAAGGCCATTGTCAACATGTCTGTCAAGTGACGTGAGCAGAGACCTTTCTTGCCCTACTTTCTGGCCAGGAAGAAATGATGGTGGAAGGCAAACATGGTAGAGGTGCTGAAATGCTGGAGCCAATTTCGTTACTATCGGCAGCAGAAGCATGATTTAAAAAGGAGAAATTTCATTTCTAAGGCCTGTTGCTGTCAGCAAGTTCCAGGAAACATTGGCCATTGCCGTAGCAACTGATTTCACATGCATCCGGGGGAATTCTAACAGTATATGAGTTGTCCCTGGAGACAGAGCTGAAACTGCCTGCGATTCGAGTGTTCCCCATTTCCTCTCGAGATGCCAGCACTGCCCTGGCCTTTTCCCTTTCTCCAACCACTCTGGCTTATTCAGCCTTCTGAGGACCCCATTTTTTGTCCCTGAAGAGAATGGGTCCTACCCTATATAACCAAGCCATCTGTGTGCAGTTCTGAGCTTTCAAGGCCAAGGAACTGGGGGGTTGGGGATGAAGAAATGGGGAGGAGGGTCAAATAGCAAGAATCACATGGTTCAGAGGTTAAAGTTCTGGGCCTGGGCACCTGCAATACCAGTTAGCCATGTGATCCTTAAGCAACTTACTTAACCTCTCTGCACTTCCGCTTCGCCATCTGAAAAATGGTGCTAGTAACAACACCTGTCTCTCCTGGAATGAGCATGTGGAACAAAGTAATAGGTGTGAAAACACCTTGTAAGTAAAAGATCCACACAAACACCAAGTATTTGCCTGTAGCAAAGGCTCTTTTCTTCATTTTAGGAAATAAACATTCAAAATAAGGGTTATGTGTTAAAAGACTTTATCATGGTCTTTGGCTTATATTAAGGAATTCACCTTATAGTAAGGAATTCATGGGGGCCACCCTGAAAATATACAGCGAATCTATTCTGGTCTGACCTCTGCCACCATTAGTAGCCTTGTGATCTGGGACACTTAACCATTCGGAGCTTCAGCTTTCTCATTGACAGAACGAAGATAATAATACCCAAGACTTGATGTAGGGATCAGATAATACACAAGCATTCCTCAGAGATATGCCAGGTTTGGCTTCAGCGCACTGCAATTAAAGTGAGTATTGCAATAAAGCCAGTTGTATTTCCCCCCGCCTTCCCTCCCCGCCCACCCTCCCCCCCCAAGGGAGAGTCTTGCCTTCAATTTGTAAAAAATGCAATGTCTGTGGAGCTTAATAGAATGAAGTGCAATAAAACGAGGGATGCATGAATCTTAAAATTCTTTGGAAAAGAGCCAATAAATGTAGAAATATACTCTTGAATATCCTCATATACATATGTAGAATACTTTTAGATCATTGTGGAGTCATAATTTGAGTTTGAGGTCAAAATTTTTCCGTCAAAAGTTTGCCCTCAACAATCTTTATATGGAAACAACTCTGAAATGAACTTCAGTTGAATAGCTACCTTTTCAAGGAAGGTGCAGAGGGAGATAAAAATAACCCCCTTTTTGTAGATATGCTAAATGCCTGTGGTAGATGAAAGATGACTACAGATTCTTTGCATTCCTCCCATTGAGAGGGGAAGTCTATAATCCCTCCCCTTGAACCTGCAGGGTCGGGGTAGGGATGTCCCTGAAAACCTTACCAACAGAATATGGCAGAAAGTTGCCATGCCAACTTCCAAGCTAAGCCTTGGACTTCTACCTCCGGACTCTTGAAGACTTGTTCGTGGAGCCCTGATCCACTATGTGAGAAGACTCGCTCCCCTGAGGCTGCTGTGCTGTGAAGAAGCCCAAGCGGGTCATTGGGAGAGACCACGGAGAGAGTGTCGCTTATCTACCCAAAGGGCCTTCTGGTTCTCAGCCATTCCTGTCACCCATTCCTGAGCCCCCAGGACGGTAGTGCAGAGGTGAGCTGTACCTACTGTCTGAATCCTTAACCCACAGGTTCAGAGATATAAGAACAATAAATTGCTTTTTAAGCCACAACATTTTAGAGTAGTTGGTTTCTCAGCCATAAACAAATAGAAATTCGCCCAAACATATTTATGGAAATTTATAAGAATGTGTCACTGAAGTGAAATTTCAGCCCAAAGTTGCGTCAGTCCCAGAACAGGAAAAACATTTTCCTATGGCTAGCTGCTAGGCAGTGTCTGAAAAATTATGGCAAATTGGAATGGTTGCTCAATAGGGAAAAGCCTCGTTCAGTTTTGTAAAGCAACAGAATCTATATAGGCTAAATCTCTTCTGCATAAATACAATAAGAAAAGGTCAAAAAGTCTAATAAAAAGCCTCATAAAGTTCTGGGGTGAGGGAAGAGATTCTGGATTACCCCCAAGGTCCAGGTTAGACTCATTATTAGATGATAACTTAAAGACTGTATAAATACAGTGCCATTTATTCAAAATCATATAGACCACTAAAGACAAATTACTTCTAGAATCCTTAACTTCTAGAACACATAACTCCACAAGAGATAATTTTAAAAGAGTCAGACAAACAAACATGCTAAACTCATTTGCATTGTATGTAATTTAAATTATCTGTATACTGGGATGTTGTGATATCTTAAAAAGCCTTTCTAGCTGGAGCGAGACTGCCCCTCCTGGGGCTGGCCTACTCTTAGATAGCAAAGAACCAGCTGTGCACAATCTCACCATCCCAGAGCCAGACCTCCTCTATCTGGTCCTTATACCCCAGGAGGCAACGTTTATCTATCTTTATCATCCCAGGACCAGGCACCAGGCAACGAGAGGTCACCCCTATAGCCCAAAGCCCTCTGAAATGTTTCAAACTAGTGGATCCTAAACGATTCTGTCATGCCTTGCCTTTCTCTGCCGAAATCCCAGTTAATGCCATGGCCTTGTTTGACCAATACCACATCCAATGTGAGCATTCTTAGAATACCACTCAAAGGGTTGTATGTTCAGAGACTTAGCTGAAGTCAACAGTAGCTGGTGGGGATTCGGGGTGGGTCCTGTGAGGCTAGTTTACTGACCGTGGGATGATACAGAGGCTTCTCTCTGCTCTGAGAGCTCGCAGCTTCCGGATTAGAGCCCTCATGACTGCAGCCTGGCTCGGAAGTGCAGAGGGGTCAGCATGTCTCCCCTCATGGTTAGAAAACCACCCAGAAACCTGCACTGTGGAGGGAGGACAGTGATGTCATCTCCTTAAAAGGAAAAGAGGCCAGGGAGCGCAGGAACAGAGAATCTCAGCTACTTAATTCCAAAATTCAGTTTCTCATGTAGTGGAGCAGAAGAAAAGTTGCGTGGCTTTCTAAGTACCTACTTCAATTTGTTCTTATAAATAAAATATCAAAATGGTTGTGTCATTTTAGAAAGCATACAAAGGTTTAAGTTGTAACGGGCCACGTAGCTTCTGAAAATGAAGCCTGTCTCAATTGCTGAGTTAGGAAAACCACGTTAATTAAGGTGATAAGCGTATACTTGAATAGAAATACAAGATGAAATTTAACCTTCTTGCCTGGTGATATAAACCAAATGTGGATTATTAGTCATCCATGTTAGCAGGAAGCAGATGGTAAAAAATAGACAAAGGTGTGACCCACTTCTATCTTTTTCTTTTTAGCTTTCTTCCCCCCCGCTCCCCCAATATATATCTTTATTAATTTCAGAGAGGAAAGAAGAGGGAGAGAGAGATAGAAACATCAATGATGACAGAGAATCATTTATTGGCTGCCTCCTGCATACCCTCCACTGGGGATCAAGCCCACTACCGGGGAGCATGTGCCCTGACTGGGAATCAAACCATCGGAATCAAACCATAGGTCCTCACTCAACCACCGAGCCACGCAGGCCGGGCCCTCACTTCTATCTTAAAAGGCTTTATTATTCTCTACTATGAGCAGAAGTCAGGTTTTATATCTTCTAAACTTGCAAGCACAGTGTCTTTATTTTCCTCTGAGAAAGGCCGTTGAGAAAACAAATGAACTGAGGTCTTGCATCCCTTTAGAGATCTTCTGTGTGTCTCCTGCTGGTAGGTTGCTGAAGCAGGAGGCAAACATGAATGACTCAATGGAATGTAGGAGAAATGTGGAGGTGTAATTAAAAGAATTACATGTCTGCCTTTTGGTGCCTTTAATTTAGGAAGTCAGTGGCTTAAATCACCTACTTCACAGCGTGAGTAATGCACAGAAAGTCTGTGCTGTGGCCACATGTAGAAGGGCTCTGCCACCCAGACTGAAGCTGAGTGGCACTTTCGTCACTTGATCAAAATGCTGAAGTTACTCTTGATGGCCTATGGTAGCCTTAGCTAGACACTCAGGCCACGGACTTTTCTCTCAGCTTCTTCAAATAGACTCCAAGCTTCCATTCAAACATTTTTAAAATATATATATTTTATTAATTTTGTACAGAGAGGAAGGGAGAGAGATAGAGAGTTAGAAACATCGATGAGAGAGGGTCATCGATCAGCTGCCTCTTGCACACCCCCTACTGCCTCTTGCACACCCCCTACTGGGGATATGCCCGCAACCAAGGTACATGCCCTTGACTGGAATCGAACCCGGGACCCTTCAGTCTCCAAGCCAACGCTCTATCCATTGAGCCAAACCGGTCTCGGCCATTCAAACATTTTAAAATATCATCAACTCACTTCCTTCATAAGGGTCCAAGAAAGGGTTTCATGCATTTGGGTCATAGCAGCTGGACTGGGGTTAAAAATTCTCTCTCATCATGTCAGTTTTTGGACATCAAGCTACAGGAAAGGTCTATCTGGTCAACGCAGGCCACTGACTAGTGATTGAGCCACCAGATTGCTGTCTCCTTCCCAGAATGGTCTCATTAGTTCCTCAGATGATCTAGCCAACCATCTGCTGCCTGAATATGGCTGTGAGTACAAAGGCCTTTCAGCCCATTTGCCTGTCCAGCTCTATCAGGTGAGCATGTCACTAGGGTAGTGGCCTTCTTATCAGGCCACTGGCCTTTTTTCAAGCAAGAAATAAACCTACAAGGACACCTATGATTATGGCTATGTTACTTGCCAATGACAGTTAAGCAGCTAGTTGGCACAGTTTTGTTTTTAAAAGTGAAGGAAATGCAGTTTGGCAATGGCAACCCAAAATTATTCCTTTATTTCTAATGGCCTCTTCTAGTGAGAGACCTAGATGATGGTCTCTTTTTCCTAAACCTTCAGTTCAGTTTCCTTATCATCATTCTACCTCTAGCTCTTTCAAAGCCAAATGTTTGAGTATAATTTTTATGCCACTCTATTGACTGATTCACCTATGTGCTTAACATTGACTGAATGTTCACTAAGTGTCAGATGATGTGTTAAGAATTGGAGATCTACAAAGCATACTCATTATAAGAACATTTCAAAAAATGAGAAATATATAAGGTAAAATGTGAAAGTTCCCTTTATATTTCACAATTTTACTTTACTCTACAGAGATAACTACTGTTAGTAATCTATATTTTCCATAGCTTAAAAAAAATAAAAGTGCACATATATGTGCACACACTTATCCACACACAGCCTATGTATTATATTCTAAGTATGTACCATAGAGATGTTGTGGTGTGTGTTCATGTACTGTCTTAGGGAAGTCATGAGGTTCAGAAGTATAAATTATTGAAAATGATACTAAATGTTCTTTTTAAATTCTCACTCTGATCTTTTTGTTTATACAAATTTATCAGGGTTTGCGAAAAGAAGACACCATTGCACTCACAGCCAGCCTCCCAGCGGCTTTTGCTTTGTAAATATTCTTCTCACTCATTCATTCAAAAAATATTTGTTGGGCCTAGACAATCTTCCAGACGCTGTGCCTAGTAGGAGTACAAAAATGAAGACATAGCCCTTTCCGAACGTCCAAAATATACAGGATTAAAATAAACACACGTGCTATTTTTCCAAATAAAATTTTTATTTATTTTTTTTTCAGAAAATAACCTCAACAATCGTTTTGGTTATAAACAGTTTTAAAAATTGTATCAACTATCAGGTGCTATAATAATAGTTTTTAAATATCAGCCTTCCTTGGTATTAAGGCATGTCTCCCCAGAAGAACCTTAGGAAGTGAGAAATGTTGGGCAGCTTTCACCTCAGACTGGCCACACGCACACAGGCTGTCTTGATATGAGAACAGTTTTGGGAGCTCTGTTTTCACTATTTATGACTGGGACTGGCCCAGTCAGAATGTGCTGATGCGGCTCCTGGGTCAGGAGCAGGGGAAGAAGTGACCCTGGAGACCCGTCCCTCCTCCCCAGGAGATAGTCAGGCAGGTGGAGAGCTGAGTTCACTTGTTTACAAGCTTCAGCGCCATCCTTTCCCTCTCGTCTTAGTAGAAAGAGACATTCTTTTGCTCCTTTTTCCAGTTGGAAAGAAAAAGAAAGTGACTTTGGAATGTGCTACCAGATGGGCTTTTATAGCTGCCACTCACACAGTTTGAAGAACAGCATCTTCTAGCGAAAGAAAAATTATACAACAAATGTCCCTGATCATTTTTCTATGTGGAGTGAAAGCCCAGTTGTAAATTACACTGAATGCTTAAATCATGGCATGACCCACAGGTGACCTTTTGCCTCCCATCAGTCCATCCAGCCTGGTGACTCCCCCCACACCACTGTCACCATGGATACTGTGTTACAGAAGGAGGGAAGGTTGTAGCAAGACTAACGTAACCCGCAGGCCCGTCTCCATCCCGGCCCTCTGCTCATATTAACATTAAGCAGTATATAATTCAGAAAGGGGGAAATGCGATCATAGCTTTTGCCCCCACACTGCTATGAAATTCCAGGCTTTTATGTGCAGGAAGCTCCATGTTGATCTTGGCCTTCCCCTGGGTTAAAAATCTTGTTTAAATGTTGCAGCCTTAGAATAGTCTTTGAGGTTTTTCTATGTTATTTTATAAAAGGCTTCTGCCTGATTATTTACAGATGCTGTCTCTGAGAAAGCTGAAAATAGTCTCACTATGAATGCTGAAAGCTGGACTCAGGCTTCCTTTACCATTTTATGGTGAACTGTTCAACAGCGCTCAAACCCAAAGGTTGGCCTGGTCACCCAGCTTTTCAATGGGGTTCCTGTCCGGGTCTCTGGCATTGAGGGCTCTGTTGACCTGACCTCAGCCTGCCAAGGGGTCATTCATCAATGCGCTCATTCAACATAAACCTGTTGAGCCCTACTATGTGTCAGGTCTTCTGCCAAGGGCTGGGATGTGCAGATGAAAACCAGGGCTCTGTCTTTAAGAAGCTCAGCCTAAGGAGAGGCAGTAAATCAACCAACAACGAGCAGACAGTGTAGCAAATGCTGTCACAGATAAGCAAGGCATGTAGGGGATCCCTCACAGGGCACAGGGAATGAGAGGAGTCAGTAAGGAGGCCAGCTCAGTTACTCAAGCTTCCTTACTCATAACAAACAAGGTAGGACAATCAAGGTGTGGTTCCCTTGTCTCAGCTTTTTTTTCTCCTTCTTTTTTTTCCTTTTTTCAAATCAGAATCAGGCCTCCACCTTATTGAGGGGCAAAATCTGTAATATTTCAGGTTAAGAGACCCATTTTTGTTCTTCAAAATCTCTAAAGAGAACTTAATGCAATCTTCATCAATGTGTCATAATATTCGCCACCTTAGGCAAAAGCTCGTCAGTGTCCATAGCCATAACCCTTGAGCTGTTGTTGAAGCTAATTTCTCCTGTACCAGCCTGGGTGGAAATCGGGCCTCTGTGGAAGTATCTGTCCATACTTAGACTCATGCCCCCGCCTTCTTATTTCCAGGCCAGCAGTCCCAGCCCCGCCCACTCCGGGCTCCTTCCTCTCCCCTCAATGCTTTCCGTGTCACGTCCTGGACTCGATCCAAACCCTCCTTATCCCTTCTCAATTGCAAAACCCAGAGCTGGGCCAGGAAAGGAGTGTGCTGGGCCAAAGATTTCCCTTCCCAATTCCTGCAAATTCCTCAGAGTCTCCGCAGGCCGCTTAAATGAGCCTCTTTTTTATGTGATAACCAGGGGGGAGACTGTGGGGTGACAGCACTGGGGGAAGAGGCTGAGGAGAGTAAAACACAGTCCTTACAGGCTAAATTGGGGGCACGGCCGCCATGGTCATCAGCATTACCTTTCCTGACACCACTTACTTCTCCCTGGAGCCCTTGGGACAGGTGGGTGCACACTGGAGAAGTGCTTTTGGATTAACAGTAATGCCATAAATCACCGTTACTCAGCTAAAGACTTCTCCATGTGATTTACAACTTGGAGTAATAATGACCTGGTGAGTTAAAGCACTCACCACTCCATCCTGTTCTATGATTTCTTTTTAAAGAAAAATGATCCAACATTTAAGCTGAGAGCAATAATATAATCACCTCTCATCCTGCTATAGCATTTTCTGTTTTCCAAAGTACTTTCCTTCATATGACCTCATCTAATTCTCACAATGATCTGGTGCAGTGAATCTGAAATACACGGACGTACAGCTAAGAAAATGGAGGCAAAAAAGTGGTAAGTGACTTGTTCAAGGTCACATAGGATACAAAAAAAGAATTATCAGTAATAAAAACTGTATAGGAAGTAACTGTGAACATTTTTTTTTAAATGAATCAGAATAATTAATGAAAGTTATCAATGAAAAACAAAGTACCTAGCACACCTGTTCTAGGATACCTGATTCTATGAGTTCTTGGGTGTTTTATGGTCTTCGCACTATTTTGCAACTTGTAATTTGTAGACACAAGAGCAATGTAAATGATGCTTGCCCTCAGACATGCAAAGAAATGTTGTCCACTGGGAAGTGCAATTGATTTTCCTCTCCTTATGGAAGAAGCCAGCTTTGCATTTACTCAGCCAATTCAGTCCTCATTCCTGATTTCCTATGTATATGCCTGCCCTTTGGATTCTCCTTTGAATTAGCTATAAGATCTGATTGATTGATTCTTTCATTCATTAATGAGTTAAATAAATCCTTGACACAAGTTCATTTGATATTTGTGTGACAGTCATGATTTTACCTTTTAAAATAATTCTTTAACAACAACTAACATTTCTTGGGCACTTAACTATAAGCCTTGACTAAGGGCTTTTCATACATTTAATTCTCATAGTCATAAAGGAAGCTTTCTTATTATCCCCATCTTTCTAGATAAGAAGACAGAGATTCAGAAAGTTTAAATAATTTACTCAAGGTCCCACAGTCAGTGAGGGAGAGAACACTTCACTCTCTCTTCTCTCTGAGGCCACCGTGGTTGGCTTTTTCTTGGGATCTGTGCATCTGGAACTAAATAACTCCCTAGGGCAGCAAGGTCCCTGACAGAGGTGGCCACGTGAGCCATTCTCAGGCAGCTGTGGATGGCAGTCTGCGGTGCACACACTATGATGTCCGAATCATTCTCCTTTGTGATGTTGATCACTATCTCACTGACGGACAATTTGGGGTGCACTGTATATTTTCTGTCTCCCACACAGTGCAAGCCAAGGGAAGAAGGTGTTCTGGAAACAGCACTGGCCCCACAGTTACAAGATGTGCATTTTTGCCCTGGCTCAGCTACTGACAAGCAATATGACCTTAAGCACTTAACCTTTCTGGTTTTCGTCTGTAAAGTAAGAAAGATTGGGTGGAACTCTATGGCTGGGACTAAAAGGATGCCAAGCTTTTATCTACGTGATTATTAATCCCCAGAGGAGAAAGATCTTGTCTGAGTGGCACAGGTCAATGGTGGAATCCTTTCTCAATGCACAGTTAATCAAACTGTCACATTGTACACTAAATACGATACAAAGTTGTCAATTATACCTCAATTAAATGGGGGGGATACTTTTAAAAACGACCCTATAAAACTTTTAAGAAATTATTAAAAATTTTGCATCGCATTTCAAAAATAAAATAAAAATAACCTAAGCAGTGAAATTCATACGTTCCATATCTTTCCAGAACAAGCCAAAGAGGTTGATTTCCAGATCTCCCATTTCCAGAGAGTAGAGAAATCACATATTTTTGTTATAGTGCTAAAAGTTAGTAACTGAATCAAATGGATCGCAACGCATGCCATAGATTGCTCAGCAATCTGCTCTTATGGCTAAAAAAGCAACTGATTAGAAATTATATCCAATTGATTTGTATGGACACATGCCTGATGGAATTCATTTTAGAAATTACTTTAAATAAAGTATTCCCAAAATGACACAGCACTGCATTTAATTCAATAACTAAAAACTGTCTTTTTTGAGACTTAAATTAAAAATTATAAACCAATATAGTTTGAGAGAATAATCATTAAGACACCAAATATGGCTTTCCATTAAGATTTCATTAACTTCACGTTTTCCTCCTTTTGGATTAAGTTACATCAGGCAAAGATGAACTGGCCCTGGAGCAGATTCTCCAAGGAATGAATGTAACGTTTACCAGGGAACACAAGCATAGTAAAGGATTTTTTTAAGAAGGTATTTTTTAACCAGATGGAAAGCTTTACTTTAAAAATATCAAAGGTCATTACATCTCCTTTTTTGGAGGTAATTATAATTTTTTTAACAGGCCAGAGTGAATATTCGTAACTTACAAGTGAGACTTTTAATTCTTTAAAATGCAGTGGGGAGTCATTTTTCCTGAACAGTAAGGAGGAAAATCCCTCTGAGATCATGAAGCCACAGAATTTGAGACTAAAAGTTTGCTCATGTCAAGATGATGCTAGTTAACCATATGCTCGTTATGTGTTTGTGTGTGTTTTCTTAACAAAAGCATTTGGCCTTCTCCATGGTAATGACACAGATGTCAAAGTATTTAAACTAGTGTTAGAACAATGTGTACCATACTAAACCATCTCTATAGCTGGCTGATTTGACAGTAAACAATGCAAGCTATTTTCTCATGCAATTCATTACCAACACCCGCCAGCAAGGAATATGCACCAGAGTGAAAAGGAAAGCCAGACTGCATGATGGTGGATATGGATCTGAATGTCTAAGTTGAGGCCTGTGTGAATCAATGACATCCCAATGAAGAACCAAGAAGGCAGAAGCCCTGCAATCTATGTGAGACTCCCAGCACCCTTCACTCTAAGCCTTATCACCCTCATTTTAATTCAAAGTTCCCACCATTGCCTGACATCAGAGGTTTATTGTTTATTCCTCTGTTTTCTGTCTCTCCCAATAGAATGTAAGCTACTTCAGGGCAGCGCTCTCTTTTGCTCACTGCTGCATCCCCCCTTTCTAGAATAAGGCCTGGCACATGCAAGTTGCTCAATAAATATTTGGTGAAAGAATAAATAAATCCTTTGGAGAACTGAAGACTCTGTACCTAGATAAATTTTGCCCATTAAATATCTCTATTTTGAAAAATTATGTTTTCCAGAGTTCTTTCTTACTTTCTTAACTATAAATTTATTTATTTTAATTAAATATTCATTAAAATTTAAATTTTATTTATTATAATAAATAGAATAATTTATTACATTTTGAAAAGGAATCCTCTCTTTCACTTACAGTGAATTAAAAATCCCTAAGGTTTTATTTGCACAGACAAACAGCTAAGAATATGAGTATTAATGAACAAAGTTAAATTTATAAACTCAAGCTAGTCTATAAAAAGTAGAATTTTTAACTGAAAGGTTCATTTTAAATTATTTTCAACCTACCTTTACAGCACTACAAAAAAATAATCATCATACTGACATAAATCCAACTGAAGAACTGACTATTCTAAGAAAGAGGAGAAACTTTTTACTGTGAAGTCTTTATCATGTGAGAGAACATTTCTAGGACATAATATAAAGAGTAATAAAACTAGTATTCCTACTATGCTGCCATAAAAAAAAGAAGAAATTCTTATCATTTGCAGCGACCTGGATGGAATTGGAGAACATTATGCTGAGTGAAATAAGCCAGTCAATGAAAGAAAAACACAACATAATCTCACTCATTTATGGATAATAAGGAACATTATAAACTGATGAACAAAAAGATAGATACAGAGTCAATAAAGAAACAAACAGACTGTCAAATTACAGCGGGGAGGGTAGGGAGATATTGGGGAGATAAGAGATCAACTGAAGGACTTGTGTGCATGCATATAAGCATAACCAATGGAGGGAAAACTATGGGGAGGGAGGGCATGTATCAGTTGCCTCCCTCAGTGCCCTGAACTGGGATCGAACCCGCAACCTTTGGGGGTACAGGGTTGATGCTCCCACCAACCAAGCCACCTGGTCAGGCTTGTTGATTTCCTGAAGCACTTTGGAGAGTACCCGGCATATTGTCAGCTCCCAATAAAATCATAGTTGAATGAATGACCCATGAAATGCGGAAGAGGAAGGAGACAGCAAAGAACAGCTGAGGTTTCTAGCATGGGAAGACGGGGATGGCACTGAGGACAACGGGAATTCCTGAGGAGGAGCGCCCTGCAAGATAACAAGCTTGGTTTGGGACATGTTGAGTTTGAAGTCTTATTACATATGTGGGTGAAGATGTCCAGTAAGTAGTTATGAAAACTGAGCCAGAACTCAGGGAAAGGTACCAGGACGCCTTTCACATTCACTGTCTGTGGTTCCAGTATACAGAGGGGTATGTTGGAAAAGCAGTAACAGTAGTGGTGATGGTGATGAGGATGATGATGGTGATGATGATGGTGATATGCTAGCACTTACTCTGCCAAGGGTATGTGTATATGTGTATACACACACACAAATATATATGCAAATAAGTCTTACAAGAACCCAATGACATACCAGAATTATATAGGGAGGTTAGATAAATTGTCTGTGGTCTGTCACAAGCCTATACTCTTAATCACTTTACTAAGTACCAAACCAACCCAAGAAATCTTGAGGAGTATAAAGTTATGTCCATTCACTAACTTCATTAATTTATTCTTTCATTTACTAACAAATATTTACTAGTATTCAGTTCCAGACACTAGGTCAAGTGCTGGTACCTACATTAAAGAGCTGGTTCTGGAATCTACATTAAAACAATTAAGTACTAGGCCCTGCCAGGGTAGATCAGTTGGTTAGAATGTCATCCCAATATATGCCAAAGTTGCAGGTTTGATTGCCAGTCAGGGAGCAATTAATGAATGCATAAATAAGTGGAACAGCAAGTTGATGTTTTCTCTCTACCCCCCTTCTCTCCCTGTTG
The DNA here is from genome assembly GCF_964339955.1 of Pipistrellus hanaki. Taxonomy (NCBI): domain Eukaryota; kingdom Metazoa; phylum Chordata; class Mammalia; order Chiroptera; family Vespertilionidae; genus Pipistrellus; species Pipistrellus hanaki. The sequence continues at coordinate 55,519,867 of NC_140508.1, forward strand.
CTCTCTCTCAAATCAGTTTTTAAAATTAAGTACTAAAATAATGTTATCAGCAATAACAATAACAATCTGAGAGATTTATAAAATATAGCAAAAGAGGCAACAGAGTATGGTGGATATTCCTACTGCAAAAGGAGACTGGTGTCCACACTCAGCTCAGCTACTATCCTGGCAACAAACCTCATTTAGCCTGGGTCTCAGTGTCCTTAAGTAAAAAATAAAGGGTCACAGCCCAAGTGCCCATCATTTGGATAAAAGACTGTGGTACATTTATACAATGGAATACCATGCAGCTATAAAAAAGAAGTAACTAGTACCCTTAGAGACAGTATGGAGGAACCTGGAGATGATTATGCTAAGCTAAATAAGACAAATACCACATGATCTCACTTATATGTGGAATCTAATGAACAAAATAAACTGATGAATAAAATAGAGCCAGAGGCATGGAAACATGGAACAGACTGACAAATCTCAGAGGGAAAGGGGGATTGGGGCAGGAAGAGATTAACCAAAGAACTTATATGCATATATGCATTGCCCATCAACACAAACAATAGAGTGGTGAAGGCCTGGGGTGCAGGTGGGAACCGGGTAGTGGGGAACAAGGAGGGGAAGAGGGGGCACATTTGTAATACTCTCAACAATAAATACTTTAAAAGGGTGAAAATAAATAAATAAATAAATAAATAGTAAGATTACAGTCAATTCTGCTATATTGCTTGTTTTGAAAATATAAGTTTCTTCCAGCTCATTTGATAGGTTAGGGAACAATTTGAGCATAAGATGAATTTCATTTTTTGCTTATGCACCATTTCCTCTGGAACAAACAGTGAATACAGAAAATTTCATCCATCTGAACTGAGCCACGCTAGAATTCACACACACACACACACACACACACACACACACACACATGAATTTGAAATACAAATCAGCTACCTCAGTTCATTGTTTACTATGAGCCACACCCATCTACTCTGGCTTTAGAACTTCCCAATCTGATTTCAGATATAAGCTTCCTTCCATCCCTTCACAAAAACTTACAAGTTTACCTTCTGGTTCTTCCCTCCTCAAGTAAACTTTTCAGGACGAAGTGCCATGTTTATTATAGTATCTATATATTGCTTACTAACTATTTACCATGTAAAACTGTGCTGACATGTTTATTAAGGCCTTATCTCTTATGTAAATATGTTACTTGCACTGTTTTCTAGTTTTGTGCCCCTTTTCCCATAAGCCCATGGTTTTCATCGCATATGGTTTTGCACATGTGATGGCTTTTAGGAAGGTGGTTTGTTGATGACAGCAGAACTGGTTGAACTCAGATAATTTTCAAAAATGTTTGTTGTTGTTAATCCTCACCAGAGAATATTTTTTCCATTGATTTTTTTTTAAAGAGAGAGTTGAAGGAAGAGAAGGAGGGGAGGGAAAGAGAGAGAGAGGGAAAAAGCATTTATGTGAGATTGGTTGCCTCCAGCAGGCACCTGACCAGGGCCAGGGATAGAACTTGCAACCCACGTATATGCCCTTGAACTTGTGACCCTTTGGTGGGTGGGCCAATGCCGTAACCACTGAGAAACACCAGCCAAGGTTCATTTTTCAAATTTAACATTCAGTTCCAAGGAGGAGCACCTTCTTCCTTGTACTTGGAAATTCAGCGCTTTAGAAAGGCTGTCTTTCCTTTGGTTTCCTACCCCAACCAAGGATGCTTGCAGCTTCATTTAAGACAGGACTGATACAGGCCCAAGAAACTTAATATGGTCTGAAAGCTCTTTGAGGGCTGCTGCCAGTTTCTCCTCTGAGACTCCTGTGGTAACGGAACAACTGGTTTCTTAGAAGATTCTGGCATTCCCAGGAGGCCCTGAAGTCAAGTAGTTGCTCAGCCCAGAAGCCAATCAGTTCTAGGAGTCGCCACTTACAGCAGACAACAAAAGACTTTGCAGGCCCGGTCTGATCATCACAGCCAATCTGGGTCTGTCCTGCTTACTAAAATGCTGAAGAAGAGATCTGCTTATGATAGCTGGTAATTTTTTAAATATAATTATGAAAGAAGAGAAAGGAGAAGAGGAGAGCTAAGTACCTTGCAGCCTACTACAAAAATCAAACTCATACCCCACGAGGAGTCATTACACATCGTGATTATTACTAATAATAGAACACCACTGAAATATTACCCATAAATCATTAAACTACACTCATTGGCTGGGAAAAAAGAATAGAAATTATTAGAATATATGCTTTCTGATATATTAGAATATATGAGAATATAATATATATTAGAATATATGTTACTGATAACAAACTACTGTGAAATATACCAAAAACAGACCTACTGTGTAATATGCCCCAAACTGAAAAGTAGTTCAAAGAATCATTTGAAAATTCAAGAAATAAAGAATATACATAACATTTAAAGCTGCAAACATTTTTTAAAAATATAAGCCAATAATGACTAATAACTGAGAATGATCCAGAAATATAAATGTATCACACAGTATTTTCATGACAAATCTCCATAACCAACTATGAACTAGATCAGGATTGCTGTCTGTGTTTCTATCACCCATTTTCTATAATATCTGAGCAGCCACACATGGTCCATTTTTCCTCTCCGAAGCCTCTTTGTCACTGCCCTGATCAGCTCAAACGGCCACCATCTCCCGCCAAGTATGATGCAATGCATTGTCAAACTCATATCCCTATTTCAGATACCTCCTCTCTCTAATCACTTCCCTACTCCTACTGCCAACAGAATTATCTTCCCAAAGCTCACGTTTGAAGCTCACTCTCCCCCACAATCACACAGTGGCTACCCATTCCCTACAGACTCCGTCCGATAGCTTTTAATGCAAACATCCTTCCCACTGCTCCCCACTGATTTGGCCTAAACATTTTTTTCCAGCTTCATCTCTCATACTAGCCATGTACACATCCCAAGTGTAAGGTGACCAGACATCCCACTTTTGGCGGGACAGTCCCGATTTTTAACAATTTGTCCCGTGTCCCGCGGCGTTTTAAAAAAGTCCCGATTTTTGGAAAGGTGAGCCAGACCACTTGCCATTCCCAGAAGAAATGCACTATCTGGCTCCTTCTTCAAGGCCGATGCTCATATCATTTGCTCAGCTTTGAATGTCAATTGTTGCCTATTGTCTCATTGACTTCCCTAACCTTGACAGCAGCTTTTTTCGATTTTTATTAAATTCATTGGGGTGACATTGATGAATAAGATTATGTAGGTTTCAAGTATACATTTCTATGACACATGATCTTCATATTGCATTGTATGCCCACCGCCCAAAGTCGAATCATCTTCTGTCACCATATACTTGACCCCCCTTTATCCTTTGCTGCCCCTTCCATTCTCTCTGGTAACCACCACACTGCTGTCTGTGTCGATGAGTTTTTGTTTGTTTGTTCATTCATTTGTTGCTTTCATTTTTTTTTTAAATATATTTTATTGATTTTGTACAGAGAGGAAGGGAGAGAGATAGAGAGTTAGAAACATCGATGAGAGAGAGTCATCGATCAGCTGCCTCTTGCACACCCCCTACCGGGGATGCGCCCGCAACCAAGGTACATGCCCTTGACCGGAATCGAACCCGGGTCCCTTCAGTCCCCAAGCCGACGCTCTATCCATTGAGCCAAACCGGTCCCGGCAGTTGCTTTCAGTTTTATATCCCACATATGAGTGAAATCATACGATTCTTAACTTTTCCTGTCTTATTTCACTTAGCATAATGTCCTCAAGGTCCATCCATGTTGTTGCAAATGGCAGTATTTCATCTTTCTTATGACTGAGTAGTATTCCATTGTGTATATGCGCCACATCTTCTTTTTTCTTTTTTAATTTTTTTAAATATATATTTTATTGATTTTATACAGAGAGGAAGAGAGAGGGATAGAGAGTTAGAAACATCGATGAGAGAGAATCATTGATCAGCTGCCTCTTGCACACCCCCTACTGGGGATGTGCCCACAACCAAGGTACATGCCCTTGACCGGAATCGAACCTGGGACCCTTCAGTCCTCAAGCCAACGCTCTATCCACTGAGCCAAACCGGTCTCGGCGCGCCACATCTTCTTTATCCAATTATCTATGGAAGGATATTTTGGTTATTTCCATGTCTTGCCCACCATGAATAATGCTGCAATGGACATAGGAGTGCATATGTCTTTGCGAATAAATATTTTCAAATTTCTCAGGTGGATACTCAAAAGAGGGGTATCTGGGTCATATGATAACTCTATTCTTAATCTTTTGAGGAACCTCCATTCTGTTTTCCATAGTGGCTACACCAGTTTACATTCCCACCAGCAGTGAAGGAGGATTCCCTTGTACCCACAACCTCTCCAAAACTTGTTAGTACTTACCTTGTGAATAACAGCCATTCTAACAGACATGTGATGATGTCTCACTGTAGTTTTGATTTAACTAGCAGCTTTTTTATATTGACTTAGCACTTATTCTTGACATAATAATTCTCTTATACTTCTCTAGCTGAATTCTGAGCTTCTTAAATATTTTAGCACTTGGCACGCTCGCATATAATCAACATTCTATTAATGTTAACTAAAATGTTACTGAGTTGAACTTTTAATTAGAGAAAGGATAATTTAAATTCATTTACTTTATATATATAAATTATATATAAATAATTTTGCCTCCCTTAAAAAAAATCTCCCAACTATACAAAATCTGAATATTGCATATATTGAATAACATTCTACACATAAGTTGAAGAAACTCATTTGTTTACAACATGCAAAAATGTTGAAATATAATGACTATTATTTTGATGGGTCAGTCTGAAGAATTTCCTGGAACTCTGCACTCTTGTTTATGATAACAAATAACAAAAATTTGGACTTAAGTCTAGACTCTTCATCTGCTACTCACAGCAAATGTCCGCAAAAGACTCTGGTCAGGTATTCTTAATAACTGTTCACCTTCCTTTGGTCTTCTATGTGTGTGTGTGTGTTGTCTCTGAAGAGAATTTAAGTCAGAATCTGTGACTAATGTGCATAGTTATGTCAGCCAGACTACTGCTACAAAATATGTAATGTCCAGCTAGCCATCAACCCTTTGTTGGAACACGGCTTCTTGGTTAAGTTACTTGATTTCATGAAAGAACCCTACTCAGTGATTACAATTCTGCTCTGCCAGAGACTAGCTTGTGAAAAGGGTCTTTTTTAACTAGATATATTTATTTTTCAGGCAATAAAGGAAAAAAGAAAATTTAGATTTGGGATCCTACACTATAAATGTAGTTTTGCTCTAGACAACTACATAGGTCTCCTCTGTGTTCAGTTGGTATTTTCAGGCCTAACTTCCAGCCTATCTGGGAGTTACCTGAACCCAAAGTTACAACCAGAGGTAGATATTACACAGAGGCATGTTGTTTTCCTCTAAACAGTTATGGAAGAGTTTACATGTGTTCACCTTTCCTCCACAATCTGACTGCAAATTCCCTGGGGCCAAGGCCTATGTTTTATATTTCATTTGTATCCCTCACATGGCTGATGGAATCACCAATGCTGAAATACCTAGCACATTAACTCAATAAATATCTGTCAATTAATTAATTCTTCCATAAAAAGGTAAGTGATACAACATGTGTTTTTCAGAGATTTCTAGCTCATAACTAGAAATAACCACACTATTACATGACCTAGGAGCTTCTAAAATGAGAAGCAATTCTCTGAGGAGAATAAAATCAGAGATGGAGGTAATAGGCAGTGGAAGAAGGGAGACAGCAGTCACTTCGGAGAAATTAGAGGATATGGTAGGTTGTCTTGGCCCAAACTAGGGTCTCTCTTATCAAGACTATATTTTCCGAGAACAGCTCCATTAAATATTGATGATAGAACTGTGAAAGGCCTAGAATTAAATTCCAATCCTGTTTCAATTTTATGTGCTATGCGACATAAAGACCAAGGAAGAACATCTGGACCAGTGGGCCACAATGCACATGTTCACAGCTGGAAGAGATCATAGATGACCCACGTTAAGTTCGCTTCAGGGTGGCCACCTGCACAGCATTTTCATTTCTCTAAAATTCTTTTCCCTGCCCATTTTGACCTGCCCCATGACTCTCTGCTTAAACTGGATTCTTTTTTCCCCCAAATCTATTTCCGTAGTCTCTTTTGTCTCATACTCTCAAGTTGGTTTTCATTGTGATGGTGGAACATGTACACACACATAGAATAAGGAACTTGCAATCATTTGCTGGTTGAGTTATCTCTCTTTGATATATTCCCAAGTACAATTAGAAAGAACAGGAAATGACTCCAGGGCTAAAAGTTTTATTCTGATTTGGATAAGTAGTTTGAGTCAACCCAGATGGTGATACTTCATGGGACAGTATTTGAGTTAAAAGAAAAGACTTTGGAAAAATAATAGTAATGACAATAGCTTACAATTTTACTGAGCCCTTACCAGATGCCAGATACTTTTTATCTATTAATTCATCTCATGGACTGTTAGAGCTACAAATTGGTATGCTGTTTTTTTTTTAATCCCTAATATTTCTCTGGCAACTAATAAAACAGACTAAGGAAAGTAGAACTTAAAGCTTGAACTATCATCCCATAGCACACATATCTCTGAAGAAATATACTCTACACACATATGTTACATGTATATATTCACTTATACTTTAACTTTGAACTCTTGGATATATTTTGAGTTTAACTTCTAAAACAATTATAAAGGGGATAAGATGACATATGTGCTAGATTGTAATATAAAAGCCATATTCTTAAATAATGTAAAAAGGAATTAATTTGGTCATAGAGATACTATTGGATATAAAAAAGTATACATGAGTGGTTTCAGATGTTGTAAAGTTGGAGTGCCAGCATGGACCTCATGCTATTACACAACCCAGGCTAAAAAATGAATTAATAATTTACTTTTCCTAACTTTTCTTCTATGTTGATAGTTTAGCCTTAACTATAAAGGGGTACTATATCATGAAGCTAAAATTCCTTCCAAATGTTAATATACTCTGCATTTCGGTCAATTATTTATTATTTTTAAACATATTAAAATCGTAAGTGAACATTTGTCATTTTATTTTCAATACTTTAAAGATTTATATATCGGCTTTAGCTGCACTTTATGAGAAAAGGGAGATGCAATTGAAGATCAAAAGTTTTCATTCCATAAAGCTCCAGTCACCCCACATCTACAAACTTTCATTGGATCTCTTTGAATAGCCACAGAAGAAAAAAAGAACTTCATAGTTAGGAAACGGAGCCATGATTATGGCAAGTTAGGGAGCAACTGGCAGGAAGGAATAATAAAGGAAGCAAAAATAGTAATTTGGACAGGAACTGGCTGGCCTAACTGGCTGCCTCATCTCTCTGGGAAACATTTCCAAGACCCACTCAAACTTCTCTACCCTCCTCTGACAATGCCCTTGCTCTGAGAAATTAACCCTCATCCCAACATTCTTTGTGCATATTTCCACACTGGTACATTCTTCACTGTTTTATATTATCTGTTTCCATGTATGCCTTTTCCTCAAAACCATGAACAACTTAAGAAATACTTTGTTTTCTTCATAGTCACTGTTCATATGTCTATACTAATAAAAATGGTACATCATCTTCAATGCTTACTAAGTATTTGTTGGATAAATGAATGAATAAATAAATTAGCAAATGAGTGGGAAGAGGTATCTAGGCTAGTACAGGAGAGAAAACCTGGAACACAGAGATGAAAGAATCACATTCTAATAGCCACAACAATTCAAATTTTCTAAACCTCACGGTCTCTACAAGCATAAATTCTTTTCCCCTCCACTTTTCCAATTCTATCTATCTATCTATCTATCTATCTATCTATCTATCTATCTATCTATCTATGTCAGGTAGGAGGATGAAGACCTATGAGCCCAAAATCTCTCCCCTCAAGATGCACAGAGACTACAGAACAGACAACCAATACAAACATTATAATTGGATACAATGAATGACATAATAAAAGAATGGGATGAGTGGTACTGGAGCATCAAAAAGGAGGCACCCACATCTGCTGGAGCAGTGGTCACCAACTGGTGGTCTGTGGACCACTGGTAATCCATGAGGTCCAAAATTTTGGTGACTGCTGTGCTGGAGGTCCAGGAGGGAGGGTAAAGTGGCAGAGAAATGTAATGCTTAAATAGAGTCTTGAACTAGGAGTAGTGGTAAAATGTCTAGTCTCTTCCAGCATTCTAATCTCTTCTTTCACTTCACTCTCTTAAAATGAAGTTCTAGAATCTAATAAAAAAATATTGCTTCTTATGGCCATCATTGGGGAATGAAAAGGGATTCTGAGCCTATATGCCAATGCTGTAATTCTTAAATGCTGGGGGTATCTGAGGAGTAAGCCAGAGACTGAGACAGAAAGGGAAGAAGAGGTTACAAAGTGAAAGGTAGGCTGCTGCCCAGCCACAGAGACTCAGTAGTTGAGTGTCAACCTATGAACCAGGAGCTCATGGTTTGATTCTTGGGTAGGGCACAAGCCTTGGTTGCAGGCTCAATCCCTGGTGTGGGGTACATAGGAGGCAGCCGATCAATAATTCTCTCATCATGATGTTTTTAGCTCTCTCTCCCCCCTCCCTCCCTCTCTTAAATCAATAAAGATATATTAAAAAAGAAAAGGTAGGCTGCTATTTTCTTTCCTCTGTATTCATAGTGTGGCTCTCTGATTTTCCATTTCCACATATTTCCATCAGAGCCAGGTTATAAATTCATGTATTTAATTATGATGTCTATGTAAAAGGCATTTGAATCTTTATCTTCAGTCCTGACTTCTCTCCTAAATTCCTTATGGATGAGTCCAACTCTATAGATACTTCTATTTGGAAATCTTATCATCACCTCTTCCTGCTTACCTCAAACTAGCAATAGATCATCTCACAAGTATTCCTGATTCAAATCTTTCCTTTCTTTCAATACAAAGATTTGAATCAGAAATCCATTTTATGAACTGCAACAGAGCTAATGCTTTTAAAACAAAGGTTGCAGTATGTCCTCCATTATGTGACAGCATCCAGACTTCTTCTAGGCTGATGTCCAGCAACTTCCCTGTCCCCATCAAGGACAGGATTCTGGCCTCGTGGATAGAGTATAGGCAGAAGTCGGCCTCTGGGACTTGACTGCCACGACCTTGGGCAAATAACTAGGCCTGAAAGCACCAAATAAGAAAACACACACCATGCTGAGCACAGATCCAGCACTCAGTTCCCTTCAGTAAGGAAGGCTTTGTGTGTTCCTGCCCTTTGCTCTTCCTGTATACTGCTTCTCCAATGTGAGTTAAAGTCTCATTCTGCTTATGACACTTTCCTGAGCACTCCAGCCCAGAGTGACCACGGCTTTCTCCAAGCTCCTAGGACCTTTAATACAAGCTCCCCTACACAACCCCAGAGCCATCTCTCTGAAAGCTGGAAGTCACTGCAAGAGTTTATTTTGTCATTACCTGCTGGCGGGAGAGTCATCTCTTTTTACTGATAAATCAAGGTCATCTCATATACAATCCTGATTGTTCAGTAATTTGTGTGTGTGTGTGTGTGTGTGTGTGTGTGTGTGTGTATGCAGGGATAAAAAAGTATGTTTATAGTTGTAATATGAGTAAATAATATGGTAATAAATAAATAATAATACAAGAATGAACTCTCTCATACAACTATAAACCTACTTTTGCCCCTCCCTGTATGTATGTGTGCATATATAAATATATATTCTATATATGCATATTCTTTTTCCAACTGCTTTGTGAGATCTTTTTTTAATGAGTTCTCTTCATTGAGCTAAAAGCTCTTGAAGAACAAATACTTTTGATTTTTCCCCCACAGCACCTAAAACATAGTATGTACTTCATGAATATTTAACTAACTTCAAGTATCTTCAGATTGAAGTTAAATTATTGAAATAAAATCTCCAAATCTGGGGAAATGGATACATCAAGTTTTTCATGGCTGAAAGAAACCAAAGGTCAACCCAAAAGAAACTCAATTACCTTGTTTTCATTTTCATGTCTCTTGGTTAGTAAAGCAAAACCACTCTCACTTTTTGTTTAACTATCCTCTTGGGCCTTCTATTGAAATCGTGGTTAAGAATAGTTGGCTCTGGAAGTGTGGCTGTCCTCACAGGTTTTCATGGGAATGTGTTAGTTTGTGAACCCGAAGGTATCCTTGGCTCCAGACATGTGCCTGTATTCTCTCAGCCTAATGAAACGGGGTGAGGGGGAGGGAGCCAGTAAAAGTAAATCATGGAGCTCGAGTCTAAGGATAAGGACTATGATGGGAAGGAGAAGACAAAGAAAAAAGAGTGCTCATCAAAGCCTTTGATCAAACACCATTATCAGAAAAAAAAGTAATAAGCAAGTGTCGTCAGTATATGTATTTTATTTATAAGTTGTATATACACACTGTGCTTAACCATATATTGAATAGTATTATGTTTGAAATGCCTTTCACTTTTTCATATAAAAACCAAGCAAAGATGTTTATGCTGTATTTTGGAGGTCACGGCGGGGGTGGAGTCTAGAATCTATAGCTAGGGGCTGGTCCAGTGAAAAAGCTGTGGCAGGTGAGTGTGCTGACAAAACTGCAGCCAAACCTAAAAATAATACACCATCTGTACAGTTAATAACGCCTGCAGGTAGAAAATTTAAGACCGTATCTACATTTCATGTAAAATATTAATTTATTTTTGAGAGAGGATATTGAGAGAAGTGGCTTCCAATCCTGATAATCTCAACTTTCTTTGAAGCAATATTTTTGCTTTGTTTTTTGTTTTTTATGGAAGGAGGGGGGAATGGAGAACAGGATTCAGAGGGAAAAGAAAATATTAAACGTAAGTATAGGTATGCAAGTCAAGAAAACTATCTTTCCCCAAAGGAAAACAACTTTTATTTGAAAAAAAATACTTACCTATATATAAATGATACTAACACATACAGTAATATTTCCATACAACCTTCAAGCAAGAAATTTCGAGTTGTCAGAAACAATATCCTGAAATCATGTCCCTGGGTCTCAAACACACGGTGACGGCAGTTCCCTAGTGGTTCACAAGATTTGAGAAAGGGGACCATGCACAGCGCTTTTCCACGTCTAGGAAAATACCTCCTCCCAGGTGTGTTATGTTTTGTTTTCACTTTGTTGGTTTAAGCTGCTTTTGTTTATTAAGGTATTTGTTCTTACATATCATTTTAAAACAGAGGCCCTATCTGACTTATCACCCTCTCCTTACCACATTCATAGTTCTGTTTCCTCTCGTTGGAAATGGTTTTCCCACAGCATGTTTGCACTCTGAGGTGAACATAGAATAAAGTAATCCAGCCTGACCTGGGCAATATTTTTCATGTGGAGCGCAGAATGAAACGCATGCCAGAGAGCGCGCTAATATGCACTTGTTCTTCTGTGCGGCACAAAGCGTGCGTCAGCAGGTTCCACTTAGCGGGGATTCCAGAGTGCCCTGGAAAAGACATCATCAGTCTCTCCCGGGTTACAGCTGCCATTTCTCAGCCTTGTTCCTTTAAACTTGCAGATGCTACCTACACGACATTGTAAAATATTATTATTCATTTGAATGCCAATTATTCTCATCTATGAAAATTCTTGATAGGGATGGACTGACATTTATCTTTTTTAACAGACCTAGCTTTATGGTTATATTCACAGTACCATACAATTCACCCATTAAAGTGTTAAATTCAATGGTTCTTAGAACATTCAGAGTGGTGCAACCATCACTCTAATCTATTTGAGGACATTTTCATCACCTCAGAAAGAAACCAAACACCCATTACAATCCTTCAACTGCTGTACTGTCCAGCCCCTAGCAACTACTAACCTATTTTCTTTATCTATGGATCTGTCTGTTATGACATTTTGTATGAATAGAATCATTTTGTGCTTGGTTTCTTTTATTTAACATGCGTCCAAGGTTCACCTATGTTGAAGCATGCACCAGAACTTTATTTTTACAGCTGAATAATATTCCTTTCTATGATTACACTATATTTTATTTTTCTATTTCATTCATTAATAACATATAGGTTGTTTCCACTTCTTGGCTATTAGGCTGCTATGGGCATTTCCTGTGCAAGTTTTATGTGGACACATTTTCACTCATACCTAATGCTGGGTCATGTGAAAATTCTATGTTCAACCTTTTAAGGAACTGCCAGAATGTTCTGACACTTACGTTTTTATCTATGTAAACAAATTTTGTGAAAAAGTTCAAATGCCAAATGCAAAAAATATATTATTCACTTCTTTTCTAAAAACTTTCAAACCTTGAAAAATTTTAACAGTTTGCAGAAACTATTTTTAAAAAAATGTTTTATATATATTAATGACTTCAGAGAGAGGAAGGGAGAAGGAGGGAGAGATAAAAACATCAATGATGAGAATCATTGATGGGCTGCCTGCTGCACACCCCCTACAGGTGATTCAGCCCACAATCCAGGCATGTGCCTTGACCAGGAATCAAACTGTGACCTCATGGTTCATGTGACCTCTTGGTTCAGAGGCTCAACCACTGAACCACAGCAGCTAGGCTGTAAATTATTGTCTTACTAGAGGCCTGGTGCATGGAATTCGTGCACCGGGGGAGAGGGGTATCCCTCAGCACAGCTTGCACCCTCTCCAATCTGGGATTTCTCTCACAACCCAGGACTACTGGCTCACAACTGCTCGCGTGCCTTCCTTCCTGATTGCCCCTAACTGCTTCTGCCTGCCAGCATGATCACCCCCTAACTATTCCCCTGCCAGCCAGATTGATGCCTAAATGCTCCCCAGCCAGCCCGATTGCCCCTAACTGCCCTCCCCTGCAGGCCTGGTTCCCCCCAATTGCCCTCCCCTGCCAGCCTGGTCGCCCCCACCTGCCCTCCCCTGCTGGCCTGATTTCTCACAAGTGCCCTCTCTTGTTGGCCATCTTGTGGTGGCCATCTTGTGTCCACATGGGTGTGGCCATCTTGTATGCTGGAATGATGGTCGATTTGCATATTACCTCTTTATTATAAAAGATTAGAGCAAGTCCAGTTAATAGTAATGCACATTGTAACATAGTTAGTCATTCATATGTATTATTTAACAGTCCTAAAAACAATAAAAAGGCACTTATTGCATTCACATATTCTATTTGACCTTTCCCTAATCACCCTGCATTATTTTACCCATTTATCTTCAGACTATAAGGTTCCCAGTGACACTGGACATTGGTTCCCAAAACCATACAGGTTTCAAGTGTACAACTCAATAACACATCATCTGCACACTACATTGTGTGCCCATCACTCCAAGCACAGTTTCTTTCTGCTTCCATTTGCTCACCTTTGCCCACCTCAACATACCCTCCACCCCTCTTTCCCTCTGGCTATCATACTATACTATTGTCGGCGTCTATTTGGGTGTGTGTGTGTGTGTGTGTGTGTGTGTGTGTGTGTTCGCTTAATATCTTCACCTTTCATCCAGCCCCCAAGCCTCCTCCTCTCTGACAGCTGTCAGTCTTTGACAGTTTACCATCACTGTTATTCTTGACGATTTGTACTGGCTTATCTTCCCATGTTCAAGATGCTGATTATTTCTGGGTTCCTCTCGCCATGTGATTGACGGGAGTGGCTTTCTCCTGGGAGTTACATGGCCTTAAAGTCAGAAGTCACATATTGACTTCCTCCCACTGACAAACTGTTCACACTAGGCAGATGACACACGCATTCAGTGTTCTCCTTGGTGTAGAGTAGGGGTGTCGAACTCAATCAGAGAAGGGACCAAAATCTAAAATCCAGGCTAAATCGCGGGCCGAATGGTTTACTGAACAGTCATAAACTGACAATGTCATAAACTGACAGCGGAGTGCAGTGATGACAGCGCGGTGCAGGCCACATTGCAAGGCCTGGCGGGCTGGATTTGGCCCGCGGGCCTTGTGTTTGACACATGTGGTGTAGAGCCTTTGTTAACCAACAAAAAGGTATCTTCACATAAATCCTCTTTTCCCACACATAATGCAGGGTCCATCATGGCTGTACTATCAAAGAGACACCGCATCTGTGGCACCCTCCTACATGGGGTGAGAACTTGCTCCTCTGAGCAGAATCTGACTTCATCAGAGGGCATCAGATATTCTTTCCCCCCACCCCGAACCCCCATCCCTCCCCCGGGGCAGCATGAACCTTCTCCGTTTCTCATAGAGGCAGAGCCGAGCAACCACTTCTGGAAGTTCACCCACAGTTCTTGCCTGGCGTGCTGAATGGAGGCCACCCAGTCTGGCTTCTCTAATAGAATCTGATGACTTCGCCAGACCCAGTGAAACAGATCCACCCAGCACAGAGGCACTCCAGGAAAAACAGCAGACCGTGACCCCCGCCTGCTCAGAGTCTGGGATCCTGCTCTTCCTAAGCCACTGTCAGAGGTAGGAGGGGCTCATCCCAGTCTCTCCTTTCGTGAAGTTCACCCCTCCACATATACTTACCATGATAAAGAAGCAGCTTCCAGCGCTTGCCTCTTTTACAGATAGTAGTAAACATGAAGGTAAAACTGTAAATGTCCTCTCTGATTTTTACTAAGTATAAGGCTACAGATCACTTTTTTCCCCCCTCTAGCAAAACATAACCATAATGTAGTCATAGAGGGAGGAAAAACTCCAACCTTCATTATTGGTAATTATCAAGTTTTTTTAGGACTCTTTTTAAAAAAATCCTAGTAGTTAAGATAAAATGTGATTTGGTAGTGGGTGGTGGGGTCGGGGGAGATGGGGAGAAGAGATCAGGGAGAATCTGACTGTTAGAAATAATGTGCATAAAAATACGTATCTGAAAACCTCAATGTGAAATGCAGCACTGCTGTGACTGGAAACAGTAATTGATTAAAAAAAAATAATAAAAAAAAAATAAAACAAAAAGCACAGTAACTCTGCCGCTTCCAAATACCCAAGTGGTGGCCACAGAGTTCGTCTTTCGCTGGAGCCTGTCTGTATCTCTTTCTCTGTTAACCACTTTATCGTCATCATGGGATAAAAACAATGGGGTTTCCAACAGGAACGGAGGAGGTTGGGGTTGTCTAGATAAAACACCACTGGCTTTGGCAAACGAGTGCTCACACAGGGCCTGAGCCTGTAATCTTTGTGTTGGCAGGACACTGCTGTAGTAGAACTCGGTTTGGCAAACTGTGTGTAAAAATAGGACCCTTGACTTAAAATGCAGAGTAAACAGACTGGCTTCCTAAAAACCTCAATGGGTATGTGGTGAATGAATGCTTACGTGCAGACTCTGCTGTGTAAAGCTACATGAACTTGAAATATAATTTGTCTCTTCACTCTATGTTTTTTCATAAATATATGGGCAGCCCAACAATACCCCCCTCCACCCACTGCCTCAAACTTCACAATTATGACCCAAATTCCTGTGGAATCCAAATGGGAGATAATATTCAACTAATGGTGAACTTCTAATAAACTGAGATGTCTGTGAGGCCAATTAGGTTGTGAATGGGCAAAAACAAGTGCAAATTACAATTAAATAAATAAAAATAATCAAAGGAAATTTGTGAGGGAAATCTTTTTAACAAATTCTGTTTCCATATTACACAATTACAAACCCCCTTTTTTTAATGAGTTGAAAATATTTTTAAATACTTATTTGAAATTTAGGCATTGCTAACAAAAATAAAGCAATGCTTCTTGTTATATTGTACAGAGGAATAAATTCTAGTTTTTTAAAGCTATTTTTATTGAAAAAAAAATTTATACTCAGTATGTTAACAAACAAAAAGAATTAGCGTTACCTTAATTAGAAAAGGAGTCCTTTGCAGGAGTGATTAACTTAAGGGTTTTGAGATGAGATTATCCTGAATTGTCTGAATGGGCACTAAATACAATGAAAGGCGTTCTTATAAGGATTCTTTATGGATTGATGTTTTGTCTTCCAGGCCCACCAGGATGGCAGCCCACTCCCTGAGCCCAGGATTATGGCCAAGACCTCTGGAACTGAGAAGGTGGCCCTGCCCCCACCCCATCCCCCACACACAACACACACACACACACACACACACACACACACACACACACACAGGCCTGTGCTTGGTAAATAGCTGTCTGGCCACACCCTGGGGTTCTCTCCAGAGTACAGTTTCTCTTTTTTTTTGCATTATAAATAGGCTGAGAATTCCCCAAATCTTCAAGTTCTGTTTCTTTTTTGCATAACAATTATTTCTTCAATTTACTTCTGTCCTCTTACAGTTGACTATAAGCAGCAAGGAGAAACTAGGCCGTGCTTTCAACATTTTCTGAGAAATTTCACCAGCTAAATAGCCAAGCTTATCACTTACAAGCCTACTTTCCATCCAACAGAACACAGTCAGCCAATTCTGCCACTTCATTACAAGGGTCACCTTTCTTCCAGTTCAACATGTTCCTCATTTCTGTCTGAGACCTCATCAGAACGGCCTTTAACATTCTTATGTCTGCAACATTCTGTTCGTGATGTGTGTATTCTCCAAGATGATAGAAGCTTTCTCTTACTGCCCTCCTCTCTTTTTTTCTGAGCCCTCACCAAAATTGTGATTAATGTCCGAATTTCTACCAATGGTCTCTTCAAGGCAATCTAGGCTTTCTCTAGCATGCACCTCCAAAATCTTCCAATCTCTACCCATTACCCAATTGCAAAGCCACTTCCACATTTTTAGGTACTTGCTGCCACACGCCACACTTTGGGATACTAAAATCTGTGTTAGTTCCCCAGGGTTGCTGCTGTAACAAAGTACAAAACCTGAGTGGCTTAAGCAACACAAACTTATGCTCTCAGTTCTGGATGCTGCAAGTCTGCGATCCACATGTCTGCATGGCTGGCTCCTTCTGAGGGCTGTGATGGAGACCTTCCTCCATGCACTCCCTGGCTTCTGTGGTTTTCTGGCCATCTTTGACATTCCCTGGCTTCTGCTAGTCACCCCAATCTCTGCCTTCATCTTCACATGACGTTCTCTCTGTGTCCAAATTTCCCCTCGTTATAAGGACAACATTCATACTGGATTAGGGCCCAAATAGGAACCTCATCTTAACTTGATCACCTGCAAAGACCCTATTTCCAAATAAGGTCAGATCCACAGGTACTGGGGGTTAGGAATTCAACATCTGTTGGGTGGACACAATTTAACTCAGAACAAGTACCTCAAATTCAACATGTATGTAACATAATCCCCTCTCCCCCCCAAAATAAATAAATAAATAAATAAAAGTGAGCTGGTGACACCACCACCAATGATCCAGTCAGATGTTTCGGTTATCTTTGACACTTCACTTTCCTCTGAAATGCATCAACACTCATCCCTATTTATTTTACCTCCGTAGCATTTATTGATTTTATCAGCATCTCTCCATCCCTCCAACTAATGCCTTTAGGTTGAGTTTTAGGCCCTTATCATATGGGCTGTTGCAATAGGCTCTTCACTGGTCTCTCACCATCCAGTCTTGCCCTTCTCACCTATGTGCCCCTATCTCCTGAGCTCCTGAACTACATGCACTGCTTCTCATTCATCTGGGAGTCCCACTGCCCTCACACAGAGCCCATCACATAGAAGACACTCAGTAAATGCTAATCACTGAACTCATTCAAGAAACTGCATTATATACACAACAGCAAACCCATATCATTAGAGGTTTTCCATGGATTTAGAGATAAATTCCCTATTGAGACAAATGTGATAAGAGTATTTCTGAGATTGGGATTGTATCAACCAAGTTTTCATTCTGGTAGAAGGAACATCTTAAATAGTACTGAAGATAAAGTTTTACACACCATTAGTTTAAAAGATAGTTATATCTTTTAAATATAGACAAACATTACATATAGACAAATATTATATTACATCTGTAATATTTGTCTATATAGCTGATTAGGCATTTCGTTATATTAAGATTATATGTTCTCTCCACTTAAGTTGAGAAAAAGAATAATGTTGCATACCTTTGATTGTCTCCACTATGCATAATCTAATGTTAAAAATAGGTATTACTGAGTGAACAAATTTCACTGGCATCAACTCTCACACAGACTGTTAGAAAAAAACTTTGAATTGTACACTATTGCTTCCAATATGTGTGTGTGTGTGTGTGTGTGTGTGTGTGTGTGTGTGTATATATATATATATATATATATATATATATATATATATATATATGATTCCATTTAGGTGCTTGGATAAATCAGATGTACTTGGTTTTAAATTTCTCCCACCTACTAGCCTGCAACATTGGACAATTTATATGACTTCTTGAAACCTCAGCTTCCCCTTCAATAAAATCGGATTCCTTCCTTTAGCTCCTCCTGTAAAGAACTATAGTAAGGATCAGTTGAGATAGATAAGTAAAGCACAGTACCAGGCATATGTAAATGCTCACTAAGCCCTTTCATTACCACCTTTTATTCTTTTAAAGCTCTGGTTATTGCTTTTCTTCAACATGTTCCTCCTCCTCCTCCTCCTCCTCCTCCTCTTCCTCCTCACAACCACCATCATCAAAGAACATTTCTTTAAAATCTTGGAAGAAATATTTTGCTTCCAGGTGTTGGCTCTGGCAGAATTCCATGGGAGTGCTGAAGACAAAACCAAAAATGTCCCCAATCCAAGCCAGGACCCAAAGACTGGATCTCTAGGACTGACTTGCAGATTTGCTAGTTTTTAAAAATTACTGTGTTTCACTAATATCTGTTTTGTTTTGTTCTGTTTTTGCCTTGGGTTTCTCTACTGAACTTTACATCTGTTCCTCCTGCCGCAGGAGCCCCTAAGGGAGAGTGGGGCTGCTGCAGAGGGAGGTAAGGATGATGACTTTATCCCACTAAACGGTGCCATGCAGGGACGCGGTGTTAGAAGTCCTAACCCAAGGGAATTTGAAGTGAATATTCTACAAGTTGAAAGAATGTAAGCAAAAGACATCATCCTGAAAACCAGCAGGAAAGTAGAGTTCTTTTGTGTTATACACTGCCAAATCCATCTTCTGATACTCTGAACTTTTGAACAACAAAGAGAGCCCTCTGGGGTTTGGTGGTTTATTTTTCTCCTCCCCCACTCCAACCAGTTCAACTTCCCTTACTAAGAAGGGGCAGTGGATGTAGCAAGCAAGAATTCTGAATTACTGTCATATGATCAATGTCACTTGATCTAGAGATCAGCAAAGACAGGAATGGGACAGGAGGCACAAAAACACGATCTACTCCTAGCCAGGTTGGGGAACTCTAGAATTTGGAAAATAACCAAGAAAGGAGAAAGGAGAAAGGAGGGGAAAGTATTGTAAGAAGAAAGGGAGGAAGAAGAGGGAAATGAGGAAGATCAGTAAGAAGGAGGAGGAAAATTACAAGGCCCTGTCCCACCTTCCCTCACTCCCTGCACATGAAGAGCACAGAGCTGTGAGCTGGTAGTGAGGAAATGGGTATGCATTAGCAGTGTCAGTGCTGAACTCTGCAGAATAGAATGCTTACTACTTCCTCATCTTCTCAAACTGTAAATAATCTCCAGGGTTCAGTCCTTAGCCCTCATCTTCTCTAGCTACTAGTACATTCTGTTCTGGAATAACTGCATCTCATCACTTGACTTTACACTGAAGGCTCCCAATTTTTATCTGTGTCACAACCTCCCCAATGAGCTCCAGACGCATGCAATGTAGAATAAGTATCTGAAAATTGACAGGTGTAATATATTATCCCAAATATGCTCCCCTTGTAGGCTTTCCAGTGTCAATAAATGTACCACTGTTCACCAAGATGCTTAGACCAAAGACTTAAACATCCTTGGACCCACTCTTTTCCTTCCACCTGTATCAGCAGGCCCAGTCAGCCTATAACATACACCCCGACTCCTATTGCTTCTCATCATCTCCAGGACTGCCATTCTAGTCAAGGACACCATCACCTCCCATTTAGTCCACTGACACAGGCTCCTACAGTTCTCCCTGTTTCCACACTTACCTCCCCAACCTCCATACCCCATAATCACTTTCCCATGGAGGAGTCATTAGGAGATGTACGTAAGTCAGGACATGTCACTTCTCTATTTGAACCCCACAAAGGCTTTCCATAGACTCCAAAGTCCTCCCCATGGACCCCGGGTCTGAACGTGTTCTAGCCATTCCCATTCCTTCTTTTTTTAATCCTCTCCCGAGGTTTGTTATTTTGTGTGTGTATGTTTTTCCATTGACTTTTAAAGAGAGTAGAAGGGAGGGAGGAGGGGGAGAGAGAATGAGAGAGAGATACATCCATTGGTTGCCTCCTGCATGCATCTCAAGCAGGCTGAGGATGGAACCTGCAACCGAGGCGCCCTTGACCAGTAATAGAACCTACGCCCTTCGGTCCATAGGCCTACGCTCCAAACCAGTCAGGGCTAGCTCCTCCCATTCTTGGTTACATTTCCTCCATTTCCCCTTCATTCTAGTCTATTAACATCTGTCTCAGTTCTGTTCTTAGAACACACCAGGCTGTTGCCAACTCAGGGACTTTTTACTTATGATAATACCTTCAGGCGATAACATTTTCTCCAAATCACAGCATCCATCTCTTTATTCCTGTCTCCGTTCCAATGTCACTTCCCCCTAGAGGCCTTTCCCAGCCTTCCTCTCTAAAACAGCCATGCACCTCCATCGTGCCCTAGTCGCCGTCCTGGTTTTTCTCCAGAGCACCTAGTACTCTTTGCATTTTTTTTTAGTATACGATCTATCTCCCCCATCTGTTTGAGGACAGAAGCTTCCATCTTGTTCTCCACTGTATTTCCAGGGTCTAAAACAAAGTCTGGCATACAATAGATGTTCAATGAATGTCTGAATAAGTCAATGTTAATGAGATTGGCCAGAATGTACTCAGAATTTTGAGTTTTATTTTTAAAGAGATGAAGGATACATGTTGGCTAGAATCATACTTGAAGATCACAAATGTTCCTGATCTTACTGATGTCCAAACACCCTCTCTCTCTCCCCCCCACCAGCAGGGCCACCTTTTGTGATCACAGACCACACATCCTTCAGACGGTGCTTGTGAGCGAGGCAGAAGCAAGGTTGAAAATCACTGTTTCCTGTTCCATGACTGTGTGGTAGCTACAATGGGAGGTAAATAGAAATGAAAGGCACTGTGATGCTATAATGCTATAAAAACAGTGCAACCTATTTTAAATGACACCATACCTAAGTGTAGGAGGCACATCCGAGGAGGGTGTGAAATGAGACCATATGTCAGCCCTCAGGTGGGATTACAGAGCACGTGGCTGAGGGCTGATTGGGTTAAGAGGGGCCTTGCCATACATCATATGGAGCATTTTACTGCTTTTCTGAATTGAACTAGCCGCAGGATTGAGGAAAACCATCTAACTTCCCCCTCTGCCCCATCTCATCGAGGTGGGCCCGCTGCAGCTGTGCTCAGTTCCAATTCTCAAGGCAGAACTGCAATGCTGTGTTATTCTGTGTTTGAGTCTTAATGAAATAAAACATTATTGGTTTCCACAGTGCGCGCAGCTTCGTCCTATACCCTTCATACGAAACGCAAACCCCTTGCTGGCTATGGAGTGCCAGAAACCCATGGTGAGCATCTTGTGCTCACGAGCCAGGCCCACGGCACAGCTTTGCACAAGGAGGGGAAAGCTGCTCAGAAACCTCCTCTGGAGACATGCTCCGTATCACTGTGCTCTCCCTGCAGCGTCGGAAACAGCAGGAGGACTTCTGAGTTACCAATGATCTGTCCGCCACACTTCCCTGGAGCCCTCCCACACCTCAGCTTACGGCGACAAGCCCTCTCTGGGCTAAATGCTCTCACAGCTTACTGGAAACCCACCGCCGGCTTATGTAGTGTTTTGAGAATAAACTGTTGTAATCTTCAAGATTTCCAAAAGGCACGTCTTCTCTTGCAACGAAGAGCAGATAGATAGGGACTGAGCTGTGGGCTGTGGGCAGTGGTCGCCCGCCGGCCGCTCGCTGTTTTGCTTCTGGAGAGATCACACATGGGGATCAAAGGCTGTTGGGATGGGCAAGGTCAGCTTTCCAGCCAGAAAGTGAAAACAAAACACAGGTGGCAGGGAAGACGGCTGCGGCCATGCCCACGTCCTGCACAACCCCGGGACGGCAGCTCCCCTCCCTCTGGTCAGATGGCGAGTCGTTCTGCTTCTCCCAGGATGAGCCTGGAAGTGCCCGAGAGTTCTTGACTGTCACTGCTTCCAGCAGTGTTTTCCTGGGCCCTTCGTTAGGATGGTGGCTTGCTGGTATCCTCGGGGGTTTTCTCCTGGCAGGGATCTGGGCAGCGAGGTGACTGCTCTTCCTCTTAATGACCCTTAATTAGATTATATTTGACGGCGGGGACTGTACAGAGGCCCGCTGATCTGCAGACAAGGAGTGGCTGAGCCTGAAAATTAATAGGGCTGACGGGGATTATGGAAGCTAGCTGTGTCAACGCCAGCGGAGCCCCCTACGCCAACAGCCCTTGGCCTGCTGACACAGCTGCACCAGAGTAGCCAGGCACTGCAGCGCCAACGGATATTCAGTTACAGTGAAGAAATCATAACAAAGACAGGAAACAGATCAGCACACTCTGGATTTAACACCCTCCTCCCCCCCTGCCCCCCCCCCCAAAAAAAAAAAAAAAAATCAGGGAACTCTGCTGATTTCTAGGCTGCAGATGTTTTCAACCCTACCTTGAAGAATGTCCGTGTCACATGCTCAAGCTGGTGGCGCCGAGCACAGTATTTAACGGAGGCATCATACATATTCAGAAAGCGGACTAGAGTTACGTTGCGTGAAGGTCCTCATCTCCGAAAGGAAGGTGGGGGCGGCTGCTAGCATCTGTGACATGCTCTCGTGGAATGTGCTGAGCTGTGGGGAAATGGGGGCCCATAAAGCTCAGTGTGTGTTTACTTAAAATAAGGTGTAAATGAAGTGGGTCCGCTCTTCCACACGAAGGCCTTGCTGGTCCCTACCGTCCTGGGCTTGCTCAGCTGCTTCCTCCTTTTTGCTGTTCTCAGCATTCCTCCCCAAGTGGAGGAGAATGGAAACAAGCCCTCCTCATTCAGCGTTTTGAAACATCCCTGCCAACAAAAACGGGATCCTTGACTGTTTGGAGCGCAATGATGAAGGGGATGGCATATCTTTACTGGCAGGATATAGGTCGTTTTCAAAAGTTACAGTCAAGTTTGCAGAATTGGAAATTTATCTTTCAAAGCTCTTCTGATGGGAGTTACGTAAATATGTCTGAGGCTACATAAATATGTGGTTTGCCAGAGGTACCACAGTTTCTCTGTGGCCGAGGGACCAACTGGACCCTGCCAAAGAGTACAGACAGGAGGAGGACCACGGGTGTCAGATAAACATCAAGCCCACAAGTCAGAAAAGGAGAAAAATGTTCAGCTCACTAGTGACCTTCGATGGGTGGTCCCATTTCCAGCTATTTTACTGCTCTGCCTCCTTATCTATAAAATGAATAATTTTTTAAAAATGCTCTCAGACGCCCTTGTCAGGACCCCAAACCTTATCGTCGGTTTCCTAACTTATCCTTAAAACATCCCACTGAGGACATAGTTTTGTTTTTCATGTTAAGAAAGCAATTGTTTTAACTGCTACTGGATCAAGTCTTCTGTGTGAACAGACACAGATTTCTGGTGATTGAGAGCCATTCTCCTGTCTTGCAGGCTCATCCAAATGATTGAGAAGATGTGAGTGTGGCCTGGGGAGGGGGCCAGGAGGGGAATTATCCAGGCTGGCCCTCTCCCCTAGCCAGAGGCACCAGTCCGTTCCTTGACTGTCAGACCACCTTTCTGAAAGCAAGCCCTCACTTCTGTGAAAGGGCGGCAGCTCAGGACCTAGGAGCTGATGGTGACTCCCTATGGGGTGGCCTGGTGACAGTTCCACCTGTTAAAAAAGCCCCTCTTTCTGTGGAACCTTTTCCATCTAAATTCCTGTCCAGCGGAATTTATGATCCCGGATTCTCTCCACATATGATCACTCCCCAAGACTTCCCTTTTCCAGATGAATCCATTTCTCTCCATTTCCTCTCTGCTCCACCACTGCACCTCACAGAGTTCTCACCTCACACGGTGGGTACTCAGAGAGTTCTTACTTGCTTTCTAAACAACTGGTGGAGGGCCCCAGGAAGGGTATTATCCTTGAGAGTGGAAGGATGACCACAAACTGACTCTGTCTGTCTATCTGCACTAAGTCTAGCAAGTCACTGGCGATGTGTTCTGTGTTCCTCTCTGGGATTAAGCAGCACCTTCTCTCAAAGTTCTACTTTTGAATGAATAGTCCCTGGGAAGAGGGAAAATGCACAGGGCCTGGTACATGTGCTGAATGAATTTATAGGTGAAATCACAAAGCAAACAGCTTTTCTCACTGGAAAAGCTCAAAGTGGTTAAGGGGCTGGATACCCAGAAGAGACCAATGGGGCGCAATATATAAAACCTGAGTGGAAACATGAGGGACGTTAAGGTAGATATAGCTACCTTAAAACTCTGCTGAGATCAAATCCAGGCTAGGAAAGGCCAGGCCAGCTTTCTCTGCACACCCAGGGCAGCAAGTATCATCCATGGGACAATTTTTTATTTTTTTTTTTACTCTTTTCTCCACCTTCTGGAAGCTTCCTGGAGGAAGTACAGCTGGGACCAGGTTACAACGCCCTAACTCTCCCGTGTTCCTCAGCCATGAGGTAGCAGGGTATAGAAGGAGAAAAGGATGTGGAAGACCTTCTCAGGAAAGAATCGTTGCTTATAAGGTTGGCCCCGAAACCAAACTGGAAATCCAACAAAACATGTGCTCAACACACGAATTAGTTTGTTGGACTGTTTTTCTCTTAATTATCCTGCTGCTCAGTAAACCGTAATGACCTCTCGGTACTTCCCAGAAGGACTGCCCTGAGGTTCCCCTTCACAATGGGCAAGTGATGAGTGATGATTGATTAGCCTGCCAAATCTTTCACTTAAGGACTCCTCAAGAGAAAGAAGGAAATACTCGGCTATTTTGGGTTGGCAGTGAGCTCAAGTAAGCAGTCTTCATAAAATAGTAAAAATGTTTTTGACAAGAGATGTCACTTAAACACATGTGGAGTCCCTCTGCTGTTGTCCGAGAATAAAATCCTGGCTGTCTCCTACCAATTTTTCTTCTTCTTCTTCCATGGTCACTTGGGATGGGCTGAAGGGGAGATCAGGATTCTTTATTCACTACATGCCCTGAGGTTTTATGGACTTTGGTTCACCTCTTGAGTCGCCCCTCCACTGCTGCCCCAAGCTTCATTTTATGCATCAGTGAAAGCCGCAGCCAAAGGGAAAGAAGTTTCCTTCCCATTGGAGTGGAATTCAGGAATTTATCTTTCGTAAGGTCCGGAGTCAAGCTAAATTATGTTACCTGGGGATGCTGCCAAAATACAGGTCTGTTCTGTTTTGAATCACGAAACCACTAGTGGTAACCTTATTTCCAGATATTTGAGATGAAAAACACCAGTACAGAAATGTGTGTTTTACAAAAGAGGGTTATGCCAAGTACGTTGTGCCTTCAACCTAGCTTCCCTGGTCATCTGAACGCTGATCTTCTATATAAATGGGCAGGTGAGATGCTGGGGGCCACCTCTCTCTATTTATGATTAAATGGTATTCACATGTTTGCTGAAGGACAGCCTGGTGACCAACCCCCCTTCCTCCCCCACCCAACATCTCCCAAATGTTGCCTCATCTTTTCTTCTCTCGTCTGTAGTCCTGAGTTACACAGCCGAGAGGGGCATTGTCTCAGGCCAGCCCACTGCGAGGAGGGGCAGTGAAGGCGCTGTACCCAGTTACCACTCTCCTTTGCTTTAACGTCTTTGCAGTCGTGTTTCAGTGAAGGCTCTGTCTTCTTGTGTTGGGTGGGTGATGAGTGAACTTTGAAGGAAGGTTGATTGGTTGGTCAGTCAGGGCCCTACTGCTGAAAGCTGACTGGCACTCATTTGACTCACTGTTCTCAACAAGGAGTCTTTCTTTCTTCAGTTATAAAAAGATTTGCTAATAATCATCTGAGTTTACCCAAAGGATATTTAAATTTTTTCTTTCCCAGTAGTTCAAAAAACAAGCCTTGAAGATAGTATATAACAGCACTGTCTGACAGAAACATAATAATAAGCTGCATAAGTAATTTTAAATTTTCTAGCTTCCACACATTTAAAAAAAGTAAAAAGTAAGCAAACCAGTGAAGTTATTTTTAATAATATATTTTATTTAACCCAATAAGCCCCCAATACTGTCATCTCTGACATGTAATCAAGATAAAAAGTATTACGAGGTATTTTATATTCTTTCTTTCATTTTATGTCTTCCAGCTCTGAGTAGAGTTTAGACTTCTAGTGCATCTCAGTTTGAACCAGCCACCTTGTCAAGGGCTCAGAAGCCACGGGCAGGTGGAAGCTGCCACACGAAGTTCAGATACAGCGTTGCACTCTCTACACACTCACTGGCTTACGTGGTAACTTAGGGGGAGGGAGGGAATGGAAAGGTTAACCAGGACTTCTTTCCACCTGGTACCAAATGCCGTGTAGTGACAGGATAGATATTGAGGTGTAAAGAAATGACACCACTTCTAAAAACACGCTAAAGTTATTTCATCCTATTCCTTTTAGTTAATGCACATCACCCTTGTATAACAGCAAAATAATTCAAGTTGATTTTCCCCCCCTTTTAGAATAAAGAAAATGGAGATACTCGACAATGGAGGAGAGGTCCGGCAATACCACAAAAGCTTAAACATAGAATTGCCACATGACTCAGCAATTCCACTTCTGTATAGACGCCCAAGAGAAGTGAAAATATACAACCACACAAGAACTGGTTGGTACCTAAACGCTCACAGCATTATGCATAATAACGATAGAGACAACCCGAACGCTGATCAATTGGCGAGTGGATAAACAACACATGGTATAGCCACACAATATAACATTATTTGACACTAAAATGAAGTAAAGTATTGACACATGCACCAAGATGGATGAACCCCGAGGACATCATGCTATGTGCAACACAAAGGAATATTCTATGATTCCATTTATATGCCATGTCCAGGACAGGGGGAGCCATAGAGACCTAAGTTGTGACTTTGTGACTGCTGGGAGAGAGGGGGAGCAGAAGGCGGTGGTTGGCGGGAAAGAGAGAGTGACCGCTCATGGGTACAAGGTCTCTCTCTGGAGTAGTGAAGGTGGTGATGGGTGATGCACAACTCTGAACACACGAAAAACTCAACAAGTTGTCTATTTTAAATCGGTGGGATGTATGATGTGTGAATTATACCTCAATAAAGCTGTTACAAAAAACAAAAAACACAACAGATGCTGCCTGACATCTGAGACCCCAGCGTGCCACACACATAGGAGACGGAGACATGACCACATACCCATGGACACACGCTTTCATCCAATATAAACAGTGATTGAAATGGTGAAGCCTGTGCGTTTTTTCTATGGGGAAAAAAGGCACAGCAGAGAAGCCCCAGGCTAACTTCTCCCCAACCAGGGTTTCTGACGGGAAGAGCAACATCTCGGCCTGTAGCCCTGCTCAGCAGCAGCGGAGGAGCCAGCTCCTTCCAGAGCCCAGAGCGGTGCCTTCAGGAGGGCGGGCGGGCGGGCGGGCGGGCAGGCCAGGGCCGTCCGGGGAGAGGGCGGCAGGTTCTGCAGCAGCAGCACAGGCTCAGGAGAGGCCTCGCTTGCTCCTGCAACCCCACTGCCCTGCTCACCACTTCCTCCTCCTCTGTTCCCCAAAGGAGCTTCCACCCTCAGCGCCCGCTTCCAGCATCAGCTCTCCCAGGAAGCAGCGTGTTCCTGGCAGAGTATCACCCTCATTGATTTGTTTCATACTGGGTTTTGTTTTGGTTTTTTTACGTTTGGTTTTAGGCTTGGTGTGGTGTTGTTTTATTGTCTCTCCCCCCCCCCCCCAAATAAAAAATGTTTCCAATGTCACACTTGTCACACCCGTGAAGTGACTTCTGATTAGTAGAAAGTGCTAATTTTTTTGTGCCTGACTATCTACGGGCTGGTATGGAAGACATTTGGCAATAACCAACCACCAAAAGGTCTCTTAGAATTAAGAACGTAATGAACCGCACACACACAGAAGAACAATTAGCTGCCTAATCGTCTCAGTGCAGTTACAGCCGGGGGCATGCGTGGTGAACAGGGCGTGGGCCTGGATTCCTCTGGGCGGGGCTGAGCACTGTCAGGGCCCCGCGGGGGCTCTGCTCCTGGCCTGGCTGACCTTTCAATCTCGGTGGCAGATGCTATCAGTGACCCCAGTCGGAGTCAGAGACATCTTGGAGTCACAGATTAGAGTATCTCTCTCACTTCATTCCCGTTGTCACAAGTCCATTATCAGCTTACTCACTGGTGACAGCTACGCTCTCTCCTCCTACTCCCCAACGTCTGCTCTCTCGGGAGCACGGTTTTGTCCCACCACATCAGGCGCTCTCAGTACTGCTGCTGCCACACAGAACTCTCTGTTAAACACTCTCCACGTCCGGCTATTTTACGCAAATCAAGTCTAAATTCTCTTGCCTCGCTTTCAGCTCCCTAACCTTGCCTCACCCTCCCCGCCTCCCCCCCCCCCCCCCCCCCGCCCACACACACACACACACACACACACACACACACACACACACAACTTATCAAACACCCCCAGCTCCAGGAGGGAAGGCTTTCTGGTTCCCCCCCTGGGGGCCTTTTCTCCCATCCCCACACCCACTCTGAGCTTATGTCTCCCTCTCCTCCCCCAGAGCCCCAGACCACTGCGATGGTTTCCCTTTTCTCTCCTGATTCCTTCTTGTCTTCACCACAGATCTCTACTAACTTGGATGGCTTGCTATTGTCTCATGGGAGTAACGTTTGGCTGTAATATCATGATCATAAGGACCAGATTTATCGTTTGAATCCTCCACAGCCCCCAGCACACGTCAGGTGCTAATAGGCATAGCCGTGAATGACAATCACTGGACACTGGATCTCAGAGCTGGGTGTCGCCTCTGTTTGGGGGTATCTATGCGTTTCCCTCCTAGGTACAGACCCCAGTCCACTTCCCCACGAAGACAGGCACTTCATGTTCCTCAATCCCAAGGTTCTGTCTTCCTTCTGTTTCTTTCCTGCCTGGAGACTCTCTCCTGCCGACGGCCTGGGGACTCCTCATTTTCATAGCCCTCCCTTAAACAATCCTCCTTCTCTAGTGATTTCTCTGATCACAGGTTCCTCCCCTCTCGGCAGAATTAATGACTTCAGAATCTGGTCCTCTATATATCCTCTATTTCCTTTCAAGCATCTTTCCAACTATAGTGTGAACATACTGATGTCTTCCTTCCCATGTCAGATCTGCGAGAACCATAAATACTGGTGCCAAGTTCAAGCCCATGGACTAGCAGAGGGGCAGGATAGAGCTTCACAACAGGTGCTGTGTCCTATTCGGTGAGCCCTCCTCTAAGGCCCAAGACTCACACAAATGATAAGAACTCCGATGGTCTTAGGTTCTACGGCAGCGGTTCCCACAGGTTGAGAACCGCTAGCAGGGTCACCTAAGACCATCGGAAAACACAGATTTTTACATTATGATTCATAACAGTAGCAAAATTACAGTTTGAAGTAGCAACAAAAATAATTTTATGGTTGGGCGTCACCACAACATGAGGAACTGTATTAAAGGGTTGCGGCATTAGAAAGGTTGAGAACCACTGCTCTAGTGTCTCCTTGTCCTAGAACTACCCCTGCCTTTTTTATTTTTCTGGATTCAGTCTGTGCTTTGATTAACTGTTTGATTAACTGTTTGATTTGGAGCCTGGGCCTCTGCCTCCCCTGAACTCAAATTCAGAAAATGTTCCTCGGCCACACACAGGCACTCTTGCGGGGAGCCTTTCGGGGCATGAGCTCCAGTAAGATTGAGAGAAGGAGGACAACGTACGTTAGCATCACACACAACATCGCCTCTTCCTTTCCTAAAGGCTGCGCTTCGGAACTGTCCCAGGTACAATGAACAGAAGAGACACGATCTCTGACTGCATGAACTCACACCACGGCAGGATGAATACATTTTAAAAAGTAATTAATTATAAAGATGCAAGGGTTTGCTCCTGCCCTTATTCCTGTAATTTCCTTATTCCCAGGAAATGAAGTTTGGTTGCCTCATATCCCCAACCCCCCAACCAGCTGAACTTTCTTCGACGTCCAGTCTTCTCTCTCTTTCCCTCCCCTGTTTCTTTTCTTTCCTCTTCCTTCCTTTTGCACCCCAGGAACTCCCAAAATGTTCAGCTCCCTCCAACTGGGGGAGTACCTACATCCACCCGAAGTGCTCAGCAAGGAAAAAAAAGACTTTCAGTTTATGACGATCCACCTTTTCTGGGTGTTTGCGATTACACATATGGAGAAAAGAACAACCGCTCTTTGGTCTGTCCTTCCTTTCCTCTTCCCTTCATTCTACTGCTGACTCATTCACAATTTCAAAGTGAGGCTAACTATTTACAAAAAGGCAGAGAGGGAAGGAGCTGACCTAATAATTTCCCAGCTGGGAATAGGACTAGCTCACAAGCTTTTAAAAACTATTTCCACTTTACATAACCACAATCCTGGAGGAAGGAAAAAGCCCTAAAATACAGACCACTGGGCACCATTTTATTTTATTTTATTTTATGTAGAATCTAATACTTGGTAACTAACCCAAGATGAAAAAAATCACAGCTCCCAATAAGTCTTCTTCTCAATAAGGGGCAAAGCTAACGTGATTTTTTTTCCTTTGTTGATAGCTAGTGGATTTATTTTCATTCAATATGTCCTACATTAACAAGAGAAGCACAAAGAAAATTTTTATAATCTGATAAATATAAACAGATCACCGAATTGAGAGAAACTGCCAAATTTTTTTGAGATTATTAATGGAAACATTATGCTTTTTATTAAATATGCAGACACATGTATTTGAATAATTACCCACTGATTTTATAAAGCTTGGAGGGAACAGAATCTTCCATATTTGAGTGTAGAAATCTAGAATAAAGTGAGTTCAAAACAAGTAAGCCTAGAAAATGCTTCATTACCTTTAAAGTTACATGAAAGAAGGAAAATGTAACCAAAAGAAAACCACGAGTCATGAGATCACTAATATCTCAAACAAAATTAAAGAGAAGAGAATTTTCCATCTGCCAATTTTTGCCAACTAAATTTTTTATCAGATACATGGGAAATATATCTGGAATGGGGGTACTAAAATCTTTATTATATTTATTCTGAATTGTTAAAGTAAGAGAAAGAGTAAAAACTATATATATACATATATGTATTTATATCTGAAAGTAGTAGCAGAATAGAGCCTTGGATCACATTGTAGATGTGATGCAAACCCTTAACAATGCATGGCCTAGAGAAGTCCTTGAAATCATCTACTCCAACCCCTTTAATTTTCAAAAGGGCTCTTATAAGACCAACAGAGTTTATGTCATTCTGCAAAATTAACACTGCTATTGATATATATTAGTTAGTTAATATATATCAAAGAAAGACTATACTTCTGATCTTCACGCTCCCAATTCAGATGTCTTCAAATACACATTAGAAGTGTTGCATGCGCCCATATACAGTATACACACTGTATACAGTATACAGTGTGTGTGTGTGTGTGTGTGTGTGTGTGTGTGTGTGTGTGTCTATATGGACAAGGAGGGGGAAAGCTCAAATTAAGCACTGAATTGGATTTTAAGAAAAATTAGTTCTCTTTCTTCATCCTTTTCTCTTGATTAATAACGAGCATTTATGGAATACCTGTAAGTACCAGGCATTGTGCTGAGCACTTCTCTTAGATTAATTCATCCTCCCAGTGCCCCTCTAATGGAGATGGTCTTGCTATCCCACCTTCCACAATGAATGAAAGGTTAGTGGTGCAGTGCTCCTGTTTCAGGTCACTCAGGTCCTCTGAGATCCTCATTCACAGGCTTCCTTGTTTACAGGAGGTGCATGTTGGTCTATCAAAAGTGGAACAAAGAGTGAAGGCTTCTGAACCAAATCACTTTATTACACACTTTCTGAATTGTGCTTGAAATGAAAGTATCTAGCTGCAGATTCATGTGGCCGCAGTTTAATAGCAGCTGTGGTTGATGGCGTGAGCAGCATTCAGAGAAGGAAATTACCTTCCAAGCTTATTTCACGGGCTTATATCAAGCAGATCCTCACATCTCATCCTGAACCTTTTCTGTGGGGCAAAGGAAAAGGGCTGCATCTATACTGCCTTCATTTGCACAGACCAGGAGGGGAAGGTGCAAATGAGAGTCCCAATCTTACCCAAAACCACTGAAGCTTTGCCACTACTGAATTTAACACCCATGGAGTCAAAGAGGTGGCTCACACTCCATCTGGCATATGGTGCCCTCTGTTGTGCCTTTTGAAATTCTGCGGGTGGGAGGGGAAGCAATTTGTAGGGTTGGTTGATATTTTTCTTTTACGCAAATGCACCACTGTTGGAAAACTCTGTCTGCTTTTCATTAAATCTGAAATTCCCCAAAGGCAAAAGGCCACACCTCCCTTCTTTACTGTGCATGATGCCCAGCACATTATGGATGGTTAATAAATGTCACATCATTTTCACGTTGCATTGACTAAGAATGACATTTTCCCAGGAGTCTTGCTTGCTTTAGCAAATCTCACAAAGTGTATACATTTCCCAAGAAAGAGGCACTGTTGAAGGCTGGTATTCCTTACTTGAATCTCTTCCCCAAATTCCCATTAATACTTCATTCACCTTTTCCCTGGGCCAATGGACTTCCCCCTGCTGCCCATCTGTTTTACTCTCTTTCCCACTCCCGTCTGCAGAATTTACATGTGTCTCTAACACCCTATTCTGTACACTCCCATCCCCAAAATGGCAGCCCCTCTATTCTATATAAACTTATGATGTTTTGGGGGAAAACTTTTCAAGGCTTATGAACTTGGCTCTTCCTTATAAGGGCATTTTTAGGAGAAAATTTTTGTTTTCATAAGAATTTTTATACCTTTTGTTTCCAGGAAATTTTTTAAAAAATGAATTATAAAATAAAAAGGGTAGTAAATAAAATAGTCAAGAGCAAGGATCTTGTTTTATTTATTTTTGTACTCTAGTTCATGACACATGTAAGGTAGTCAATGAATGCTCACAAGAATGGTAAGTATTCCTACTTTCTCTCAATTATTTCCAAAAGCAATTCAACAGTAAGACTTCTATATAACATGTGAGGTAGAACAATCATGACATCTTGATATTCCTTGTCAAATTGCCCCAGTAGAGTACTAAATATGAGATATGATGAGGATTTCCTTTCCTTTTGTTAGTTAATCCTCACCCAAGGATATTTTTTTCATTGATATATTTTTTAGAGACAGTGGAAGGGAGAGGGAAAGACAGAGAAATGCAACCTGACCAGGGCCAGGGATCAAGCCTGCAATCGAGGTATGTGCCCTTGACCAGAATTGAACCTAGGCCCCTTCAGTCTGCAGGTCAATGCTCTATCCACTGAGCCAAACCAGCTAGAGCAATTAGGACTTTCTCTTACACATACAAAATAAAACAAAACTCAAAAGGGAAGAATATGATTCTCATTTATACTTTGAATGCTTGAGCTTAGATTGAAGACTCAAACTCTAAAATGTCAGCAATGATTTTATGCATTTTCCTGCTTCACAGAACAAAAATGGTGTGTTGGGAAGGTTATTTCAAATATTAGAGAATAGAGGGCATCTCTAGGCATTTAGAGTAAGAATGCAGCCGGGATTTCTGACAGAACTTTTGCAGACTCCTAGTTCTATTCTCCCTTATTTTCCTGACAAGTCTAAAGGCCTCCATATTTTTCAGAGTTTGAAAGAAATTGATCTGTATGGAAATATGCACACACACCCAATACTACTCTCGTGTCTAAAAAGAGAAGCTTGTATCAATCAGGGCCAAATGTCAGTTTTCAAAAATGTATAAAAATGAAATATCCAGAGAGGCAGAAAGTGTTCATAGCTATGACTCAGAACCAATTTCGAAATACCCTATTTCCTGTAGCAAGAATTGTATTCACTAGGATTTGGGACTTTCTCCATTTTTTTCTAAGTTCCTCTTCTGTAAAAAGTTGTTTCTGCAAAATCTGCTTACCACTATTGAGAATACTAAGTTCCAAGAAAGCAAAATAACTTTTTTCATTCATCTATTCATTCCCTTCACTGTTTTTGAAGTTTTCTCTTGTTGTCAAAAACTAAGCACTCTAGATTCTGGAGACTTCAACACATTGTAGTGCCATTTGTGTTTGTTTGTTTTTTGTTTTTGTTTTTAATTGATTTCAGAGAGGAAGGGAAAGAGAGAGAGAGAGAAACATCAATGATGAGAGAGAGAGAGAGAGAAAGAGAGAGAGAGACATCAATGATGAGAGAGAATCATTGATTGGCTGCCTCCTGCCTGTGCTCTCCTGGGTATTGAGCTGCAACTGGGGCATGTGCTCTGATTAGGAACTAAACCTGTGACCTCTTGGTTCCTGGACTGACACTCAACCACTGAGCCACGCTGGCTGGCCAGGCTTGTAGCTCCTTGTAACAAAATTACAAATCATTTAAATGTAAACTTGTAATTATTGTATGAATAAACTGAATTTTTCTATGTGTTACATAAAACATGAAATTTTATAAGTGGAACAAATTATAAATACTATAATAGATTTAATTATAAAATTATATTGTTACTTAATAATTAATAATCATTGTCTAATTTAACATTAAATTATAAATATGCATTTTATAATACTATGTATAATATGTACTTATTATATTACTAGAGGCCCGATGCACAGAATTCGTGCAAGAGTAGGCCTTCCTTCCCCCAGCACTGGCTTCCCTCCGGCACCCAGGACCCAGGACCTGGGCTTCCCTCGCAACCGGGATTCATCAGGAAGGATGTCCAGTCTAATTAGCATATTATACTTTTATTATTATAGATAGGATATATTATGGGTATCAAATTTTACATAATAATAGTGGTCAGAGTGCTTAATTCCTCATCATATATTCTACCCTAAACACTTCCCCCAAGCCAACCAGAGCCAGCCCGTTCCCTTTGTCCATAATGATTTAAGAAAAGACAGTGGTTCAATGTTGGCCAATGACATGTGAGGGAAAGCCTATTAGGAAGGTTTTCTTGCTCCCAAAAAAGACACCGAAACAAAGACTGTCTTTCATGCACCTGGCACTGCTGTAACCGCCTTGTGACCACTTATGCCACTTTTTATAGTACATACATTCATTTGGTTCTTTTTTGTGCAAGGAACTGCTCTAAGTATGAACTCATCCAGTCTTCACAATATCCATACAGGTATGTAATTACCCTCATCCTTTAGGCAAGGACATTGAGGCACCGAAAGTCTAAGGCGATCTCACCAGTAAGTGGCAAAGCTAGAAACTGAATCCAGGCAGCCCAGCTTCAGCGTACATTCTCTTAGCCAAGAGGAAGCTACACAACTTCTCCATGAAAGCTGCTCTTAGCCTCCAGTATGTGTTCCCTTCCTTAATGTGTACTCCTTGCTGGTGGTCACCAAACCTTTAAACTAAAGAAAGGGAGGAAGGCCCTGAACTGTTTGGCTCAGTGGATAGAGTGTTAACCTGTGGACTGAAGGGTCCCGGGTTTGATTCTGGTCAATGGCACATGCCCAGGTTGTGGGCTTGATCCCCTGTAGGGGGCGTGCAGGAGGCCGCAGATCAATGATTCTCTCTCATCATTCATGTTTCTCTCTCTCTCTCCCTCTCCCTTCCTCTCTGAAATAAATAAAAATATATTTTTTTAAAAATAAAGGAAGAAGGGAGGGAAGGAAGAAGGGAAGGAAAGAAAATAGACTCTTTAGATATTCCTTAAGCAAATTATGGCCTGGATGCAGAACAGAGAATACAGAAGTGAAGGCAGTAAGGATAGAAGGTAGGAAGGATCAGAGAGCACAAAGAAAGCACTGAGGCAACACCAAACCAGAGATATGAGGCTTGAGGAAGGGAGAGAAAAGAGAGAATAGTCAGCAGTTAATGACAGCCATGGTTGAGTGCAGACCCATTATATTACCTGACCCCTCATATATATAACTTTATAGGTTTTATAATCCACATGCCCTGTAAAGAAGGTATTATTTCCAGTCCCATTTCACAGATGAGCAAAGCGAGGCTTATAGACACTGGGCATCTTGCTGATAAAGGGCTAAGCCAGCATGTGAACTGAAACTATTCAATTCTAAAGCCTTGCTTCCTAACCACCCACCATTCTGAACATCAATGGCACCAACAGGCAATGTGAGAGAGAGAAAGAGACTCCAGTTCACAATTGTGTTGAGGACCCTGGTCTTCCCTCAAAACCCATGGCTAGGACATCTTTCCCATTCCCAGGGAGCCTCCAAAGGAACAACTCAGATCTTTCAAGCAAAGTTTCCAAGTTCATCTGTTTTAACTTGCTTGGAGCTGCTAGCAGAGGAATAACTCTTTCCCACCCTACCCCACAACCAAACACTGGAAACAACCTGATGTCTTCATGCTGCCGTAACAAGAAAATGGCCGAGGAAATATTTTTCTTTAATTTTTCCAAAAATAAAAACAAAACACACACAGCTTTAATCGATTTGTAGGAAACCCAAATAGTTGCCCTCCTTCTCCCTCCCCAAACTCTTACCAGGATGTGTACGTGAGTGAAAACCAGGGAAGGCAGGGGTAGGATGGGGGCTGGGAATTATATTTAAAACTAGAGGCCCGATGCACAAAGAATCATGCAAGAATGGGCCTTCCTTCCCCTGGCTGCTGGCAATGCCTTTGCTCCCAGCCAGAGCTGCCTTCCTGCCTTCCCATGCTGCCCAGAGGCCCAAGTGGCTGGGGCAGTGTGGAATGCCTGTATCCCGCCCCAGCGGCTCGGCGCCTATGTATGCAAATTGACCCACCATCTTTTGTTGGGTTGATTTGCATACTTACTCCTGATCGGCTGGTGGGTGTTGTGAAGGTATGGTCAATTTGCATCTTTCTCTTTTATTATTGTAGATGGTTGAAAATTCAGGGCTCAAGTGTCCAATCTACACATATTTTGAAATAATGAAATATAAGACCCTGTATAAGCAACTGTTGAGTTAATCCACATACATCTATAATTATTGATTTTTTTTTGTCCCATCAAAACTTTGGGATGCTCTGAGGAAGAACATGTCTGTGTGCTTCTCAGTCATGGGCTTAGTGGAAAGAACCATGGGGACTCAGGTGAAGTTGAATCACAGTTGAACATGCCACTCAGCCTGGTCAGCTTCAGTCCTCTCATTTGCAAATGACAGGTAATTCGCAACTCAAAGGACTTCTGGGAGAATGAAGGGAACTAATTAGTGGGAAACTGCCTAGCACAGAAAGGATGCTTAATGGTTTCTTCCACATGAAAATGGAAAAAAAACAAACACACACACACAAACAAAAACATAGTCACATGGGAATGTGGTGTTGAACCAATTTTTACTGATGAGCAAGAAAGACTAGGCACGGAGCATATGACCTAACAATGAGAAGTTCTTGATGGGGGAAAAGTGAAACACTGTTGTCAAGAGAGATTGTGACAATCACTTTGGCATTTATAATGTTAAAAACCCGGAAACACCCTCCAATTGTTTAAAAGAAGGTGGTGGCCGGAGAACTCCCCTTCTTGGGTCTCAGGAGCCCTGCCTACTTGTTTTTCTGCAAATCCCCTGCAAAGTGACTCTGCCTGAGGATCGCTTTTGCATCTACTTCTCTGCATGCCATTTGGCATGAAATTCTTACACAATCAGAAATACCAATTCCATTAGGATTTGCAAAGCCATGTAAACAACCCCCCACCCCCTTCCACCACCACCACCACCACCACTAAAAGATGCCAATGGCTTTGAACATTTCAAAGAAATCCCACTGAGGCACCGAATCAGACCCTCACTCCCTGCCTCTAATTTATCTGCCCAGGGTCAGTCCCTGGCCTGGTGTTGTACCCTTTCCATCTAGAGATGTTTGGGAGAGGTGCTGCTGAAAGGACAGCCTCACGCTGGGCTCCTTGAGTCCTTCCCCACAGGAAATGGTGGAAATTCCTGGCATTCTTATCGGAGAAAGGGGTGAACTCCTCCGCTGGTGTCAGTCTTGAAGGGCTGTGGGTGAGGAATGCCTGCCTCTCTCCTTTGTAGTTGGAGGTGGATAACTTCAAAGCGGCGCCTTCTCCAAACCCAGAGAAGAAGCCGGCCTTCTGGGACGGGCCCCAGGAGGGGAGAGACAGGCAGCCTGGTCCCCAAGCCCAAACAACCACAAGCGGAGGCATCCAAGTGTTTATCTTGAGCAGCTTCCCAAAGACAGTTCAGCATCCTCTCCGTAAACTCTTCAATCCTCTCTGCTCTGAAAGCAGAGACTCACCATGTGCCGAACAAAGGACCCTTCTTTCTGGCTACTGGGCTAAGCATAGCTGTGCTGCTGCTACTTCTCAGAAGCCCAAGTAGTCCTCTACACTGGGACACTGGGACAGACATTCAGTTCCTCTAAACTAGGGGTGTCGAACTCAATCAGAGAAGGGGCCAAAATCTAAAATCCAGCCTAAATCGCGGGCCGAATGGTTTACTGAACAGTCATAAACTGACAATGTCATAAACTGACAGCGGAGTGCAGTGATGACAGCGCGGTGCGGGCCACATTGCAAGGCCTGGCGGGCTGGATTTGGCCCGCGGGCCTTGTGTTTGACACATGTGCTCTAAACCTTTAGGCAAGAAACAGCTCAATGATTTCATCTTTGTCACTGGTTTGGAGAATGGGTTTGGAAGGAGGGGATAAAAGGTAAGGGGTGTGTGTGTGTGTGTGTGTGTGTGTGTGTGTGTGTTGCAGGGGGTGGAGGCGGGGGGGGGGGGCGTTCTGGAACAGGGCTGGGCTCTACTCAATACAGATATCTCAGGCTACTTCCAGATGCCCAGCACTATGCAGGCTAAACTATTAAAAAATATATTCTTATTAATCTGAAACTATTATCCAAGGGAAGAAAGGGAAAAGAAAAAGCCCAGTTTGTTTGACACTATTGGTTCAGGGAGGCCTGTGAAGTTGTGAATAAACAAAACTATTCAAGGATACACTTAGAAAAAGGCATTGGAGACCCTTTTTGGGCTATAGCCCCTAAATAATTTTTCAGTAGTCCCCTTACAATTTTTCCACTTCGTTTTTACAAAAGACGAATTCTACTCCATACAGAATACTTCCTTTTACTTGTTGCTATTTCACAGTTTGCAGTTTTTCAGATTATTTTTCTCTCATAGCTATAAATACTCCCTATAGCTGAGCCCCAAGGAAGCAACTGTGTCAAACACAAACAACAAATGTCTCCAGCTGCTCACATCTGCCCATGATTGTCACAGACGGAACCAAGTATGTCCTGCTCCTCCATCGTTAGTTACAACTCTGGACCTCCTATTCTTTTCCCAAGATAACAAACGAAACCAAGACCCTCAAGCAACCAAGGAAACAAAGGTGGCCTGTCCCCACCCCATCGGCACAGAAAGGGGCAAGGCCGACTCCAGAGGGAGGGCTCAGGACATCCAGGGTGGCGCTTGTCATTATAACAGCGCTGCCCACCACGGGGCTGGGGCAGACAGCCACTGTCCCCGGCCTCCTTGCCTCTCTCAGTTCGTAGCAGTAAAGCAGGGAGTGTGATGGAACAAGAACCATGAGGCTGCCGGAAATAGAAGGTTCCAGGGACCTACTGAATCCCAGACACCATGTTCAAGCAGCAGGATCAAACAGTTGGAGAGGGACGAGCCTAATATCAGGATAATGGGCAACGCTTATGGGATGCCACACGTGCCAGGCCCTGTACTGATCCAGGATCACCCTTAATTCCACAACACCCAAAGGGATAGGCCTATTATGGACCCACATTTTACAAGCGAGGAAATAGACTCTACAATTTTATGTGTTTTTTAATTTTTTATTATTTTCATTATTTTTTAAAATAATTATTTATTGTTGAAAGTATTACATATTTCTCCCCTTTCTCCCCCCACCCTATTAACCCTCTCCAGCCCGATTCTCCTCCCTGGCCCTACCCCTTAGGCCCTCACCACCCTGTTGCCTGTGTCCACCGGCCATGCATACATGCATGTAAGGTCCTTGGTTGATTACCTCCCACCCACCCTCCCCCACCTTCCTTCCAGAGATTCCACACGGAGGCTTTACAATTTTAAACAACAATGTTTAAACAAGGTCAGAGTTGATGAGTGCTGGAACTCAAATCCAAAAACACATCCCTGGTTCCCGCATCCACACAGCATCCACTGTCCCCCTGCCCCCACCCCCACCCCGCCCCCAGAAAAGATGAAAAGCAGCCATCAAGTGGGAGAGATACACCTGGCCTTTGGTAAAATAAACGGGATACCCAAATGTGGACCTGGGTTGTTATCATCATTCCCAAGAGGATTAAAGGGCAGGATCTGGAGCGCACCCCTCTGTCCACATGTCTCCCCTTCTCCTGTGGGGTTTTGGTGCACTTATTCCTTGGAATGGAAACCACATTTTATTTTATTTTAACTTGAATGTATTCATGTTAATCACAGGACTAATCAGAAGGTTTCAGAAGACATTTGGACCAATTTATCACAAATTCCAGTCTTATAAATGTGTGTTTATCCCTCAGCACAGGAACGAATCCTCTTCCCCCTCCAGCTAACTGTAACAGTAAGGCCTCCCAGAGCCGTGTGTGCTGTGTTTGAAGACTACAGTAACTGGGAAATAAGCAGAAGGATGTCATGGTAGTATATATCATGTTCTATTTATAGAACATAGAAACTAATATACTGGCACCTCGTGTTCCAGAGGATGATCTCGGCCACACTGTAACTATAGCTATATCCCAAATTAATTAGCTCTGCATACTGAGGCCAAGAAACGCTGATCCTCAGAGCCTGATTAAATGTTGAAAATGCTCACTTCATTAACCTTTCAGAATTTCCTTCATCAAAGCTTTGGTCAGTGGAGAAAATAAATGGCAAACCCATCAGATTTAACTCTATCTCTTCTTCAGACACATGACACATAGAATGGCTGAAGAAAAAGAGAAGACCTGGTTAAGACCAAAGTGCAACAATGAATCCCAGAATAGTCAAGGGATGACTGTCCTTGTCTATATATGACCACACCGCACTAGATCACTGGAGATGACCTCTTTTGCTCTTTATTGTAATACTAGAGGGCAGGTTACATGAAAT
Source organism: Pipistrellus hanaki (assembly GCF_964339955.1). Classification (NCBI taxonomy): domain Eukaryota; kingdom Metazoa; phylum Chordata; class Mammalia; order Chiroptera; family Vespertilionidae; genus Pipistrellus; species Pipistrellus hanaki. The sequence continues at coordinate 55,561,057 of NC_140508.1, forward strand.
TCGCACACAGGTAGGGTCCCTAGGCCTGGCCAGCGATCAGGGCCAATTGAGGCCATCCGGCTGCTGGCTGGGGTCTTCCTTCATTCCGCTCCTCCCCCTGATGGTTAGCACACGTCATAGGGAGCAATTGAACTCCTGGTCTCTCCATTGGACTCCTGAGGGGACACTTTGCATATCAGCCTTTTATATAAATAGATTGCATTGAATTTGAAGAAACACGTTTTATCATTTTATTAATTTGAGAGAGAGAGCCGAAACCGGTTTGGCTCAATGGATAGAGTGTCGGCTTGGGGACTGAAAGGTCCCAAGTTCGATTCCGGTCAAGGGCATGTACCTTGGTTGCGGGTATATCCCCAGTAGGGGGTGTGCAAGAGGCAGCTGATCGATGACTCTCTCTCATCGATGTTTCTAACTCTCTATCTCTTTCCCTTCCTCTCTGTACAAAATCAATAAAAAATATATTAATTTGAGAGAGAGAGAGGAAGGGAGAAAGAGAGAGAGAAATATCAATAAATGTATTCATATTAATCATAGGACTGCTACCTTCAGTGAACCCTCCATCAGAAAGCAGAACACAGGGTACCTATCCAGAAATATGTAATTGTGTAGACACAGAGCTGTGAGCTGTGGAGGAAGGCAGGGGGCACCGAGCACAAGCCACTCTGCCAGCACATGAATGGGAGAGCTATGGGCTTGGCACCTCTGTGCTCCCATTTTAAAGCCCTAGCTTTCCCCAGAAAGAAATGCAGAAGTGTGTGTCCAGAAGGAAAAACGCTAAAGCAGTGAGGGAGCCAGAGCAGCTGGGGGTTGTTAACTTTTATCAAAGTCCAGCAAGGATGTTTTTTAAGCAACAGGAAGTAGATTTGTTCTCTTTCATATTCTCTGTGTGTGTGTGTGTGTGTGTGTGTGTGTGTGTGTCTTTCTCTGTGTGTATGTCTCCTTCTCTCTCTCTCTCTCTCTCTCTCTCTCACACACACACACACACACACACACACACACACACACACACACTCCTTTTCTCCTCTAACCTTCTTCATTTCCTTTAGCCAACGCACAGAAACAAGCTGGACAGAAAACCTCTGTTCCCTTGAACTACCTTTAGAATTTGCAATGTTCGCTGGCAGTTCCTAGCCAAACTATGAGAAGCCTGGTCAGAGAGAGAAGAGCCCTCTGCATCAGCAGATTCTGAGGCAGAGGAGCGTTTATTAGTCCCCCAGAGCTGCCTCAACAGATTACCACAATGTGGCATCTTAGAAGAACACGAGTGTTTTCTCTTAGAATTCTAGGGGCCACGGTCTGAAATAGCTTCAGTTGGCTGAAATGAAGGTGTTGGCAGGGCTGTGCTCTCTCCAGAGGCTCCGGACAGAAAATCCATTTCCTGGCCTTTTCCAGCTCCACCTGTGTACTTCACCACTTCAGCCAGGGGCCGTCTGCGCTCCTTGGCTGATGGCACCGTCCCCCACCTTCAGAGGACATTACTCCAATCTCTGCTTTCATCACCATACGCCTTCTCCTAGGTAGTCAAATCTCCCTCTCGCTTACAAGGACACTTGGATTGCACCAGTAGCCCATGATAACCTCCCCATCCCCAGTTCTTTAACTTGATCATATTGCAAAGCACGAGCTGCCATACGAGTAGCATTCAGGTTTCAGGAATTAGGGGTGGACATTTTTGGGACCATAATCCAGCCTACCAGAGAGCACATGTGTTTAGTTGGATTTATCAAAAAAGCCTTCTCACTATCTACTAACATTGACTGAGTTATGAGCATGGGGCCTGAGGAAAAAGGGGAGATATTTTCTAAAAATCAATACAGAAATTCCATGTATGTTTGCTCCTGTCTTGTCACTGGCTTACCTGTCCCACCATGTTTTGCCTTTTACACCATCTGGTTTGTACCCATCGAACCCCATAAGCGTTCCTGAGCACAGCTCCTGCTCCACTGCCCTCGGTGTTGTGAGAAATCATCCACCTGTTACACAGAAACTCAACTTCCAACCAACACTGGGCCTCAGAACCACGCACGCTCGTGTGTCAAGGGTCCAGCAATGGCCTTGCTGTACCCCAGATCAACCACAGAGAAGGAGAAGACTGTGTCGGAACTCACCAAACCTCTTGTAACCGAAGGACTGCATCTCCTCCTCCTCTGCAAAGTCGTCTGCAGGAGAAGAAAAAACACAGTGTTAAGCCTGGTGCGGCCCAGAAGTGCGGGGTCAGGGCAGGACTCATCTGTGTGACCCCCTTCTGCTCCCCCTCCGCTTCATCACAGTGGCTTTCCCTCTGCTCCTAGAACACATCACATCTTCCTCCTGTTTCTTTCTTTCTTTTTTCTTAAATATATTTTATTGATTTTTTACAGAGAGGAGGAGAGAGGGATAGAGAGCTAGAAATGTCGATGAGAGAGAAACATCGACCAGCTGCCTCTTGCATACCCCCTACCAGGGATGTACCCGCAACCAATGTATATGCCCTTGACCGGAATCGAACCTGGGACCTTTCAGTCCGCAGACCGACGCTCTACCATTGAGCCAAATCGGTTTCAGCTTCCTCCTGTTTCTTATGCAACTCTCATTCTAATTTGGCTCTCAACTATATGATGACACTTCTGAGATGCCTTTCCCAACTATCACTCCGCCCCTCCATCACACCATCCTATCTTAATATTACTCTGATATCCTCATTTGTGTATGTGTGTGTGTGTGTGTGAGAGAGAGAGAGAGAGAAAGAGAGTCCTGTGAGCAAAAACTTTTTCTGTCTTGCTTCAAGAATGAATCCCCTGTACTTATAATGGTGCCTGCCACAGACCAGGGGCTTAAACAAATTTTGTTGAATGAATGACTAAATAATTAACTATCCGAAGAGTTAAGTTATATTCACAGGATTGAGCCCACAGCCTTCCCTTTCAGATGCTGGCGGGGCTCTGTGGTCATCTCTTCCACCAACCATGGCATCTCTGGAGCCCAGCCGCATTCCTGCAATGACAACCAAGTCCTTCCTCACTCCTTTCCCATTGGATAACTGGGACTGACAAATGGTTTCCCAGTAAATGCATTTCAAAAGATAGACTGGCTGTGGGAATTCCTAAATTCAGAGCCAAATGAGGAAGTGAGAGAGATGTTATGCCAGCTGAGCTTTCTACCAAAGAAGCCTAAATCCCCTTTCTAATATGAACATGATGTGATTCCTTCTCACATCAATAAGAAACGTCTCATTGTCTAGTTCTACCAGGTGTAGGTGCTGGCAACTAACTGTGAAATTATAGGTCACTTTTTAAAATATATATATATATTTTATTGATTTTTTTACCAAGAGGAAGGGAGAGGGATAGAGAGTTCGAAACATCGATGAGAGAATCATTGATCAGCTGCCTCTTGCACACCCCCTATTGGGGATGTGCCCGCAACCAAGGTACATGCCCTTGATCGGAATCAAACCTGGGACCTTTCAGTCTGCAGGCCGAAGCTCTATCCACTGAGCCAAACCGGTTTCGGCTAAAAGTCACTTTTGATGACAAACAAAGGTGTTAAGACCAGGCCTTTCCAGTTATTCTGGAATTGGTCGCCATTACTGCACCAGCACCCAGCTTTCTCCCCACATGCAATTCAGTTCAAAAGCATTGATTCAGCATTTACTGGGAACCAGAGGCTGCCAGGCTGTGGGGCTTCAGAAGGGAGTGAGACATGGTCCCTTCCATCAAGAAGCCGAAGGCTTTCAAGGAAGAGAGGCTCATAGGGAGAAAATAAAGCCTCTGTGATTATCTTTTCAGCCCCCAAACAGGTCATAGGACCTGGCTATATTAAGATAAGATGGTGTGATGGTGTGATGGCGAGGTTGTGGAGAAACCAAAGCTGTATGAGATCTGTAATACAATGTGGTGAACCTCAGAACACTGGTTTGCTATAAAGTGCTATGAAAACACATGTAAGAGAGCAATTAACTTCTAACAAAGAATGGAGAAGTGTGATATCTTTGAGTTTTACCTTTGCTTCCTTATCAGAGAGCTGGGGTGAGATGTTGGAATTTGGAAGGCCAGGTGTTCATAATTAAAGCAGTCTTCTGATGTTCAAGATTAAAACCTTAGTTCTTCCCACAGGGAAGAGCAGGCTTACAACCAAGAGAGCAGCACCTTTCTCACTGACCCAGGAATTGGTTAGTTCCACACATACATAGTAATCCCCTACTTTACTGAGTAATCCCATCCTATTAATGGCTGAGCAGCTGGGTCTAGTCTCAGTTACAGAGAAATCCTTATCTGCTGCTTCTGCTTAGAAAGCCATGCATTTACTCATTCACTCCTTCATTCATTCCACAAATGCTTACAGCCTAGGGGAGTGGATGAGACAGGAACATCAGGGAAAGACGATGCCACCCACACGTCAGCTTCCCCTGCCAGCGCCAGCCCCTCCGCCCGGTGCCAAGTCTGCAAAAGAACCTCCTCACACGCAAACCGTGTGGGCCGAGGAGGCACCGCTGAAGATTTCACAGGGGAAACAAAGGAGCAGTTTGTGCTGCATCCCCAATAAAAATAGCAGGGAATTTCCCATCGGACGTTTCTGTTCTCTTCCAAAGCTTCTTTTCCGCAGGCCCACCATTCGTTTTTGTTTGTTTGTTTGTTTTCTTTTTCCTCTCTGATCCTTTTCCCATGCAGCCTTTAGTCTGACTGACTCCTCTCTCCTTCCTGAAGTTTCCCTGGGAACTTCAAATGTCTCATACTTTTGCTATTAAAGCATTCCTGCTCTGCCTTCCAAATGAACATGCCCAAACTCATTAGGGGGTTCAGGAAAACAAAGGCTTTGCAGAGGACCCCCTAAGAGAACGAGAGTGGGATCTTCTGTTTCTTGTCTTAATCCTCATCCCAAAAGAATTAGGAATTCTCATGGCAGCCACTAAAAGAATACAGATTTCTATCTCATCCAACTCTAAAATTAGATAGAAAATTACATGAAGACATAAGGGCTACAAGTAAAGCACCACAAATAATGTCTAACGGGGGTTATTGGGAAGGTCTCATGGAGAAGTGCCTTAAATCAGTTTTTCTTAATATTTTTCTTAGGAGTGAAGAAGAGAATTGGGAAACACTGCACATTATATCCATTTTTTTTTTTTTAGAAATTCATAATGGATTTTGAAATATTAGAAACTCTGAGAAGTGCTGAGAAAGATTTAAAAAAAAAAAAAAACTTGTTTGTTTTACTCCATGCTTTCAATATCCTTAAAAGCGGTAGAGTTGGGCAGATAACACTTGGTATAAAAGTTCATCGGTATAGGTGTCCCCGAGATCCTTGCTGCCAAATTCTCCCAGCTGTTCAGGTGATAAACAGCCAGGTCAGGCTGGTGATGGAGTCGGGCATTTAGGGAATTGAGAAGGAGGGAGAGGCAAGAGCTGATGGGGCTTGTGATGTGTGGAGAACCCTCTTCAGGCTACAAGAGCCACAGGAGGGAGAATTCGAGGTCAGGCATTCCTAATGTCTGGGCATTTTACACTGAGTAGCCAGAGTATTATGATCTCTGAATATTAGAGGCCTGGTGCATGAATTTGTGCATGGGTGGGGTCTGGCCAGCCTGGCTAGGGGGAGGGGACCTGGGGGGTTGGCTGGCCTGCCTGCTGGTTGAACTCCTGGTAGAGGGGACAATTTGCATAACAGCCTTTTATAGGATATACACTGAATGGCCAAATTGTTATGCATTCAAAGATCATAGTAATCTGGCCACTCAGTGAAAAGGCAAAAGGCAATGATAGGGCTCACAATGGCTGACAGGTCTGAAGAAGACAAACAGCCTAATATTCTGTGCAATGTTATTTTCTGTTCTCCACATCTTTTCCTCAACCTGTGTAGACCCAAGCTGCATGTGTCTCAGGTTGTCTTTATAGAATTGGGGGCCTGCAAAGGTGATATATCCAAATAAGAATATTTTCCCTAGAGAATATGCAGTCATTTTAGCCACTTGCCACTTTTCAAAATCTGTCTCTGACACAACCTATGCCACGTAACTCCTACATGAGCAAGGACTGGGCTAAGATTTAAGGCCTCTAAGTTGTGGAATGCTCAGAACTTGATCCCTGCTCTGATAGTTTGTCTGCAGGAAGGAGGTAAGCCTTACGTACTAAATAACGAAATGTGTGTGATTTGAGTTATATCTACAAGCTGGCACTTCCTTGGCTTCCACAGATGTACTTCAGCATTTTCACTTTAGTACCTATGAGCTATGGATTACCTATTTCAAAATGTGATTTTTATTTTATTGTGGGCCAAGCTGTGCAACATCCCTACGGTTAGACATCACCTCTCCTTCCCTCATACTTCCTTTCTACAGTGTGACAGCAGCGAACTGTCTGCCTTATACTTCAACTCTGTTTTTTACTCCACCAGATGGAAAGCCATTTGAAAACAGGAAACTTATCACATTGTAACCCTCAGCAACTAGTGCATTAGTGGGACATTACAGGCACTCAATAGCTGCAGAAAATTAAGCAGGTTAGAGTTATTCTATCTCTCCCACTAAGTGATGAATTCTTGATGGACAGAGATGAACTCTTTCTCTTTTTGCATGTCCATCATGTTTGGGGGAGATAAGAGAATGAATGTTTAGTCAACAATTACTGAAGACCAGGTACTTCTCATTCATTGTGTTTCTCTGTTTTACAGATGAGAAAACTGAGGCTCAGAGAAGTTACATAATTTGACCCAAGGTCTTACAGCTTGTGAGTAGCCAGTCCAAGACTAAAACCTAGCCTGTGGGTCTCTCCATGCGGTGGTGGTAATGACCACACAGACCCAAGAAACTAAACCCTTTACTAGCAACAGAGAAAGCTAAAAAACAATGGTTTATACCATAAAATTCTGAAAGATTACCACAGAATAAAAAATAAATAAACAAAAAGAGTGGTTTCACACTTCTCAACAGCAAACTGGAGCTAAAAGAAAATAAATCAGCGTCTTCAAAATGCCAAGGCTAAATTATTGCCAACATAGAAATATCTCAATTAAATGAATAAATAACAGAAAAAACTTTTCAGACTTACAGAGTCTCCAAAAATGTACCTCGCATGCACACTGTTTCCAGAAAGTTGTTGGAGAATGCATTCCATTAAAATAGGAACAAAACTAGAAAGGTGTGTGTTTGTGCATGTATATACCCTACCCTAATCTTAACCCTAATTTTGAGTAGGTCATAAGGTTCCAGAAAAAAAATTTCTTCAAGAAGATGAAAATGGGAGAATACCCAATGTGTTTGAACATAGTGCACAGCAATTTAAGAAAGCGATTTGGGATGAATGATGATATATATACATAAATATTTATTTACTAAACAAACAAAATAAGAGGATTATTAATGCCAGGGGAAACAAAGTTACACAAGAAAGAAGTACAAGTCTGCGGAGAATAGCATTTACATCATTGTAATAAGGCAAACACTGAATATTGAGCCAATCAAAATTGGGACATAATTATATTGGGACGATGGAGAGCAACAGGTTTCCATTAGATGGAGAAATTCTCATCTGCTCTAAAGGGAAGTCAATATATAATGCCTAAAACTAAAATAACAATAAGAAAGCGTACCAGAAGCACATCACTTATGGGTCATGATATGGGTCCTGGGAGAATGTCTGCATAAAGGGCTACTGACAATTATTCCCATCCCTCTATCTGGAAGCCCACTTCCACGCCCTTTCAATCTGGAAGGGCCTGAGACCTGCTTTGGCTGATAGAATGTGCCAGAGTGGGTGACCTTGGCGCCTACACCTTAGCGGCCTTCCAGTTTGTTTTCAGCCCTTGGCAGGCAGCGGTCATATGAATGGTCTGACTACCCTGCTTGGCTAGAGGCCACGTGGAGAGAGAGGATCCCTAGAGGACGAGGGACTGTTCAAAGGAGGAGATAAAGAGCAGCCATTCTGTCACCCCGCTGATGCTCCCTCCACCGGAGTGAGGCAGAGGCCAGCCGTCCTACTGAACCTGACCCGAGTCACAAAATCATGAAAAAATAATCAGCTGTTGTTTTAAGCCACAGGGTTGGGGATGGTTTATTAGGCATCAGTAGATAACGGGGGTGGGGTGGGGGTGGGGGGGAATAAGTAAATGTAAAAAATGTAAAAAAAAAAAAAAAAAACAAATGCCAAAAATGTTCTCAAGAGGTTGTCTCTGGGGAACCGTGGACGATGAAATGATGGAGGGCTGGGCAGGAAACTACTGTTTTTCATAGAAAATCTGTGATATTATTGGACTCTTTAAACTATGCACACCATCTCTAACTTTGATACAATATAAAGTAAAGCAAACCAACAAAGCCAGGAATATGAATGGAAGATAAAAGTCAGGTAGGCAAAGGAGAGCGCCCAGGCCCAACACATGCTGCTGAGCAGAAAAGGAATTCAGCCTGAGGCAACCAACAGAGGAGAAAGTCAGGACCTCTGGCCTTAAGTCCCAGGCACAAAGCAGGTTCTGACAAATGCCAAGTTGAACAGAACACGTTCAGACGTTTCGGAAGCCAAGGTGAAGGACCCTGGGCAGAGGTTGGACTGACTGCAGACCACTCTTCCAAGCTGAGCTCAGGGCTGCCATTCATGTGAGCATGACCGTCAGCTACTCTACCGTTTCTACCTTGATGCAGCTCCAGGTCTTATCTAGTCATCACTGTCCTAACAAAACAGTACAGTCCCGTCCACTGTCCAAATATATAACTGCTTCCATCCAGCCCGTGGACACACTCTGCTATGAGCATTCTTGCAAGCTGCCCCCCATCGGTCCCCACCACCACTACCTATTGTGGAAAGCCTCCTGGTGAGGAGGGGAGGAGGTGCTCCTGCATCCCCAGGGCCAAATGCTCAGTGCAATCTGGATCCCCGAGTCTACAGCCATGCTCCACAGGCCAGTGTCCCATTGACCCACTTTCAGGTGGTTGTCTGGGAGCTGTGGCCTCCACAATGTGTCACAGGATTGCTACACATTTCAGCTATCACTTCAGATGCTGCTATGCTATTTTGGAGGACTTCTCTCCTAAGGCCAGATGCTGATGTGATGCTAAAAGCTTGGGCTTTGGAACGGAAAGACCTGGGTTTGAAGAATGGGTGTACTTTGTACTGACAACATAAGCTCACATCTGCCTCTCAGTCTCCTATAAGGTGGGACTGATAATTCCCACCACACGTTGTTGGGATGGAAAAGTGAACTGGTAAACAGAAGCACCTGACAATAAATATGAGGGGGGTGGGTGTTGTTTTTTTAATAAGGTGGCAGAGGTAGCGATAGCAGCTGCTGTGCTTTAAAGTCCAAAATAAATATCCCAGGTCTTGAATGTTTGTGAAATACAGAATAGCTTTAGGTTTGCGTAGGGACTACTTTTTCAAAAGACACAAAGCTCCAGTCTGAGATTAACATTTGGGGGAGAGCAATAGCAGGGAGAGAAATATGTGGGGTGGGTTCAATTTGGGCTGTAGCTAATTGACACCAGAATGCTTATGTGATATTGAAGAAAATTTACCTCGATGTACCTGGGTCTGCAAAAACTGAAGACAGACATACTTTAAACTTGATTTAACCCTAAGAGCAGTACTGATAATACCAGTCCGGGTTGTACAGCTTTACAAATATAAAACCTCATGCTATCCCAGTGGCATCTCTGGGCTATAGATGTATTCTGCCAGTGAATGAGTCAGTGCATGTTATAAAATATCTGAGGTTCAGCATATTTTTTATAGGGCCTGTCTCCCATTCAACAGCTTCCTCCTACCCCATCCTAAGTGGATAAAGGAATCTGTAACCATTTAAATACTTGTAGATTATTTCAAATATTCCAAGGGACTTATTTTGATTACTCAACTACTTTCTGAGTTTCATGTTTTGCAATGGGATTACTTTTTGGGTGGTTGTTTTTTTTTTTTAGTAAAAATTATCCTATATAATAAAAGATGAGTTATGCAAATCAACCAAACAGCACAACGACCGGTCACTATGACACCAAGGGGCAGATGCTCAATGAAGGGGCTGTCCCCTGCTGATCAGTGTGCTCCCACAGGGGAGCACCGCTCAGCCAGAAGCCAGGCTCATGGCTGGCTAGTACAGCAGTGGTGGTGGGAGCTTCTCCCTCCTCCGCAGCAGTGCTAAGGATGTCTGACTTATGTCGGACATCCCCTGAGGGCACCCAGGCTGGGAGAGGGTGCAGTCTGGGCTGAGGGACACCCCTCCTCCGAGTGCACAAATTTTGAGCTCCAGGCCTTTAGTAAAGACATAAAATGACTCCATATTATGGCACAATTTATAATTGTGATGCTTGTAAAAATAGCAGATTTATTTATTTATTTATTTATTTATTTATTTATTTATTTATTTATTTTTAGGACAAAGAGATGTAGTATCTTTTTCCTTCAGTTATACTCCATCAAAACTGAGGAGGATTGTTTGTTACTTTTACTCCAAATTGGTAGTGGGGACTAAACCAAATTTCCCCTAGCAGCCAATTTCAACACTTAAAAACAAACAAATATGACACTCAAAACCTTGACCCCTACATCCATCATTCATGTGTAACTACAGGGAAAGTAATGGACCTCCCTTTCCTCAGTGAAGGACCTTCACATCCAATCATGCTGGTCAGGGTAATAACAAGAGAGTCAGGATGAGGACTTAAACACTCACCTCAAATTTTATAAGGGCCCTTGAAGGTTCATGGGTCATTTGGCAAGAAAAACTAATGCCATCCATTTCTCTGGAGGCACAAAAAAAAATAAGTGGCCTTTGTTTAAAAAAAAAACAAAACAACACACACAAAACTTACTGGTATACATCTGTTTTGTTTTGAAATCACTTAACTTTACATTTAGTTTATCCAAACAAATATGCCAAAGCAATATACTGTAATTAATTACAAATGATGGAACAAAATAGAGCTTGGCAGACAACATTTGAGAAAACTTTGAGTTGGATTTTCTCTCATTTCCCACGCTGAAATGTCATACTTGACAATTTCAGTGTAGCTCGGATGTACCACCTGCCTCTTTAATGACTATTAAGTGACTAGTAGAGTAATGTAGCCTGAACTATGAAATATAATTCAAGCCAATGAATCAGCTTAAATCTCCCCTCCAAATGAAGAGAACCCTATCTTCAGGCAGGTTGCCCTCTCTTCCTGGTCCCTCCAGCTACATTTGGCTTAAATCTCAAGTAGACATTTGACTTTTACGTTAGATTCCAGTTGTTTATGCATAAATCTTACCTTGCCTACCAGCCTGCAAGTTCCTTCAGAGGCTATTCACATAATAAACATTTGGAGATATTTAAATAACATCCTAGATAAAGAATAAATGAAAGCTTGTTAGGGCTTGGTGGCCCAATTATAAATGATAAATAAAATAGAAATGTGACAGGTTAATGGGAAATGCACAGTACCAACTAAAGAGACATGTTGCTCATTGGTTGAAAAAAACATACATAAATCTGTCCTAACACTTATCTAGAGACAAATTTGTCTTGTTTTAATTCCTTGATGTCATATCCTAACTGGATAAAAATGGACACTGGATTTGAGATACAAATCTATAAAAATATTATGTCATTATTAGTAGGCACCTGAATAATAGTGCTCCTGGAAAATTAATGCTCCTAGCTATATTAAATGTATTTACATATATTTATCAATGTTATACCACTGCTAGAGGCCTGGTGCATGAATTCATGCATGGGGGGGTTGGGAATGGCGGGACTGGGGGAGGTTGGTCGGGAGGCCTGGATCCGGCATTCAGGGCCAGGTGGCCAGGGAGGAGGAGCCACAGGAGCACACTGACCAGCAGGGGGCAGCTCCTGTGTTAAGCATCTGCCCCCTGGTGGTCAGTGCGAATCATAGCGACTGGTCTTTCATTTGTCGCTTAGGTTTTTTTTAATATATATATATATTATATATATATATATATATATATATATATATATATATATATATATATATATATATATATTATAACAAATGAGAGAATTGTACCGTTTCATTAGAGTAACAAATTGTACCGTTTCATTAGAGTAACAAATGGTAGGGCTGATTTTTTACTATATTAGAAGAAATGACAATAACACTAGTGATGGCAGCTGGAAATGGACCAATGTGACACTGTTCTCTGTTGAGCGCACAGCTCTTCCTGCCCCTGAGGTCAGTTTGAGCACATTTGTCATGTGAAAATTACTTTCATTTCAAAGCTGAGCTTTTGTTTTCATGGTAAACTTACCATAAATGGTTCATAATTGGCAATTATATTACTGCCTTAAGGAAGCAGCAGGTGATAATAACATTTTTACTACAACTGAAATGCCTTGAGTTCCCATTAAGAGCTAGATACCATTCTATGCTGAAACCGGTTTGGCTCAATGGATAGAGCGTCGGCTTGGGGACTGAAGGATCCCGGGTTCGATTCCGGTCAAGGGCATGTACCTTGGTTGCGGGCATATCCCCAGTAGGGGGTGTGCGAGAGGCGGCTGATCGATGACTCGCTCTCATCGATGTTTCTAACTCTCTATCTCTCCCCCTTCCTCTCTGTACAAAATTAATAAAATATATTTTTTTAAAAAAAGGAAAAAAAAAAAGAGCTAGATACCATTCTAAACAATTGATCTACACTAACCTATTTAATCCTCAAAAAGGTCTATCTGGTAGGTGCCATTATTCTTCCATTTGACAGATGAGGACTCTGGGGGTTAAGTAACTTGCCTGTGGTCGCCAGACCCTCTGGATTCAGGTCCACACTCTCTGCCATCACACTAAAACCATCAAATTCAACTCCTGGAATCAGTATATATAAGTGCACTTTATGAAATGGTTATATTTTAAAGTAATATTTTCAACTATAAAGTTGGACATTTATCTTTGAATAATAAACTGTTATATAAATATCAACTAGTTTCCTAACATTTCTATGTCACAAGGAAGTGACTGAGGCCCAAAGAAGTTTGGCTACTTCCACAGAACCAACAACAAATTAGTTTTTCATGCAGAATGTCAAAAGTCCAACTTAGGCTACTGAATATGACTTCATGTGATACTAAGTTATAGTCCCAAACCATTCAGGAAACACAGGGAGACATATTTAATATATCCAAGTACAATAAATTTATTAAATCTCCCGTATATTTTTAAGAGTGTTGATTGAATAATTATAGTAAATGCATGGGTTAAAAGAACTCTTAGCATATCTTTGGAATCTTAATTTGGGATTACTAGTTTATGCTTACATTGGCTTTCACTGCTCTATAATTACAAAGGTCCCTTAAGCAATTGGCAAGACCTTTTCAAGGTACTATGTTGGTTTGGGCTCTTCAAATATCATTCTCTTAAAGAAATCAAATAACTGCTGATGAAAAGTTACCTCCCTCAAGGTTTGAATGGCTGTTGTTTTAGAAACTTGATAGCAATAAAGATAGCACTTTCTATGAAGAGTGCCTAAACCTCCCTACCCCTTAAGATGTTTATATATTATATTTATTATAGTTATTATATTTATTATATTTATATTATATTATATTATATTATATTATATTATATTATATTATATTATATTATATTATACTACACTACACTACACTACACTATACTATACTATAGGCCCAGTGCACAAAATTCATGCACTTGGGGGAGAGGAGAATCCTTCAGCCCAGCCTGCACCCTCTCGCAGTCCAGGATCCCTAGGGCAGCGTTTTTCAACTAGTGTGCCGCGAGATGTTGCCTGGTGTGCCGTAGGTGCAGACAAGACAAGAATTTTATAATTTTTTGCTATTTTGTTTACTTAATATTTCATAATAAAGTAATTATAAAATACTTTCTTTGTGTTTATTTGATTCCTATTCAAGAGAATTACTTTATATATAGTCAATATAGGCACAGAGTTAAATTTTTTAACACTTTCTAATGGTGGTGTGCCTCGTGATTTTTTTCATGAAACAAGTGTGCCTTTGCCCAAAAAAGGTTGAAAAACACTGCCCTAGGGGAATGTCCAACTGATGGTTTAGTCCTGCTCCCCTGGCTGTCAGTTGACTTCCTTAGCACTGCTGCAGAAGCGAGAGAGAGGCTCCCGCCACCACTGCACTCACCAGCTGTGCTCCCAATGTCTCGCTGAGTGGTGCTCCCCCTGTGGAAGCTCACTGACCACCAGGGGCAGCTCCTGTGTTGATCATCTGTCCCCTGGTGGTCAGTGTGCGTCATGGCAACCCATCATTCTGCTGTTTGGTCTATTTGCAATATTAGCCTTTTATTATATAGGATTATTCTATTTTACTGGTAACCTACTGATGGTTACAGTCTGTTCTTAAAAATGGCACTTCTGACAATGTTTCCTATCTCACTGTAAACCTGTCAGCAAGAATCAGGGGCAGTTGTTAGAGTTGATGGCTTCAGTGGCCATCCACATTCATCCAATCAGCCATAAGCATAACCTCCCAGGAGATGAATGCTATGTCCAGCAGCAACCCTGGACTCTGCTTTATCTTTGCAAGAGCTCCCCACTAGAGAGTCTCCCCTGGTGGCTGGCTGAAGAGCACATCCATTTCTACAGGCCTCGGATGTCAGGTTCTTATAGATCTGCATCCAGACAGGAGGAGCTTCTCCATCTTGCTCACTCAGTACCTAGCAGAATGTGGCACATAGCAGATACTTCACTGTGTGCTGGTCAAGTGAACTATTAGGGTGTGGCTCAGAGGGGGACTAGGCTAGAGGTGTAACCTGTGGATTCTGGACTCAGACTGGCCGAGTTTGAATACCAATTTCCCTACTAACTAGTTAGGTGCCCTGAAACAGGTCACTCAGCCCCGCGGAGCCTAAGTTTTCCTATCTGTACAACAGAGGAAATAATACAGCCTGTCATGGCAAGTACTCAGTAATGTTAGCTATTATTAAAGGAAGAAAATAACAAGTGCAGATATTAAGTGGCCCATCAGTCATACCTCAAAAGTTGTTTGTAAGCACAAACTACTCTATAGATCAAACTCATCCCTGTTCCCTGCCTCAAGCCATAGACAGGAGCTCCAGACGTTGAGAGAGGCTGTGCCTTCGGAGGGGCAGACTAGCAAAAGATGGAAAGGGCAACCCCAGTCGGGTGGCTCAGCTGGTTGGAGCGTTGTTCTACGCATCAAAAAGGGTTGCGTGTTCAAATCCTGGTCAAGGCACATACCTAGGTTGTGGGTTCAGTCCCAGATTGGGACATGACATGTATGAGAGGCAACTGATCAATGTTTCTCTCTCTCTCTCTCTCTCTCTCTCTCTCTCTCTCTCTCTCTCTCTCTCTCTCTCTCTCATCTATAAATATATTCTCTAGTGAGAATTTTTTTTTTCTTAAGATGGAAAGGGTAGGACCAGCCTGGTGGAGCCTACCGCACAGGGGTAACAATGGGGGCAGCCACTCTTCATGGGATGATTACTTCAAAAACCTAGAATGCTATCTCCAGTCCCCACACTGTCTGACTTTTCACTCTGATTCAATCGCCTAAGCTCCAAAGCGTCCTCACCATGAACCGCCAGCAGGAAGGCCGGCTCTGCTGCCACTCTGGGCTTCCTCTTCCGGAGCCTCCCCTTCTTCCCACCGCGGGGAGCCCCGAGTGTCAGGGACTTGCCCCCCATGTTGGGATGACTCAAGGCAAAACATACCTTTTCTATCATAAAACTTAAATGTCGGTTTTGTCACTTAAAAACTAATACTTCAGGGGCCATTTGACTGGCTTGGGCAGTTGCATCAACTGTTTTGAAATAGTGTTTTAATGAGAATAAGCATTAATCAGAGAATGAGACCTAGTTATGATATGGCTTGGGAGCGATCACCTGCCGGCTTTCCCCTGGCACGCCCTTTTCGGTGGATGAGCCACACGGTGAGCGGGGGCATGGGAACCATCCTGAGAAACTGCACAGGAGACTGCAGAAAAGAATCTGTACTTTGCAGTAATTAAACCTCAGCTGAAGAATGTCAAGCATCCCCCAAACTAATGGAAAGTCAGAAGTATAATTAGGTTGTAATTGTAAGTGTACCTTCCAGAGGAAGGGCAGCCCCAATTCCCAATCAGTGGAGGGGGAAGGCCTCGCTGGGTCTTCCTTTCCCTTCAGAAAGCATGCGTCTTCCCGTGTTAAACGCAGTCAGCCTCACACACTTGTCAGCTGAGCCCAATTAAGTTAAGAAATCTTAAAGAGGCACTGCGGAAGGAGGAAGGGTGGGGAACTGGGTGAACAGATAAAGGGGTTCAGCGTTACAAATCGGTAGTTAGAGAACAGTCATGGGGATGTAAAGTGCAGCATAGAGAGTACAGTTAATAATCTATTTATATATAAAAAGCCAGCGACTGGAATGCCGTACAACTGGAATGACCCACTGTGGCCAGTCAACCTCCCCAGGTCTCTCCTCGTCAGCCAGCCCCACCCCTGATCGCCCCCCCCCCCCCCCCCGCTTCCCCAATAGGGGGTGGGGGCTGCCCGCCAACCTCCTGTAGCCCCTCCTCCCTGCCTGGCCCCACCCAGGATTGCCCCTCCCCCCTGATCAGGGGCTGTGTCAGTCGGCCAACTGCCCACAGCCCCTTCCCCTAGCCAGCTCCGACCCCGATTGGCCTCCCCACTCTGATCAGCCAACCACCCATGACCCCTCCTCCAGACCCCTGGCCCCGATCAGCCACACCAACCCCATTTGGGGGCGGGGCCAGCTGGCCCTACCCCCACTACTCTGATGGGCCCATGGCCCCTCCCCCCAGCCAGCTGTGCCCTCAATCATCCCACACACACCAATAGGGGGTGGGGCTGGCTGGCCAACCTCCCATGGCCCCTCCACCAGCCGCTGACCCCAATCAGGGTGGGACTTGCCGGCCAATCACCTGTGGCCCTCTCCCCAGCCAGCCTGGCCCTGATCAGGCCCCAATCAGGGCAGGCCAACCTCCCGCTGTCTCCTCCCAACAGGCCTGACCCAAATCTGCCCCAATTTTGGCCTGGCCGGCGGAACTCCACCCATGCATGAATTCGTGCACTGGGCCTCTAGTACTGTAATAACTATATACAGTGCCAAGTAGGTATTGGAAATATTGGGGGGGGGGGGGGGGAGGTCACTTTGTAAAGTGTATGATTATCTAATCTGTATGCTGTACACCTGGAACTAATAACGAATAATATTGAATATAAACTGAAATTTAAAAAAAAAAATTTTAAGAGACACTAGAAAAGCAAGGAGTCCCAAAACACAACAGGAAGTAGAAGTCTACTGCTTACTAGTGCATTTTAAAAGTATTATTGCCAAATAGTATTTCAGAGATTTTTGTACAAAAAGCACAAAAATAAGCAGCGGAACACTGTGTTTTGATGGCGCCAACCTCCTCCCTGTGTTAAATTATGACAGTGTTTTGGACTTCTGTGGTCCCATGTGCTGGTGGTTGTTTTCAGCCGTCTCTTAGGCAACAAGGGCTGCTGCACTGAAACTCACCAGCATTCCCAGCTTTTAGAACCAAAAATGTAATTTGGTAATGACACACCTAACTCCAGAGGAGTCAGATTCCTTCTTTAAAAAAAGTGAATATTTATCCAAAACTATGAGATTTATGGTACAGTACAGCTAATTGAAAATAAAATTGGAAGCAAATTAAAACCAACTACATGTTTTAATCAGCTTGGAAGACTTCAAGTATTGCAGCAACGGGGTAAGTAATTTTCTTCTGGAAAATATATAATGATGTCATTATTTTGGTACTTGTGACTCCAGGGACAGAAGAAAGAGAACAGAGATTTGCTGAATGCTATGGATAGGTGGCGCTGTGACTCATAGCAGACGGGGAATTACATTTCAGAAGCCTGGGTTACTACAGAGGCCATGTCTAAGGTCTAAACATCAGAATTATAAAGCCAAATAAGTACCTTAAAAAAGCATCTGGTGCACACAAGAGCCAAATTTTTGCTTTGGAAATAAACTTTCCTAATTCCTAAGGTGTCCACTAATTTTCTATTTGGCTAAAGAATGTTTTCACGTAATGCTTTTGATTTTAAGAATTTACAAGGCTTGTGATTGACACCTGTCACTTAGGGAAATCAACGTGGAAGGAAACACTTCCTTTCTAAAGCATAATGAGTTAATCCCCATGCGACATTAATCACAAAACCAAGGAAAAATTTGGGGCTGTTTACCTATGGCAAACTGTCAACATAGTTCCACTTGGCCAAGGCGGCTTTCCCTTGTAGCTAGAAGGCGCTGTGTGCTTGGCTGCAGAAGGCTCGTGTCCAATTTCTTGGCTCCGCCCCTCCCTGGCCGCCGCACCAACGTGGGGTTACTTGGCTGTTTAGTTACCTGAGATTCTCGCCTGGCCTATCTGGTGTCCTACATCTTCCCAAGCAACACAGGGAAACTGGCAAATGTTGTCTCTAGCTGCCCACAACCATCCTTCTCAACGCCAGTTCTTACTTCTTCTGGACTCCGTTTCCACATCTAAAATGTGAGGTTAAAATACCTACCTCATAGGGTCGCTGAGAGGACTGACTGATAGAGTTCTTATAGAGGGTATCATACACTTAGTAGGTACTAAACACACACACACACACACACACACACACACACACACACACACACACCATTACTGTTCCCTCTACTCCCCACCTCAACAAATAGACAAGTGAATGGAAACTATATGGCAACAGTTGGTAAGCAAAACCCTTACGTAACACTCCATTTTTAAAGAGGGTTTCAAAGTGGCGAGTCTAACCAGGGATTCCTCAGCCCCTGACTCCCCCTCCCCCGCCGCGGCCGTGCCCAGACCCCAGGGGGTAAGCGCAGCAAGAGCCTGCTCCGGGGAGGTCTGCAAGCTGATCCAGAAGGCGGTGTAACTGTCACAGAAACATGTTCAGAATCTCTAGGTGTTTTCTGTTACAGACTTGACATTACAAATGAAAAGTGCCCAGCGTGCAGAAAGTCATCACCCAGTCAGAAACACAGTCTTCAGGATTCAGGGTTCAAGAGTCCCCCTGGGAGCAGAGGGAGTGAGTGGCTGGTGTATCTTTCCAAGAATTCAGAAACGACTGGCTTCAGTGACCAGCAAAGAGTAGACTCACTTCTGGCTAAAGTGAGGGTAACGGAGCCCCAGAGTAACTCTCAGCCGTGTGTGTGCCCCTTCCTCTCTGGAAGGGTCCTTGCACCCGTGCTAGCTAAGGAGACTGTGTGTGTTTCCTAGACTGTGGACGGGAGAAGGGAGACTGAGATGGGGAGAAGAAAAACACGACATGCTCCAGCATCAGGTTGGACCATCACCTTCTGTTTCTCTCCACCTCCAGGGGGGGCCTCTTCACCTGGTAGTCAGCGCGCCCTTCACACACACACACCCCATCCCTTCCCGGGGTTTCCCGGTTTGGAGACCGGCCGCCTCGGAAGCAGAGGTAACTGGCAGGACACCCTGCTCCGCGGGGTTGAGCAGCCTCTGCCTTTCAGAGAGAAACTTGGAGCCAAGAGTGACTTTGGGGCGTGTGGGCTCCCGGGGCACCTCCCCCGGACAGCGCTCGCATCGCCTGGTGGTCGCGGCGGCCGATGGCACTTGGCCCCGGACCCCCTCGCCCCCGCCCAGCCCACAGCGGGGACGGACACGCGTTATCCGAGCACAAGACCAGGAACTCGAGTCCCGTGGACACACCGCGCCGGCCCAGCCCCCAGTGGCTCCCCTGGATGCCCCCGCGGTCACTGTGTCTCTCACTGCACACACCGGGCTCTGCCGGCAACTCTTGTTCCTGCTGCTCTGAAGGGCGCTGGGCAAAGCCCTTCTTCCCCCCTGGGGAAGCTGTTGAAAGGTCCACCCCATCCGACGTCCCCTGAACCTGCCTGCTCCGGACCCCGCCCAGGGGACGGGGGACGGGACGGTGTGTGTCGCCCCTGCACACACGTGGGGCGCGCACAGCACCCCCACCGGCGGGCACCGGGAAGGGGCGCGGCGTGGCTGCGGGCAGTGATTTTCCAGGCGGCGGGGCTGGTGGTGGAGGAAGATGCCAAACGCGCTTCCCGAGCCAGCTCCACTCCGCGGGCACCTAATCACTGCCAGATGTGTGTGTGTGGGGGGGGGGGGGGGCGCCCCGAGAACACCCCGCATCCCGGAGAAAACACCGGCCCGGCGCACACCCACACACCGGCTTCTGGGCTGGAGGGGCCGCTGCGCCGGGGAGCACAGCGGAGCCCGGGGCCGCGGGGAGCGCCGCGGAGCGAAGGATGAGGATGCCTCCCGCACTCCTCGGCGGCATCTTTTTCCAATTAAAAAAGTTGGGAACTGGAATCCATAAACAGCGACGTTAGGGCTTCAGACTAATTCGAAGAGACGCGATGGGACGGGGAATAACTTGTACGCTTTCCAAGCAGCCCCGGCCCGGAGGTCCAAGCGCCCCCAGGGTGCACGCACGGACCCGGCGCCCGCTCCGCTCCCGGTCCCCCCCACCCCCCGGACCCCGAGAAAAAAGTTCGTGCAGGGGCGCACCGACACCCCTTCCAGCGCGACCCGGAGCCCGCCCCGCCCGGCCCTACCTTTCATGGTGGCGGAGGACGCGCACCGCCGGCCCGGGAGCTCCGCGCGGCCGAGGAAGATCGCGCTGCGCAGCGGTCACTGCGCGCCCATGGCAGCCCCGCCGTCCGCGCTGCCCGCCCGCCGCTCCCGCTCCCGCTCCCCGCTCCCGCCCGGCGCTCTGAGCCGGGGCCGCCGCGCGCCCTCACCCCGGGCGGAGGCGCCGCGCCCGCCCCGCCTCCCCCGCCGCCGGCCCGCGCCCCCCGCCCGCCCGCCCCGCCCCCGCGCCGCCTCCGCTCCTGCCCAGCCCCTCTCTCCCTCCCCGCGCCCTCGGCTCCCGGTTCTCTTTCCCGGGGCCGTGTCTCCGGGGCCGTCTAGGGTCCCCCCTCGGCGCGCGTGGAAGGCGATGCTTCGGGGCTTATTTCTGGGCCCCAAGTCTCCCCAGGGCGCGGAGAGGGCTGGGGAGCAGCGGCGGCACGTGGGTGGCAGGATGCGGTGGTTCCAAACGGCTCCGGGGCAGGGAGGGTGACACCGGGGGGAAAAGACCCTCCGGGTTCAAAGTTCCAGGCCGCTTGCTGGCATGGAAGGAAGCAGGACAGCGGCGGGGGAGCGTGCCCGCTGTCACCCGGGCAGGGCCGTCCGTCCCTACATCCGAGGGCACCTCGGAACGCGGGCTCTGCAGAACTCGGATCGGAATTACAGCTCTTGAAGCTTCCAGGGCAAGGGCAGAGGCAGAGGCAGAGTCAGAGACCAACAAACGCACCACACTCCCCTTGGTTGTTGGAGAAGTCATCCTTACTCCCACCGGGTGGGCGACCCTGTTGCCTTTCATCGTGGCCCATCCTGTTATCTTTCCTTGTAGAAATCCCCCCATGCAGACCCATGGCTTTATTGCTTTAAAACATGAACGAAGCGGTGAGTGGAGCTGTGAGGAGGGAGGTGCAGAGGAACTTCCTTCAACAACTCTGAAACCAGGGAAAGTTACCCGGTACCAGTCACCTCACCAAAAGCGCTGCGATTCTGGCTGCAGTTTTACAGATTTCCTCTCCTAAGGACCTGGTAACGCGGTGTGACCAACCCATTGATTCATTTCTAAACAGGAAACTCTTTGCTCTAGTAAAAGGCAGTGCCCAGAAATGAATACCTTCTAAAATATTTCACAGACTGTCCATTCCAGAAGCTCTCTCTTTTGGACATGAGGGGAAAACTTGTACACGACTGGCAAAGAAAAATACAAAAGCTGGCACTTTTTTCTTTTCACTTTAGCTATCAATCCATGAATCCACAGCCGCCGTGCAGGTCCCCTCCCCCCTCCCCGCCAAGGTTCCTCGGAGACTTGCTCCAGCTCTCCCTAAGATCCCTGCCTTGCCTTGCAGAGTCCCCGAGGGAGCCCAGCATATGGATCCTTAGACCAGAGCTTACTAACCAATATGAGGATGGAGTAAGTCCATCAGTTTCTTTGAAAAGTGGAGAGAATTTTGGCTCCAGTATTTGAATAGAAAAAAAAAATTGAAAAATTATAAATTATACACATGACACAAAAACAGCCAACAAAAGGAAAAAAAAATAGATACCAATGGGATTTCATCGAAATTAAAAACTTTTGTGAATGAATGGATACTATCAACAGAGTGAAAAGGCAACCCACAGAATGGGGCTTGCAAATATTCTCAGAACCCTACAGAAGATATTTGCAAACCATATATCTGATAAGGAGTTAATATGTAGACTATATAAAGAACTCCTATAACTCAACAACAAAATAAACAGCTCAATTTAAACATGGGCAGAGACTCAAATAGACATTTCTCCAAAGAAGATACACAAATGGGCAATAAGTATATAAAAAATGCTCAACATCACTAGTCATTCAAGAAATGCAAATCAAAACTATAATGAGCCCTCGCCGGTTTGGCTCAGTGGATAGAGCGTTGGCCGGAGGACTGAGGAGTTCTGAGTTTGAATCCAGTCAAGGACACATACCTTGCCTGCAGGCTGGACCCACAGCCCTGGTCCGGGCTGTGTGGGAGGCAACCAATCAATGTCTTTCTCACATCAGTGTCTCTCTGTCTGTCCCCTTTCCTTCCACTCTCTCTGAAAATCAAGGGGAATAAAACTGATTTCTTAATCAATAATAATGAATGTTATGAATTTTAAAAAACTATAATGAAATACCACTTTACACCTACTAGAATGACTTTTAGTAAAAATTAAAAACCACAGAAAATAAGTGCTGGCTAAGATATGAAGAAATGAGCATTGCGGGTAGAAGTGTAAAATGATACAACCACTGTGGAAAACAGTATGGTGGTTTCTCAAAAAATTAAACATAGGATTACTATATGATCCAGCAATACTGCTTCTGGATATATGTCCAAAATAATTAAAGCAGGGACTTGAAATACCTATTTGTATATTTATGTTCATAGTATCATTATCTACAATAGCTAATATGTGAAAACAATCAAAGTGTCCACCAGTGGATAATTGGATAGACAAAATAGGTACAGATGTTCAAATCTTCAAGATGAAGAGAGGGCAGGATAGTGGCGATGGTTGTGCAATCATGTGAAGGTACTTAATGCCACTGAGTCCCAAAGGTAACAACCTGGCACCTCTTCGGAGCCCTCTGTGGGGTACACAGGGCTGAAGGTTGTGGTTACATGCAGTCCGTCAACTAACCAAGATATCTCTAGTCACGAGCTCTGGGAGGAGCTGAGGACTGAGCTGGGGCTTCAGGAGACAAGTGAAAGGCAAAGAAGACAATTGCATGGTCAAATCTATGAGGATGCCTAGAATTCATCAGTGGAGATGGGCTACAGGGCCTCCAGGTCATACGCAAGCCTCCCTACCTCCCGCAGCAGAACCATGCTCTGCATTCGCGCTACTTTTTTAAACCTGGGGTAATATCGTCTCATTTAATACTCACCCCAACCCTGTGCTAAGTACTACCTTTTTCCTGGTGGAAAAGTAAAATTGACCTCCCCTCCTCCCTTTTCCTCAATCCTAATCCTAAAGAGGAGCCGTGTTTTCCACCCAAAAATATGACAGCAAGCCAAAACTGGCTTGGCTCAATGGATAGAGCGTCGGCCTGCCGACTGAAAGGTCCTGGGTTCGATTCCAGTCAAGGCATGTACCTTGGTTGCAGGCACATTCCCAGTGTAAGAGACAGCTGAACCATGTTTCTAACTCTCTATCCCTCTCTCTTCCTTTTTGTAAAAACTCAATTAAAAAAAAAAATATATATATATATATATTTTATTTTTTTTTAAATATGACACCAAAAACACAGTCAACAGGAGAAAAAATAGATACATTGGATTTCACAAAAATTTAAAACTTTTGTGCACGAACCATCGCTATCTAACAGAGTGAAAATGCAGCCCACACAATGAGTCAGATAGTTCTCCATCCAAGAGGCTGGGAGGTAAGACAAGGCATTTCAGAGAGGATGCACAATAAAGATGGCATGAGCGAGATACAATGAAAGTGCTAGGGAAGGAAAGGAGGCAACAACTTCTAGCGAAGGCAGCTGGGAAAGCTTCGTTTAGACTTGCCCCTGAAGGATGGTTAGATCCCAACGAACGTGGGAAATGCTGGCTGTCCCTCCGGACCAGTGGATTGAACAGCAGAGTCTGGGAGCCGTTTATGTCAGAATCGCCCATGGGTGTCTTCAGGAAGCGAAGACTATTGGGCGTTGCCTCAGAGACCCAAATTAGGATATTTCAGGGAGAAGCTGGGAACTCTTCCTCAGCTGACTTTCGTGCTCACTAAACTTGGAAATCATCACAGTAGACAATGAGCTTCTTAAGAGATGTCTTTATCTTTGTAGGCACAGCTTCTAGCAATTAATACTCAATGAAAGACTGAATAAATGGAAAAGGGATTAACAAAGGAGAGAGGCACCTAAACGCAGAGCGGTGAGAGTG
Source organism: Pipistrellus hanaki (assembly GCF_964339955.1). Classification (NCBI taxonomy): domain Eukaryota; kingdom Metazoa; phylum Chordata; class Mammalia; order Chiroptera; family Vespertilionidae; genus Pipistrellus; species Pipistrellus hanaki. The sequence goes on from NC_140508.1 coordinate 55,585,446, forward strand.
AAATGCATGGACCATTCCCTTAGGATAGCCATCCATAGATAATACCCATGCTCTGAAAGTCCACTTCGCGTATGGCAGGAGAGGGAGCTTGCTTTTTGAGGATATTGGCGTCTATGGCTTGGTCATCTGAGTCACTTCATGTTCTCTTCTACACTTGACAAAGAATAAACCTGGTTTGGCAGAGTAGCCGTTGCTGTTAAGCACGCCCACTAAAATGTTAGGATTCCATAACAAGTCTAATGGTTTTGTACTGGATGCCAGGTGCTATGCCTCCATTCTCTGAGCTGTAATGATGTTTGAGATTTGCATGAAAAGTGTTTTTTGTTTTGTTTTGTTTTGTTTTTTGGAGGGGGGGGGTGGGTAAAGAAAAACCCTGTAGGTCTTTAAAAGCTTATCGGTCTTGTCAGTGTTTCTATTTCTTTTGTTTTTAAACAAACTATTTGAAGGAGGTGCTTGATTGAGAGCTGCTTTCCCTGTTTGTCCAAAAAGCCAGAATTTAGTCCCATGTAATGTTTCACAATTCAGAGTATCAGTCTGAAAGTTTTCCTCGAGTCCATGTGGCAGTGGAAAAATAAAATTTCCTTCCACCTTTCTATAAGTTTTTCTGGCTGGACTAAAAATCAAGTGGATCTGAGATGGATTAGCAGAAGAAAATGGCTAAAATGTGTTACATTTGTACATGCAGGAGTCCCATTGGAACATGAGACCTGATGACAAATTGGGCAGTTCAGGCTTATATGCCTCCTTGAGCTGAGGGGTGGTGGTGGTCTGCAATTTCAAAGGGCGGGAAGGCAAGGCTCATGGAGAGAGAAGAGCACGTTTTCGGTAAGTTAATGTTTGCGGGGCCATCTTTAACAATGGGACACAGAGAACTTGGAGCAAATGGGCCTTCTTGGTTCCTCCCTGGTTCCTCCCAGCCTAACACACACTACTTCATATTACATATAGTTATCTATGATGAAAGCTCCCTTCCGGGAGCAGGCCCTCTATCTAAATTCCTTTTAGGCAGCTACGTGGAAGGTCAAAGGTTCTTCCTGAGTCTTTCTTTAAAAAACAAACAAACAAAAACACACACACACAGACACACACACACAGCTTAAAATAGTCAATATCCTCAAAGGCATATTTTGGGGTGCCAAACTCTGCTTCCCCTTCACCTACTACAAGGCCACCAGCCACAGGACTGTTTCTAGACCCCCTTAAGTTCCGTGAAAGGACAAGGGCCAAGAAAAATGGCTAATAAGCTTATAGAAAATGTGCCCCTTTGGCCTCAGCGTGGGGACTTGAGAAAGTCAGTGGGTAAGCCAAAATGTTGTCATTATGACCTGGGAAGATGACCTGTTATTCTGTTCCAACTCCAAATAGTCCGTGATTGTTTTCCTGTTAGGCTTCCAATGTACAACACATGGACATTTCAGACTATGGGACTACATTAAAAAGATTTTTATCATTTACTAGAGGCCCGGTGGATGAAATTTGTGCCCTGGAGAGAGGGGGGCTTTGGTCCCCCCTCAGCCTGACCTGTGCCCTTTCTCAGTCCGGGGCTCTCAGGGTCCAGGACCCCTTACTCCTTACCACCTGCCTGCAGTGGAGCCGAGAGAGTCTCCCACCACCACTACTGCACTCGCCAGCTGTGAGCCCAGCTTCTGGCTGAGTGGCGCTCCCTCTGTGAGAGCACAGTGACTACCAAGTGGGACAGCTCCTGCATTGAGCGTCTGCCCCCTAGTGGTCAGTGCAATTCATAGCGACCAGTCTTTCCACTGTTTGGTCGATTTGCATATTAGGGTTTTATTATATAGGATTTTTGCCTTAATGGATGTCTTTTGTAGTAACATAGATGGGAGGGATTTGCTTCGGTGTCATCTTTTTATTTCTCGTTCATTTGTCCTGGTGGAAATGAAATGTGTTCATGTGAACAAAGCCAGTCTGGTGATCAGTAGAATTTGACTCTGTTATTAGTTACCTTTTTGATTTAGGATCAGGCCTCTAACATCTCTAGACCCAAGTATTCTTACTGTAAAATGAAAGGTTTTTAGACTGGATCATTTCCAAGGTCTCTTTCAGCTCAAAGGCTCTACCATGAAATACACATAAATACTATTTGAGTACAGATTAAACCCATAGAAAAAGTGAAGCTTGGAAATTCAGACATATCTTGGATAGAGATATAGTATTTGTAGATATCTCTGTCCAAAATATGTCTGAATTTCCAAGCTTCACGGTGATCAGGTTCAAATATATATATAATACAAAAATATATTTTGTAGCTGATCACTAATTTATATATTTATATATGTATATTTACTGTGGCTGATCACTTTTTAAAATATTGACCACTTCAAAAAGTATATCTTTGTCCATGTTTCATGTTCCTGGTACAAAGGAAACATTCAGTAAATGTTGTTGAATGAATAAATGAATGAATATTCAAATGCAATTAAAGCAGATCCAAAAGATAGAGTAGCTGTTTTATCTGTTCATCAATCCTTACCTACCTTATAGTAATAACAATAGCCATAGCTGATATTTATTTTTTCTATGTTCTAGACCTTCTGCTTAGCCCTTAATACACATTATCTTATTTATTAGGTTCAGAAAATACTTGGGACTTCAGAAAGATCACTTAACTTTGAGTATCAATTTATCTGAGGATGAGAGCAAAAATAACTATCTTACAATATTTGAAGAGTGATTAGAGATAATAATTTAAAATATTTCACACATTACCTATCACTTAGGAGAAGCTCAGTCAAGTTACATTAATTTTTCTCCTAATTAGTTAATTTATTATCTTTTGTTTTATTTTTTAAAAGTAAAATAGAAGACAAAATTGAACATAAGTAAAATAGTTTTTAAAATTATTTTATATGAAGTAACCATTTGGCTGAGTAGGGAAGAGTAGTAAAATTAATTTAAAGAGATAGTTTTTTTTTTAATCAAAGAATAAAAATAGTAGATATACTCACAAGAACTACCTTAAGGATAGATTAAAATGTTTATAATTCACATGTACATTGTTAGTAAGTATAGTGCTTGAACATAATTTGTTCTCTAAAGTAATTTAAACATTAACTTTATAAATATTGTTTATATTATAATTTGATTAATAATGGTGAAAAGGTAAACTGTTGTTAAGCTTTTGTCAAAATTGTTACAAATTCCAAATAAGTGGGTCAAGATTGGTGAGGTTTCGCAGTATAGTTTTATTCCTATGTGGTACACTCTGTTGATATTATAGTCTTTCAAGACTGGCAGAATTTAATTTTACTCCTTACTTCTTATAAATAACTAGCCATTTTCATTGGAGTTTTTTACTCCTATAAATACCTTACACTACATTTTTATTTAAAGTTAATATCCAGTCATTCTTTCCACTTTAGTTATTTATATCTTTCATTGAGGCAATACATTTTTCTTAAGTTTAAATTTTTCTTTACCTTGAATGTGCTTTCTTAGCACATAAGAATAGTGTACATCAATAACTTAAGAGATTTACTTAAAAATAAAGATGGCTCAGTTGGTTGGAGCATCATTCTATACACCACAAAGATTACGGGTTCAGCCGAAGCCGGTTTGGCTCAGTGGATAGAGCGTCGGTCTGTGGACTGGAAGGTCCCAGGTTCGATTCCGATCAAGGGCATGTACATTGGTTTCGGGCACATCCCCAGTAGGGGTGTGCAAGAGGCAGTTGGTCGATGTTTCTCTCTTATCGACGTTTCTGGCTCTCTATCCCTCTCCCTTCCGCTCTGTAAAATATCAATAAAATATATATATATTTAAAAACATTACGGATTCAGTTTCCAGTCAGGGCACATAGGTAGGTTTCTGATTCGATTCCAGATCGGGACATGTACAGGAGACAACGGATTGATGTTTCTCTCTCACATTGATCTCTCTGTCTCTCTCTCTTTCTCTCCCTTGCCCCTTCCTTTCTCTCTAAAATCAATAAACATATCCTCGGGCAAGAATTAAAAACCAAGAGCAACAGAACTACAAATAATTTATTAAATAAGATCTTTTAATTTCACAGACATTTTGCTGCATTTGAAAGCTGTTCATTGTTAATTGCTTTTACGCCTGGTGAAATTCTCACATGGCCCATTAAGTTTACCCGTTCAATACATTTTAAAAGTTGTGGGCTTATTTATACACAATTAAAATATTCAGTATATTCACTATAATGGAAGCTAAAGCACAGAAGTGTTCCATAACTTTTGAAGACTGAGATGATCAAAATAAAAGACGATCTTGAATGTATTCAAAACGAGCACATCTCAAATATGATTTTCCAGTTACTGCAGTTGGGCTGAATGAAAAACTCGAAACTGAATTTTATAACTAAATTATATTTATTCTCTTCTATGGAGAAAGTATGGCTAAATGAAATCTTTGAAAATGTTTACAACCTATTAGAATCTTAGATTTTAATGTGCTGTAAGGAAAATGCCCTCAAGTGAGCACCCAGGGGCCTGGTCTCAGCACAGATCACAGCTCTGCTGGCACCCGAGTCCCTCAAGGCCCTGGGACATGCTCTGGGCAGCCCATTCTCCCTGTCCCACCCCACCCCCACCCTTTTTTTTTCTACCAGCTACTTCTGACCTTTCTCTCCAGGACCCTGCTTGACACCCACCCCCTCACCCTCCGAAAATGACCTTATCTCCTCTCTGCAGAAAACAGAGATTATCTGGCAGGGATCCCCTCCGAGTTCCTGCACACTCCCCTGTTTGTGTGCCGGCTACACCTTATCTCTCAGCACCTGGCCGCACCACTTCCCTCTGTTGTTATAGGACAAGGTATCTTGTCTGCCATTCGGCGCTCCCCTTCCACCTGCTCTCAAACGCCATCCCCATCTATTATTGCTTCTCTCCCTCCTCTCCTCTCTCTCTCTCTCTCTTCCTGTGGATTCCTTTTTACTTCCTTCTCTCTCCATCAGAGCCAAGCTCCTGAAGCCCTCTGCACTTGCTGAGTCTAGAATCTGTTTCTTCTTTAAACATCCGCTGCTTGTCTGCTGCCACACGGTGGCGCCGTCCCGGCTGTCCCAGAGGTCATTGAAGCCATTGAAACCGCCAAACCCAATGGGTACTTTGCCCTCCCTCCTTGATTCATCCGACTTCTCTTCCATTGACCTCTCAGTTTTTTGAACCTCTCTCCTCCCTTCGAAAGGCGTCACCACATCCCTCTGGTTCTCCCACTAACCAGTCAGTCACTCTTTTTGGTCTTCGCTGTGGCTTCTCTCACTTATCTTCTTTCCAAAGAAGGATGTTCCGGAGGATTCTGCCAGCAGCCCTGCTTCCAAGACTTGTGAACAACGGTGCGTTTCTGATGACCTCTGCTCCCTGCCTGGACTTTTCTGAGCTCAGGTCACAAATATACACAGTGGCTTAATAGACGTTTCAAACCCTTTCCCTTTCATGTGCAATTTCAAGTTTACTGGCATGAAGTTCATAATACCGCTTATTAAAAATCTCATCTCCGTATTTATATCTCTTCTTGTTCCTGGTATTAGGGGTCCCTTTTATCTGCTAGAAGTTTGCCTATTTCAGAGAAACGGCTTTGTTGTTGCTCATTCTATATGTTTTTGTTTTGTTTTCTTTCTCTGTTCGGCTTCTGCTCTTACCTTTATAATTTTGGTCTTTTCCTTTCCTTGGTTTAACTCTGTGGTTCTTCCAGTCTTGTGATTTGAATACTAGCTTATCTGTAATTTTCTTACTTTTTGCCATTGGCTGAGTTAAGAATTGTGGTACATATTTGTTATTCTTTTGGGGTGTCTAGCACCTACTACGTGTATGTATTTCCTACTATATTTATATAATTTCCACCACATGAGTACTGAAGGGAAGCAGATTTCTTCCTACTATATTTGCTGTCTCTGCTTATCAAGGCATAGAATTTTAAGTTGCTAAGTACCATTTCTCAATAATTTAGCTTCTGACATATATTGTTGCTGAAAAAAGTTGGATATCAGTCTAATTGCTATTTCTTCACCTTTGCTCTGTATTTTCTGTCAGGATCTTTGAATTTTTCTCTATCTTTTAGATTCTGTGGTTTCAATTATAATGTGTTTAGGTACAAAATTATTTCTATTTATCTGCTTGGTACCAGCAGTGTGCTTTTAACGTAAGACCTCATGTCTTGTTCCTCTTCTGGAAAATTCTCAGCCACTTAACTCTGAATATTGCTTTCTCTCAAAGTCTATTAATTCTGTTCTTTTGGAATGTCTACTTGATTTACACTGAAGTCTCTCTACCTGTATGTTTCTAAATAACATATATTATGTGTGTTTTTGTCTCCCTGCATTGGATTCTGGGTGAATTCCTCACTACTATCTTTAGTTTCTTATATCCATATAGGGATTGTCTCTTCTAATGACTTCTATAAATTTTAATGAATACATTGTTAGTTTCAAGATTTCTAATTTTCTTCACATTTGCCTGTTTTCATTTCTCTGTGTTTTTGTTATAACCGTTCAGACTGTTAGTATGGCTATGATGTCTTCATTTAGCTTTGTGAACAATCCTAAGACACTTAAGATTTTTTAAAAAAGATTATCCCATTTATTTAACTTCATTTGGAATGAATTCTTGTTCTGAGAGGTGATCTTATCTGTTGCCTGTGTACATTCTTCACTTCCCTGGAACAGAATTGTATAGTCACACCTTTACTCTGGCCTTCCAGTGGGTGGAGTGTACTTCCTTGCCTCTAACTGGCAATTGTTGGCATACAATTGTTTTCCCAAGGAGGCTGCAACCTCCTTGAGAACAAATAACATTTTATTTTTTTAATATCTAACATGAAATCTGACATTTAGTATGCACCCAAAGAATGCTTGTTGAATTTTTTTAATTAAATGCGCATAAACCTTTTTTTTCCATTAGGTCTTCTGCTTTCTCATTGATAAATGAAGGAGTGAGATGGACGACCTGTAACAGTTCTATCAGGTTCATCATTCTGCTATTGTTATGCCTTGAATGTGTATTTTAACTATAATTCACACGTAAATTACTATTTATAGCTAACATCGGTAAATCTTTAAATGTTTGAGGCCTGAAAATATAATGGTAGTATAATTGATGGTTGCTTTAATAAATGTTTCTAGTTTATTCTGAGCTTTTGTTTTGTTGCTATTGCTTTAGACTAAAAACAGAAGGTAAAAGAAGACTATCAGGTAAATGTACCTTACTTCAAGTATATATTGCACACAATTACTTTTAATACTTTAATGTAGTATTTATATTTTTATTGAAAGTACCTGATTATAGTTTAATTCCAGTGGGAATTTTTTTTGTTTGGATTTATGTTATTGTTATTATTTTAAAGATTTTGGAGATCTTAGTTAATGTGGTACAATTGAACTATTTTAGAAATCAGAAATTTCATTTCAGTTTCTCCCTGGCTTGGCTGCCCCAAACTTTCCAGGTTTGTGCTGGAGATTTCAAGCACCGGTAAGTAGCATGCAATCTAAGCAAACTGAACGTTGGTTCAAGTCATTCATGGCTCACTAAAATTTGCCACTCATTTCAGCAAACATTCATGTAGCACCTACTAGGAGTCAAGCACATGGTGGTTGTACGACACAGTGGGATCTTAGCATCCGGGGGAAGCAATTATGTAAGAAAAATACTATGTGTAAGTGCTGGTGGAAAACCCTCAGTGATCATGAGTCAGAGACGTACTGAGCAGCTACAAAGCAAATGCCTATGAAGGAAATGGGGCATCTTCCATGGGAAAAGCGAATGCCAACCCACCGATGACGTAGGTCAGTGAGGACAAACTGGCCTTCACCAACCCCATTCCTTCCCAAACCCAGATGCACCCCAAACGGTGTCTATAGTCACCACCATGGAGCCACAGAGGGCTGCCAGAATACAGTCAGTTACCCTGCACCCAGTCCCTTCTCTGGGCAAGACACTTCGCTTAGTGTGAAAAATACACACACACCCTTCTAGGGTCTCACCTTCTAGAAATAAAAAGGATAGCTATCTAACATTAGTTGATTACATAATTAAGCAAACAATTTGCTGACTGCTTTGTATGATTATTATTCCCATTTAAAATATGTTTCTATTTATTATTTTTAGAGAGGAAAAAACCTTGATTGGCTGCCTCCTACTGGAAATCAAGCCCACAGCCCGGGCATGTGCCCTGACTGGGAATCGAACCGGCGATCTCTTGGTGCATGGGATGACAACCAACTGAGCCACACTGGCCAGGGATTTATTAGCATTCTACAGATGAGGAAACTGAGGCTCTGAGAGGTGTAGTAGCTTATTCACGGTCCCACAGGCGATTAGGGTCAGAACTATAACTCAGACTCATGGCTGTCTGACCTTGGAATGTTGCTTTCACACTTCTCCACATTGTCTGAGCAGCAGGATTCCCCTGGGGGTTTGTTGGAAGCGGGTGCAATGACCATAGACCTCAGTGCTCCAGCTTCCTTGCTGAGAAGGAGAAATGATGAGAACTGGAGAATTTCAGGTGGCTGGTGTGAATTGCCAGAATGGGTGGGTTTGACTGTGTTCCCTCCATTGTTTTCAAAGGTGATTGAGATCTGTTTGATATTCGAGGGTGAATACTCTAGGGTAGAAAACTTTGGTGCTCATTACGAGTGTTTTATTGGTCTTTGCATATGCACTGACTTTCTTCTAAAAATAAAATTTTAATTCTCTTGGCTTTTATCTTTAGCCCTGAACGCAATTTTAGTTCTGTTAGCTATAAAACTATAAGATTACTAGAGTATAGTCACGTAATTTCCCCTAATTAAATGTGTATTGTTTCCAACTTCAACTCATATCCAAAAATATGAAAATGTTTAAAAGAATCTGTGTGTGTGTGTGTGTGTGTGTGTGTGTGTGTTAGAAAGAGAGGGATATTTTCTCACTAAATATTTTTTAAGTCTAGAAACTTTTCTGAAAAAAAATTTAGCACAAAACAGTCCTTTCTCTCTCTTTTCTTATTCATGTTTTTTTTTAAAAAAAATAATAATAATAATAAACTAACTAGAGGCCCGGTGCATGAATTTGTGCACCAGTGGGTCCCTTGGCCCGGCCTGAGGAATTGGGCCGAAATTGGCTCTCCAACATCCCGAGAGGGGTCCCGGATTGTGAGAGGATGAAGGCCAGGCCAAGGGTCCCCACTGGTGCACGATTGGGGCCGAGGAGGGATGTGGGAGGTTGGGCAGCTGGATAAGCACCACAGGAGGGCTCCAGGGCATATCTGGCCTGTCTCGCCCAGTCCCTATCAACCAGGCCCTAGCAGCAAGCTAACCTACCAGTAGGAGCGTCTGCCCCCTGGTGGTCAGTGCACATCACAGCAAGTGGTTGAGGGGGTCTTAGCATATCATTAGCATATTACATTTTGATTGGTTGAATGGCCTACCAGTTAACTGGACACTTAGCATATTAGGCTTCTATTATATAGGATAAATTTTGTTGTTGCTAAAATCATTTGAAACATTTTTTCAGTCCTTTAAACAGTATTTTATAATCTTCTTGGTAAAGTAACTATTTTAAGAATGTGTAAACAATCGTATTTTCTTAACTCTTTAAAAGAATGGATATTCATTTAGTTGAAATTCTCTTTGGCAATCATTTATGCAGTTTCTGGATCTTCTAATACAGTGACTTTGGCTGTTCTCAGCATTCAGAGGTGTTTTTTTATGTGTTTGCTGAGCCTTTATAAATATAAAATTTGGGGTGGTATATTCAAAATGATTCAGGTACAACTACTAGTGTCTTGATATTCTGTTGGCTATCTTTCAACAAAGGTGCTATTTGAATAAAATAACTATTTGAATAAAATAAAGGGCTGTGTAAAACAATAAATCACAGATGCTTCTAAAGTGGGAGGCCCTAGTAGGAGGGAGCCGCTCAGCGTCACTAGCTCAGGGGTCAGAGCATGAGCATTGGAGTGATGCACAGTGGAATCTGAATCCCAGTTACGCTGTTGATCAGCCTAGTGCCGTGGTTGACAAACTGTGGCTCGAGAGCCACATGCGGCTCTTTGGCCCCTTGAGTGAGGCTCTTCCACAAAATACCATGGCCTGGGTGAGTCTATTTTGAAGGAGTGGCGTTAGAAGAAGTTAAAGTTTAAAAATTTTGGCTCTCAAAAGAAATTTCAATCCTTGTGCTATTGATATGTGGCTCTGTTGACTAATGAGTTTGCCGACCACTGTCCTAGTGGCATTGGGAAAGTTGCTCAACATCTCTTAATCTCACATTCTTCAAGTGCAAAATCAGGGCAATGATATGTCCCTTACAGAACTGGTTTCTGATCAGCTGCTTACCCTTTCAAGGGCTAGCTAACCTTAGCGGGTAGTCTCGGCTCTGGCTGTCAGGCTGCTGCCTGTCACAGGCACAGCGGGGAAACGCTGCAGAGGGATCGGTGCTTGGATGGACTCAGTGATTCCTTTCAGCGCTGAGTCTAGACCTGCCTGATTCTATGACCTACCACTTCCCCAAAACAGCTCCCATTTGCTCCTACACCGATCTGCTTGGAGATGCAAACCAAATTTCAAGATGCCCCTGGCACTCTCAGGTGACTTCCCTGACATGACATCAAATCCCTCCGCCACCTTTATGACCCTGGTCCGGACATACGTCCTGCCTGGTTGATCAGATGGTGAAGGTGGAGCAACCTTGGCAACCTACATCTTCATGGTTGGAGCCACCACATACCTTAGAAGCAAACACACGAATCATGTTGTGAAAAGAACTGGAAGGCAAGATTGGAAGCACTGTTGCCAACTTTCGGAGTTGAAAGAAAGCATCATTCAAAGCATCATTGTAGGTGGATAAGGGGGAGAGATGATGTGTGATGATGTTTATTGAATTTGCTATGGTTCAATGGGATGAAATCTTAGTTATCAGATAAAAGGTGTGTCTAGGTAAGCACAACTTCAAACGATGTCAATATTGTATTCACTGATCACAGATCAAGCCAGAGATACAACAAAGACTGCTATTCAAATCTCACATGGAGAAAGCTTACTACTCAGATAATAGTCGCTCATTGTCAGGAGTCACTCATTCATTCAACACGCGGATGCATTTTTCTTGATGATCCATTTTGTGAGAGACGGGGTTCTAGAGGCAGAGGAGAGCTAGAATCCTAGGGGATCTGACTGTCCAGTGTATAGACAGATACCAAACTGTCTCAACGCAGCGCAAGCGGTACTGATGAGGGGAGAAAAGACGGAAACAGTTTTTCTGGAGAGTCCAGATGTCTCTGCAGAAGTGATAAAGTTCTAAGAGATTTAAGCTCATTCTGCACTTTGTCCATAATGCAGAATCCTTCCCCTTTTGGCATCTGAAAGAAGGCCATTAGTAATAAAACCTGTCTAGTTATCTTTAGTGATACATGCACTTGAATAATACAAGGTTAAAGTCATTTAAACATGCCTGAAAGTTAGCCAAGCTTCAGAACGCGGCCTTGATGACTAAATGGCAAAATGAGGCATCGCAGTCAGTCCCCCAGCAGGATTTTCAGCAGAATACTCAGGGCCTTGAAACACAGCCCCTGAGAATCTGAAACCTACAATGTAGTCACATTCAGAAAAGGAAAACAGTTTTCATGACAAAAATCCCACTTCCAAAGAATAGCTTTTACTCTTTTCTTTTCTTCTCTTTTCTCTCCTCCCTCCCTCCTATCCTTCCTCCCTTCCTCCCTTCCTCCCTTCCTCCCTTCCTTCCTCCCTCCCTCCCTCCCTCCCTCCCTCCCTCCCTCCCTCCCTCCCTCCCTTCCTTCCTTCCTTCCTTCCTTTCTTCCTTCCTTCCTTCCTTCCTTCCCCTTTTCTTGCATTTCCCTGAATGCAATGGTTTGTCTGAACGTCCTAACCAAATAGTGTCATCTCTGATGTCCTGTTGTCCATCATCTGCGAGAACCCAGCTAGATTCAGTCAGATCTTTCACTGTCCAGATACTAATCATAACATGATGTTTCAGCATCCACAAGGAGAAAATACAAACTTTGAAGCTAAATCCCAGGAGATAGAACTTTAATCAGGAACAGTACAAAGAAATCAATTCCAGTAGAAAACTGTCCATAGTTCAATGTGAATTTGACTGTCATTATTCCCAACAAGTTCTTCACTCATCAAAGCCACTGTATCTAGAATAGATAAACCTCTCTCTCTCTCTCTCTCTCTCTCTCTCTCTCTCTCTCTCTCAAACAAGTTGAAAAAGCAAAGACTACCCCAAAATCAGGTCTTGGCATGCCGAAAGAGCTCTTGGTGTAGATGAGAGTAGGGGGAGGTTAAGTCTGATTCACCCACAGCCAAAGCAGGGCCTGTCAAGGCATCATATCCACTGCCCGTTTGGGGTTCCTGACTTCTCAGAACCTGTAATCAGGGGTCTCCAATTCCACGTGGTCTATTTTTCCAGGATATTATTTCCTTGTATTATCACTTTCCCTTTTTAATTTCCTCTCCCCTTCCCCCCTTCCCTCCTCTCCTTCTCCCTCATGCTTCCCAACACTCCCTCCCACATGGCGACTCTCCCTCACATATAGCCCATAAAGTCAAAGACTCATTCTTTCGTCATATGAGAAAAACTAAAAACAAGAGTAGAATAAGTAAAGATTATTTCCTTACATAATGGAATTTTCATTTTGGAAGTGTCTTTAGGAAAGACTTTGGCAAACTCTGCATTTTGCTGTAAGTCAACAAGCCTGAGGAGCTTACGTGATTGTCTCCTGTTATTATACAACTAGAGCAAGAATTAACACCCAGGTCCCCAACACCCAGACATTCCTCGCTGTCATCTGATTACAGTAACACTTTAGACATAAAGTTCTACACTTTGCAAACCACTTTCCCATAGGGGAATAAACCCAGGAATTATGCCAGGTGGCTAAAACTTCCAGTACTATCCTATATAATAAAGAGGTAATATGCAAATTGACCCTCATGCCCTCACGTCACAAGATGACAGCCCCCACTTTGTCACAAAATGGCCACCCCCATGTTGTCACAAGATGGCTGCCATAAGATAGCTGCCCCACATCATCACAAGATGGCCGCCACAAGATGGCCACCCACGTCATCACAAGATGGCTACCCCCACATTGTCACAAGATGGCTGCCCCCATGTCATCACAAGATGGTCGCCCCCACATTGTCACAAGATGGCCAGCAGGGGAGAGCAGTTGGGGGCAATCAGGCCAGCAGGGGAGCAGTTAAGTGTCAATCAGGCTAGCAGGGAAGCAGTTAGGGGGTGATCAGGCAGGCATATAGGCGAGTGGTTAGGAGCTAGCAATCCCAGGTTGTGAGAGGAATGGCTGAGAGGCACCTCCCCTCAGTACACAGATTTTGTGCACTGGGCCTCTAGTGTTGAATAAGAGTGGTGAAAGTGGACAACCCTGTCTTTTTTTAAAAATATATTTTATTGATTTCACACAGAGAGGAATTGAGAGGGACAGAGAGTTAGAAACGTTGATGAGAGATAAACATCGACCAGCTGCCTCTTGCCCACCCCCGACTGGGGATGTGCCCACAACCAATGTGCATGCCCTTGACTGGAATCGAACCCGGGACCTTTCAGTCCGCAGGCTGATGCTCTATCCACTGAGCCAAACTGGTTGCGGCGACAACCCTGTCTTATTGCTGTTCTTAAGGGAAACACTTTTCATTTTTGCTCAATGTGGGTTGTAAGTTTGTCAAATCTGGCCTTTATTATGTTGAGGCCTTCTATTCCCACTTTGTTGAGAGTTTTTATTTATTTTTTTTTTAAAAAAGGGGGGGTTGGATTTTGTCAAATGCTTCTGCATCTATTGATATGATCATGTGATTTTACTCCTTCATTTTGTTTATGTTATACATCACATGTATTGTTTTGTGAATACTGTATCAGATTTGCACCCCCAGAATAAATCCCATTGGTCATAGTGTATGAGCTTTTTAATGTATTGCTGGATCCCATTTGCTAATATCTTGTTAAGGATGTTAGCATTTGTGTTCATCAGGGATATTGGCCTGTAGTACTTTCTTTGTAGTGTCTTTATCTCGTTATGGAATTAGGGTAATGCTGGCCTCATAACAAGAGCTTGGAAGTGTTCCTTTCTTTTGGATATTTTGGAATTGTTTGAAGAGGATAGGTGTTAGATCTTCTTTGAATGTTTGGTAAAACTCACCTGTAAATAAATCGATGCTGAGAGTTGTTTGATTGCTGCTTTAATTTCATTAGTTGTTATTGGCCTGTTCAGATTTTCTGATTCCTCCTGATTGAGTTTTGGACATTCTGTTCTACCAAGCCCAGGTACTGGGGGGCTTTTCCTTCAATACCAGCACCACTTCCTTGGATATCAACAAACTCACCCTCTGTTTCCAAATACATACAAGCATTTCCCGCTATAAGAGGCCCAGAAGACACTGTATCCACACAGGGCAGAAGTCAGGACATAAGTGTCCCAGTGTCATGAAGATAGCTTTGTGTATGATTGCATGCCACATTAAAGAAAATCCTGCCTCTAGTAATTCTTTTCCCTGAGTAGTTTGCTATTCATTTCAAAAGCCTCAAAGAATCTTAAGACAATTGAAATAAAGCAATACTTTTTTTTTTTTCCTGCCACATCCCTCCCAGATCCTCCACAATAAAATATTTGCATAGCGTAGCAATTCTGGGCCCTGCCTTAGAAGTCCCGCCCAGCCCACCCACCCTCACAAATGGTGCCTTTATAATTCTCTCTCTGAAATGTTTAGGCTAAAACCTTGTCCCTTAAAATGTACTGGGAAGAGGGATGGCACACACCGGTGAACAGCTCGGCAGGGACAGCTCTGGGAAGATCGCCTGGTTCAGAAGTCCTTATTGCAGAATAACGAGCATGCGTGCAGTGTTTGGGTCATGATACAAACCACCAGGGGCTTCCTCTATGCTATGTGTCCCTTGAAAAATGAAAGTGGAACACACTCTCCGCTTTGGGCAGATATATCCTGATACCAAATTGGCAATCAGCGGTGGTGGTCTAGGGTGGTGAATGGGCCTTGAACTAGAATCCAAGGTCCCACCTTCTTGGTTTGCTTCGGCTTCTTTCTGGCTGTGTGAACTGAGGTAAATCTCATCATGTCTCGGGGTCTCCATGGCTTAGTCTTTCTCAGGAGGAGGTTAGAGTCTCTCAACTTTTGCATCTCTTCTTAGGCAAGAAGAGAAGTTCTATGCACGTTTTGCTGAAAAGGTGTTGAGGGAAAATAGAGCAAGGGAAGAGAAAAAGAGTCTGTTTAAGGGACAAAGAGTTTGCTCATTGACATAAACAATGAAATACCCAGGGAGGGTGAATCATGTCCAGGAAACCAGAGAAGACAAGAGAAAGGACTAATATTTAGGGATTGAGATAATTAGCTGCAGAGCATGTCAGGGTGGTGGGCCAGGAAGATGAAGTATGTTCAAGGGTAAGTTCTTGGCTTTGTGTAACATACGAGGCGGGAAAAAGGCTGGATGGGATACAGATTTTAATTTCAAACTTCCAAGAGGTTATTATAAACAACTGGAGGGAAGGTTGTTTTAAATCGTGTTTAATGTGAGTATTCACTTGTTGGCAGGGATCAGCATTTCCTATAAATACCACTTTACATCCCATGGAATGAAGCTGTAACGTAGAACGTGTATGTGTAACGTGTAAGGAGAAGAGGTGAAGAAAGAGCAGTGAGGGAAACTTGGAGCCTGAGCGCTTGGCATGAAGAATGGGGGAAATTGAGCTCCCCTCCTTTTATTCTTTTTGGAACTGGTGGTGAACAATTGCCTTTTGAATGGTTGTGTTCTTATTAATATACATTTTTTGCTTTGCCTTTGGGTATTAAATGTGCTCTCCAGAGAATTGTTCAAAGCATTTAAAATAGCATTTGCCAATTTCTCCTTCTCATAATTAATACCAAGTGGTTTCATTCAAACCAAAGTTTCAAGCTGATGCTACATAAGCAAAACTGAGTTGAGCTTTGAAGCCAGAATGACCTAGCTTCGGATCCCTGACCCCCCACTTGCCAGCTGGATGACTTTGGGAAAATGATTTCCCCTATCAGAATTTCAAATGCACCTTTTTTTTTATATATATATAATGGGGATTGTTATGATTATTAAATAAGACAAAATATGTAAAACATCGAACACACTTTTTGACACACAGTAGGAACTATTTCTTTTCCCTCACCTAAAACTCCTTTTCCTCTAGAAGAAAAAACATGTGCTTTTGGAGGTCTGCGTTATTTGTCTTAGACACATTGGTAACATCACCAAGGATGATCATTTACCTGCTGGATGAGCGCCTGCAGAGGCTGGCTCAGCTAAGCACCTCAGCTTCTAAACATCTTAACTCCTTTGGCCTCAGGTGAGCAGCTCATGCATTGGCTCATGTAGTCCCACATACCCTGTTTCCCCGAAAATAAGACAGTGTCTTATATTAATTTTTTCTCCCAAAGTTGAGCTAGGTCTTATTTTCGGAGGATGTCTTATTTTCGGGGAAACATGGTACCTACAGCGCCCATCTGTCCTTCCCACCCAGCCCTGCTTTCAGGTTCATTCTAGTAGCCAGGAATCTTCCCGACACCTTCGATTATGGGTTTTCTCACCATTCACTGTGCACATCATGATGAATTTCGCTCACCACTTTGTATTGCCATTGTCTATTTATGTGTTAGGCTTCCAGCTGCTCTGTGTGTAGGAAAGGTAGAGAAACATGATTCCCAGTGCATAAGGGCTATGCAATATTTGTTTAATGAGAGAATAAAAAATCATCCTATCTAAAGCTATCTTTTCCCACAAGGTTCAGTGTCCTCCTGCCTTTCCCATCATTGTTGATGCCATCTAATTCTTTCAGCGGTGCCTCTGCAGACCCAAGCAACGCTTTCCTCACTTTCTATTACCCAACATAGGGCCCTGTGACAATCCTTGGTCAGGAGTGATGGCCAGAGGCTGAGAATATATGATAAGATGAGCAACATACTAAGTTTTTCAATGCACAGGTGTAATTTTTTTTCTTCTAAAGCACACTCCTATAGCCCAGCTGGCATGGCTCATGTTGAACTATGAACCAGGAAGGAGTTCACAGTTTGATTCCTGGTCAGGGCACATGCCTGGGTTGCTGGCTCAATCTCCAGTGGGGGGACATGCTGGAGGAAGCTGATTGATGATTCCTTTTCACAATTAATGTTTCTAACTCTCTTTCCCTCTCCCTTCTTCTCTAAAATAAATATATCTATATCTATATCTATATCTATATCTATATCATCTATATCTATATTTTAACAAATAAATAAAGCACATTTCCATGTTTAGGTGGCTATTTAAATAAAATCAGATTGGTTACCAAGAGCAGGGGCAATGGATGTTAAGAAGATGCCACAATATCCAGAATATCAATGGGTAGAGCTAGCAGGTGTTGATGCCTAATCAATTTCGCCTAAGTATGTTGTTGCTTTCATATTTCCCTGTTCGGTAATTTATGTACTCTTGCTTGGGATCTGATCTACTAAAGCCGAAATTGGGAGAAACATGTATGGAACCAAGCAATGGCTTTGGTGCCAAGTTGTTAGGGATACTTGGTTCCAAACTGGACTTGACAATGTCCAGGCAGTGAAAGTGGGAAGACAAGTGTCCCCGAGAATCAAACGTTTCTGGGTAACACTCACAAAGATAAACAGCTCCTAACTGGGTGACGGTTATGATGACAGGCTTGCCTCTCTTGTCTCTCTTGCCAGGGCTCCTATGACTTTTTATGATGACAAGAAGATAAACAGAGAGCAGATTTTAAAATGTGCCTTTAGAAAATAAGATATTATATATGATACTCTGTCACAATGCACTTCTCGGAGTTAAACTTGGAATGTTGCCTTGCCTCTGCCTAACTCCATAAAATCAAGACTAAGTTTCCTGAGGTTCTTCATGTCAGATTGGCCTCTCTTTGGCCTCAGAGGAGCCATGATACTAGTACCCTTTTTCCTAAAGGTAGAAATACATTTCACTCCCTTACTCAAAAATCTCCAATGGACCCTCACACGAAGGGCAGCTACCTTCTGGTTCCAAGAGTCCTTCTTAGACTTTTTAACACACCCCACTTCCCGGTCTGCCATGTGAGCTGTTCTCGACTCTGCACCTCTTTACCTGCTCCCCTCATTATTGCCCCAACACTTCTTCAGCCTTGAATACCCTCCTTCCACTGTCTTTTCTTTCCTGTCCCAGCCTACATGTACTCTCTTCCCCAAAATTCTTCCTTATCCCCCAGCCTGAACAGGTCAGACCTTTACTTTTTTGCTTATGTGTATCATGTATTAAACGGAAGTGTCTGTGTTTGAGATAGCTTCCTTGTATTATTGAATGTGACTTGTATCAGAAAACACCTGGGAAAATTATCTCCACGTAGGTAATAACAGGTTTGAAAGTAGCTTTTTGTGAATCAATGCAGTACTTAACCCACAGGAGTGCATTCATAGAAGAGAGCAACAACTTAGATCTCAACTTATTTTGCACTTTTACATCCACATCTTTTTCTTTGCTGTTATAGAAAGGCTTACATTCCTGGTTGCAGTCCCAAATGTCAGTTTGTGGAGAACAGGGCTATTTTATGGATAAAATCTGAAGTGCTGATATGCATCTCTTGATTAATTAGAAACCAATTCTTATCCCCTTCCATTTTCCATGTGCCCCTTTCTCCTTTTCTATTTGAGTTGGCATGGAGATGTGGTGGATCTGCCAACCGAGTAAGTCAAAATGAGAAGAAAAAAATTTTTTTTTCAGCCAGAAGAGTGTCAGCATTGTTCCGGGGGGAAAAGGGTGTTGATATGTGTCCTGGCAGATCCTAGTATAAGAAAAGTACCAAGAGTGTTTGAGGAAAATCCAGCATGAGTCCATGGGTTGCCTGACAGTTTAAATAAATATGCCTGCACTAAACTATCTAACACTGGCTGTCCTCTCACATGAAGTATATGCAGGCCTAGAGGCATGACAATAGAATAATTCCAAGCCTGCTCAGACTCAAAAATTTCATTGAACACGCATACATAGCAGCACTCACGGAAGTAGTCATCATTCTGACTGCGCAGTTTTCTGCATGAGCCATTGCTAATGAGTTCCATAAGAAGGCTTGTCGCTATTCTGTCACGTGTATCAACAGCCAAAATACTATGCATAGCTCCCAGCAGGAGCTTTTCCACGTACGTCAATTCATCAAAAACTCCTAGCAATTTTTGAATGCTTACCAACACTGACAGGAGAGGCCAATCCCAAGGGCAATTTCAATGAACAAATTCCTACTGTAAATCCTGACAGGTACCCCAGGAACTCAGAGCGTTCTGCTCTATTTGTTTATGGGAAGATTAAGCAAATAGATGAGCTCCCAGCAAGCTGTTTTGGGCTGAGGGTTTGGGATCCTAAGGGATTAATAGGACCTGGGTGATTAATGGAATTGGTGGTATTGCCAGCTGGGAGGGCAATATCTGACAAGGAGTGAAAATCCAAAATACATAAAGAACTCTTACAACTCAATAGCAAAAACAAGCAAACCAATTTAAAAAACGAGCCAAGGACTTGAATAGACATAGTTTTTCTAAGCATATGAAAAGATGCTCACCATCACTAATCTTTAGGGAAACGTATATCAAAACCACAATGAGACACCACTTCATACCCATTAGGATGACTATTAAAAACAAAAAACAAAAAGTAACAAGTGTTGGTGAGGATGTGGAGACATTGGAATGCTTGTACATTGCAGGTGGAAATGTAAAATGGTGCAGCCACTATGGAAACCAGTCTGGAAGTCTTCAAAAAATTAAACATAGAATTGCCATATGATCCAACAATTCCACTTCTGGGTGTATACCCCAAAGAAGTGAAAGCAGGGACTCAAACAGTGTTTGTATACCCATGTTCCTGGCAGCATCATAATGATAAAGAGCTAATACGCACATGTGCAGTGGGGCTTTGCTCCGGAGACAGGGCAGAAGAGGGAGGCACCTGGAGGAACACGGGACCATCCTGTGCTGGGGAGGGCAGGGGTGAGAGCCCGTAGCGCTCCTCTCACCAGTCCTTCACCCCACCGGTCACACTCAGAGCACCCTGCCGCCCACCTGCCGGGGAAGGAGCACAGCGCGGCAGGCAGAGGCTTCCATGCTCTCCTCCGGTGCCACGATGGGGCGGAGCCACCGCGTAGCTCCTGAGACCGGGTGGAAGCGGGGAGGCACCAGGAAAAGGCGGGACCAGCCCGAGGCAACTCGAGGGACTGAGGGCGGAACTTGAAGCGGCCAGAGGGGAGGGCTGGTGGGAGCAGAAGGAACTACAGGAGGACGGGGCAGCGAGCTACTGGTGCACGGATTCATGCACAGGGCTACTAGTCTATATATATAAAAACCCAGCGACCTCTACAGTGAAACGACCTGCAGCTATGACGTGCACTGACCACCAGGAAGCAGATGCTCAACACAGGAGCTGCCCCCTGGTGGTCAGTGCGCTCCCACAGTGGGAGTGTCACTCAGCCAGAAGTCGGGCTGACAACCGGCAGGCCAGCAGCAGTGGTGGGAGCCTCTCCCGCCCCCAGGGCAGCACTAAGAAGCAGGGAGCAAAGTGGAAGGAATGAGCAGGCAGGCGGTTAGGAATGAGCAGGTGGGTGGTTAGGAGTGAGGGGTTCCGGATTGTGAGAGAGCACAGGTCAAGCTGAGGGACACACATACACACACACACACACACACACACACACACCCGTGCATGAATTTCATGGATCAGGCCACTAGTTGTTAAATAAGTACAGGCTTCAGGTTTATAAGATGCAGTATTCTGGACATAGATGGTGATGGTTGCACAACAATGTGAATATTACCACTAACCTGTATACTTATAAGTGATTGAAGTGGTAACTTTTTTGTTATATATGTTTTACTACGATAAAAAAAAAATAGATAAGTAAGTAAAATACTCTTACTCTGTCACTTCATGATAAATTTGACATATTTGTTCACAATGAGTGAGAAAGTAAATATTGTCTGAATGAAACCTGTGCTATGGGAAAAGCACTGTGTAATGGATGCCTGGAAATATTCCCATGGTTATGGGATTCTGTTGCCAAAAATTATATGTGTCATATATAAAAACTGTGTTATTTGCACTTTTTAAAAACGTGGAAGGAGAATTTCTAGCTTCTTTTAAGGGTCCAGTCAGCTTTGTATCCTCTTTAGAATGCACAAGACAGAAATGCACACTTCTCAGTTTGTAAGAACCAACCGATTGACACCAGGCAATATTTAGTTTACTAGGTGATTGGAACGAAAAGCTTTGTATAACTGGTGGATACAATTAAAAATTAGGTATCATGCTTAGAAAGTTTAGTTAATGATGCAATTCTTCTATTTTAACGTACGTTGTCTGTCAAGAAGCAAGTATGGAAACATGAGTTAGTATATGTATCTGTATGTAACCTAGTTCTGTCTACTGAATGGGCCTAGAAGAAATGACATCTCAATAGCAATGAGCACACAATGGTTTCCAAATGCCTCCTAGGAGAAATTATTAATTCCAGGGCTGGGGCAGAAAGAAAACAAACAAACAAACAAACAAAAAAACACAAGCTAAACCTGGAACATCTTATAGTACCAGAAATGAAGAAGTTGCCCCCCAAACAAAAGTATGGTGATATGTCCGAGGGACAGGAGAGATAACCTAAAATAATTCCCAGTGGGCAAAAAAAAATTGAACAAAATAAATAGCATAGTATTGGATTCTAACCCAAACTATAAAATAAATATTCATGAGTCAATTACACAAATAAATGGGAGAAGAAGAGACAAATCTCTTTCACGGAAGAATTCCAGACTAACCTTCCAGGAGGTGGAGCTTAATTTCCAGTCCTTATCTCTGCCATAGGGGTGGGCTGGACTTAGTGATTCTCCTCCAGAGCACAGAGTAGGAAAAAATAGTCACTCTACAGAGGAGAAACTTGGCAAACACTGCGGTAACGAAGTGATGGCTAACATCCCTGAGCTGTGCCATGGCTATCATGTACCCTTGACATGACATAATGAGAGGGGCACTTTACCGCTAGAGTCTTTGTTCCCAAAAAATCAACGCAGCCGAATCATGAGAAAAACATCAGGCAAACAGATTGAGGGGCATTCTACAAGCTACTTGGCTGCTTCTTCTGGAGGCTGTCAAGGTCATGAAAAACAAGGAAAGACTGAGGAGCTGTCACAGACCAGAGGAGACTGGGAGACACAACAACTGAGAGCAATGTGGGACCCTGGATTGGGTCCTGGAGCAGAAAGAAAACATCAAAGTGGTGAAATCCAAATAAGTCTGGAGTTTACGTAGCAATAACGCACCATGTCCGTTTCTAAGTCTTGACAAATGTATTACAACCACGTCAGATGGGGAGTGGGGGAGGGGTATATCCCCTCTGCACTATCTAAGCAATTTTGTAAATCTAAACTCAGTCCAAAATAGAAAGTTTATATTTTAGAGTGTCAAAATACATTGACTTGAAGACCAGACTTCAAAATCACTAAGTAATAAAGACTTTTATAAATACTAATGTGTTGACTATCACAGCTCCCTACAAATTAACATTATTAACAATGATAGTTAGAGCAAAATTCATTTTCTTAATTAAGAACTAAAATAAATTATTTTTTAAAAATATTTTTATTGCCGAAACCGGTTTAGCTCAATGGATAGAGTGTCGGCTTGGGGACTGAAGGGACCCGGGTTCGATTCCGGTCAAGGGCATGTACCTTGGTTGCGGGCATATCCCCAGTAGGGGGTGTGCAAGAGGCAGCTGATCGATGACTCTCTCTCATCGATGTTTCTAACTCTCTATCTCTCTCTCCGTTCCTCTCTGTACAAAATCAATAAAATATACTTAAATATATATATATATATATATATATATATATATATATATATATATATTTTTATTGATTTTTTACAGAGAGGAAGAGAGAGGGATAGAGAGTTAGAAACATTGATGAGAATCATTGATCAGCTGCCTCTTGCACACCCCTACTGGGGATGTGCCCCCAACCAAGGTACATGCCCTTGACCGGAATCGAACCTGGGATCCGACACTCTATCCACTGAGCCAAACTGGTTTCGGCTAAAATAAATTATTTTTTAAAACATCATTTATTTTATTTATTTATTTTTTTACTCTAAAAATTTCTGGTTTTTTGTGATTTTTTTTGTTGTTGTTCTATCATGTACTTAATATATTAACATTGTCATACATTTTATAATCTCTAGATAAGTTAACACATATATATTTTAAGTATATGTTCAGATATTTTCACAGGAACATAAAGCTAAAAAAAAACAAAAAAAAAAACAAAAAAACAAAAAAACAAAAACAGTTTGTCTATCAGTCGTTTAAGGATACAGCCAACATATCATGACAGAAATAACGCCAGAATGCCTGCATTCGGGTAAGCTCCACTGCCCACAAGCTGATCATGCCAAGTAACCTTGCTTCTCTGAGCCTCCTTTGTCTCACCCATGCAATGGACATAATGATACTACCTACGTCTTGGGGCTGTGTTGGCCAAATGAGAGTGTGAATGTGAAAGGC
This sequence comes from Pipistrellus hanaki, assembly GCF_964339955.1. Lineage (NCBI taxonomy): Eukaryota > Metazoa > Chordata > Mammalia > Chiroptera > Vespertilionidae > Pipistrellus > Pipistrellus hanaki. The sequence continues at coordinate 55,608,972 of NC_140508.1, forward strand.
CGTGTGAACGGTAAAACGCCTCGGAAAGTGAGTGGTAAACTAGACTAACCGAAGGTTGGGTATTCATGGAACCAAAGCTGAATGCTAAAATCAAGGTCAGGAAAGACACAAAGTAGAGAATTAATGATGAATTGAGTAACCTTTCTGGCTTTAAAACATGGTCCCTTACTCCTTCCTGGGCACTCTAGGTGGCTGGAGTCATAGCTGTGCCTGGCACAGTTGGGGGTTCTAGAAGCAGCTGAGGTCATGAAGTTCCTGAGGCCTGGGGGCTGGGCCTCAGATCTTATCTTTTGGTTCAAAACCTTGCTCTAATCAGTTTCTTCAGGAATGTCGGAGCCTGGAAAATGAATGTCTATAGTAGCCAAACTTGAGAAAATTAATTTCTGAGCCGTAACACATCTCTCAATTATGATAACACTAGAGGCCCGATGCACGAACTTCATGCAGGGGTTTGGTCCTCGCAGCCCTGGCTTTGTTCGGAAGGCCCTCTGGACAGTCGTTCTGCTGTTTGGTCTAATTAGCATATTACCTCTTTATTATGTAGGATATGTGTTTGCCATGGAGAGCATCGTACTTGGCCCTCTGACCTTTCCTGGTAAATTTTCTTGATGAATGGAGGATTATAGCTCAGAGTGAGGTCTTCATCTAGCTGGATAGTCTGCTCTGCTCCAAGAACAACTTGCCACGCAACCCGGGACTCCTTGGTGTGCTAAACAGAGGCTTCCTTTTCCGGGCTCTCTGGTGACCATCTCTTTCTGTTGCCATGTCAACATCCCTTCTCCAGGTCATCCAGTTCTCCCTATGGATGACAATCCAAGGACAACATGCCGCTGATACCTGGTATCTGCTCTGTCTGACATCTGCAGAAGCACATTAATCTCTCATCAGTAACATCTCTACGCCCACTGGGGACGCCAGACCATCTGGACCTGCCTGGGTGAATTTCAATAGCTTCAACCTTAGAAGCTACTGCTGTTGTGATGGTTGTCATTTCTTTCCTTTTTTCTTTTTTTAATGTCCAGAGGGTGGTATTTCCCTCACTTGAACTTCGTCATATCCTCCTCTTGACCTCTCCCTCCAGATGTGTCCCGTCTTAAATCTCAGGGCTTTCTCGAGCCTGACTGCATTTCCTCCACAATGACTAAGATGTGGCGATGCTGTGTGAGAGAGCACATTCAGGCACTTCTGTTTCCCTTCTCCCTGATCTGCAGAGATCTGAGCCCAAAAACCTGCTGCTGAGATTTCCTGCCCAGTGACTTCCTGTGTAAACAAAAACTGCTCCTCACGATCCAAACAAAAAAATACAAACATCCCGTGTAGCACCGTTACACCATTCCTTCTTCTTGGAGAAAGACTTGACATCTTAGCCCAAAGCTGGGTGCCCCAATCTAATGGTTATTAAGCTTTTAAGCAATGTTCGGCCTCATTAAAAAAAAAAAAAAAAAAAAAAAAAAAAAAAAAGTTGTCAGTGCTTCGTAAAACACCACCATCTCTTTCATCTAAGTGTTTTGAAAAGAAAAGCTGCTGAAGTTATGGATTCCACTGTCAGGAGGCTCCTTTGATAAAGGAATGTTTTTAATTATTTGGATACGTTCGCAGCAAGCATTCACGGCAGGTTGGTTTCTGAAAGTATTAGAATCTCACTGCAGGTGACCGTGTGGCTTGGTCAGGGGCATTGATTAAACAGCCTGCATGAGGTCAGTGTGGTGTGAGGGGCGCATCCCACATCCAAACACACAGCACCGAGGATTAGCGGCCATGTGTTTGCTAGGCTTTATTCACCTTCACTTCTGAATGACTGGTGGTTTTACCTCAGCGTCTGCCCCACCACACACTTCCAGGGTTGAGGTGGGAGGAGCAAAATCTAGCCACAAACCTCCGCTGGCTTTTTATCTTTTAAAAGATAGTAAAAGAATAACATCAAAGACAAAGAAATATTTTCCAATCCATAGGCTATTAGGAGTAGCCTTGAGACTCTATGAAAATGGAATTCACCAGTTCCTCTACCCCCTTGGGAAAACATTTTCACAGACAGAGAGGTAATTGCTATCCTGGGAATCTTACTTGATGGCTCTCATTAAAAATAAGCTCTCAAACGACTTTAAATAAGATCAGAGTTGAACTGGCCAAACGACTAAGCATTCCTCCTTTTAACGGAGGCATCCAGATCAGAACATACACAGTTCTTCCCTCTACTTTTCTCCTCTTCCTTTCTTTTCAAAAAACATTTAGTACCTATAATACTATGTACAGGCCTTATGCTGGATACTTACCATACAGAGATAAGAAACTGTCTCCTCCCCTTCAGATTACAGTCTACAGAAGCCAAACAATTAGGGCCTTCCTTCTACGCAACCATCCATAGAGTGCCTACTGTGTGTGCCCTGCATTGCAGTGACAATAAAATGCTTAGTTACTTAGGTATGTAACCCCCTAGGTCAAAAACAAAGGGATGGAGCCTAGCCAGTTTGGCTCAGTGGATGGAACATCAGCCTGAGAACGGAAGGGTCCCGAGTTTGATTCTGGTCAAGGGCCTGGATTTCAGGCCTCTGTCTCTCTCACATTAATGTTTCTCTTTTTCTGTCTCTCCCCATCCCTTCCACTCTCTCTAAAAATCAATGGAAAATATTCCTGGGTTAGGATTAACAAAAAAATTTAAAATAAAAATAAATAAATAAATAAATAAATAAAGGGATAGTAGATGTTCATCTCAATTTTTTTTTACCTGCTTGTGTGTTTAAAATATGTAATAATAATAAATAAAAATTTTAATGATCCACTATAGAGATCTTTGACATAAAAAAATTGTGATTAAGATTAAATGTAATGAATACCATAAGGTAGTAAGAGGCTTCAGCTGAGCTTAAACTTAGTAAAATGTTTTATGTTAAAGATTAAAAACAAACATAAAATAGTCTTTGCAGAATAAGGTTAGAAATCTTTCCACTGTAATGTAACTTTCATAACTAAAAAATTAGAACTTTTTTATCTGCCTACTTAGACTTAGGAAAAGATTATTTCTTAACTCTTCCAAATAAAGAATGTCAATGGTTTTTGAACCATTTGTCAAAAGCATTAATTCATTCTTATATCAGGAAAGATAGATATTTTCTAATCAAATATTAACAAAAGCTTACATACATAATTGGTGCTTGAACTAAAACAAAGCAAAACAAACAAACAAAATCATCATTTGTAAGTATATCTAATAATATACATCTTTCATTTTTGTATTTATATATTTTTGTGAGGTATCTTTTTTAGTTATAAATGTAATTACAGTAAAATCAAGTATAGAAATAAATTGAACTTAGAACCAGATTTTCATGTAGTTTTCCATAAGCTATTAAAACAAAATTTAAATATGATGAAGTGTATTTAATGTCTTAGTAAAGTGAAAGCAAATATTGCTTAACATTAACAAATGTTTAAAACATTAATACTATTAATTATTAAATATTAAAATATTCTAAAGTGGTATAGATAAATCTTATAGCCTTAAATGCTTATATTAGTAAAGAATGAAGGCTGAACATTTGTGAACTAAGCATGCTGCTTAAGAAGTTAAAAAGAGTTGCAGGAAAAATAAGTAGAAGGAAGAAAATAATAAAGATAGAAGAAATTAGTGTGGGGGGGGAAGATATTCTAAAGAGGATCAACAAAAAATAAAAAATTGGTTATTAGAAAAGACTAAAATGAATGTTAAATCTCTGGGAGAGTGACTAAAAAATAAAGATAAGATAAGGCACTTGGGTGTGGATTAAAAAAAAATCTTGCCGAAACCGGTTTGGCTCAATGGATAGAGCGTTGGCTTGGGGACTGAAAGGTCCCGGGTTCGATTCCGGTCAAGGGCATGTACCTTGGTTGCGGGCATATCCCCAGTAGGGGGTGTGCAAGAGGCAGCTGATTGATGACTCTCTCTCATTGATGTTTTTTAACTCTCTATCTCTCTTCCTTCCTCTCTGTACAAAATCAATAAAATATGTATATATATATATATATATATATATAAATCTTGAGGGTTAGAAAGGGGAAAATAAAGCTGTCATTCAGAGATGATATTATTTACATAGAAGATCTAAAGTAACTTATACATTATTAGAATTAGAATAAGATTTTCAAGATTCCCAAACACAAAATCAATAATATCAAGACAACTGCATTTCCTTTTGTTAGCTACTTATAGAATATTTAAATAAAGAAAAAAGTACCATCAGCATTAACAAAAAATATAAGATACCTAGGAACAAGTCCAACAAAAGAGTCCAACAAAAGACTTATATGTAAAATATCATAAAATTTAGCAAATACATTAATATCTTTTAATAAACAAATTAGATGTTTATAGATAAAAAGATTCAATATTTAATGACTAACCCCTCTTCTCAAATAATTTATAAAGTCAATGAAAATCTAATCAAAATCCCAAAGAGGATTTATTATAGAATTTAACAAGATGATACTAAAATTTATAAGACCAAATAGCCAAGAATATAGCCAAAAGAAAGAGCAATGAATACAATAAACTGTTACTGGATGAATAAATGAATAAATAAATGAAAAAGCAAAGAAAAAAAAGGATTTGTTTTGAATAACCTGATTAAGTATAGTAAAAATGGCCGAAACTGGTTTGTCTCAGTGGTAGAGCATCGGTCTTTGGACTGAAAGGTCCCAGGTTCAATTCCTATCAGGGGCATGTATGTTGGTTGCGGGCACATCCCCGGTGGGGAGTGTGCAAGAGGCAGCTGGTCGGTGTTTCTCTCTCATTGACGTTTCTAGCTCTCTATCTCTCTCCCTTCCTCTGTAAAAATTCAATAAAAATATATATTTTTTTAAAAAGTATAGTAAAAATGTGTCCATTTTTTTTTTTAAAGAATACAGCTAATACATTAATGAAAAAGAAAAGAATTGTTTCCTACTAGAGTTCAAGACTTATTATAAAGCTGTAGTCATTAAAACAGTGAGGTACTGGTCTGACAAGAGACAACCAGAATCAAGGGGCCAACCACAGACCGTCATACATGGGAAACTGATAAGCCCATTCAATAGATAATACTGAAACAATTATCCATAGGCCGTAAAAATGAAAGCGTACCCCTACTTTACCGCATTCAACATATACTATGGAACGTAAATGTGAAAGATAAAACTTTAGACTTCTTAGTAAAAAAAATATATAGTAATGTAAAGTAGGAACAGATTTCTCACATGAGTCATAAAAGACAATAATGATAAAAGAAAATATTCAAAAATTCAACTATAGTATAAGTTAAAACTTTTAATAATCAAAAGATATTATAAAGAGAGTAAAGAGCTGGGAAATGGGAAAAGATTTTTAGAACCGTACACAATAAATTGTTTCTATTATCTGTTGTGTAACAAGCTACTCCGAAACTTTCTGCCTGGAAACAATTATTTTATTGCCCATGACTCTGTGGGTCAGGAATTCTGGGCTGAGCTCTGATGGGCAACTCTTCTGCTTTCGGAGGCATCAGCTGAGGTCACACGTGCATCCAGCTGGGAGCTTGGCTGGGGCTGGCACTTCCCAGACAACTTCACTCATATGTATAGCGTATGAGTTGAGGCGGTTGGAATGGCCTGGGCCGCTTTTCCTACACAGTCTCTCTCTCTCTACATGGCCCTTCTCCAGAAGGATAGCCAGAATTTCCCATATGGCTGCTGGCTTGCAAGAGGAGCAAATGGAAGCAGTAAGGCCTCGAGAAGGCCGAAGGCCCGAGGTCACATGACATCACTCCTGCTGCATTTTCCTGATCAAAGAAAGATGCGGGGTCAGCTCAGATCCAAGAGGAAGAGAAGCTACAGACCCCAGCTCTTTTTTGTGCTTTCTTTTTTGTTAATCTTCACCTGAGGGTATTTTTTCCCTTGATTTTGTTTACAGACAGTGGAAGAGAGGGAAGGAAAGAGAGGGAGAGGAAGAGAGAGAAAAGGGGAGAGGAAGGGAGAAACATTGATGTGAGAGAGACACAATAATTGGTTGCCTCCTGCATGCACCCTCATCAGGGTCAGGGATCAAACCTGCAATTCATGGATGTGTCCTTGGTTAGGAATTGAACCAGTGACCCTATGGTCCGTAAGCTGATGCTCTAACCACTGAACAAAGCTGATCAGGGCATAGACCCTAGCTTTTGGTGAAGATAGTGTGTACCTGCAGAGATGGGAAATTGCTGGCAGCCTTCTTCGCTTACATTCTATATATGAATAAGCTTTAGTACCCAAAATATGTAAAGAATTCCTGTGAATCATCAAGAAAACGACCAAAAAATAATAATAATATGCAAAACCAGATATTCATAGAAGAGAAAACACAAATGGCTCATAACCATATAAAATGATGTTTACTCATTATTAATCAGGGAAAAACATTAAATCTATCAAAGGACAAAAATTCCAAAGTCAGACAAGATATAGTGTGATAGAAACTATTATAAACAGCTAGTAGGGCTAAAACTGGTTTGGCTCAGTGGATAGAGTGTTGGCCTGCAGACTGAAGGGTCCAGGGTTCGATTCCGGTCAGGGACATGTACGTTGGTTGCAGGCACATCCCCAGTAAGGGGTGTGCAAAAGGTAGCTGATCAATGTTTCTAACTCTCTATCCCTCTCTCTTCCTCTCTTAAAAAAATCAATAAAACATATTTTTTTTAAAAGAGCTAGTAGAGAGGTAAAATGATATACTCCTTTAGAAAACAAATTTGCATTATCTAGTAAAGATAAATATGCATACATAAGCAATTTATTCTTAGAAATTTTTTAACATATACACTAAGGACCAGTACACTAATATTCTTAGGAGCTTTTTGTTTTTTGTTTTTGTTTGTTTGTTTGTTTTTGGGGGGAAGAGCACTAAAAACAAGCCAAATGTCCATCAACAATAGAATGGATAAATTATGGTAGGTTCATATGCAATGAAAATGAGTGATCTACACAGGTAGACCTGCATCAACAGAGATGAATCTCAAAAAAATCATGTTGAAATAGAAAAAGTCACAGAAGAATATTTCACTGTGGTCCTATTTATATGAAGTTCAAAAATAGGCAAAAAAAAATGTTTAGAGGTTCATATTTACATATGATAAACATACATAAATTTACGTGTGTGTGTGTGTGTGTGTGTGTGTGTGTATAAATGATTAGCCCAAATTTCAGGGAAATCGGAGGGAACAAGAAGATACTGGTAGTATTCTCTCTCTTTCTCTTCCTGCCTCTATTTTCCTCTCCCTCTCTCCCTTTAGTTCAAACATGGTGTTCATTTTCCTCTCCCTCTCTCCCTTTTGTTCAATCATGGTGTTCATTCTAATACTAGAAGCCCAGTGCATGAAATTTGTGCACTCGGGGTGGGGGGAGTGTCCCTCAGCCTGGCCTGCATCCTCTCTCGTTCCGGGAGCCCTTGGGGGTGCCACGGGGCCAGGAGAGGCTCTGAACTCGCTGCTCACTTTCTTGCTTCCACTCCTTTGCATGTGTTATTCCCTCTACCTACAAGTTTGCTGCTCATGTGTCCCCCTGGATGATTCACAGTCACCCTGTCAGATGGGCTGGAGAAGGGCCTCCTCCGAAGACTCTCCCTGACCTGCAGCGTGAGGGCAGCCCCTCCTCCCCTGTTTACAGTAGCAGCCTCCTCAGTGTGGTGATTGTTTGCAGTACCCTGGTTCATTCCACCCTGCTGAACTGTCCCTCTGCTGGATACCCCACAACTGTGGAAGAGCCTATTCTTCATGTCTCTAAGACCATCGTTATACATAGGAAAAACCATCACACACAAAAAAACCATACTTCCTATTTAAAAGATTGTAGAAGGTATCAGAGGAAGGCTCTTATGTGCACAAGGGAATATGATAGTTTAATCCTAGTTTTGTTCTTGATTTTCTGTAATTACATGCTGCTGTCACTTAGATGAGTTAGCCTAGAGAAGTTTCTGCCGAAATAAAGGACTGTGGTTGATGGCTAACGCTACTGAGTATCTGTCCCTACTTCATAAAAAGCTGCTCTCACCAACACCCACCAAGCCAGCCCCAGAGTGGACCAGGCATGGGCCACATGGAGATAGCAAAGAAAGTTCCGGGGGTTAGAACATTATAATACTAGAGGCCCAATGCATGAAGATTCATGCAATAGGCCTTCCTTTCCCTGGCTGCTGACACTGGTTTTCCTTTAGTACCCGGGACCCAGGCCTTCGTTCCAGCCGCAGTGGAGAAGCCAAGCCTCTTTAGTTTTCAGTCTTCAATTGTCTTCAGTCTTCAATTTTCAGTCTTTGCTTGGGCCAGAGCCTTCAGTCTTCGCTCTGCACCTGCATATGCAAATCAACCCAGTGTCTTTGTTGGGTTAATTTGCATACTCACTCCTGATTGGCTAGTGGTGTCACAGATGTATGGTCAATTTGCATATTTCTCTTTTATTAGTGTACATTTAACACTCTTCTTGCAGAAAAAGAGAAATATCTGGCTCATTAAATATTATGCCATTTTTAAAAGGCAGTCTAAATTACATCATGAAATCTATGCTAAAACAAAGCAGGATGCAGTTGAACTGAAGTTACTTTTTCTGTTCTACTTCAGGACTCCCATGTTTATTAATCCTGGTAGAAGTACGATGCTGAAGCCAAACTTGGCAATTTAAACATCTGTCAGGTCCATGGTATCTGTTTTTATTTAGCAATGTTATATATTTTTATCCAGTACTGTTCTATTTCGCATATGACATTTTAGTGTGTGTGCAATGCTTTGGACCATATCTATGAACAGAGAGCAGTCACTTTAATTTATGGGTGATTCTGATTGTCACTTCCCTCCAACAGCAATGGAATTTTTCAATATCCTCAGAATAAATCCCCCCTCTGGAGCAGTAAACATAATATGACAGTGTGTCAACCACGGATTTGTTTCAAGATTATTTACTTACAATTCAACAACACTGCTGGCCCACAGAGTGCCCTGTCAGCACAAGCTGCATGGTTTAAAGTAGCTCAAGGAAACAGCCAGGGTTCCAGAATCCAAAGAATGTCGTTTTCCTAAATGCCTCAAGATTATGAGATGCTATAGAACTAATAAATCTGCTCCTTAAAATAGTCCAGAAGGAATCCTTAACTATTCCTACATGTTTGAAAGTTTAGGTTATTGATGGGGAGAAAGAATGCAGTTTTGTCCCTCAGGTTCATATAACAAGAGTCACAAGTCACTTTCTTCTCTTCAGACTTATTTTTGAAAGGATAAATTCCAGAAGTAGATGAACTTCGGAAGAGAAAGAAATAATGATGAAATGAAAGGAGATTATCTGCAAGAGCACACTTCAGCACAAACTTTTAAGCAGCAAATGTTCACATGGTGCTGATCATTGTTTCTGAGTTCATCCACCTATGGGGTGGATTGGATTACAACACAGGTAGGTGGATCTGTCTGGTAATATGGTAACAGAATAGAACGAATCATTCCAGCACTGGCTTATTATTTTACCCTTACACAGTAACCAAAACCAACCTATATTTACATCACCTTTATGTGTTGTAATGTGATTTCCTGACTGCAATCTCAGTTTTCTCACAGACACACAGAAAAGGGAGTTTTTGCTCTACCCATTGTACAAACGAGGAAATACAGGTGCCCAAAACGGAAGCAACTTGCCCAGGTTCACACAGAAAATAAGTCGAGGAATATGGACAAAAATTCAGGTCTCTTGGTTCAGTGGTCCTAACCTCTGGTTTCTCCAAGATGTATTTTGCAAACTCACATTTGTCTAACTAGGAGGAATATGCACATGAGTCATGTGCAGAGGCTTCATCCATAATAATATATTTTTAAACTTGTAGTGTGGCCACTCCAGAATAAAGAATTCACGTCTTAGCCTCCCTTGCAACTAAATGAGGTGTATGTGTCATTCAGGACCAAGAAGGGGAAGGAAGGGTCCAGGATTTCAAGGAAGTAAGGCAAATTTACAAGGGGATGAAGAGAGTTAATGTTTAGTAAATACATGTTTGCTGGGCCATCTTGGGGGGAAAGAAATGGGACACAGAGAGGACTCTGATCAAATGGACTTCACTAGGTTCCTTCCTGATGATAGTTATCTGTGATGATAGCTGCCTTCCTGGAGCAGGCCCTCAGTCTTAAATTCTTTTAGGCAGTAAAAGGGAAGGCCAGATTATTTCAGCTAGAAATAATTTGCATTTATTATGAGTCTCCCCACCTTTTGGGGAGACTCATTCTGAACCCCCCCCAAACTGCTTTCTACTTCTAAGATAATGAATACAATTCCTGAAAATGTTCTTAATCTTGTTAGATTTATCTAGGCATTAATCCTAGCCTTGTAAATTTTTGGAGGGCCCATATACTAAATTCAAATTTATTGGTTTTTGTATATTCTAAATTAATCCTTAATGAATCAGGAATTCTAAAGCATCCTTTCCTTTATTTAGAAAATATGTAAGCTTAAAATATATTGTTTATGCTTTAGTTTCTAAAATTTGACTGTGTTGGGAACTTGGGATGTTCACTTTGAACGCAGAAAAAGAGTCTAAATATGGTCTATCACTCTCTTAGGACTCACCAAATACTCACAATTTGGATACATTCACAGAGGTGGGTCTGTGGCGACATGCATATACTCCTGCCTTTTTCAACCGAACTTGGAAGATGAGTTTGAAGTGTGAGTTTATATCTGAGAGCTCACTTGCTTCCTCTCTCTCCCCTTGCCTCATTCCCATCTGTTATCCTTAAAATACTATTTTTCAAAGCACTTGTATGAAATCTGTTCTTAGAGGATGTGGGGAACTTTAAAATTAACAAACTATGGGCTCCCACTAATGCGATGGGGCCTCAGATCACCCTGGCAGGCAAACACTGTGTGTGAGGTGTCACTGAAAATAATAGCACAAGAAATGACCCACTTTCCCATTCTAAGCTTTGTGTCATGCACAGCATTCAGGGCAAAAGGAATCCTGAGCATTTTTTGCCAAAGGAAAAAAACAAAAACAAACAAACAAACAAAAACCAGCCATGGATTTCAGATAAGGATGATCCAGAAACCAAAGGAATTTGGAAAGGACTTTGTAGATGTAGAGTAGCTAATGGGGAACATGATGGGAAAATAGAAAAGCCAGCAATTCTGGGTGCTGAGCCCACTGAGTTTCAAAAGATGTTTAACCGACATCTAAACGAGAAGCCTCCGTGGGGATGGTCAGGTGCCTGCTGGGAAGGATGAGCGCGGCCTCGGCTCCTCCCGCCCTGATTGCACCCCCTTCCTCTGTGCAGGCTGAGCCGGGAGGAGCTGTAACACCGTGACTGTGGAGGACGGGATTTCTAGCAGCTGCTTCAGAAGAGACCAACATGACCTACGGGTTTCTTTTGATGTTTTGTTTGCTGACACAACTGCTAAACTTTGAAATGCAGTAGAGCTGTAATTTGCTAGTGCAGACGCTTATTTTTAAGTGTACACTGCAGTCATGGAACTGCGTTTTATTTGAAATCCACTTCTTAGAATGTTTTGTTCACGCAAGTCCTCTCTTCATGAAAGGCAGGCGTCACTGTCGTTCCCAGTTGGTCTCCCCAGTTCCCAACGAGCTGGGGAGGCGGCGGCTGTGGCGGCTGAAGGTGGGAGTCCCAGCTACTCTGACCCCTCGCTGTGCGGGGCACAGGACCCAGGGGCAGCCTCCTAGACTGTACCCTCCCTGCCAACCACAGGGGCGCTCTGCGCCCAAAGGGGTGCTGGTGAAAAGGACACAGTGACGTGGTGAGCAGGGCGGGCTCCTCTCCTTCCAGGCTGCTTCAGGGGAGCAAACAAAACAAAGTAATGGCTGTATCTGCAGTAGTTCACTTTCCCCAGCGGCTGCCTCTACAGCATGCTCTCCCCTAAGATATTTTTATGCTGCACTAAAGGCACTAGGCATGCCCTCGCTGGTTTGTCTCAGTGGATAGAGCATTGGCCTGCAGACTGAAAGGTCCCAGGTTCGATTCCCGTCAAGGGCATACGTCTGGGTTGCTGGCTCGATCCCCAGTCGGTGGTGTGTCGGAGGCAGCCGATCAATGATTCTCATCACTGATGTTTCTATCTCTCTTTCCCTCTCCCATCATGTATGAAATCAATAAACATTTATTAAGCTCTAAAAAAATTTTTAAAAAATAAAAAGTCCTAGGTATGATGAGACTTTGGACTAGAATTCAATTCTCCCTCTGGCTCTGTCCTTTCTCTAAAATGTATCCTTACTGTTTGAACCCCAGCAGAAGAAGCGGCCAACACAAGGACTGGAGGAAGAACATGCAGCCCAAAGGCCAAGTTCTGCCGGACCTGCTTTCCATGAGATTTGTTTTCTTGGGCCTGCGCATTGCTTTTGTTTGTTTTGTTTGTTTGTTTGTTTTGTTTTAATTCGAATTTCAATGTATTTTCAAAGGGCGCAAACTCTCAAGGTTTCTGTTAATCCTTAAATACACTCTGAACATGCAGCTTACTTGGCTCATTCTGTGTTACTAACACCCCTGAGGGCTTTTGACCTTTCCACCTTTGGTGAGCGGAAAATTTTCCTCGGTATAACAGAGGAGGCAGCTTTGGAAGCTGAAGCCTCTCGGAGAATGAAAGAAGGTGGACCAAAGAGCAAATCAATAGCTTCGCCTCTGAGATTCTTAAAACATCCAAGTACGCCGCTCCCGGGCCTCTTGGTTCTGCACCTTCTGCAGTACGCCTGCACATGATGGGCCCTCTGCAGATTTCGTATAACGTGGTGAACTGCTGGGTCAGACATCCTGTGAGGTTCTGCTTTGAATTTGTATCAACATAGATGGTGTCTTTTCTCAGTTTGCTCCCAGCAAAGCGATGCTCGAGTTGGGCTAACGTGGGCTCTGGGATGAGCAGGCAGTCGTTCTTTTGTGGGATGCGTGTCTTCTCACTTCACCTCTCAAGTTCAAAATGCTCTGGAGACCCATTCGCCTTCCTTTCTCTGCTCCCCACAGGCCCTTCCCCGCTCTTCTTTGACTCCCAAGTCCAAATGATGTAGAAGGGGAGTGGATGGGTGGGGAGGAGAACATCGTTGATCTTTATTTTTTTTTTTCACCTCAAGCTCCACATTAGATCCGAGTTTGCTAAAGAATGTAAGTTCTGCTAGCCTCTGGCCATGTCCTCGGGATACGCGTGGTGCGTTTTTCTCCGAAGGGAATTAAATTTGCTCAATGGTCAGTCATTCGGAACCATAATAAAATCAGCAAATGTACTACAGAGCAGAACAATTCTTTTTTTGAAAAAAAAAAAAGAAGAAGAAGAAAAAAAAAAAACAGGCTTCTAAAGACATTTCATGCTGTTACAGGCTTTTCCCAAATGCTTCTCTGGGTCCCAGGGACGTGCTTTAGATCTCCTTTCCTTCGAGGAGTATTTGGGTGAAAGTTTGGGAAGCAGAGTGAGATTCTGGTAAATTATTTTCTAAAACACAGTCTGCTTTTGTATCTGAGAGGAGTCGTTCTTTATTCCTGGGGTTTGTGGAATGAGAAATCATGTAGCCCTTGGCTGGACACTGAAGTCTGTTCGTGGGCTTGCCAAAAAGTCCGGGCTGAGTCACTGCACTGAACTCCACAGTCTCCCTGGAAGACCACCGGGATTGTAAAACGCCTGCTGCTCAGTCCGGTTCTTGTAAATGGCTTCACATATTCAAGAATAAATAGTTTAGTTCTGTGATTGTTGGTTTGGGGGTCGCCCCTCCACCCCCCGGCACAGTTGTCCTGCTTGGTAGAAGTGTTAAGCATTTGTATTTTCTCTGTTCTACACGTGTTGGAAAATAAGTAGGTAGCAATAAAGAAATTTTTATTATGCATGTTTTCTGCCTTGGGTGGTACCTGGAATTTGCTGAATTTGCTGAGTGCAACTTAAATTTTAAAAGGCTCTCGGGGCTCGCATTTTTCATGCCATGCATGTCAAACAGAAAACCAAACAATTAGAATAAGCAAACAGTAGGGGTCCTCTCTCTTGGTCTCGGCTGACCCCAGACCCTGTGGTGAAATTCCAGCACCTCTTTTTTTCCTCCCTCCCAGCTGTTAAGCTTCCATGACCAGATTTAAACAACCATCTCTTTCCCCTCTCTCAGATAATCAACTGCTGGTTTCCTATATTACCTAGGACATTCTTGTGCAAAGAATTTTAAGTGCAAGAAACAAAACAAGATTGTTCAGATCCGTCGATTTTCCGGGACATCTCATTTACGTTATGTCGGTTTTATTAGAACTTGAAAAGTGACATTAAAGTGAGTAAACTGATTTCCACAATGTGATACAGACTCTCGCTGATGCCAGTGATGTGCACTCTGCCCCGACTGTTTGCCACTAAACTTATACCTGGAGCTGAGAGCAGGGAATGACGGGAAGCAGGTTTACAGACAAATGACAGTAAATACCACGCATACTGCTCTTTCTCTCCATGAATTGCCCCAGAAGGGGACCCTGTCTGAGATCCCACAGAATCTTGTTAAAACATTTCTAGGCGAGATATTTAATTATTGTTGGGTATAGTGTCACATCCGCCCAGTGGTACTACATTTCGGTAATAGTATCAACTTCTGGAGAAGGCAGCATGATGTCAGCAAAGCCTCCGCACTGGACTCAGGCAGGCCAAGGTTTAAATCCCAGAGTGGCCACTTATTGGCCAAGCACTTTTGGATATGTTACAAACCTCTCCTAGGCCTTCCTTTCTTTCTTTCTTTCTTTCTTTCTTTCTTTCTTTCTTTCTTTCTTTCTTTCTTTCTTTTTCTTTCTCTCTCTCTCTCTCTCTCTCTCTCTCTCTCTCTCTCTCTCTCTCTCTCTCTTTCTTTCTTTCTTTCTTTTTTCTCATCTGCAAAATGGGAAGTGATGGCACCAATGAAAAAGGACAGCAAATGCGAGGAGCAAGTTCAATCCCAGGCATACAACCAATGTAAAGTCTCCTTCCTTTTTACACCAGATGACAGTTTATGAACATACAGTAACTCTCCGCCAAAAGCCAACTCCGACTGACGGCCCTGTTTTCTATGAAGGGAGCTCTTGGTGGCCCTTCGCTGTGACTGTTGATTGCACACATCTGGAAACCATGACAACCATGGTGCTCCGAGCTCAGCTTGTCCCAAAGGCAGCCTCTATCCTTCAGCTTTTCCCAGCACAGCACTGCTTGGCCTGCACTTGAGCAAGGAGCGGTGTCAAAAGAAATGAACAATGTCTGGGAGGAATCCAGCTTCAGCTAACGATTTCCCATCCCTGTTTGACCCACGAGGGAACTGTCCCTGGAGTGGCTCCCTGCACATGCACAGGGGCCGTGTTAGGAAGCTGTATTATTGTACCTAATTTGCAGGCGCTTCCACTGAGTGTGGGAGGTTAGCTGACTTTCTCAAGGGCACAGAGATGATGAAGCCTGGGTTTGGGATAAGGCCCCAGGTTTTTTGGCCTGGTAAAGAAAGCAGCGGGATTGGCAGTGTTGAAAGACTGGCAGCTGGGGTGTCGACTTGCCCAAGTCCACTCTGCATTGACACCTCTGTAACAGGTGCTTGGGGTGGGAGTGAGGGTCCTAAGTAAATCTCTCTGACCTTCAGAAACCCCGTGCCCAGGCCCTCTGTCCATTAAATCACATGTGGGCTAGGGCAGGTAGTGAGATCTGGCTAATTAAACCTGCAGGCCATGTACACAAAATCTGATCACTCATTTAAAAATAACACCGCCCCCTCAAAATAAAATAAAGTAAATAAAAAATAAAAACAGCACAGCACAGCCCGTGTGGCTCAGTGGTTGAGTGTTGACCTATGAACCAGGACCTGGTCACGGTTCTATTCCCAGGAAGGGTAAAGGCCTGAGTTGTGGGCTCGATCCCTAGTAGGGGACGTGCAATAGGCAACTGAGAATGATTCTCTCTCATTGATGTTTCTATCTCTTTCTCCTTTCCCTTCCTCTCTGAAGTCAATAAAAACACATGTTTTAAAAGTTTAAAAGATAAAAACAACACAAAATTTGTAAAATAGTCCTAGCATAATTAAATCTTTGGTGATTCTGTTTGCTTTATTTTGACAATTCACAAGTATTTTAAAACCAACATTAATTTTCATTCATATATTCAAAAATATCTACTGTATTTTCCGGCATATAAGACGACGCCCTAATTTTACAGTTAAAACATAGGTTTAGGCCTATATTCGCTGTATAAGACTACCCCCCACTTCCGAGGCAACACCAGTTCTTTTTTTAATTAAATTTTTAATGAATGACATTTTTCGAACATATACCGTACATTGAAACGATAAATGGAAGGTCTCTTCACAAATGGCAATGCCATGAACTTTACCGAGAAACAAGAAATCCAAAAGAGAACATTAACAATGATGGCATCATCTGGAAAGAAAATTACATGAAGAACTTGCAGAAAACGCTTGTTTGTGACTGACTGGGATGATAAGAGGTTTTTCTAGGCAGAGGAGCATTTTGAGCTTAAAATCCTTCAAAATCCTCATCATGTTCTTCTTCTGACATCATAAGTTCATCAATGACCTCTTGTGGTACATTTGTAAGACAGTCATCATATGGATCAAATTCCGAATCAGATGGTGTGGCTTCAGCTTCGGCTTCCCCTTCATCTTGCCACAAGAAGTCATCCTCCATACCGTCCAAAGAATTTGATATGCCACACTTCTTGAAAGACCTGATTGCGGCATATCGAGACGTTTTTCTGGTTATACTCGGCGTATAAGACGACCCCCGATTTTCGGCTGACTTTTTTTTGTTTCAAGTCGTCTTATACGCCGGATAATACGGTATTAATTTGCCTACTATATGTCAAGCACTCTTCTAGATGCTGGTGATACAAAACTGTTTTAAAAAAAAAAAAAAAAAACTCTTATAACAGGTTAATAGAAATAAATTAAGATTTTTTTAATAATGCAAAAAAAGTCAGCTTTTTTTAAACTGTTAATAAAAGTGAAAGAAATACAGAGCAATTCTAAAGGGAATTCCTTTATGGGCTTATTTTTCTTTTTTTCTTTTTATTTAAAAAGCTTCCAGTTTCCTCTTTTTAATCTCTGGAGGCAATTTTGAGCCCAACCTGCTCTGCATCGTCTGCCCGTGTCCACTGCCAAGTGGGGCACTCGGAGAGTGGGTTTCAGCCTGGCCTGATTGGATGATAAACAGTGAGAGTAATGTGCTGCTAGAGGATTTTTTTTTTAAATGCCCGAATACCAGAATACAGTATTCTAACCCGTCGTCTCTCCAAATCAAAAGCCTAGAGAATGAAATCATGACCACTATTCCAGTGCAATTACACCGAATATATAAAATTGAAACAGAGAGTAAATCACCCAGTTGGATATCACATTTCATACTCCAGTGTGTGCCAAAGAAGCGAGTGAAGTGTTGTTATTGTTGAGCGTAATGTCAGGAGACAAACTTCTACAAATTTTATACATAACGTTTTCCATTTTATCTGTGTTCCATTTATCTCCACTTGTACACATGGTGTGACTTTTAATAATCTCCCCTCCTCCTTCCCCCGCATGCAATGCCAAGGGATCGATCAAGCCCAATCTTGATTATCCTAAATTTACCCTCGAGTAATCTCAGGCCAAGAGGGCTTTTTTTTTATTCTTTCTATTTTTAATTAGTATGGAAAAGACGGAGGGAGAACCTCTTAATAACCCAATGCACCTGGTTTTGCAGAGCCTGACAAAAGGCCTGGAAAGAGACGAGCCAGTGCCAGCGCGCTACGGGGAAGACAACTGTGGCTCCAGGCAGCTCGTGCAGGAGCAGGTCTCCTCTGGTGGAAACTGGGAGGTCGCTAAGGGAGCTGCGGAACCTAACGAAATAAGACCCCGCAGCAGCCACGGAGGGCCCCCTTGGAGAAAGCGCGTACCCAAAGGGTTTGGGGAGGACGGAGGCCGCGCTGCGCCCGCGCTCCACGAGAGGGCGCCCCGGCGCGCGCAGGGGGACCGCACCGTTAGGAAGGTAAAACCGCTGCGGGGACGGATGGCTTCCAGCGACAGGAAGGCCAGCGTGGCCTCCACCAGCCAGAAGAGAAAGTCGGGCCCTACGCCCGAACTCACCAAAGACCAGAAGCAAGAAGTCCGCGAGGCGTTCGACCTCTTCGACGCCGACGGGAGCGGCACCATCGACGTGAAGGAGCTGAAGGTGGCCATGCGGGCGCTGGGCTTCGAGCCCAACAGGGAGGAGCTGAAGAAGATGGTCTCCGAGGTGGACAAGGACGGCACCGGCAGGATCACCTTCAGCGACTTCTTGGCCGTGATGACCCAGAAGATGGCCGAGAAGGACACCAAGGAGGAGATCCTCAGGGCCTTCAGGCTCTTCGACGACGACGAGACGGGCAAGATCTCCTTCCGGAACCTGAAGCGCGTGGCCAACGAGCTGGGGGAAAACCTCACCGACGAGGAGCTGCAGGAGATGATCAACGAGGCGGACCGCGACGGGGACGGCGAGGTGAACGAGGAGGAGTTCCTGCGCATCATGCAGAAGGCCATCCAGTACTGAAGCCCTAAAGCCCGGGCTCCTCCCGCGCGCCCCCGTGCGGGGAGCCCGGGGACCTGAAGGGCTCCCTGCTTCTGCTCCCTGACGCCGAGCTGGAAGACAGCTCGACCCTCCTCTCAGCTCCTCCCATTTGTCCAGATGCTTCTATTCCCAAATGTTTGGCTCAAGTATAGAGTTTTAAAGATGCTTTCAGTTGTGAGTTTTGTTTCTTCATTCTCGAGAGCAGATCTCAGGGTCCTTTAGGTTGCATTTTTTTTAAGAATGTTTTTTAAATATATTTTTATTGATTTTTTTTTTATAGAGAGGAAGAGAGAGAGATAGAGAGTTAGAAACGTCGATGAGAGAGAATCATCCATCAGCTGCCTCTTGCACACCCCCTACTGGGGATGTGCCCGCAACCAAGGTACATGCCCTTGACCGGAATCGAACCTGGGACCTTTCAGTCCGCAGACCGACGCTCTATCCACTGAGCCAAACCGGTTTCGGCTAGGTTGTATTTTTTTTTAAAAGGGGGGGGCCCTGAACCTTCGGTCTGCCCACCATTGGCTCTGCTCGGGTGGGCATCCATGAAGCTGAACCCAGAATAGCTTCTTGGGACTAAACAGCCATGCGGTTGGTTCCCTGTTACTTCTTTGGGCGGTCTTAAAATGGTCTTCCTTCATCTATTAGTCCTTAAATTCGAGTCATGGTTCCAGCAGGGTGAGGTGGGATCAGCCAGCAGGTATCCCAGCCATCGCTTCTCACTGAACTGCACACTGATTTGCAGGAAATCAGTTCAGCCACTTATTGAGCTCAGGAAGGACACTGTTGTAGGCTATAGACTTGGGTAGTGCTAAGTTGTACACCTTAAGACTCCCCCCGGGCTGCATCACATGCAAAACGTTGCTTTGTGTGTAAATCCTCCACTGTGAGCTATCCAGAGCCAGAATGCATCCGTAGGCCACAGAATAAAAGTAACATTTAATATCGGCCCAAGTGAAGTGTAATTTACTTAAGAGATTAAGCTATCTAATGATTTTTAGGAGATGGGGGGGTGGGGGAGGGGAAATGCAGGGGAGGAGGAGTTCCTGCGGTGATTGACAAGTTCCTCCTCTGCATTGACAAGGAGAACCACATAAATTTAAAAGAGGGTGCTCCAGTGTAATGCGGTGTCACCGTAGCCACCTTTGTTGGTAGAAATCATGCCAGCACTAAAGTGGACTTTGAGGAAAACATACAGTTGTCTCTCACACTGGCTGTACTCTCCATTAAACTGTGGTGGACTTTTGATAGATCTCACACTGCTTTTGGCCTTGGAATAGGAATTGCTTTCTTGGCAACCTTGGTCACTCAACTGCTAGACTATAATGGTGTTTATCAATATACTAGAGGCCCGTGCATGAAATTCGTGCATTCGGCTGGGGGTGGAGGGGCCTCAGCCCCATGGTCAGTGCACATCATACTGACTGGTAGTTCCACTATTGGGCCGAAACTGGCTCTCTGGCATTCCCCAAGGGGTCCCAGATTGCAAGAGGGTGCAGCCCAGGCCGAGGGATTTCACTGGTGCATAGTTGGGGCTGGGGAGGGTTGTGGGAGGTTGGCCAGTCAGGGAGGGACCGCAGGAGGGCTCCAGGAGTATCTCACTCAGTCCCAATTGGCCAGACCCCAGCAGCAAGCTAACCTATCAGTTGCAGTGTCTGCACATCAGTGCACATCAGTGCACATCATAGCGAGCAGTTAAGCAGCCTTAGCATATCATTAGCATATTATGCTTTGATTGGTTCAATGGCCAACTGGATGACTGGACAATTAGCATATTAGGCTTTTATTATTTAGGATTTCTCCAGATTTTCTCTATGTTCGTTCCTGGTTACCATGTATATTTTTTGCTGAAGGCATAACAATGGGAAATATTGGTCAACAACTGGCAATGTCTGAATGTAAAGTTATCACAGAAAAAAATCTCATCAGGAATGAAGGAGGCAAAAATACATATATTTTTGTATAAGCTAGCTAATGATTTTGAGTAAATATTTATAACTATAAGATCTTAGTTTAGCTGGGACCGATTTGGCTCAATGGATAGAGCGTCGGCTTGGGGACTGAAGGGTCCCGGGTTCGATTCCGGTCAAGGGCATGTGCCTTGGTTGCGGGCATATCCCCAGTAGGGGTTGTGCAAGAGGCAGCTGATCGATGACTCTCTCTCATCGATGTTTCTAGCTCTCTATCTCCCTCCCTTCCTTTCTGTATAAAATCAATAAAATATATTTAAAAAAAAAAAAAAGACCTTAGTTTAGAAAATTCTAAAAAATATATTTTAAGGTATTTCTCTGTCCTTGGAAAGATCAACAAGTGTTTAGTTATTAACTGTAGATGTCAGAATGCCTGGCATATAAGTATTTCTCTGTTTTATAATCCCAGGAAACTATTTCACTGTGGTTTGTGTATGTGTTAATATTATTTGTTTTCTGTTAAAAATTAAGCCTTTTTTGCTTTGAAAGAAGATACCTACCCTTTTGAATATCTATCAAGATGAAGTCAGGGAAAATTTAAATAATATAATTATGGAAAAATTATATATATACTAGAGGCCTGGTGCATAAAATTTGTGCACTGGGGGGGGGGGGAGGGGTTCAGCCCAGCCTGTACCCTCTCGAAGTCCAAGACCGCCCATGGGGAGCGGGCCTAAGCCAGCAGTCAGACATCCCTCTCACAGTTTAGGACCCTTTGTTTCTTACTGCCCACCTGTTCGCTGCTCCTTAGCACTGCCACGGAGGCGGGAGAGGCTCCTGCCACTGCCGCTGCGCTCACCAGCTGTGAGCCCAGCTTCGGACTGAGCAGCACTCCCCTTGTGGGAGTGCACTGACCAGCAGGGGGCAGTTCCTATGTTGAGCATCTGTCCCCTGGGTCAGTGCACATCATAGTGACCAGTCATTCTGGTCATTCCACTGTAGCAATCGCTTAGGCTTTTATTATATAGATAGATATAGATATATCAATAGATATAGATATAGATATAGATATAGATATAGATATAGATATAGATATAGATATAGATATATACACCCACAGAGGGTGTCCCCAAAAAATGTATACACACTTTAACAGCTAATAGCTCAATTTTGAAAATAAAATGCATTTTAATAAACACCACCTTTATAATTATTCAGTGTGTGTGTACATTTTGGGGGGACATCCTATATGTTGAGATGGAGGCCTGGACTAATTTTTTTATTAATGCACAGCAAAACTATTAAAAAGGCAAGGTCTTTTTGTCACAACTAAACCATAATTAAATCCTCAAAGTCCCATTATTAAGATAAATGCCGAAGTTCTAGAGAATTTGTCACTTGTTTTGCCAGCAATTTTACCCTTCAGAGGGTGGGGAATCTAATCAGGGAGCTGCTACTCTGGTCTTAATTCTCATTAGCAGGGACTAATTTGTCAAAGCAGGAGGACTAACTGAAGTGATGGGTATGTGGGCACTCACTGTGAGAGTCTCGCTGAGGTGGCTGGTACCAGGCAGGGAACTCACCCAGGCTGCAAACGTTAACAGTTCAGGTTCAAGGTCTTCGTGTGAACTCAGGTGCAGTTGTAGAAAATTCATGTTCAATTTGGGCCAGCATCAGTGTGAAGGGCTGGATCTGAGAGCAAGAGGAGTGTGGCATTCTGGAGAGCAGGGATTTTGTAGCATCCTGTTGACCAGTTTTGGCCCCATATGGATCAAGGTAGAAATATCCCAAAGAAAGAAAGTTGGCAGAAACTAGGAGTAAGGGTCATAGCCTCAGCCAACTGGACTGTCACCTGGCCCATCAGAAGATAGAAATGAAAACCAGGAGCCTGGGCTGAAGCCCTGCCCTCAAGGTGCTCACACACCTGGGGACAACCATGGAGCTGCAGCCCAGTCCCTGAGAGCTCCCCTGAAGGTGCGGTCCACCCCACACAAAGGAAGGGGCTCCGGAATATTTCCGAATCCCACTCACCGCTAAGAAAGAAACCCGTACTGCACTATTAGTCTTGTTTCTGAGTTAGCTTATACTCTGGGGGATAGAAGGTGAAGGGGGAGAGGGAAAAAGACTAGAGCAGGTCTAGACATTTGAATTTTAAGAGAAGTTAATCATCCATGTCTGGCTGGGTCAGACATATATCCTAGTCTTTACAAAGGAAGAACACAAAAAATTCAGAGAGCCTAGCCAGTGTTGCTCAGAGGTTGAGCGTTGATCTATAAACCAGGAGATCATAGTTAAATTCCAGGTTGCGGGCTTGATTCCCAGTAGGGGGCATGAAGGAGGCAGCCAATCAGTGATTCTCATCGGTGTTGTTTCTCTCTCTCTCTCCCTCTCCCTTACTCTCTGAAATCAACAAAATATATACATATATTTTTAAAAGACTTCAGAGAGAATTTATAGACATATTTTCGGCCAATGTGGAAACAAAGCTATAGAGTTCGGGAATAACTAAAGTAATTTCCCTGGGTTATTACAAGTGGTCCCGATAAAGAAGCAGGAAATATACCAAAGAAACTCATGGGACTGTGTAGGGACCTCAGTGATAAGCCCTTGATTTCTAAGGATAAGTAGGACAGATGAGAAACTAGAGGGGCACAGGCCCAAGAATGAAAATATTAGTTGTATTAATATCAAAAAAGCAAATGCCCCAATTGAGACACAGACAGCAAAGGGAATTTCATTCTTAAAGTTCTGGTTGGTCACCCCTGACTGAATCCATGTATATTCTAATTCCAGGCCACCACTCTTCCCATACAAAGTGGATAACCAGCCGAAGCCGGGTTGGCTCAGTGGTCTGCAGACTGAAAGGTCCCAGGTCTACGGACTGAAAGGTCCCAGGTTCGATTCCGGTCAAGGGCATGTACATTGGTTGCAGGCACATCCCCGGTAGGGGGTGTGCAAGAAGCAGCTGGCCGATGTTTCTCTCTCATCGACGTTTCTAGCTCTCTATCTCTCTCCCTTCCTCTCTGTTAAAAATCAATAAAATATATTTAAAAAAAAAAAAAAGTGGATAACCAAGTGCACTGCCCAAACTTCTGCACACGGGCAGATTTCCCCCGTCACTGCTCTCTCTCTCTCTGGCCCCCTCTGTGTCCATTATAGGCCACGTTGACCCATCCTTGAATGGAGTCAGCCTCTTCACTCCAACAGCTGCTCCCAGGGGACCAACTACCCCTTGTGGTCATGCGTATGAGCTGAGGAAGAAGCTCTGGTGCAACTTGGCGGGTGGCATGGGGCACCTCCTCCTCATGCAGCTTACTGGGCCTCCTAGCGATGCCTGATCCCAGATATATCATTTCTTTTTCCAGTTGTGTGAGTACTGTGTGTGTGTGTGTGTGTGTGTGTGTGTGTGAAATTAACCCTTTATCAGATGTATCATTGCCAAATATACATTCTCTTATATTGTACAATGGGTTCCCTTTTCATTTGACGTTGGTTATGTTCCTATCATAAATGTGCAGAGGTATGGGTTAGATGACTATTTTTCCAGGATTCCATGGGTATTTCAGGCTTTTGATATTGGGATGCCATACCAGGCATCTCCATTTTCATATGGGTTTCTTGGACGTAAAATAAAATGAAATGTATTTACATAGAGAACCGTTAGACTCTCAGATTTCATTTTGATTTTAACAACCAAACAAAATTACTTTTCCTACATAAGAATGTTTTATTACTACAGTTGATGATGACTACTTATAGAAAACATGCCTGACTTATTATTGATCTTGCCTAATACGGTTTATAGTTCAGGGTGATGAGAAAGGTGATTTGTGTGATTTTAACATATAGCCAACATTTAAATAGCACTTACTCGATACCACCCACTATTCTAGGAGCTTCTACATGTTCTATTACTGTCTCTATTTCATAAAAGAGAAAGCTGAGGCATGGAGAGATTAAGTAATTTGTGCATGGCTACATAGAAAATGGTAAAGGGAAGATTTGAACCCAATCTCTCTGCCTCTTGAGTTCAGACTCAAAGCTTAAATGCCACCCACCATCCCAACACTCTATTTAGTCTACACAACTTGTCAGGACCTGCCCAGTCCAACGCATGCGTCCCCTTCGAAGTCACACACTTAACCGGTGGTGCTTCTAGACTCAGAATATTTATGGAACCCCTTTTTCACATAGACTATCTAAAAACCTCCGGCATATTCTTCTGGAGACAAATCTAACTTCCTTGAGACTGGGATTGATTTTTGAAAATAGCCTCAAATGATGTATCCTCAAAGCTTATTAATAGAGTGGCTGGAGAAGCTGGATATATTATCACTTGAGGTTTCAAACTACAAATGCCACTGGGAGAATGCGCCTCATTCCTTTGAATGGTTTGTAAATTGGCTGTGAAGGCACCTCCAAAAGAGAGGCACCCAAGGTAGTGACGGAGGACCTTGTAGTCAGCACTGTTGGAAGAAGTACCCAATCACCAAGGCAACCAGTGTTGTGCAGGAACAACACTCACTGGGATATGTGCGTCTGGTGCTGTCATTTTCAAAGCTGTAACCGCACAGACGCATCTTTTTTCTGTAAAAGAACTGTTCTCGCATTTGCTAAGAAATAAAAAGGGGAGAGAAGAAGGCACCAAGTAGGATATTTTCTCGTATTGGAGAGAAGAGACTAAGCTTTGCCATCTCAGGTAGAAGTAACAGTCATCGCATCACCTTAGGGCGGCGGCAGCTTCCTGGTGAGGCAGACCGAGGTGTGAAGCCCTCACAGAGCCACTTCCTAGCTGGTTTGGGGGAAGTCACTTCTCTGAACCTTAGAACCTTTCTCTACAAATCAGGGGGAATTTTATTGCTTGTCGGTATGTTGCCAGAATTAAAAATAATTTTTTTTACTCTACCAAGGATATATTTTTATTGGAGAGAGAGAGAGAGATTGGTTGTATCCCACATACACCCTGACCAGGGATCAAACCCACAACCTATGTATGTGCCCTGACTGGGGCTCGAACCCACCACCTTTTGGTATATAGGATGACACTTCAACCAACTGAGCCACTGGCCAGGGAAGAATTAGAAATAATTCTATAAACTGATCTGACACAAAGTAGACCACCAGTACAGGTAAGCTTTTAAAAACAAAGTACATGAAGTGTACAAAATAAATAAATAAATAAATAAAGTCGATAAATAAGTAAATCCTTCTCACATATAAAGTGGAAAAACCTCAGAAAAATACTGTCTAACCCTTGCCTGCTGCTAAGGTGCACCAGGCAGAGGGGGCTTGGAGAGGAAGAGCGGGGACATTCTAAGTGTTCAGGTCCCTCCACAAGGGGAGACCTGGAACGGGTCTCTCCTGCTCTCCCTGCCTTTCCCACCGCCAGGGTTTGTGGACCGGAGGCCCCGGGCAGAGCCTGGCGAGTGGCCCGGCGGCTGCGGGACTCACTGGGCGGCTGCGGGGTCTGTGCGGGTCCCGCCAGGCGGCGCCCCGCAGCGCAGAGGCTGCACCCAGCCCGCTCCTCCTCCGGCCGCGCCCAGGCGCACCGGACTAGCACCCAGGCTCTGGCTGCACCACCTCCCCCCCATCCTCCTGCCCTCCCAGGCTCAGAGGGTACTTTTCTCTAATTTGCACAGGAATTGTCTGCATCTCCCATGGTTTGTTTGTTTGTTTGTTTGTTTGTTTGTTTTTCTTTCTTTCTTTAACCGAGTTAGGTTGCCAGTTGTGAAGAAATCAGGAATTTCATACAAGAGTCACGGCTTCTAGCTTCTTGTGGAAACGGGACGCCAGCTTTTAGCTGGAGCCCAAGGAGCGCTGCTCCAAAGCCCGCGGGGCCGGGAGATGCTGCGCCCACGGGGCTGCGGGCCGCTGAGGGGCGCAGGTGCCTGCAGAGGGCGCACTCCAGCGCACGGAGCGCAGGTGTAACAGGTGCGGGATGGCAGTCTGGGGCGGGAGGAGGGGGAGTCTGAACCCCACTCTCCCCGGAGCCAGAGAAAGCGGCCCTCGGGTCAGGCAGGGCGCACCCCCTGGGTGTGTGGCCTCTCCAGCGTGGACAGAGCAAGCCTTTCCCGCCCGCCCCCAACCACACACCCCCAACACTCCGTCTTGCTGGGAAGCATGGAGACACCGGTGGCTACTTCAGAGGCGGCTGCAAAACTCCACCGCTTTTCCAAACTGTCTCCTCCTCAAACAGCCAGGAGGACGAGGAGGGGTAGGGAGAGAAACCCTGACAGTATTGGCAACACACACACCACTGCCATCACCCTCGACACCCAAGGCAAAAATCTAAGCCCTCGCAGGTATCAGAGCTCAGGCAGCTCCTGGCTTCTCAGCCCAGTATTTTCAATCCCCAGTCCTGAGGGGCCTGCTCAGCTGGCCTTGATGAAACCCATCGCGGTGTTTATGCCTAGAAGCAAGCTGATTCCTCCGGCTTAACCCACTTCCAACGCGCAGGCCTGGCCAGCGGACAACACGCCGCTCTGCTATCTGCTTTCTCTGGAGCTGGTCTCTGGACACTGAAAACTGAAGTCCTAACAAGATTACTTTTTTTCTTCTTCTTCTTCCTTTTAACCTGTCTCTTTTGAGAACAGGATTTTCCACCTCCTCCCTCCACACTGATGGAAACCCCTCAGTGCCTGACAGGGACCGGTGGGAGTTTCCAAAAATGATGTAGTATCACCGTTTTCACCGAGAGGAGAGAAGAGTCGAGAGGTTGTTACCTCATAAAAATGCCACAGCTCTAGAAGGATGGCCTACCAGGGGAAGTGGGTCGATAGGGAAGGACACGTTGGAATGTGGGGCAGGAAAAATTGCTTAAACTTGGCGTGACCTTGAAGACAGTCACGGCCATGTGTTCTGCCAGGTCCCTTGGATGTAGCGTGTGGAGACACGGCTGTTCCCCAAAACTCACTCTCGGGGGGCAGGAGGCAGCCCCGTGCTCAGCCTTCTTCCGCGGGCAGCCTGGAGTCCCTCCGGAGTCCAAATGGGCGCCTCTGTACACTCAGCATCCTTGAGGCGGGTCAACTAGCGAGACAATTCATTCCATGGAAGCATCTCGCTTGTGGCATCGGGATGGGGAGCGGGGGAACGGGGGGGGGGGGGGGGGAGGGGGTGGGAGGGTCTCCCTCTGCTAATTCAGAACAGCGGTGAGCAGAGGGTCAGCGCTCCCCGGGGTGGCGTCGCAAACTGAAAGAGTGGCCGTGGCGCTGCGCGCCTCTACGGTTTCCCACAGCTGTTCCACATTTTCCATGGCCTCACCTTTAAATTAGAAGAATTTCTGCCCTTTCAAGAATTTGAAAACAAAGCCATGTGTGAGGATATGAGATCCGCTCCTATGCCCTTGCAAGAAATAGGTTGCATTCCTTTTTCTACTCTTTAAATTTTTTTTAAAAAAAAAAGCACCTCTTTTTTATTCCTGTTGGATGCCATATATGTAAATGATCCTAAATTAATCTTTAGCATGTGCCCATGTTGTTTTGATTTACCAAACTTTAAAAATATGCCCATTGTTCCCTTTTAGCGGCTTTTGGCAACTTTTTCAGAAATTGAAATATATGGCCAAATTAGCAAAACGAGTCACCTTAGCAAGTACCACACAGCAAGCGCTAATGTACAAGTCCCTCCACAACACACAAAAAGCATCATTGTAGATCTTATAATGCTGTATAAGGTTTCTTATTTAACTTCACTCTTAATTAGCAACATTCAACAAATGTATAGAGAGAGAAGCAAAATAATACAGTTACCAGAATACTATTTTATACCTATGTCTTTAAGTGATTTTGTGGGGGTTTTTAACTTTAAAAAACATGTATATTTTTCATTGATTTCAGAGAGAGGGAGAGGGAGATAGAAACACCAATGATGCGAGAAAATCAGTGATAGGCCACCTCCTGCATGCTCCCTACTGGAGATCGAGCCTGCAACCTGAGCATGTGCCCTTGACAGGATTCAAACCCGGGACCCTTTAGTCCGCAGGCCAATGCTCTATCCACTGAGCCAAACTGGGTAGAGCTAATTTTGTTATTTTTTAAGGTAATTATCTGATGTAGTGGAGAGAAGAACAAGATCTGGCTTAGAGAGAATTCTGGTTTTGTGACATTGGGCAAATTATTTAATTTCTCTGACCCTTGTTTTATTTATCTATTTTAACCATATACTCAGAAGTTGGATTTTTTTAAAATTTGCTTCAGTAACATTAGTCTTTCCTACCAAGATTCAAACCAATCCATTCGCCAATTTTTTTTCTAAAATCTCTTGTAAATTATAAATATTATATACTGGCTAAATATTTCCCGTGCTTACACAAAGACATATAAATCAGTATCTATACGATGCTTCTCACTAATAAAAAGAATTTATGTGGTTCAAGAACCAGGCAGTTTTAATGCATATTAAGTTTCTATAGTTTAGCCAAAAGTTTGCTGATAGACTTGCTGCAGGATTCGTTCACCATTTTCTCACTTAGCAATGCCCACAAGAGGGCACTATTACAACTCCTCCCTCACCAGGGTGCTGTTGTCAGAGTGTCCACAAGAAGGCACTATTGCGACTCTCCCCTTACTAGGGTGCTGTTCTCAGAATGTCCACAACAGGACGCTATTGCACCCCCTCTATATATTAGACACAGTAAGAGATTAACAATCACTGATAAAATAGATCAAAACAATATACTGTAAAATAATTCATGTGATCTCTCAAAATATCTTATTGTTTTGTACTCACCTTTCTTCTTGAAATGCACTCCATAAAAAAGGATGGCTGTCACCCGTTTGTTTTTTTCATTATGTTCCTTGCTCTGTCCACTGCGCCTGGCTTTATCATATGCCCTGCAGCGCTGCCACGTAAAGAGTCCATCTGCCCTTCCATGTTTTATGCCCTGGTGCCTCCTCTGAACTTGTATGAATGTGAGTTCTATTGGTCTTCCTGAGCCTGGTTTCATTGTAATGGAAGCCTTGCTTTAGATTAGGGGTGTCGAACTCAATCAGAGAAGGGGCCAAAATCTAAAATCCAGCCTAAATCGCGGGCCGAATGGTTTACTGAACAGTCATAAACTGACAATGTCATAAACTGACAGCGGAGTGCAGTGATGACAGCGCGGTGCGGGCCACATTGCAAGGCCTGGCGGGCTGGATTTGGCCCGCGGGCCTTGTGTTTGACACATGTGCTTTAGATGGTATCCTTCTCCTTAATATTTTCAGCTCTGCTGGAAATGTGGCAGGCACAGAAAGCTACCCGGAGACCCACGCTGACAGACACACACACTCAGGACACGGTTGCAGCTGCAGCTGGGCGTCCATCGAGGCCTCGAGGTTCACAGCTCACGGAGAGTTCAATGGAGCTCAGGCAGAGCTTCGGGCAGGCGGAGAAGGGGAGCAGAGAGCGACCTTCAGTGGAGGAGCCTTGGGGCGTCTCTGGTTGATGCCTCTAACCTTGCTTCTTTTATAGCCATTTCTGGGCGTTCCTCTGTTCTCTGTAGGGGTCACCAATGGGTCTTCAGTGTGTCTTGTCAGTGGGTTTCAGGCTTATAACGGTTTTGGTTCCAGGCGGGAGTTGCTAGGGTGTCCACCCAATTGCTAGGGTGTTCACTCCGTTACTGGGGCATTCACACAGTTACTAGGTATAATATTCACTCTTAAATATAACAGATTAATATATTAGGTATTGAATTATATATAATACTAAATGTTAAACACACTTCACACAATCATAACTGTAACAGTGCCGGACAGCGGCAGACCGACCTTAGACTCTGCCAAGCTGAAGGCTGCCCCGCAGACGGGGCAGGAGTGAGAGGAGAGGCGGGCTGGCCACCAGACTGTGCACTGAGGCAAGAGCAGGTGCAGCTGGCGTGGGCACAGGCGAGGCCCGGGGTCCTGGCCGGAGACTGGATGCAGGTTCCTGGCTGCTCTGTAGATAAGATCCGTCTCAAAACCGCCTCCTTCAGCCCGGCCCCCCACTCCCACCCCAGGGCCCCGGGTGTGAGCAGTGACCTAAGAGCCAGGAGGTCACGGGTGGATTCCCCATCAGGGCACATGCGTGGGTTTGGCTGGATCCCCAGTAGGGGGCGTGCAGGAGGCAGCCGATCCATGATTCTCTCTCAGCATTGATGCTTCTCTCTTCCTCTCCCTTCCTCTCCCTTTCTCTCTCAAAAAATAAAAAATAAAATTTTATATATATATATATATATATATATATATATATATATATATATATATATATATATATATATATATATATAAAACAACTCACACAGGGACTTGTGCATTCTGGTCACGAGGTGAAGGGGGCGCTCCAGCTGGGACGCCTCTCCCCATGAAGCCAGAGCGCCCCCCCCCCCCACCTACCCAGGGCCCCCTCCCCCGCCCCAGCACCGACATCAGCAGGCAGGAGGGAGCTCCTCCAGCTCCCACAGCCTGTTCTCTCAGGGGTGCCCAGGGGCCACAGCCGCAGGCCCGAGGAACCCCCACCCCCACCCCCGCCCCAGAAGAAACCACGAGGCCGAGGACTTCCCAGGCCTTGGCAGTGGGCGCGGAAGGGCCTCTGGACCAGGAGGTGCTAGGAACTGTGCGCCCAAAGCCAGCGCCCCACCGCGGAAGTTCATGGTAAAACCAAGGTGCTACCTTCACGACAGGGTGATGGAGTCCCAGCAGAGAAGAGGGGCCCCGGTTCCCCAGAGGCCAGGCCGCACAGGGTAAGCAGCGCTGATGGCCTCCTCATGCTGGGCGTCTCCCTGCACCGCCCGCTGCACAGCTGCTCCTCATGGAGGCAGTGATGGGGAGGTGCACCAGCTCGCAGCACAACAGTTAGCCCGGGGACCCAGTACTAGTAAGATGCATATTAAGGGCTGGCGTCCAGAAGGAGAGACGTCCAGGAGATCCCGAGGAGGAAGGGCTGGGAGGATCAGCCATCCGCTGGTGGTGAATTCTGAAGGTGGGCATCGGGCTACGCTCCTGATTCCCGGCCTGCTGAGATGTCATTTCTTCCTCTCGCAGGTACCAACACCAGCGTCAGACGCCGAGGGAAAGAATGGCACCACGTTCCACAACAGCAGCGATAAGAATAGTTCATCTTTCAGAAGGTGACTTGCACGTACTGGGAAAGTTTCGTCTTTGAATATCGTGTCTGAGCACAGTGTATTAAAGTTTTGCGGTTACGTGGTGTGGTGTCTGATATTTTATTTGGTGTATAGTAAAGAACGTTGTTTTCTCTAAGCCAAATGAAAGCAGGTAACTGCTTTCCCCCTTCTTTTTACCTCTACCAAAATAGCTTTTATGACAGTGAAATATTTCCTTGTCCCAGGCATCACCCAGAATGAATTAGGGTGATATAGTTCCCTCTTCTTTCGAGTTGGATTGGATGATTCCCAAATGTCTGGATCTGGCGACAGGGAGATCATGGCAGGATGAGCGTGAGGAGAGAAGGCTGGACTGGAACTTTGAATGAAATCCCTGTGGGCCATGTGGTCAGAGAGACAGCCGTGTCACATGACCCAAAGAGGGTACCTTGGCATTGTCCCCAAGAACAAAACCCTGGGGAATATAAACATCTAAGCGTGGGGCAAGGGGGAAAAGGTCAGGACGAGGACTAAGCAGCTGTCTACTGTCTTGTAAGTGCCTGGCAGATAGCAGATCCTCAGCAAATATTGTGAAAGAAAGAAATATGTGGCCCAGCAGCAAGTTGGGTGGGCAAACAGCTCAGCCCATTCTTACTGCGAAGGAAGGGTCTCAAGGAGAAACCCAGAGGTTGTCTGTCTGGGCCTAAAGCAAAGGGGGGGAGAGGGGAAGCAAATCTGGTCGGAGGTGACTTATTGGCAAGTCCTTTATGCCACACACCTAAGAAACTCTGCTCAAGACTGAACTTGGCAGCTTAGCCTGACATTTCGGAGTCCCTCTGTCTGATTCTTCTATTTCTCAGCTGATACCACATGCCTCTCTCTGCTGCCTTTTTTTTTTTTTTTTTTCCCCTCTCACTGTGATGGCCTTGCTTCTAGGTCTCCTTAGTTACCAACTAGGTATTTATAATATTTTACAATCCACTTACATCTTGAATGTCATGATGTCATAATTATGAAAGTAACTGGATTTGTATGAAGTATTGCTTAATCTTAAGTACAAAAATGACAGCTGTGAAAACAGATGAAATAATTAGAGGAAGAAATTATATTTTTTTTAAAAGCTTCAAGATATTTTAAAAAGTAATCAGTACCAGTAAGCAATAAAGTTCTGTTCTCAGAAATTACATTTAAAGAGGGGGGACACGGGCTACAGAAAAAGTCTGCCTGCCAGTAGAGGGCGAGACACTGAGTTGCCAAAATGACTGTTTCCATTTTCAACAAATTCTGGGCTTGTTGCAAAAGATTGTGCGGATGTCAGCTGTGAATGACCTCAAGTGGGCCCACGCTTAGTCAACAGCGAACTACTGAAAAGAGTTCCCGGGGTCAGCGTGGTGCTGGGTAATCTCCTGTGACTGGCTTTTTCAGAACAGTGTTCTCTCTTCCTGAGAAGAACACATACAGGGCCAAAACTGGTTTGGCTCAGTGGACAGAGTGTCGGCTTGGGGACTGAAGGGACCCAGGTTCGATTCCGGTCAAGGGCATGTACCTTGGTTTCGGGCACATCCCCAGTAGGGGATGTGCAAGAGGCAGCTGATCGATGTTTCTAACTCTCTATCACTTTCTCTTCCTCTCTGTAAAAAATCAACAAAATATATTTTTAAAAAGAATACCTGCAGGGCTGCTTCCTCCGCTGGCCACCAGGTCCTCTCTCAGGACAGAACGCCTCTGTTTATAGATGTGAATTGTAGCTGCTCAATAAGGTTACTCAACATCCTAGTTCAAGCTTTGCTTTGAGCTGACCTTATTTCTAATAGCAGTAAGAGGTTTCCAACTAAAACAGCGGAAACGGAGTGTGTGCTGGCCGTTGAGTGAGTCCTGTACTTGCCCGTCCCAGTGCCCAGGTGGAGCAGACATAAACTGCAGACTACAGATTGCTCCAACACAAGGACCAACTTCTCAGGGACCTTGAGACGGGTTCAGAACTGTCCATCTAACCCGCTTAGAAAGTACTGGTCATATAATCACTAGGGATTGGCTAAGCCCTCAGGGCCTCCAAAGGGGCCCAAGACAATCTTCCTATTTCAGTAGCCAGAGGGACCCATCGCTGTGGATTCTATACCTGGCTATGGTGACTAACAACTAAATTGTTTTTAAATGGATTACTAAGAGGTCATATTATCAGTTAAATTAATCAATTACCCAATTGTAGTGAGGCTGAAATACTTATCTATTGCTTTTTTTATGTGCTAAATTTTATGACTTTATCTAGTTAAAATGTGTTTGCATCTAATCCAAAAATGCCAAACAACTATATAAATAATCTTCAGTGTATTATCTAAGAGTTTACATAATCTCTTTCATATTATTGCTTATGTTTACAATAAAATATATTTGTCTATTTAGGAATATATATATCATAAATTTCCGGGATAATAATATATATATATACTTTTTTTTTAAGGCTTTAATGAGTTCTACCAAAGCACTTGTGTAAATAAAGTAACACATTGTTCCTGATCATGTGCACAGTGCGCCCTCTTGCGTTTCTTTCTAAGTCCTAACAAATTTTAAACCATATTCTTAATCTCAAAATGTTAGGTTAATAGGATTAGGGACTGTGTCATCAAATTCATAGAACAAGGCTAAATCCCTGACCCGAATGAAAAGTGAAGGTCCTTCAAGGAGTTGATGGTAACCTCACTGGAGAGATACTGCAAAGTTATTGGTAAATATACTTAAAAGTTTCATTTGCTAATAAATAGGATCATATAGAAAGAGAAGAGTTAGTTCAAATAATAGATGTAGATGTATGTAAAATATGATAACTTTTTAACTACTAGTACTGATGTCATTTTATTACTATGTTTAAAAACATTTCTAATATTGACTAAATAATGGAAGGTTTTTTTTGTGTGTTTGGGAAGAGTTAAGGTAATCTAATGTTTTATGAGACTGATGTTTTATAGATTTAACTTTATTAAAGCATACAGTTGTTTTAAGTCAGTTAACTTCCCTTTGTAAAGTTTAACCATTTGCATTTTAAGTGTTTATAAAATTATAACCATTTGCATTTTAAGTGTTTATAATTAATGTATATGAAATTAAATCTAAAAGGAAATTTGATATCTAAGAAGGAAAACATGTAACTGTGAATGATTTATATATATTGATGGGTTTTATGACTAGGAGAAACTGTGGGAGGCTGCTTTGTTCCATAAAAAATAATAATAACAATAAAGTTGTAAAAAAATAAGTATTTAACCATCTAGGTGAAAACTCACTTGAGGTTCAAAATTGGAGGGGTATATTTTAGCTAATTCTGGGTCTGGGGGAGTTCACTGTTGACAAGGAAATAAAATGGAATTTGGATTCTACAGGGCTGTGAGCCATACTATCCGTTACCTTACATTTCACGTACTTCCTATGGTGACCTTATTTAACTGTCATAAAGGATGTAAACCAACTGGAGACCTGGCTGCCATATATATATATCTCAGGTTCCCTATGTCTCAGGCCTCTGAATTGTATAAAGTCATAAAGAAAAATTGACAGAAAAATGCTTTGAGTCACCATGTGTTTCAGTGGCTGCTAGCAGACACTACCCTGATGGCAGGCATCAGACTCGGGTTTGTTGTTCCTTGGCAGGAACAGCATGAAGCTGCCACTCCTGGTGCTCGCTGTGCATCTGCTGTGGCTGAAAGGTGGTCCCTGTGCACCCACTTGGAGGGACAAGGCCGCTGTCCACGGGCGCCTGAAGGGTATGGTTAGTTTCTCTGTCTGTGCCGTGTCCTGTTTGCGTGTCCTGCTGGCACCTACAGGGATTTACCGGGGAGAGAGAACCGTATTCATGACGGCCCTCTGGTTTCCTGGTGAGATGTCCTCTAGGCATTCAAACCAAGGAGACCTGACGCCAACCATCTGGATAAAAATAGAAAATTCCAATGGAGTATCAGAGAACATTCCTATATCCAGATGTTTGCTATCACACAGATAAAACTTGCCAACTTTCTGACTGCATTTCTTGGTACCGTCCAGATGTTTGGTGTCCTCTGAGCACAGTTTTAATGAACAGTGAAATTCTTTGCTAGCATTCGAAACATTTAAACAAAGTATTCTGTGCGGTTGTTCTTGAGATAGGGAGAGGATGGGTTAGAATGACATGGAGTCTGGTTGGTCTGTGCTAGTTAACTGCTGACCTTCGCTTGCTAATATATGTTTTGGGTATTTAACCCTTAGAACAATTCGTCAGTTAAAATGTTGCTTTTAGGGGAGGATCTAAATTTGAAGGCAAGAATGAGGTCGTTAGGAAGCCACGTTGGCTATTGTGGGGAGAATTATAATGAATTTTATACTCACTCCGGGATTATTAAAATGTGTAAGAGATGTCTAGGAGGTTATTAAAGAATCTTGCATTAAATGAGATACTTTCGAAGAAAGTCATTGAAGCTGAGAGAAAGGGAAATTGCTCACTGTGTTTGAGGTTCCCAGTTGGGTATTGAATATAAATTGTGAAGAAAATGCAAACTTTGCTTTAATACAAACACACCCGAGCTTTAAGTGAAAGGGATAAAATGGATAAATGAAAACAGACCCTGAGTAAAATGGCAAAATTGAGGTTAAATGAACTCTGACTTGTCTGGGAGTTTAGCAGTGAGGAACAGAAAGTATTATCCGTGTGGCAGTGGGGTCCACGTGGCAGCTGACAGCTAATTCATTACGATCTGCTTTCAGCATCTGATGCTATAACAGAACAATTAACTATCTATCTAGAAGACACGGGGTAAAATGGGCGAATTTGCTGTATTTTGATGCAGATACATTGTACTCTGATCAGATCTCAAAGAAAAAAGCAGAAACATATCTTACAGGTTTTCCTGAGCCTAGCGATATGGGTGCTGATGAGGAGGTGAAGAAGGCTTTGATTGGCATGAAGCAGATGAAAATCGTGATGGAAAGGAGAGAGGAGGAACATAGCAATCTAATGACAACCCTGAAGAAATGCAGAGAAGAAAAACAGGTACAGCAATTGAAAATAACATCTGTTCTTAAACATATCTAGGCCGTAAATATTGCACTTACAAGGGCAGTTGATGATTCCCACCCTCTCAATAATAGATTTTTTTTTTTTTTTTTTTTTAAGAGCAGATCTTACTGAAGACATTGTAAATGTCTTCAAAGAACATATTCCTTGTATTGTAGAATAGGCCTTTGCACGGCTCCAGACCCGGGAATTGTGGGAACTCACCTCTGTTTGGGAATGCTGCTTTCTAAAAAAAAGGCTTTATCCTTAGTTCCTTTTGAGTTAGGATATTGAGTCAGAAATATTCAGGGAGTTTTTGGCCAGATCAGAGGTCCACAAAGTTTTTTCTTTTTTTTTTTTCTTTTTTTTTTTTTTAATCTCCTATCCCTATTCCAAAAACATTTGTTAGCATTCACTCCTAAACATTATGCATATTAATTTATAAATTAAAAACCTGAGTTACTACCACCTACTAGTAGTTCAAGGCACAAAATACACTTAGGATGAGGTTCGTGGTTAGCTAGGGGGAATGTAAGTTTGTATTTCAAATAATCTAGGTATTTTGAAATGTTTTAGCCCATGTGCCAGAGCCGATTAGATCATCAGATTTTTATCTGTCACCAATAAAGAGCGCAGAACGAAGAAGGATCAGCTCTGCCGTTTGCTTTGTGTCTTGCTGAGCTGAGATTATTCATAACCTGCTGGGTTTTTAGCCTCCTGTCCTGTTAGTGAGGGCTAGTTTAGTTAAAGCTAGACAATAAAAACCATCATGTAACCGAGTCTTCTGAAACCCAGCTCATGGCAATTGAGCTGAGAGAGGAGGCCTGTGTCAGTGCGTCTGGAATGTGAGGGCCCCCTTCCCCAGGCTCCGCACAGCCGTCGGCTCCTGCACTGGCCTGACACAGCACCACAGAGAGCACCACGGGATGAGATAGTACATCAGGCTGATCATTTTTTTAATTCAGATACCTTCACCTGACAGCTGTGGTTCAAACCATGGATCTTGCCAACAGAGCATACACATTACACTGAGTGGCCAGATTATTATGATCTCTGAATGCATAAGAATCTGGCCACTCAGTGTATATCCTATATAATAAAAGGCTAATATGCAAATTGTCCCCTTGACCAGAAGTTCAACCAGCAGGCAGGCCAGCCAACTGCTCATGTCCCCTCCCCCTGGCCAGGCTGGCCAGACCCCAACCATGCACAAATTTATGCACAGGGCATAAATATATATATATATATATATATATATATATATATATATATATATATATACACACACACACACACACACACACACACACACACTGAGTGGCCAGATTATTATGTGTTCAGAGATCATAATAATCTGGCCACTCAGTATATATTCAAATGTCCATGGAAAATGTTAAAAATTGTTCATATGTTACAATTATGAAGCTCAATACATTTCTAAATTATCGACATTTCATGGCTCATAGTTTAATAGCATTAACCATTAACATAACACTCAAAACAATTTAAACATTTTTTTTAAATGGTTTTCCAATATTACCCTTTAAATCAAAGAGGAGGTCAAAACTTTAACAAACAGAACTTGGGAAATGTTTTACATTTTAACATTAAGGGAAAATTACTTTTAAAACGCGTTTTCATTAAATAATTTTAAAAACTGTGGTAAAATACACATAATATAAAGTTTACCATCTTCATTACTTTTAAGCGCTAAGTACATTCACATGGTTGGGCAGCCAATCTCCAGAATTCTTTCCATCTTACGAAACTGAAACTCTATACTCATTAAACAACTCCCTAGGTTTCCTCCCCAGAGTCAATTTTTAAATTTAAAAATACAAAGAGGAGTTCTAGTATTTCCTCCCTGGGCCTCTGAAGGTGGAGGCCATGAGTCTCAGGTGGCTGCTGGGATTCTTCCCCTCCCCGCACGGTGGCCCCGGGGCCAGCGAGCTATTGGACAGCCCGTGCGACAGAGCTGAGGGATCCTGTCACACACCTTCACCCCCACATCCTGCCGGGGCCCTAGCAGGAAAGGAGATTGCCTGGCCAGCAGCTGAAAGCCCCCCTTCCTTCTGGCAGCAAGCAAAAGGTTTTTAGGAAATTAAAAATAACTCCTTCCTGAGGAGAATGTGGAAGCTTCTGGAGCTTCACTCTTCCCCGCTGACCTTGCGAGCCTGGCCACTGGGACGAAGGACACCAAATATCACTCACAGGCCACGCACCAAACATCGTCACGTGCGCCCTGCTGCCGGCGTGGCCCAGCGGTTGAGGTGACCTATGGACCAGGAGGTCACAGTTTGATTCCTGTTTGAGGCACATCACCGGGTTGCAGGCTCCGTCCACAGTGTGGGAGGCAGCCAATCAATGATTCTCTCTCATCATTGATGTTTCTATCTCTCTCTTCCTCTCCCTTCCTCTATGAAACCAATAAAAATGTATTTTAAAAAATAAAATAAAACACTATCACAAATAATTCTTCCAACACCTGGGTAAATCATCACTTTCATTTACAAATAAGGAAACTGTGGTTTGAGATGTTAACAGGTTAAAGCAGTGGTCAGCAAACTCATTAGTCAACAGAGCCAAATATCAACAGTATAACGATTGAAATTTCTTTTGAGAGCCACATTTTTTAAACTTAAACTTCTTCTAACGCCACTTCTTCAAAATAGACTTGCCCAGGCCGTGGTATTTTGTAGAAGAGCCACACTCAAGGGGCCAAAGAGCCACATGTGGCTCTCGAGCCGCAGTTTGCTTACCACGGGGTTGACGCATCACTGTCCTGAATGGCTAGATGGGGAGAAAGTCAGCTGGTGCTTTGCCCGGGGGACCCAGTGGCTTTCTGTGTTTCTCCCTTTCCCCAGCCTCCTGGCAAGCCAAGGAGTAATCCTATAAAGAGAATGGTCCAGTTGGGGTGGGTCAGGAAGCAGGGGTTGGTTGCAGTTCTGGCCCTAAAGAATCCTAGGACTCAAAGTTTTAATTTTTCTTACTGTATAAAAATTCACTCTTAAGATCTGGACACTCAATTAAAAATGTTAATCTTTTAAAAGGCAAACTTGTTTAACCTTAAGTTTCCTAAAATCACTTTAAACCCAGAATAGGGGAGACTTTAGGCAAACTATGAATTGGTATAGACGGGGTTGGTGCCCCCATCTCCCAGTACTGAGCACCTCCCATCCTCAGTTGACCCAGCATCATATCAACCCCCTCCCCAGTGCCCTCCTATCAATATTTAGTGAGAACTTCGGAAACTTACTAAACGGGAAATCCCTAGAGTGGCTTAGTTTCCCCCCCTCCAGGTTCACACGGGACTTTAATAAGCTGTCAATTACAGGCATTGATACGGACTGTCCAGGGGTGAGACGTTGAGGGGGAAATGGAAGGAATGGGCAGGCATTCCTCAGCCAGAGACCTGCTCCCTCCAGGGCGACATTTCACTACCGAAACGTGGGGCGTGGTTCGGTGTTAGTTTCTGTTACGCTCTTGGGGGCCGGTGGGAGAAACCTGGGAAACACTACAAATAACTTGCTTAACGCCTTGCTGGCTTCTCTCACTTAATACAAAACCTTAAGAGGGAGATCCTATTTTTAATTCCCATTTGCCCGAGGGCACACAGTGGCTGTAGTTGGGAACTGGACATATTGGGAGTTAGATTTATGACGACAATGAGCAGACTATTTAAAACTGGGACTGAGAAAAGCTGGGAGTCAAGGTGAGGCACCCTCCCTTGAGAAGATGTAGGGTTCTCAAACTACTCTGCAAAGGAGGTAAAACAAACAAACAAACAAACAAACAAACAAACAAAACGCTGTCTGGGTCACAAGGCACATGTAGTAGGCTGGGCCCTGCCAGTCCTACTGCGGGACATAGCACATGCCACCTGGCTTAGCCTCCGAATGCTGCCATGAGGGCCGCTGAGCGATGCCAGCCCAGCAAAGGAGATGCAGGGGGTCATCGGTGCCCAGGTGTTTTTCTGGGCCAGAAAAGGGTGGAGTCTTCTTTTTTCACTAGTTGAAATTATGTTTAAGCTCAGAAAAATGGCTTCCTCGTATAGTTTTCACTGAAGGGGGTGGCCCTTAGCTCTGCCGCTATCTTCTAATGGCTGGTCCATTATTCCCCACAATTCCCCTGAAGTACATCTCGGCCCGGAGGGAGCCTGCCTGCAGAAATCCGCACTGTAGGGAGGCCAGGGGACTGGCGGGGGGGGGGGGGGGGGGGGGGGCAGCCTGAGGGCCTGAGAGGAGCTCAGGGGACAGGGCTGAGGTTCTGAGGGACAGACAGTGTCACTTCTGCTGGGCTCCTTTCCACCCAGAGTGGGACCTGGCCAAGTGCAGCAAATCACCACAAGAGGGAGTGCTGGGAATATGGACAAGAAGAATGAAGGAGCAAAACATATACGGTAGCATCCCCACTATTAGAATTATGAATAGGAAGGCCTGATTTGATATACAAGAACTGCACTTTCTCGCAGTGTTAAAAACTTACAAAATGTAAAGGCAGCATAACTGAAACAGATTAATGTGTCAGCTTTCTAAGCCTTAAGACTACCTCGTACACCCCTCAAGAACTAGATATAAAGACAGACAAGTAAACATGTTACCGTTGTTCCCCAAATTAGGGACTGCGTCTAGTAATGTCTATTCCATAGCAAGCACTCCGTAAGTACCCAGTGAATGAATGAATAAGCTTTTCACAGTCTTCTGTAGGAATCCACCAGTGCTCTTAATCAGAGAAAGCTTTCTTTGGGGTAGATCTGTCGGCTGCTAGCGGCCTGAAGAAGTGGTCTAGAATTGTGTTATTTTTAAAGAGTGAAATCAACTAAAGTATACGTAGAGTCATGAAATGCAAATAGGATGTCTGCTTCCACTTTTTAATTAGGAGGCCCGGAAACTTATGAACGAAGTTCAAGGACAT
Organism: Pipistrellus hanaki; assembly: GCF_964339955.1. Lineage (NCBI taxonomy): Eukaryota > Metazoa > Chordata > Mammalia > Chiroptera > Vespertilionidae > Pipistrellus > Pipistrellus hanaki. The sequence goes on from NC_140508.1 coordinate 55,650,363, forward strand.
CTGGAAGAGGAAGAAAGGCTTTGCCAGGAGTCTTTGGCAGATTCCTGGGACGAGTGCAAATCTTGCTTGGAAAGTGACTGTGTGAGATTTCATACAACGTACCAGCCTAACTGGTCCTCTGTGGGAAATGTGGTAAGGGAATAAAAGAGCTTAAGATTTTAAAGTTTTTAAGGTATTTTCTTCAACTGACTTTTAAATTTTTTAAATTTATATTAATATTTAGAATAGAGATGCCTGATAGGATATTGGCCTTTTGCGATCTAGAATCTAACATCCATGTTTATGCATGATTCGCCTGGCCTGCACAATTTATAAATTACAACAGCCATTCAGTCTTTGTCCCTCCCTTTAAGGACACCGTATGAATGACACCCTAGCACTTTTTGTACTTATTATTTGTGAACACATTCCCACTAGATTGTAAGCTCTATAAAGGCAGGGACCATACTTTACTTATCTTCATTAAAGCACTATAGATGTCCAATAAATGTTGCTGAATTACATTCTCAAAATAATAGCATTATGGTCTCTGATTTCAAGCTGCTAATTTTTTCCCCTGGAGGCCAAACATATGAAGACATTCTCTGCCTCCTAAATCTCTCCTTCGGTTGGCTTGCCTTCCATGGCATCTTACACATGCGTGTGCACACACACGCACACACGCACACACACACAGCCTCATGTTCCCCTTGAGCCTATCCATGCGTGTCTTACAGGACTGGCGTGTTTTCTTTTTTGTCCCCTCCGGCTGTCTTTTGGGCAGAGGGAATCGCAGAGGGAGGTGACCTGAATACCATGAGCTCTGCCCCACAAAAGTCTCCTACTCTATTGCCTGGATTCCCCTCCCCCTTCACGAAGTGAGCGGAATATGAACCGGAGTGAAGTTTCCCTCTGCACAGCAGAGCGCGCGCTAATTAGAGTGTGCTCCTGGCGTGGCAGTGCCATGCCCAATTACCGAGGGAACAACCCTCAGGATGATCCGTCTGCCAGGTTAATTTGCCTCCGCTGTTCATTGCATCTGCTCCGTTTTTATTGCCACTCTCGGATACACCAGATTACGGCGGAGTAAGAACGGGCGTGAAGTCAGGAGACCATGCCTACCTGTGCCAGTTGTGTGGTCTTAGGAACATTTCTTGGTGCCTTAAAGTTTTGCTTTTGCAAGTGGATTCAGGTGAATGAACAGAAGCTGGCAGAGGGAGAGGCAGACGACCCACCCAGATTACCTTTTGAGAATGGCATGAGTCCTCTAAGATAATTTCCGGAGAATTCTTTGAACTGCACTGAGATGCCGCAGCAGTGACGTTCCGTAGCTGATACGTTCGGTAACACGCAATGTAGCTGCCATGTCACTATCCTATAGAGGCAGTTATGTCCCGGCACAGACTTAGCTGTCCCACAGATGAAGGAGAACATACACTCTCTTCCCAGAGAGTAGGGAGTTCTATAATTAGAGCTCCATTCCTTTCACGGCAGCTCCGAGGGCTTGGCTCACTGCAATGAGCAACCGTCCTAAGTGACCCGGTTAGCTGTACTGGACACCTACACTTCTGTGTGACTGCTTTGATGAGATGAGAAGGAGGAGAACATAAAGACACGAATGACATTCCCCCGAAGGGGAAAGAGAGAACTAAGACACTAGGATAGAGGTGAGACCAGAACCTCCTTTACCCTTTGGACCGGCCACCGGCCACCGCCTGTGGTTTGCCAACAACATTGAAAACTTGGCCTTCTTAGGCCTTCGATCGGCAAACACAAACCAGAAGGAACTTCAGACCCTGTTTCCACCGTCCAAACCGAAGCCTGTACGAGAGAGTGTTAATGAAATATCTTCCCTTCAATCGCCTGTTCCTAGTCTGCCCAGATTTGTTCTCGATTTAGAACTTCTGTCAGTTTACTTTAAAATTTACAACAACAACAACAACAAAAATAGCCCAGAGAGAAAATAAAATTCTATTCCGTTCCTGCCCCTGACCCCACAGGTTGGACAGCTTTTCAGGAAGATGTATCGATTCCTGTTTCCTCTCCGCGAAGATAACGGCAGAGCGCGCCCCGTCGGTGAGAAGGTGCCGGGGGAAGATGCACAAGTGGCCCACCTAGAGCACGTGTTCAGCCAGCTGGCCGCGGACGTGGGATTTCTCTTTAACAGGAGTCTGAACGTCTTCAGACAGAGGGAGCGGGAATTCGACCAGGCCTTTCGGTCGTATTTCACGTCAGATACAGACGCAATGGAGCCTTCCCTCTTCCCAGCGTCAGTCAGAGAGCCAGCCAAGGAAGCCGGCGGCGTGCAGAGCTGGGCCATCCCCGGCCTCTTCCAGCTGCTCTGCGAGTTCGGTCTCTCCGTTTACCGGAGAATCAGCACCACCCTCACCGAGACCCTGACGGCCACGGGGGCCTTGCCAAAACACAAAGGCGAGTATGACAAGGTCATTTCCACTTAGATGTTCATACTAAGGCCAGGTTTTATGTAGCTGTGGGGGTGCTAGACATTCCCAAGTCCTTATAACTATGTTTTGAGAGTGGAGATTTCTGGAGAATCGGAGTTTCAGAGCCTTTCAGAAGTTTTGAAAGCTGCCAAACACCATCCCTCTCCCATCCTCCTGCAGAGCTCCTTGGGGCTGTTCTGTCATCCAAACAAAGTATCAAAGAAGTTGGAAAAGAACATGCTGGTAGGGTGAGAACTCTGCAGGGGAAGAGGGTTCCTCCTTCGTTAAAACTCATGTGGATGCTCAGCTCGATTCCGCTGGAACAGGGAGGAGTTTCTTTGAAATCGGTCTCCTCAGCTCCCAGGTGGTCAGAAGCTGAGTGTCCCAGAAAACCAGGCCATTAATTTATGCCTCCTCTTCATCGCTACCGTAATTCCTTACGTCATAACAGGTGTGCGCAGAACCACAGGGAATGCTCACAGGCAACCCCAAAACTACAGAAATAGGAATTTCTGTGAAAGATGGGAATTGCCATTTACTGCCCTGGCCGGTTGGGCTCAGTGGTTAGAGCACTGGCCCACTAACTGAGGGGGTCTTGGGTGTGATTCCAGATCAAGGGTACGTACCTCGATTGCAGGTTCCCAGCCCCAGTAGGAGCGCTGGGAGGAGGCAACCAATCAATGTTTGTGTGTGTGTGTGTGTTTGTGTGTGTGTGTGTGTGTGTGTGTGTGTGTGTGTTTCTCTCCGGCTCCTTCCTCCCTTCCAGTCTCTCTAGAGATCAATGGAAAAATATTTTTGGGTGAGAACTTAAAAAAAAAAAAAAAAGAATTGCCTTCTACCAATATCGCTTATGCCCACGTCTTAATATTTCTTCTTGGGAAACAATTCTGCTTATGTCTCAAGGCAGAAGGAGAAAACGTCTTCGGGCTTCTGTGGAGTGGCTGGGGCGCAGCGTCTCAGCCAGGAGAGTGGCCGCATGGGCCACCTGTAGTGTCTGCGTCTCCTTGGAGTTATTTCCCACAGACCACAAGGCCACGTAAAAGGCTGCTCCTCCCCTCTGACACGAAAAGTAAAATATGGCCGTATGAAGGAACCTGGAGGACACGGTGTGAAGTGAAATAAGCCACACACAGAAGAACAAGTACTGCATGCGCTCACCTACATGAGGAACCTAAACTAGTCAAACTCGCAGGAGCAAAGAGTGGGATGGTGGCTGCCAGGTGCAGGAGGGAAGGGGAAATGGGGAGGCGTTGGTCGAAGGGAATACAGTTTCCGTTATATACCGGGAATACGTCCTAGAGATCTATTGCATAGCCTAGTGCCCATGGTTCATAGCACTCTATCGGATACTTTGAAACATTGCTAAGAGGGTAGCTCTTATATTAAGAGTTCTTGGTAATAACAACAATGATAATAATAAATAAGAGAGCAGGAGGATATTTTTTGAGTTGATGGATATTTTATGGCATAGATTGTGAGGATGATTGCATGTGTGTATACTAATCTCTGCACTCATCCACTGGTATGTATTAATTATAGGCGGATTTTTGTATGTAGGGAAAAAAGGGACTCCTTCTAGCTGACTATTCTCCAATTGCATCAGCTGTAGTTGGCAACGTTTGAATCAGATTCTCCAAGTTGCCATGACATTGCACAGCAGGCCTCTATGGAGGAGGGGTTTGCCTCTCACTGTCAGAAACCGAAGCCAGGAAAAAAAAAAAAAAAAAAAGCACTACATCCTTCCCGTCCCATTGTTCCGCGAGGAGAACAGCCATCGTTACTGGAATTGTCATCAGGCTCTATTTCAGGGTCTGGTGGACCTTTCTGGTAAGTCAGGCGTTCTGTCTGGTATTCCGTTCTGAGATCCCAAGTTCCCCACATATCCAGGACAACATAAGGACAACACACTACACATATCAATGCGGGGGTGATACTGGCTAAGTTTTGCCTGCGTTTTTTTTTTGTTTGTTTTTTTAATAAATTTTTATTGATTTTTTACAGAGAGGAAGAGAGAGGAATAGAGAGTTAGAAACATCAATGAGAGAGAATCATTGATCAGCTGCCTCTTGCACACCCCCTACTGAGGATGTGCCCTCAACCAAGGCACATGCCCTTGACCGGAATCGAACCTGGGACCTTTCAGTTCACAGGCCGACGCTCTATCCACTGAGCCAAACCGGTTTCGGCTTGCCTGCATTTTTAAATAGCTATCTATTGTCTTGGAACAATAGTCCAACAATGAAGAACATGTTCATTGAAGCAAAATGATGCCCTCCTCCTCCCCATAGCTTTCACATTGTGTAGCAATCCTACACATGGGTAGCTACATTCAAATGTGCACAGGAGTACTAGTAACTCAGACAGTTGAAATCTAAACCATTTCCCAGCCACTGCAACTCCCTCCTCCACCGCCAACTCAGAATGTGCGTTTCCACCAGCCTGCAAGAGGTTCCCCCCATCCACACACTCTGGCTCCAGCCCCTACTCTCAGCTGGCTCCTGGGCTCCCTGCCCCCTGCCCCTCATCCCCCTTCACCTCAGTGATAACTTAGAGATCCAGGGTCCCCTATAAACTCAAACATTAAAAACAAAAAACAAAATAGCCAGTGTTATATCTTTATACTCTTCTTTCTCCAGTAACCCTACCCTAACCAGGTGGTATGGGGCAAGCTCAACAAAGTAGACATTCTCTTCCCAGATGAACACATGGGGACTCTTTATAAAAAATAGAGGGCCGGTGCACGACATTCGTGCACTGTGGGGCGGGGGTGTAAGACCTTCAGCCCGGTCTGCACCCTCTCACAGTCTGGGACCCCTTAGGGGATGTCCAACTGCTGGATTAGGCCAACTCATGGGAAGTGGGCATAAGCCGGCAGTTGGACATCCCCCGAGGGGTCCTTAGCCTGCTGCGGAGGCAAAAGAGGCTTCCACCACCACCGCTGCACTTGCCAGCTGTGAACCTGGCTTCTAGCTGAGCGGTGCTCTCCTTGTGGGAGCACACTGACCCCCAGGGGGCAGCTCCTGAGTTAAGCATCTGCCCCCTGGTGGTCAGTGTGCATCATAGTGATCAGTCATTCCACCGTTCAGTCGATTTGCATATTATGGTTTTATTATATAGGATAGGCAGGTAGAGGCTGGAGGATATTTACATGTGGTTTCCATCACTTTGCTGGACAAGTAGTAAGTGAAAAGTAAACCTATAGCCTCTAGAAAATTTATCTAATGAGAAGATATTTTGCACTTTGCTCCTTTTAATATATATATAATTGATTTCAGAGAGGAAGGGAGAGAGATAGAAACATCAATGATGAGAGAGAATTATTAATCGACTGCTTCTTCCACACCCCCTACTGGGGATCAAGTCTGCCACCCCTGCATATGCCCTGACAGGGAATCGAACCTTGACATCCTGTTTCATAGGTGGTTGCTCAACCACTGAGAAATGCTGGCCAGGCAAGAAACAGACATTTAAAATATATATATATTAATGTGCTAGGTATATATATTATTTATTTCATAGAGGAAGGGTGAGGAAAAGAGAACTAGAAACATCAATGATGAGAATCACTGATTGGCAAGAAACAAACATTTTTAATATCTTTGAAACTTCAATATATTTCTCAATTATTACTTTAAAAATTAAAATAATTATTAAAAATTTTAAATTCAAATCTAAAGAGCAAAGTGGTTTACAATGCCATATTTTAAAAAATATATCTTAAAAAAATATATATATATATATATCTTTATTGATTTTGGAAAGGGAGAGGGAGAGACACATAAACATCAGTGATGAGAGCGAATCATCCATCAGCTGCCTCCAGCATACCTCACACTGGGTATGGAGCCCACAATCCAGGCACATGCCCTGACCAGTAATGGAACCATGACTTCCTGGTTCAATAGTCAGCACTCAACCACTGAGCCATTCTGTACAATTTCCTATTTAGTTAACCCCACTGACATCAGAAATAATAGTGATAAAAATAAGACTTAATTTAAAAGAATTCATAAGGAACAAAATGAATGAAAGCTGTCCTCTTTTAGCCCATCAAGTCTCTCTCTGAACAAGTTACCATTAATAATTCCTCATGATTCCTTCCAGAAAATAAAATTCTTTCTGGGGGTGGGGCAAAGGGAGTGTACTCGTAATGATGAGTAATAATGATTTGTAATGAGATTGCTGAATTAGAGGATATATACAGCTTTCAATAGATGTCAAGTTGTCTTAGCATATGGTTGCACCAACATGCACTCCTGTGATTGAAAACAGGAAGGAGATTCTGAGAGCACCGGTAAGAAAAAGAAATGGCATTGTATCCACCCCCTGAAAGCGCAGACTGTAATGACCCTGACGTGTAAACGCTGTGTTTCCTGCAGACGCTGACCCTGGAGGCCCGAGGTCACAGACAGAGCCTGTGCGGGACAGAGGAGCGTGTGGAGAACGTGGCCAGAATTTGTCAGATTGTTCCCAATGTCATGCAAGATGCCAACAGTGCCAGGATTACCTATGGGAAGGTAAGTATTATTTTCTCAGGGCTTCAATAGTATTCTGGTCAGAGGTGAAAAGGACAACAGCTCACTTTTACAAGCATCGTGGGTTTATTTGCTTCCCTTCACGCACGTTTGTAGTGAGCTCATTTTCAGATGGAGGTGCTCAGTGTGGTTTACAAACTTCTATTATTGAAAACCAGGTAAAATCACTCTTTCCCTTGTTAAAATTCCTTCCCTTTCCTGCGGAAGTTTTGATGGTTTGAAGACCAAACAAGCACAACTGTGTGCAAGAGAACTATTAACAAATTAGGACAACTCCTTCCTTCTTGCTGCAAAAAAAAAAAGAAAGAAAGAAAGAAAGAAAAAAAAGAAAGAAAAGAAACCCGCCCCCTCGCCGCCCGCCCCCCCCCCCCCCAATGAAGGCAATGTTTCCCTTAAGTCAGCAAAATTTTAGCCAAGTGATTTTTTTTTCTTTTTGAAAGTGGCATTAACTTTCCCGCTTGATAGGCTAATTACTAATTGGCATTTAAAATGGAAAGTGCCTGCTCCTCTCAAGCCCCACGCAGACTTTGCTCTCCCGGGTCTGACCAGGGCCGTTGTTCGCCCCCAGGAGAGAAATCCTTCTGCCCACAGTCCCCTCACCTCCCTTTACTTCCCGTAACTAAAGCTGCTCCTTTGGCCGTAGCCCGTTTGGCTCAATGGATAGAGCTTCAGCCTGTGGACTGAAGGATCCCAGGTTCGATATTTCTCTCTGCCTTTCCCTTTCTCTTCCATTCTCTCTGAAAATCTATAGAAAAACATCCTCGGGTGAGAATTAAAAAATAATAATAATAATAAAGTTGCTCCTTCACCCTCCTAGGACCTGAACACAAAATTTCTTACAAAAGCCAAGAAGAGCTTTTGATTCCGGTGCTTCTGTTTGCCAAAGCCCTACAGGAAGGAAATTCTAAAAACAAGCGTGGCTAGGGGTTCGGAGTAAGAGGTTGAATATAAACTGGACTTTTTTGTGAAAGCCAGGAGGGCCTTATTTTGTCTGAATTGCTAACTGGGTGACTCTCTGCACCTGTGCTCTATCGTTTGGAAACTGGGACTGATGTAGCTGCTTCGTACCGATGTTCTGAGGATTAAATAAATGTCTGAAGGGGTAATGATGCTTTTTACTCAAGTGTCTGTTTTTTAAGTCATAGTGTGAGACTGCACACAGAAACAGAAGTTTTCATAAGAGAAAATATACACTAATATACTAACCACTTACAAAAATAGCCCCGTTCAAACGTTTTGTTAACTTCCTTTCATCCAGTTAGCAGCTTTAATGAATAATCTCTCACTGATTGTCATAAACTAGTACAGGTGATGGGGAGGGGTTTGGAGGAAGGTGGTTAAAAGATACCAACTTCCAGTTACATCATAAATAAGACCTGGGGATGTAATGTACAACATGATGTCCAGTTAGCACTGCTGTGTGGCTTATATGGAAGTTAAGAGAGAAGATTCTAAGAGTTCTACCACAAGAAGCATTTTCTTTTTCCTTTATTCTATCCGTATGTAGTGATGAACACTAACTAAACATAATGCAGGAATCCTTTCAAAATATATGTGATCAAACCATCATGCTGTACACCTTACATTGATTAAAGTGATATATGTCAATCATTTCTTGATAAAACTAGAAAAAGATAATACAGAAGATATTAGATAATATAGTATAAACATAATCAGTATATAGCATGAAGATATTAGATAATATAGTATAAACATAATCAGTATATAGGATCGGATAATCGGTACACACCCGATAATGTGTCAGATGTAGTACACAGCAGACAACACAACATACAGGCAATGTAAGTTGCTGCAAAGATAACACATAAAGGAAAGGATGTCCTCATGTGCCCCCTACAATTTAAAATGTTCACTATAATAGAGCGTCAGCTTGGGGACTGAAAGGTCCGGGGTTCGATTCCAGTCAGGGGCATGTACCTTGGTTGCGGGCATATCCCCAGTAGGGGGTGTGCAAGAGGCAGCTGATAACTCTCTCTCATCGATGTTTCTAACTTTTCTATCTCTCTCCCTTTCTCTCTGTACAAAATCAATAAAAATATATTAAAAAAAGAAAATTCTACAGGAATTCCAAATAAATAAATAAATAAATAAATAAATAAATAAAAATAAAATGTTCACTATAAAATGCATTTTATTGTGAATATAAAGGGCAAAATAATAAAAACTTATTTGTTATCCTGTCTGGATAGCTCAGTTGACTAGAGTGTCATCCCAATATGCCAAGATTTCGAGTTCCATCCCTGGTCTGGGCACATACAAGAATCAACCAATGAATGCACAAATAAGTGGAGCAAATCAATGTTTCTCTCTCTCTCTTTAAAATTAAAAAAGACACCCTCATGTATCCAAACATAGATTAAGAATTAAACATTACCAGAAACGGATGAAGTCCCCGCTGTGCCCCTTCTACATCGCATTCTTTTTATCATCTAAAAGGAAACTGCTATGTTGAACTTGGAGTTTATTATTTCTTGCACTCATTTATATTTTTATCATGTGTGGTTTATATATAGCATGCACACCATATGTAGCAAAGCTTTATGGTGTTTTTTTTTTTTTTACAGTGTCAAAGTATAATGTTTAAGCTTAAAAATGTGACTCATACAAATGTAAAATGAGGACATGTCAAGATTAATTTATCCTAGGAATGGGAGAAGCAGCCAAATGTCAAGCTGTTTCAGAGGAGTACAGGAGAGACTGAAGTACCTAGAGTCAAAGGCAGACAGAATGTTCAAGTAAGATTGCAAAATTAGATATAAAATTAGTTCATTACTAAAGGACAGTAAAACTGTAACTTTTGCAGTTATGTTTTCTATCAGGCCAAAATAATTTACATCTGTACTGGATGAAAATTTCTTGCAACTTTCTAATCCATAATTTACATATTACTGCATAGAGTCTGGCCCTTCTCAACAGTAAATAGTAAATCCAACAAGGACCATTTCCCTAGGGAAGTAGGTAATCTTTGGGTGGACCTCTTAGCGAATGTTCTATATGACATTGCAAGGACACACAGCCATTCTTTTGCCTCACTGCCAAGTTTGGGACAATTTTTTCTTAACATAAATGTTACTGCTTACATTTTTGTTCTTTTGCAACTTGGCTTTTTACTCAGTACAGTTGGTGAGATTTAATCATGTGAATACGTGTTATTGTAACTCATTAATTCACTGTAGTATGTTAGTCAAAGCAAGCATATCACAGTTTATGCATTCTGCTGAAGTACATTTAAATTGTTTCGAATGTTTTACAAACAATTCTCATACGTCTTTCAGTAAATAATTTGCCTCTTTAGTCAACTTTTGACTTGTTCTTTGTTATAATACTAAGCACAGCTATAATTATAATCTTATATGTAAATAAAATAGATTCCAAAACACTGTACATCAATTTTTTTTCACCCTTTACCATACATTTTTGGTCACCAGAGTCAGTATTAGTGGCTCTTTTCCTCTTTTCCCTTACCAATGACCAGAACTGGATATATACACCCAAATTCCAAATGGTAGTTTCCTTCTGAGGGGGTAAACGGGTCGTGATATGGAAGGGACACATCAGGCTTTAACTTTTGGGTAATATTCTATTTTTTAATCTAGGTGGTCAGCACATGGGTTTTATACCGAGGAATTTCGGTCACTGGCCCAGTTCCTGTTACATAAGACCATATAAGTGTCAATTAAACTGGATCTCTTTTGGAAGGGATGTAGGCAATATTAATAATTACTTGAGAACAACAGGCATGAACTGGGACCTCTTGCAGGCAGAAGGGGACTATGTGCAGCAGATTGAAAACAGAATGACCACAATACTTGGCCATCCTCCCCATTAAGAGGTAGAGTCTGTTTTCTGACCTATGAATCGGCTTAGCCAACGAGGTACTGGCACATGTGGAGGGCTGAGTCTGTTTTCTGACCTTGGTTGAAGGCTCCGCTGGGCCGTGCCCTTGTCAGGGCTCCTGTGGGAGGCAACCCGTTGGTGTGTTTCTCTCACATCGATGTTTCTCTGTCTTTCCCTCTCTCTTCCACTCTCTCTAAAAATCAATGGAAAAATATCCTCAGGTGAGGATTTAAAAAATATTATAAAAGGACTAATAAACAATGGTTAAGACCTGAGGTGAGGCAGTCACCTGGCTTCTGATTGGTGGAGTTCCCCTCACTCCTATCTTGCTGAAGGCACAGTTTTTTTAGTAAACAGCAAAAGACAAGTCAGTTTATCGAGACTGGTCTTTCTCCACCACAACGATCTCTTAGGATTTAAAATGCCCTAATGGCCAAAACCGGTTTGGCTCAGTGGATAGAGCGTTGGTCTGCAGACTGAAGGGTCCCAGGTTCGATTCTGGTCAAGGGCATGTACATTGGTTGAAGGCACATCCCCAATGGGGGATATGGGGTGTGTGCAGCTGGTCGATGTTTCTCTCTCATCGATGTTTCTAGCTCTCTATTCCTCTCTGTAAAAAATCAATAAAATATATTTAAGTAATAAAATAAAATAAAAAAATTAAAAATAAAAATAAAATAAAATGCCCTAACGCACAGAAGCTTCCATAATATACAGATAATCTTCACACAACATTAACCCGCTCTTCAGCACACCTATACAAGCTCCTATAACGCTGCCCCAGTGCGGATGGACTGTGAGGCCATAATAACACAGAACTGGAGGGTCTTAGTGGCCTGCAAACACAAAGGTTTCTTTCTCGCTCTACAGAGTGCCAGTTGCGGTCTGAGCGAGATCCTGCTGCACATTCCTCCCCAGGATGACAGAGTCTCCACCACAGGGAGCGTGGGAAATCCCACACTGTTCTCCAAGCTTCCACCCTAAGGGAGACACATCGCTTTGAAGAGCATTGTGCTGGACTTCAAGGTGGCAGGAAGTGTGTTCCCCCATGTGTCCCGATCAGAATATCAGTGAGCAGCCCTAATGGCTTTCAGAGACAGCACAGAAGGAAGGAAAAGGAAGGGTAACGTTTGTTAAGTCTACAACGTACACGGTGTGATCAGGCACTTGACGTTATTTCATCCCCGCCCAGGTTACTTCGTTGAACACTCACTCAAGGTCAAAAGGCTGGAAATAGAAAGCTGAAGGGCTGGGATTTAGACTCACATCACCCAACTCCAAGTCTCATGGACCTTTTCCTTTACCACCTCACTTTCTTCTTTGTTAGACTGCCCCGATGTCCCTGAACTACGCACAAAAGTAGATGAGGCCCTTAAATTGGTCAACATCTCCGATCAGCAGTACGTCCAGATTCTCCAGGTGACACAACATCATCTGGAGGACACCGCGTATCTGATGGAGAAGATGAGAGAGGAATTTGGCTGGGTGACTGAACTGGCAAACCAGACTCTAGGAACTGAGAACACCTTCAATTCCAGGAAGGTAATGGAGGATCCAAGAACAGATATGGAGATTATATATGCATACATTGATTTTTCTGTTGACTTGTGTATTTGGGCGGGGGGGGGGGGGGGACTGTCGGAGGATATTCATGTTTCCATTGTGACTGTATTTAGGCTAACTTGATATAATGTAGTGCATGTGGTCTTTAGAAAAAAAAAAAAAACTCTATAAAGAAAAACAATTTAAAACACAAAATATTTAGTAATCTAGAGATGGCCAATTCTGCTTAGAGCCGTGGTGCTATAAACTGATACAGGTAACCTTGAAGAAACTTGGCCGATAAGCCCTAGCCTGTTTGGCTCAGTGGATACAGCATCAGCCCGAAGACTGAAGGGTCCTGGGTTTAATTCCCGTCAAGGGCACATACCTTGTTTGCAGATTCCCCAGCCCTGGTTAGGGTACGTGCAGGAGGCAACCAATCAGTGCATCTCTCTCATCGATGTTTCTCTCTGTCTCTCCCTCTCCCTCCCACGCTCTCTAAAAATTAATGGAAAAATATCCTCTGGTGAGGATTAACAAATAAATAAACAAATAAAACTTGGCCACTATGGACTTTAAGAGAGAAGACTCAGATTCAGCAACTTGAGTTCAAAAGCTGACTCTGAAACTAGCCAGCTGAGTAAATTTTGGAAATTTCCTCAACCTCTCCGGGCCTCAGTTTTTCCACCTGAAAGCTGGGACTAATAATAGCTACTTTAAAATGCTCATCTGTAAAGCGATTAGTGTAGGTTCCTTATACCAAGCAAGAGTCTCTATAAATTATAGCTCTTATTAGTTTTTTACATAATGAAACTACTAAATCACCTTGAAAATTAAACATATTTGTACACTAACTTTACATAGAAACATATTGCCATGGATTTATACCATGCCTCTCACATTCAATCAATAACTCCTTTGACATGATATATAACAGTGACTACATTTCTTTCCTGACTACCCTTGCCCTGACACACATTACATTAATAAACAAATGAGCCAGGCTAGCAATTCCTGGTGAGGTCAGTATTGACAGGTTCCTAAAAAGACCTGGATACAAAAGTCACTGGACAGAGCATTGAAGATGCATGTAATGGGCAGCATGTCATGCTGGTGACCTGTCCCGATTGCTGGGGATCCAGCTACCAGCTCCGGCAGGTGCTGCTGCCAACTGCTCAGCCTGCACCTTCTCCAAAGCCCTGCCCTTGGGGCCACTTATGCTCCAGCGCTCCCTGCAGGACCAGGCCGTGGCTAGAGGTCCTTGACTGGCTTCTCCCTCTTCTCAATCCCGCTTGCCTCATCCCCTTAAAAGTTTCACCTCACCCAGCTGGTGTGGCTCAGTGGTTGAACCAAAAGGTCACTGGTTTGAATCTCAGTCAGGGCACATGCCCAGGTTGCTTAATATTTTGCATTAGTTTATTTATAAGGGATTTTATTTGAAAGAAAAAAAAAGTTCAAATAGTCCTCTTACGGTTACATCATGTTGCATATCAGAAAAATTTAAAGTGTTAAAATCAAAGTATATGCACTTAAGAATTCATTAAGACAGCAACTATCGTGCATTTCAGATTACTGATCCTTATACAAATCACACGCACGTGTATAAAACTTGGTGCATCATGTTAGAGTGTGTGGCACAGACAGCAGCCCTCACCAAATGTTCCATTTGCTCACTCGCGTTTTCCAGCTTCTCTTGCAGTTCAGTGGTGCCACGTGGCAAGGAAATGTGAACAAAATGGCAAGTGTTATTCCTAGACTGAGCTATAGTGAAGAGTCTCTTTCTCTACCGAGGCCACAAAGAAAGCCACGTGTTCTGTGTGCTCCAGCTATGAGATGACATAGCTCTGTCAATGCGGGTCCTGAGTGTCTAGATGTATAGAGTGAGAAATAATTTTTGTTGTATGAAATTGCTGGAATATTGGGCAAATTTGTTACCTCAGCACAACCTAGCCTATCCTGACGAATGTGGTATTAAACTAACCCCGCATGTGCACCGGGATTTAGTAATCTTTTACTGTTTAATCCTTCTCAGGGAGTTCCAGGTGTTCTCCAGGGAAACCTTCCCAAACAAGAGGAAACGATGACAGACGTGAGCATCCTGCCTTCCCCCAATTTCACACTCAAGATCCCTCTTGAAGAAACTTCTGAGGGTTCTAACTTCGTTAGCGACATGCTGGGGAAAGCTGCTCAGCATCTTAAGGAACATTTTAGAACTTGGTAAGCAGAGTGCCTGATTAGGAATGCTTTGTTAACAGACATAGATGATTCATAAAAGGAAAAAAAAAAAAAACTAGCTTTAAAGTAACTGGAAAATATGTTCAACCACATTGATAACAAAGACAATATAGCATTTTTTTTTTTTTTGCCTATCAAATTTGCAAATTAGGAAAAAAAATATACGAAGTTCCAATAGGAATGTGATAAAATGGGAATTCTTATATGTTACTGGTGGGAATATAACTGTTTCTGCATTTTTAAAAAGCTGCATGATTATGCATGTCAAAAAACATAAAGTTTCTTTTTGATACAATAATTCCATTTCTGAAATCAATCCTAAGAAATAATCTAAATTTGATTAAAAGTCCTCCCCCTCCCCCCTACAGACCTGGCTAGGAGGCTCAGTTGGTTGAACATTGTCCTGTACACCAAAAGGTTGCCAGTTCAATTCCTGGACCAGACACATGGCTAGGTCACAGGTTCTATCCCCAGTTAGTGTGAGAGGCAACTGATTGATGTTTCTCTCTCTCACATCAATGTTTCTCTCTCTCTCCCCTCCCCTTCCTCTCTTTCTAAAATCAATTTTTTAAAAATCCTTGGGTGAGGACTAAAAAAAAAGTGCCCCCTACCTCCAGATCTATATTTGCAATTTTATTTAAGACTAGAGGCTAGGAGCATGAAATTCATGCGCAGGTGCAGTCCCTAGGTGGCCAGCGATCGAAGCGCGAGCATCTGGTGTGGAAGGGCAGGTCCAGCTGACCTCTGAGCCCTGGGAAGCACCTGGGCCCCCGGGTCCCCAGTGCCCTCCTCTGCCTGAATTATGGCGCCCAAGTCCCTACATGGAGATGTGGTGAGGCAGGATGCCATGGGCTGGGGCGAAGTGTGGGCCTCTGGGCCACCTAGCAGCGCCCCACAGAAGCCAGGTGGGCAGCACACTCTCCCCTGACCGGCCTCGCAGACCTGTGGTCCTTGGCAGCTTCAGCCCGGCTCACCCAGAAGACGCTATGTGGGTGCGGAGTGGGCTCCTCACAGGCACACGTTGCCTGGCACCTGACACCTGAGCACAAGGGAGGAGGAGAGAAAGGGAAAATCTCCAAGGGAGGGCAGCAAGGGGAGTGAGAGCGAGCTCGGTGGACCTCTGTCGCCACCCCTCACCCTGGGCCTCCAGGTAGCCAGCGAGAGGTCACAGTGCGTAAACGATGCCCACCATCTTCCACACCACCCCCTGGTGGTCAGCGCACGTCATAGCGAACAGTCGAACTCCCAGTCAAATAACTGCCCAAGGGGACAATTTGCATATTAGGCTTTTATTATTATACTAGAGGCCCGTGGCATGATATTGGTGCAAAAATGGGCCCTCCTTCCCCTGGCTTCACTCCCAGCTGCCCGGGAACTCGCAAGTCCCCACTCCCAGGCTGCCCTGAGCCAGCAAGTCCTCACTTCTGTCCGGAGCACCACTCCAGTAGCTCCCTCCACCGCCCCTCTCTGCGCCTACTTATGCAAGTTAACCGCCATCTTTGTTGGGTTAATTTGCATACTCACTCTAATTGGCTGTGGGCATAGCGGAGTGATGGTTAATTTGCATGTTTTTTTAATTAGGTAAGATAGGATAATAAAATATTAAAAACAATCTGCATGTCTAAAAACAAGAGAATGTTTAAGTAGGTTATGGCTAAATACCTTCTAAATTAGTGGCACTATTAAAACCATGTATAATACTCTCCTTTGGTAATATGACCAAACTTAAAGAATAATTAAAATTTAATTCTCAATTATTACTCACAAGGGACCTTGTTAGTAGGTCAGCACCAATGTATAATTAAGCTAGATATTACTGGATTTGCTGCCTCTATTGCTATGGAGCTGCTCTAATTGGTCAATAAAGACGCAAAGAAAGATGTAGCTGCTCAGCTCCAATTGGACACAGCAGCTCTCAGCCCACTGGTTGAAACAGGGTTCCAGGAACTCCTTTATGAAGGTTGGGTCAGTTTGCAGAGACACAGTGCAGGACGCTTGGCCGCGGAGCCTGTGGCTTTTCCTGGATGTGCAGTATGCCTGAGAGGTCTCTAGACTCGAGTTAGAAATTTGGGCCCAATTACCCACAGGGAGTCCTTCTTGGCAGAGATATTCCTTCCTGGGGTCGATAGTCACAGGCAACAGAAGTGTAATGAGCAAATACCGAGTGCATGTAGAGTACAGAGCAAAGAGCTTCACATCAGAGGCAGAGTCCATTCTAGAGGCTCATCAAACCTGGGGATCTGTGACAATACCATCGTGTTATTAAAAATATCCATACATTTGGGTTTTCTGTTATTTTTGCTATGTGTTAATTTTTTCAAAAGCCAACAGTGTTTATTCTATTACTCATTCTGGACTTTTATTATAAGAAAAAAAAATACACTCAGTCTATATGTCATTTATTAATGTTTTGATTATTGCTTAAAAAAAAAAAAAAAGAAAAGAAAAGGTAAGATCTGATGCATCTCGACCCAGCAGGTAGAATCACCTCTTCAGCTGAGACCTGAAAATCCTGAAATACATAGGAGAGTACAGTGGTCAGCAAACTGCGGCTCTTGAGCCCATGTGGCTCGCTAGCTGCAGTTTGCCACTCTGTTGACTAAGGAATTTGCCGACCACTGAGCTAGCACAACAAATGCAGCTGCAGGAATGTATGTCAGTTATACATTATGAAGTACTGTTAATTGTCTCACCTGGATGGCAGTTTAATAGTTACTCAGATTGAGTTACAATAAAAATTCCTTTTCAAAATATTGATGTACATATTCTGTGGTACATTAATTGTTATTTAAATATGTATATTAAACATGAAATCATCGTGATATCTGTGTTCCATCATTTGTACTACTATTCATATCCCACTTTCTAGTTAACAAGACTCTTTTTTTAATTTGCTTTTAATGTATAATAATTAATTTTTGGGAAAAAAATCTATAATTCACGCCTTTGTTTAGAAAAGATCCGTAGCTTCCACAGAGGCTTTTTGTGTGTATGCGAAAACGTACATAACAAAATTGAACTATATTTTAACCATTTTGAAGTGTACAGTTCAGTGGCAATAAGTATATTCACAGTGCTGTACAGCCATTACCACCATCCATCTCCACTTTTTCACCTTCCAAACTGGAACTCCGTACCCATTAAAGGATAACTCACCACTTCTCCCTTCTCCCAGCCCTTGGCAGCCACCAGTCAGGATTTCTGACTGAGCGTCTCTCTTCCCAAAAGAATGTCTACCCATCTGGAGGCAGCCCACTGCCACCAACCTTATCCAGACAGCACAGCACAACACAGGAAGGCCACCCTTCCCAAAGGAGATAAAAGGATTATGTGGGTGGGGTGAGGAATGTGCCGGGAGAGGGAGGGGTACGATGAATCCACAGTGACCTAGGAAAGGGCAACCTCGTATTGTGATGGGTTAATAGACGGGAAATGTCTGCATTTCAGTGTACCTTGGTCTTTGCGAGCACCCATACAATCCAACAGCAAAAAGTGGGCTTTCCAACGACGAGGCCTGTGAAATGTTCCCTAAAAACACTTCCTTAGTCTGTACTTAGGGATTTTTGCTTGTTTGTTTGTCTCTCTCTCTCCAATGAACCTAAATGACAAGTATTTTGCAAATTGTCTTTGGGATTTGGTTTCCGTTGTAGAGGCTTTGTGCAAAGGCATGCAGCACTGCTTTTGCTGAACAGATCCGTCAAAGTTGCGAGTGAGAGACATTTATTCCTCCTCCCAGAGGTTTTCCTCCTACAAAAATGCTAACCCTGGGTTTCAGAGGTGCACGTTAGCAGAAAGAACCCAGAAACGTATAGGACAGCATCGGGGTAACACAGGGGCCTGATGCGGCGGGGATCTCCCTTTTCCGCGTCCCGCACAGAAAGAGAGATGAACGAACCGGTTCTAAGTGGAGGCGGCCAGTGATTGAGAAATAATAGAAATAATAGAAATAGAGAGAGAAGACACAGAGATAGATTTTTTAAAATATATTTTTAATTGATTTTTTTACAGAGAGGAAGAGAGAGGGAGAGTTAGAAACATCAATGAGAGAGAATCATTGATCAGCTGCCTCTTGCACGCTCCCTACTGGGGATGTGCCAGCAACCAAGGTACATGCCCTTGACCAGAATCGAACCTGGGACCTTTCAGTCTGCAGGCCTACACTCTATCCACTGAGCCAAACTGGTTTCGGCCATATAGATTTTAAGCTGGGGGCTGGGTGGGCCTCCATTCTGTCTGCTGGAGAGGCAGGAAGAAGAGAACGAAGGCCCCTCCCAGGCAATTATTTTACACCCCCAATAGCAGGAAGTAACACCAACTTATTTGCATTCCTTTTTTTTTTTTTTTTTTTTTTACAGAAAGGAAGAGAGAGGGATAGAGAGTTAGAAACATCGATGAGAGAGAATCATCGATCAGCTGCCTCTTGCACACCCCCTACTGGGGATGTGTCCGCAACCAAGGTACAAGCCCTTGCCCGGAATCGAACCCGGGACCTTTCAGTCTGCAGGCCAACGATCTATCCACTGAGCCAAACCGATCTCGGCAACTTATTTGCATTCTTAAGTGGGCCCTGGCATGACTGCATTTACATATCTAGTCCCTCCCCTACCGACACCTGGGCTAATATGAAGGCCACGCTGACCACCTGTCCGCCATCTTGGGGAAACATGTTCCCAAGGCGTGGCTCTGCCTACACCCTGGGTTCAGCTGACGATCATTAAGGAAAAGGCCCATGTGCCTTCCCAGGTGGCCCTACAGGGTAACACTCTCTGAACTCCATTAGAGGCCTATGACTTCCTGCTTTCAATAAAAGTCTGTAATTAAAATTAACCTAACCACATCGTTAAAGGAAAGAATATGACATACTTTCTTAACTGCATGTGCTGCAAAATAGTTATTTTGTCCATTAAATAAATGATAACCGGAATGTGTATGCAGGCATTGTGTACAGGCCCTCTGGGGGGTCCAGTGGCCCACCCTCACTCCCAGGGCCTACATCAGCCACGCACAAGGATCTCTCAGAGAGCCGCCTTCTCTTTTCTGGTCCACTCCCTGCACTCACGCTCCTTTCAATAAACGCTCTCTGTGTCATCTTGTACTGAGCTCAGCACTCATATCTATGACATTGAGACTCAAGAGCCTGGTATTCAAGGTCCAAGAACACCTGCGTAGACAATAAACTTGAGATTACACGTGAAACCACAAAACCATTGACTTTATTGAATGGCAAGACATAGTGTCTAGCCAAAACCGGTTTGGCTCAGTGGTAGAGCGTTGGTCTGCAGACTGAAAGGTCCTGGGTTCGATTCCGGTCAAGGGCATGTACCTTGGTTGCGGGCACATCCCCGGTAGGGGGTGTGCGAGAGGCAGCTGGTCAATGTTTCTCTCTCATGACGTTTCTAGCTCTCTCCCTCCCTTCCTCTCTGTAAAAACTCAATAAAATCAATAAAATATATTAAAAAAAAAAAAAAAAAAGACATAGTGTCTAACATTTTTCAGGCGGAGACAACATGTTATTCTTAATAACCCCAGACCTAGCGACAAACTACTGAGCACCTGCCAGGGGCTCCATAAACACTGATTCCAAAGGCCGCTTGTTGTGTGCGCAGTACATGGATCAGCACACTTTAAACTCATTATGGAACAGTCGCCACCCACCCGTGTTTATATTATAAACATTTCACTAACATCGACAAGTTTGGTATTAAAAACTTGAAAACGCCTGGTTGTCACCAATCATGTTGAAAAGCTGCCCAATGCCACTTGCCCCGGCTGCCTGCCTTCAGGAGGGATGTGGAGAAAATGGGAATGAGAATCACCTGTGAGCATCCCCTCAGTAGTTAAGAAAACGGAGCCCGAATAGCAGGGTTTTCTGTGTTGGTCGATTTCACCAATAGGTGGAGACTGTTGTTGCAAGCTCCCCTTGATCAGTGCATGACCAGGTCGACCCCGAAAGAGGCTTTTTCCGCCAATGCACCCATGATGCAAGCTCTGGGATGTTTTCTAGGCCTAAGGTTCTCACCTTCCAAAAGGGGCTAAACGCACCCGGTACGGGAGGCCGGTGCATCCCGGCCCGGCCCAGGGGGAGGTAGGGGGGGGGGAGCGCAGGAGGCGGGACACCTCGAAGCCCCACGACGTCAGCGGAAAGAGGCGGAGTCGCGGCGCCCAGGCGGCGGGAAAGGAGACGTTTGCAGGAAGGGAGGCGTTTGCGGGAGTTCTGGCCGCCTTGCAGCTGTTTCCCCCGAACGCACCGCCGCGCCCGCACCATGCCCGCCGCCGGCTCCGAGCCGCCCCAGGCCCCGCCGCCCGCCGCGCAGGAGCCGGGCGCCGAGCCGCGGCCGCACGGGGAGCGGCAGTACCTGGGGCAGATCGAGCACATCCTCCGCTGCGGCTCCCGCAAGGACGACCGCACCGGCACCGGCACGCTGTCGGTGTTCGGCCTGCAGGCGCGCTACAGCCTGAGAGGTGACCGCGCGGGGCGGCGGCGGGGAGGGCGCGCGGGGCACCGACCGCAGCCCCGGGGGGCACAGAGGGGTCCCTATCCCACCGGCCTGACGCCCGGCGGGGGCTGGGGTTCGAGGGCAAGTGTGCGGGGGGGTCGCAGGGGCGGGGGGCGGGGGGACGGCGCTGGAAGGAACGCCCCGGAGGCCCCCCGGCTCCCGGGCCGGTCGGAGCGCCTCGCCACGTGGCCTCCCCGGAGCGGAGCGGAGCGGAGCGGGAGCCGGGCTGCCCCGCGCGGCCCTCGGCGGGGCCAGGCTTCCCCTCCCGGGCCGGACCATTTGTTCCGCTCCGCAAAGGTTTTCAAAATTGGAGCCAATTTTTCGCGGGCGGGGCCTCCGCGGCGGGAAGAGGCTGAGCGGGAGGCCCTGGCGGGAACGCCAGTTTCCCCATCCCGGTCCCACGAGCCAGCGGTTTTTTTGTTTTGTTTTGTTTTTTACTTCCCAAAGTTTAAACAACCGAATATACAAAATACAAAAGATGCAGGTACAAGCCCAAATTCAAGCTTACAATGTGATTAAAGCAAAACAGATTAATCACAGGTGAGATTCGAGCCAGCTTCTTTCCTCTTAAACCTGGAGCCCAACGCGATGGTCCCAGTAGACGTTCCTGTTCGTCTTTTTACTTTCAAACAGGACGGTTCCCGGGAGAAAGTGTCTCTCGTTGGCTTTCAGGAGACACAGGGTCGAGGTGGGGGTGTGCCCGGGGCGTGTCTCCCTAACACCGGTGTGTGGAGCGTGGTTTTAAGGGGAGACCCCCCTGTTGGGAAAGCAGATTGGCTGTGGTCACGTGTGAAACCCCGCACCCCACACCCATCCTGCAAACTGGAAAACGCCCGCCCGCCCGTGTGCATGGGAAACAGCTGATCCGCCTTGGAGAGCTCTGAGAGGTCTGCTGGGCTGAGGGACCCACCTCCCTGCAGCTCCAGGAGCCACAGGCCTCATTTCTGCTCCAGCTCCTCCTACACTTCGGGCAATTCCCTACACCTCTCAGGTCTTCAGCCTCCCCAGGCCCTTGAAATGGAGGAAGTGATGTTCAGGCAATAATGATAACAGTAGGTGCTTGGAAAAATGCATCCTTGTCACATGACTATCAACTACACAACTGAATAGAGATAAGCTTTACATTTGTATTTTTTCTATTTCTTGTTGCAAACTTCTATATTCCCTCCTGGTGACTGTAAAGTGGAGATCATAAAAAGTGCCTTAAGGAGGGTTGGCGATTAAATAAAATCATGTATATAAAGTGTTTAAGCATTACTATTTTTTTGATACACTTAAAATTTTTGCTTTGCGAATCTCTAAAATCTACTCTTCAGTATTGGCCAGAGTGATACCTACTTTCCTTGCATCCTGCACAAGCTCTCCTCGGCAGGTTAATCATGGAATAGTCCTGGGAGCCTTCAGCTGTGTCCTGTTGTCTTCGCACCTCTGCAAAGGAGTCTTATTAACGGTGGTGGGTGGCTGCTCTTTCCCTGTCTCCACAGGCATCCCGGTCTGGCCCTGCCCCGGCTGCCCCTGCCCAGCTCACTGTGTGGGACTGCTGTGCCTGGCGGATGCAGGGCTCAGGAGGGTGGTCTCTGCCCGAACTGTGTGCTTTGCACTGCACCATGGGAGTCCCACCCTGGTCCCAGGTTCCCTCTTGGCCAGGAGTCACTCCAGGTCACTC
The DNA here is from genome assembly GCF_964339955.1 of Pipistrellus hanaki. NCBI lineage: Eukaryota > Metazoa > Chordata > Mammalia > Chiroptera > Vespertilionidae > Pipistrellus > Pipistrellus hanaki. Next base: position 55,673,119 of record NC_140508.1, read on the forward strand.
CAGGGCCTAATGTCTTGGGGTCGTTCGGTTCCTTCCAAAGAGGAAGTTGGGTGGCATGCGCTGTGTTCCCGTCTTGAAATTACAAGGCAAACTGTTTTCCAGATGAGTTTCCTCTGCTGACAACCAAGCGTGTGTTCTGGAAGGGCGTTCTGGAGGAGTTGCTGTGGTTTATCAAGGTAAGGAAGGGGAGCTGGAGGGCAGGCACAGGGACAAGGCTGAGTGGCCCCGTAGCCTTGCTGGTAACCATTCTGGCACATCCGCCCCGAGGACACCACAGGCCAGTGCAGGGCTGTCTTTGACCTGGACACACAATCAGGATACAGGATGACAAGGGCCAAAGCTCATAAGACAAAATAGCAGAGAAGTACACATAAGGCTTGCCCTAACCGGTTTGGCTCAGTGGATAGAGTGTGACCTGTGGACTGAAGGGTCCCAGGTTCGATTCCGGTCAAGGGCATGTACTTCGGTTGCAGGCACATCCCCAGGAGGGAGTGTGCAGGAGGTAGCTGATTGATGTTTCTAACTCTATCCCTCTCCCTTCCTCTCTGTAAAAAAGCAATTAAAAAAAAATTAAATAAATAAATAAAACAAAACATTTACAGAGAGGAAGGGAGAGGGATAGGGAGTTAGAAACATTGATGAAAGAGAAACATCAATCAGCCGCCTCCTGCACACCTCCCACCGGAGATGTGCCCACAATCAAGGTACATGCCCTTGACCCGGGACCTTTCAGTCCGCAGGCTGATGCTCTTATCCACTGAGCCAAACCGGTTAGGGCTAACATACATTGTTTTAAAAACAAACATAAGGCTTGTATTTGGCAAAAACAAACCAACCACACCTTAACTGTGTGAGTGTAAGTTGGGGTAAACATAACTTGAGAGTGGCACATTTCAGATAGGTGAGAGAGCCATTTGCTAGAAAAGCTCATGCCGGTTAGGCCAGTCAGTAGAAATATTCTGTCTACCAGCTCTGAGGTGCTCCCCGCAGGTTGCAGGTGAGGCATTGCATTCATCCTGGGTGGTATCACACTTTGACACAGAACACACGTGCTAAAGAAACACAAAACTGCCAGATGGGGCAGGAATGTAACTAAAGGACTTGGATATGTTCCGTCTAGAAAATGTAACTGAGGGAAAACGGGGAAAAAGGTTTGAGAGGGTGACTCCAGAGAAGGATCAGACTGACCTGCAGGCCCTCCCGAGTTCGGGCTGGGACCAGCCTGCTTAGCGATGGGACAGGCTGTGAGGGCCTGCTGGGGGCCTGTGGCCGGCTCGGTGGGGGCTCTTAGAGGGCGAGTCCGATGGCTCCGAGGTTCCAGGGCGGGGGAACTCACCCGCTCTGCTCTCCACCTCTTCCAGGGCTCCACGAACGCTAAGGAGCTGTCGTCCAAGGGAGTGAAAATCTGGGACGCCAACGGGTCCCGTGACTTCCTGGACAGCCTGGGGTTCTCCAGCAGAAAAGAAGGAGACTTAGGCCCCGTCTATGGCTTTCAGTGGAGGCATTTTGGGGCCGAATACAAAGATATGGAGTCAGGTGAGGAGACAGTGCTAGCCGGCGGAGCTCCATGGTTTCAGGTGAGGTGTGGGGGAGGAGAAGCCAGGCTCTGGGGAGCTGTTTCAGGTTCAGGAGCACGACCGCACCTGGTGAAGGTCAGATCTCACTCCCGGTGATGAGTGCGACTGGGTGCTCGGCCCTTCCTGTACCTGTTTCTGTAGCGGACAGTGGGGCAGTGGTCACTGCGTTGGGGAGAAAGGTGGGAAGTTCATCGGGGGCTGGCCTCCCAGAGATGGCCTTGGTCTCTCTTCATCGCAGTGTAAGTGGCCCTGATGGGAGAGCTCGTGTGCCGAGTCCCCTCTCCTCCCCATCCTGCGGGAGGAGGAAGAGGAAGCATCGGACTCCCGCAGTCCTCCGTCCTCTGGCACATGGTGGCAGTGCGTTCTGAGTCCGGCCCTGGCCCTTTGCCCCTCTGTCCCACTTATCTTTAGGTCAGAGGTCACAAAAGCAAATGTGTCCCGCGCGCGCGCGCGCGCGCGTGTGTGTGTGTGTGTGTGTGTGTGTGTGTGTGTGTGTGGTGTGTACAGGGGCGTGTGCAGGAAGTAACAGTTCGCTAGCTGGACAGAAACCCGCAATCTGGAGAACCTGAGTCTCATCTAAAGGGGGCAGTTACTGCTCTTCTCCTGCCAGTTAGAAATATGATATTGTCAGAATTCTTAAAAAACAAAAACAAAACAAAAACAAACACCTAAAATCTATATTTTATGTGCAATCTTGAGATCTTTTGAATGCTGGCTACTTGACAAAGTGCTGTGTAGACATAGACATAGAATAGTGTTGCCAGGGGCTAAGGAGAGGGGGGATGGGGTGTTGAAATCGGGGAGGGAGAGGAAGTTACAGGACCAACCAAATACTTGAAGGATTTTTCCATAGAAAAGAAAACAGACTTTGTTATGGCTCCAGAGGATCGGCCTAGGAGCCTAGACCAGACCTTGAACTCAGCATAACCCGAGACACTTACAAAGTGCATTTGGATTTCTTGCAACCCTGAGCCAAGGCGGGGCTGCAGAAGGACAGTCTGACAGAGACCTGTGAGGCCACCTCACCAGATGGCGTAATTGACGTGTGCACATCTTCTCTTTTCGACAATTCCACAGATTATTCCGGTCAAGGCATAGACCAACTGCAAAAGGTGATTGACACCATCAAAACCAACCCTGACGACAGAAGAATCATCCTCTGTGCTTGGAACCCAAAAGGTTGGAAGCGCCTCGGCCCTCCTCTCCTGTCCTGACCGTCTGGTTGGCATGAGGGGAGCCACGTGGCCTTGTTGCGGGGCCTCCGGCAGGAGGCAGACGCCCAGGAACCCCGGCCCCAGGGTCACCTGGGCGACCCTGGGCAAGTCACAGTCGGCCTCATCTCCACCTTCAGAGGATGGCATTGGGTCCAGATCACCTCAATTTGTATATGTATACTTAACTCTTCCTCCCAAACGGGTTTTAAGTGGCCTATAAAAATACATGTAAGATTTCACCCTTTTAAATTGGGGCAGGAGAAGTTTCAGATCCCTTCTATCCTGATATTATTAATCAACAGTATTAATTGATATTATTTGTATCAACAGTATTATAAAATTAAACGTTACCAATGGGTAATTAAGACCCAGAGTGGAATATGTACATTTATAAGAGAGGCTTGGAGCACAGGGGCGTGCGTCGGAGACGCTGGTTTCCTGTGGCCCCTACAAATGAACTCATTCTTTCTGTGAAGGTAGCACAAATCATCCCAGCTCGTATGGGAGAGCGTTGCTCCTCCCATTGTAAACGTCCATCACAGAAGGCTCCTGTTCACGGGTTTGTGCCATCCCTGGGATTGGATTGGTCTGCTTTGCCATGAGGGGACGGGGTGGGTCATGGGGGTCGGTCATGTGGGTCACATGACCTCCATCTTATGAGTTGGCTTGTGTTTTGCTCCTGTTTCACTTTGCCCGTAGTTGTGTTAACTGCTCTCCTTTCCCCCTCCCCCCCCCTCTTTTATATTCCTCTGTGCTGGCTCCTCAGATCTTCCTTCCATGGCCCTGCCTCCATGCCACGCCCTCTGCCAGTTCTACGTGGTGAACGGGGAGCTGTCCTGCCAGCTGTACCAGCGGTCAGCGGACATGGGGCTGGGTGTGCCCTTCAACATCGCCAGCTACGCCCTGCTCACCTATATGATCGCACACATCACCGGCCTGCAGGTGGGCTGCTCTCGGGAGGGAGCAATGGTTGCTGGCCTGCAGAGCTGAACTCTTAGATTCTTTAATGAAAAAAAAACGAATCGCCCAGAATTCTCATTTAAATAAGAACTGAACTGGCTCAACTGTGAGCTTAAAACATATATAAATAGAAAATCAACTAGAAAAAGAAAACATTTTTTAAAAGCAACAACAACAAAATGAGGAAAAAAAGCAAAGTGAAAAGTAGGTAGAAAGAAAAAAAAAAAGAGATGAACTGGCCCATTGTGTAACTCTCCCATCCTTGAGGTCTGTATGAACAAGTTTATACAGGTTGTTTATGTTACAAGGTAACTTTTATAAATGAACGTTTCTTAAAAGCAACACTGGTGAAATCATTTTCTGAAAAGCTTTGAGATATCCGCATACTCTGCATAAAGTGTTTTGAAATGAGGTGCTGAAGAGAGATTAAAACTAAAGCTTCCTGTTTTGCTTCCTCCCATGCAATTCAGCCAGGTGACTTCGTACACACTTTGGGAGATGCACACGTCTACCTGAATCATGTTGAGCCACTGAAAATGCAGGTAAGAATTCTATCTGTGGCACTTTGTTTTAAATACTATATTTTTATTAATTTCAGAGAGGAAGGGAGAGGGAGAGAGAGAAACATCAATGATAAGAGAGAATCATGAATTGCCTGCCTCCTGCACGCCCCCTACTGAGGATCGAGCCCGCAACCTGGGCATGTGCCCTTGACGGGAATCAAACCCGGGACCCTTCAGTCTGCAGGCTGGCTCTATCCACTGAGCCACACCAGCTAGGGCTATCTGTTGCACTTTGCAGGTTGGTCCCTTCTCTTGATAAAAGGTTGGTTATAGAACATCCCTATTATAACAGGCATTCTTCTCGGTGCTGTGACAGGGATAAGGGGACCTGTTCTGACGGCAGAGCATTGATGGTGAGGAAGTGGGTGGAGGCAAGACACAAGCCTCAGCGACCACAGGCGTGACAGGTGCTGAGGGGGACTGAGCCACATTCAGACCAGAGAATTTAGGACCTTCTCAGAGGTAGCATTTCAATATTTTCCCTTAAGTTTATCCTAAATACAATACTTAGGTCTGAACTTTCAGAAAAAGGCTCAAAGCTATAAATTATAGCAGCCAAAAAATGATTTGAAAATGGCAATAAAAAAAAATTGAGTGTCTGTGCATATCACGAGCCCCAAGAATGAAAATGTCAAACCAAAACCCCTTAGGCCCTTCCGGATGAGACCCAGGCTTTGAAAGTTTCTCCTTTGAGGAAATTTGTCTGCTTTGACGTAGAGGGTGACTTCAAGGCTTCTCCAGATGCTTCTCTAGCTCACTGCTCCCGTCATGCTGGCCAGAATGATGTGAGGTCATGACCTTTGTCACGTCCTCATCGACGTGGTTCATCTCAGAATCCGGCTGGCATCTCTTTCTGATAATTGTCAACAGATGTCATCTTTCCTTACCTTTCTGCCAGGGTAGTTGGAATAGGGATTGTGGGACTCAGGTAACCATGTTTGAGTGCCTTCTATGAGTTACAGATGCAGAAGTAAGAAAATGTGTCGTCCTTCATAATTTACCAGGAGCAATCAATCACAAGAACTTACACTTGGGGAGCCACCAGGCTCCTGACACCGAATGATTCCACAAAATACCCTCCGGCCAAAACCGGTTTGGCTCAGTGGATAGAGTGTTGCCCTGCAGACTGAAAGGTCCCAGGTTCGATTCCGGTCAAGGGCATGTACCTCCTGCAGGGTGTGCAGGAGGCAGCTGATCAATGATTCTCTCTCATCGATGTTTCTAACTCTCTGTAAAAAAATCAATAAAATATATTAAAAACAAAAACAAAAACAAAAAACCTCCACTCTCCATGTATGTGAAAGAAACCGTTAGTTATGCTCCAGCATTGTTGCGTAACCAGGGAAAAGGTATCCACAGTCTTGCTTAGCGCCTGCAAAGCAATCCTTGCTAATTAAGTACCGTGTGCTTGTCTCCTGAAGGGCTGCGGGGGGCAGCATTAAAGCAGGAGTACTGATACAGCAAAGTAACGGTCTGCTGTTTGTAGCTTCAGCGAGAACCCAGGCCTTTCCCGAAGCTGAAGATCCTTCGGAAAGTGGAGACAATCGATGACTTCAGGACGGAAGACTTTCAGATTGAAGGCTACAATCCTCATCCGACTATTAAAATGGAAATGGCCGTGTAAAGTGCGTTTGAAGGAGTTGTTTGAAGGATACTGTCTTTAGGGGTTGGAAAGGATGCTTAGGTGAAAATTCTTTTTGTTGTAAAGGAAGAAGGAACGAGGTCAGAAATCAGTTGGTAACTGTCAGTCATTACTCATTAACGTAAGGCTGTTACCACTGGCTGATATAACTGTGCTGACAGTAATAGAAGGCCTTCACTGAATGAGGATGTATGACAATACTGAGATTATGAATGAAGTGAAGAGAGTAGAAATGTATAGACTTTAAAAATCAGGTCCATGCGTTTCAATCCCACATTTGTATAAAGGTTAACAATTTCAAGAATTATAAGTTATTCCCTCGTATTTGACAAACCTGAATAACACCAGTCATGATAATGTATGGTTGGTGTGTTATGAACATTTAAAGTTGTTGGTTTTTATATTGTTATAATAAAGACTTCTGCATTCATCTGGGCTTTTTTTTCTTTCTCTACTACCATTCTGCACGGTTCCTGTCTAAATAAACATGCTATATTCTTGTTTGGATGCTGCTGAGATTAGCATATATTTTATAAATGCTGACTAAACTAAATTTTTCTATTTTTCTATGATTTATCTAATTCTAGCTGCATTTTATCATTCAAATTATTTAGGATAGCCCAGCCTGGAGTGGCTTGGTTGAGCATCATCCTGTGCACCAAAGGTTGCCAGTTTCTGGCCAGGGCATATAGCCAGGTTGTGGGTACAATCCCTAGTTGGAGTCGGTGCAGGAGGCAACTGATCGATGTTTCTCTCTCTCTCTCTCTCTCTCTCTCTCTCGCTCAAAAATCAGTAACATTTTTTAAAAAATTATTTAGCATAAAGGTTTTTTAGAAAAGGGTTACCCCCCTCTTTCCAACCCCCCCCCCCCATGATCTTTTTTTCAATTGACTTTTAGAGAGAGGAAAATGGGTTAGTTAAGAAAAGACTATGAAATAGCCTTTCACCCAGAGTGGTGTGAATTCTGTAATGGGCTTAGAATGAGCTGGAAAAGAGATGCTAAAACACTTTGGGCTAATGAGTGGGATCTCTTTATCTTTGTTGCATACCAGATACCCCACGGTGCTGCAGATCTATTTTTATTCTGCTAATTTATGAAATGTTAAATAGAATAAGGAATTGCTCCAACAAGTTATGCAACATGCTGCTTATTTTCAAAATATAGCTTAGTGTCTAGGTACCAGCACTTGATAGAAATCTTATAAGAACATCTTATACTTTGAGCTAGTTACACTTAAATTTGTTTAAGGATTAAGTAGGGAGAGTATGTTTATTTGCTAAAAGAATTAATAATAATTACTGTGCTGATTCTTGAGGGTAATAAGACTTTCAGCTGAATTTGTTTTCATTGGTAGGATGATTTTCTTTCCCTAGTTTTGTAAAAACCAGACCCAAGACCTTTTAAACCTTTTCACTTAAAAAAGAAGTGGGAGGCCCGAAGCAGCGGCTGCCAGGTTGGGAGCGGCCAGGCCCGGAGCAGCAGCTGTCAGGCTGGGAGTGGCCAGGCCCGGAGCAGCCGTGTATAGTGCGGCCAGGCCCGAAGCAGCAGTTGCCAGGCTGGGAGCGGCCAGGCCCGGAACAGCCGGGTCTGGTGTGGCCAGGCCCGGAGCAGCAGCTGCCAGGCTGGGAGCGACCAGGCCCGGAGCGGCCGGGCCCGGAGCAGCTGGGTTGGGTGCGGCCGGACCCGGAGCAGCAGCAGCCAAGTCCAGAGCAACTAGGTCGGTAGCGGCAGTGACCAGACCCGGAGCAGCTGGTTGTGGAACGAACCAGAGCAACAGAGGCCAGGCCCGGAGCAGCCAGGCCCGGAACAGCTCGCTCCTCGCCTGCCCCTGCCCCACAGCTGCCTCTCAGACATGGCTGGAAACTTTTGTGGGAACTTGAGGGTCTGCTGAATCAAGTGATGAAGGCTTAGATCTGGATGTGTTGAGTTAGTATAGGGCTGGGGTGTTGATCTGTGAGTACCTTGGGTGGGGCCTGGATGAGGCTGGTTGACCTATTTGGAAATGTCTTTTGTGTGAAATGTATCATTGGGCATGTGGAGGTATTATTGATATGAGAAAATGCTAAGTAACTGATTTACTATCTGAAAAGGGATTTACTATCGGGGAAAGGGAGGGAGGAAGAGACTGAACATAAACTGCACCTATGGATGAGGACAATGGGGGATGGGGAGGGGGCAGAGGGTGGGGTGGGAACCTGGTGGGAGGGGGAAGAAATGAGGAACCTTTGTAATAATATGAACAATAAAGATTGATTTAAAAAAAAAAAAAAAAAAAAAGTGGGTGTGAGGGCCGAACCCTTCATTCCCTTGAGCACTGAGGATCTTCTTCCAGACTTCACCATCTGGATGTTGGTGTTTCTTTACAGATTCCTCCTTCATTTTTGTGGAATAGCCAGCTTCCTGTAAGAGACAAAAAACAAACAACAGTGTTAGTAACCAATGGAACAAAAAAAACACATTTTTTTTTTATGTATTTCTGCTGTTCCATGATATGCTTTTTTTTTTTTTAAATATATTTTATTGATTTTTTACAGAGAGGAGAGGGATAGAGAGTTAGAAACATCGATGAGAGAGAATCATCGATCAGCTGCCTCTTGCACATCCCCCACCTGGAATGTGCCCGCAACCAAGAATCGAACCTGGGACCTTTCAGTCCACAGACCGACGCTCTATCCACTGAGCCAAACCAGTATTGGCTCCATGATATGCTTTTAAATCTAAGCTAAAGGCAACTGAATTAGTATTCTTTATTATTATTTTTTAACTTTTTAAATATATTTTATTGATTTTTTACAGAGAGGAAGGGAGAGGGATAGAGAGTTAGAAACATCGATCAGCTCCCTCCCACACATCCCCCACCGGGGATGTGCCCACAACCAAGGCACATGCCCTTGACCGGAATCGAACCTGGGACCCTTCAGTCCGCAGACCTATCCACTGAGCCAAACTGGTTTCGGCCGGTCACTTCTTTACAAACCTGCAGGTGGATCAGTGTGAGTACCGTAGACCCACACCGCTCGCCGCCTTTTAAGGAGCCACCGTCACAGCAGAGGGAAGCATCAGGTGGTGCACGGGGGCGGAGGAGCAGATGGCACAGAGGACAAAACAGCCGTGGAGAGCAGCACTGCTCCTTTTGCGGGGAACCCGAGAGTCTGTTCCCGCTCCCGCGCTGCTCGGTCGTGGGCGGCCTGCCGCGGTTTTGGCAGGCGTCTGTGCTTCGTTTGTAAGCACAGAGCGTGAACGCAGTCATGTTTACCCCAAATTGGAAGCTGGCTCTCTCAGAACCACGCAGTGCATGTTATGCCTTGGCAAGCAGCAAGTTTAAATCGCTGCTTTATACATTTCCATTAGACACGGTGAACAGGATAAATGACCTTTAGTCATATGCATTATAGAACAATCCAGAAAGTTTTCACTATAGCTGACTCTTGACTCTGATGAAGTGCTGTAAGATGACCCAATTCCTAAGATTATGACAATTTTCCAACTCAAAATACAAATGACGATGTCCTCCCTGGAAGGACCGACCCAAGGAGACGTCACATACCTGTTCTCCCGTGGCAACGCCAATGCTCAGTGGAATCAATGCCTGTAACGTATAAGGCAACCTCCTGTTATATTTTCTAAGATATCAAACTGAGAATTTAGTGTTTAAAAGCTAAGGGCTATGTAACTAATGTTTGACTTTTCAGAGCTGATTGCTGCGGAGTGGAGGAGGCACTGTGTGTGCACAAGGGAGGGGCTGAGTGTGCACAGGGGAGGGGCTGAGTGTGCACAGGGGAGGGGCTGAGTGTGCACAGGGGCGGGCAGTGTGTTCACAGGGGAGAGGCTGAGTGTGCAAAGGGGAGGGGCTGAGTGTGCACAGGGGAGGGGCAGTGTGTTCACAGGGGAGAGGCTGAGTGTGCAAAGGGGAGGGGCTGAGTGTGCACAGGGGAGGGGCAGTGTGTTCACAGGGGAGAGGCTGCGTGGGCACAGGGGAGGGGTTGAGTGTGCACAGGGGAGGGGCTGAGTGTGCACAGGGGAGGGGCTGTGTGTGCACAGGAGAGGGGCTGAGTGTGCACAGGGGAGGGGCTGTGTGTGCACAGGGGAGGGGCTGTGTGTGCACAGGGGAGGGACTGAGTGTGCACAGGGGAGGGGCTGAGTGTGCACAGGGGAGGGGCAGTGTGTTCACAGGGGAGAGGCTGAGTGTGCACAGGGGAGGGGCTGTGTGTGTGCACAGGGGAGGGGCTGTGTGTGCACAGGGGAGAGGCTGAGTGTGCAAAGGGGAGGGGCAGTGTGTTCACAGGGGAGAGGCTGAGTGTGCACAGGGGAGGGGCTGTGTGTGTGCACAGGGGAGGGGCTGTGTGTGCACAGGGGAGAGGCTGAGTGTGCAAAGGGGAGGGGCTGAGTGTGCACAGGGGAGGGACTGAGTGTGCACAGGGGAGGGGCTGAGTGTGCACAGGGGAGGGGCTGTGTGTGCACAGGGGAGGGGCTGTGTGTGCACAGGGGAGGGGCTGTGTGTGCACAGGGGAGAGGCTGAGTGCAAAGGGGAGAGGCTGAGTGTGCACAGGGGAGAGGCTGAGTGTGCACAGGGAAGGGGCTGAGTGCACAGGGGAGGGGCTGTGTGTGCACAGGGGAGGGGCTGTGAGTGCGCAGGGGAGGGGCTGAGTGTGCACAGGGGAGAGGCTGTGTGTGCACAGGGGAGGGGCTGAGTGTGCACAGGGGAGGGGCTGAGTGTGCACAGGGGAGAGGCTGAGTGTGCACGGGGGAGGGGCTGTGTGTGTGCACAGGGGAGGGGCTGAGTGTGCACAGGGGAGGGGCTGAGTGCACAGGGGAGGGGCTGAGTGTGCGCAGGGGAGGGGCTGTGAGTGCGCAGGGGAGGGACTGTGTCTGCAGAGGAAGGACAGCGCTCGTCCACCTGCTGCCATTAGCCCCCTTCCTGGCCACGGCTCTGAGCTCTTGGAGCCGGGGCAGAGGTGAGGGGCTGGGAGAAGACAGCCACGCAGCAGTGGCTCCTCTCAGACTTGAGGGGATCAGCCTGACTCCTCTGAATAGGTCACCACTGCCTATTCCCATCTGTCTCCCTGATGAGCCCCTTCGGTGGTTACTCAGCCCTGCCGCCCCCAGCTCGAGGGTGCCCAGCTGCCACGTTACAGGGCGGGCCAGCTGGTGAGGTGCTGGGATCTCTGGCGATGCGGCTCTTTCTGTCCTCCCCACCCCCAAGCTACTCCACTCCCACCACCTGGGCTCTAGGCCCCCTCCGGCCCCAAAGGGACTAGGAGCCACATTTCCCCTCCGGCATCTTCAGTTTCTCCCCGGCTTGGCCTTCCCATTGTTTAGGGCAGTGTTTCCCAACCTTCTCTCATGATGAGAATCACCTGGTGGAGTTGTTAAAACAGATTCCTGAATCCCAACTAAGAAGTGCTAGACTAGAATTTTTGGGAACATATAGGTAAAATTGTATACTTAACTAGTGCTCTAACACAGATGTTATATACAGAGCACTAAGTTAGGTATGCAGTTTTACCTATATGTTCCCAAAAATCCTAGTTTAGCACTTCTTAGTTGGGATTCAGGAATCTGTGTTTTAACAACTCCACCAGGTGATTCTCATCATGAGAGAAGGTTGGGAAACACTGGTTTAGGGAACAGAATCAATGAGGCTAATGGCTAACACTTTCTGGGCTATGGGGAGGGAGGAGCAGCTGTGTTGTTGTTTTTTTGTGTGTTTTTTTGTTTTGTTTTGTTTTAATATATATTTTATTTATTTTTTTACAGAGAGAAAGGGAGAGGGATAGAGAGCTAAAAACATCGATGAGAGAGAAACATCGACCATCTGCCTCTTGCACACCCCCCCACTGGTGATGTGCCCACAACCAAGGTACATGCCCTTGACTGGAATTGAACCTGGGACCTTTCAGTCTGCAGGCCGACGCTCTATCCACTGAGCCAAACCTGTTTCGGCAGGACCAGCTGTTTTACTATGAATCCTATCCTGGGAGAAAGACCTTTGAAAATATTTGAAACATGCTCTCAGAACAGGTGTGGCTCTGGGTGAAAAAGCTCTCAGATGGTAATGTGTTTGTTCTCATATGGAGCATCAGAACCGAACCAAACCATCCTGTGTTTCCTAGGGCTTTTGTTAATGGGATACAGAATCATCATGGTTCAGCTACTCATGCCCTATTGCTGCGAGAAGACAGAATCCTTGGGCCCTTGATGGTTGGTGCTCTTGCATTAAAGCCATGTGAAGAGTGAGTGACTCAGAGAGAGGTGTACCATTATCTACACCAAACCTTCATCTCACCGATGAGATGGTTGCTAGAAATCACTGACGGAAGCACACCTCTGGTTTGTGTCACAAAGACAATAGCATTTAACTAAAGTTAAGGATGATCTCATCTTTACAGCTCTAAGAGACACACAAGCCCTAATTGGTTTGGCTCAGTGGATGGAGCGTCGGCCTGCAGACTCAAGGGTCCCAGGTTCAATTCCCGTCAGGGGCATGTACCTTGGTTGTGGGCAAATCCCCGGTGGGGGTGGCGTGGGGTGTGTGTGCAGGAGGCAGCTGATCGATGTTTCTAGCTCTCTATCCCTCTCCCTTCCTTTCTGTAAAAAAATCAATAAAATATATTTTCTTAAAAAAAGAGATGCACAAGCAATCTTGATATATTCATCTATAGCAGTGACTTTCAACCTTTTTCATCTCATGGCACATGTAAACTAAATACTAAAATTATGCAGCATACCACAAAGTATATGTCTTGCTTATCTGACCAAAAAGAAATAGGTATAATTTTGATTCACTCCTATTGTTGTGTTGGCTGTTGTCACTTTTTTTTTTATTTTTTTATTTGACAGTCTAAGTCTAAGAGAAAAGAGGTCGGTGCCTCCAAATAAATAGTCAGGTGTTGCATGTTTTAAAAATTCTTGCAGCACACCAATGGCCTGCCATGGCACACCAGCTGGAGACCGCTGATCTGTACATATCAATAGAAGGTGGATGTGACTTGCTCAAACTGAGGCCACTGCAAGAAGTTAACTAAGTTTGATGCATGTGGTAGTCTGATTCCAGTGTGGAGAGAAAGTCCACTTCAGGTTCGCATGTCTGATACAACAGCTGGGAGATTCATCTGGAAAAAATAAAAATGGCCCTTGAAGGCAGCTTCTTGCTGACTAAACTCAGGGGTCCTCTGCTGGACTACATCACTCAGAACTCAGTTCTTGGACCTTCCCCCATGGGAAGGACAACCATGGCCTCTGAGCCTGAGTGCTGATGGGAACCCTTAAGACCGCTTTTGGTCTCTAAAAATTCCTTCCCTGCCGAAACCGGTTTGGGTCAGTGGTAGAGCGTCCATCTGCGGACTGAAAGGTCCCGGGTTCAATTCCAGTCAAGGGCATGTACCTTGGTTGCGGGCACATCCCCGGTAGGGGGTGTGCAAAGGGCAGATGGTTGATGTTTCTCTCTCATCAACGTTTCTATCTCTCTATCTCTCTCCCTTCCTCTCTGTAAAAAATCAGTAAAATATATTTTTAAAATAAATAAATAAAAATTCCCTCCCTTTTCCTTTTCTCACTTAAAAACAACTGCATCTGTCTATTATATATATTAAAAAACACACAAAAACACGTAACCCTAACCCCCCTTCCTTACACACGCACATAAGCACTCTCTTCCTGGTAATGAGGAAAGACTGTTTTCTTTTTCTTTTTTTGATCATAAAAGGATGATGAGGTAAGTGATCTGATAACGGAAGCAGGGGAAATGTGATGAGCTAATGGGATTTTTTTTTCCATCTTTAATGAGAACGCCCTGAAACACATTCTGTGAGACTATGGTGAGCCACCTGATTGATGCAGCAAGGCTAAAGTTAAAATGGATTCTGTCATGCTGTGGTCTGAAAAAGGCAGGAGCCAACAACATCACCACAGAAGAGCCACTTAGTGAAGTCGTAAGGAGATGGAAATTGATTTTCTCCTGCCTGAGAAGTCTATCAGGACAGCCGGGTGGGGTGGGCTGGGAGGAGGGGAGAGACCGTGCAGGCGCTAAAGCGCTGAACTCAGCAACTAGCCCAGAAGAGCCTCGGGTCTGTGCTGGGAGCATGCAGTGTGCACAGGTCCCTCCACTGTGCGTGAGGCAGCAGTCCAAAGTCTTGGCTGTTAACAGAGTGTGGTTACAATGGCCTGCCCCACAACACAGTTTGTAACCTTGCTGAGTTTTATGTAACCAAAGTTTTAGAAATTCCCACATAAAATTGGATTTCTCTTCATTCCAACCATTTAGAGCAGGATGTTTTTTAAAGTGGGTGTTTTTGAAGTCATGTACGCAGAATATAAGAAAAGAGACATACTGATTTTAGAAGGCAAGAAGAATTTAATTGCAGAAGAAAGGGCATTCTTTTAAATGCAATAACAGTTTAGATAGCATTTTTAAACGAGAGGCCTATATTTATAAAATATTTCAGGTACCCAAAGAGCACAGGTAAGGACCTCCGCCCACTTAAGAAGCACAACGTGAATAGTGTGAACTGGAGTCCTCAGGGACCCAGTCTCTCCCTCCAACATCACTACTATTGTCACATGAATGTTTCTTACTTGCCAGCATGTTTCTTATTTCCCAAAGCTGGATTGCTTTTTTGACTACATTAGAAAAGCAATCCAACTTTGCTTTCCTAGTGTAGTCAACTCATAGTTGGACCAAGTAGGGGCAGTGAGGATCCACTGGGTGACAGGCCTCAAAAACCCTGCACAGAACTCATGTATTTGGGATCCACTGCACTTAGATGGTGGTGGTGGTGGAGGTGGTGATGGTGGTGGTGGTGGCGGCGGCAGCGGAGGCGGCAGTGAGGTCCCTCTGTCACATGCAGTAAGCAAAGCGCCCTTCAGTGTTTGGGCAGGAACTAAAGTCAGTCAGTGCCTTTCCTGCATCTCCAAAGATTGCTATTTGCCTAACTCTTTACAGTGACAAGTCCTTTCTAACCACATCTTCAGTCCTTTCACGAGAGCCCCTCTCCCAGGACTCAGAGTTCCTAGGAGTTTGTTTGTCTGGCTTCCCAGCCTGTGACTCCCCGGTTTCCTAGGAGGGCCCACGAGGTCCAGAGGGACTGGGGACTTCTCCAGGTCACACAGCAGGCTGTGGCACCGGCAGGATCGCCGCCAAAGCGCCCTGCACCGGCTTCCTGGCCCCCAACACCCAGATCCCCACCAGGTTCTCCGTGCAGAAGCAGCCAGGGTTGTGGTCTAGAAAAAGGTTTTGTTGCTTATTACGCATTCTACCCTTTCCAGCAAAATGTGGAGTGTCAATGAAAAAACAGGAAATGTTCTACGCCAGCAGAAATGAAAGAAGAGAAAACGCCCGGGAGCGTGGAACGTTTCTGTTTGCTCCCCAGCCTCCCCTTTAGAAAACGCTGGCAAAGCTGGGAGCCTCCCGGGGCTGGCGGGCCCCCCACGCCGAAGCGGGCTCGGCCTTGGCCGGGCGGGAGGGCGCCGGGGGGTCGGGCAGCGCCCACCACGGCGTCCGAGCCGCCCCACCTGCAGCCGCGCTCCCGAGCTGCCCGCCACGCCGCGAGGGCGGGGCAGGGGGCGGGCCTGGCGCTGATTGGCTGCGGAGCCGCTGCGCGCAGGGGGCGGGGCGGGGCGGATCCGGGCGCTGATTGGCTGCGCGCAAGGGAGCGGGGCGCGCGAATTTGGCGGGACCGGAGCTGCTGTCTGGGCCCTGGTTCCCCGGGACCTACGGGCATTCCTGCAGCGTTTGCGCCCCGCGCTGGCCACTGCGTCCCTGCGCTGATCGGCCAGGTCGCTGCAGACCCTGAGGCCTGGAGGAACCCCCCGCCAGTCCCCCACTTTCGGCCTGCACACTCGGGAAAGTGACCTTCAAGAGCAGCTCCGGAAGAAAGAGGTCGGTCTGACCACGGGCTCCGCTTCTGAGCCCGCACGTCGTGGTCACCGCAGCCAGGGGAACGGTGGGAGAGTCTTTAAGTGACTTAAAGACTCCTGATAAATTAAGAGGCGGGTCGTCATCTATTATACCCCTGCTAATGCAAAGTGATGCAAATACCTCACCTCTTATCTGTCAAGTAGGTGTTAGAGAGTGGGAATGTTTGAGCACTACTGAGGCCACGGACTATGCCCCAGATAGAGTTGTCAGTGCTGACACGGGCCCAGGCCTTGAGATACCCCTTCCCAGCATGTAGGCCTTCTTTCATAGATCACTGTCAGCTTTCTGAAGAACAGATGACCCTGTGCATAACATGGTCCTCAATGGCATGATCTTGACGTTGCTTAGGAAAAACTGTTTTATCTTGGGTTACTTGTTTTGCAAAAACAGGATGTGGTTAATGGGCTTAAAAGCGGTCCTACACAAAGGCTCACGGCTGCTCTCCGGACTCCCTGCAGGGAGAATGACAGAGCAGTCACCCGGCTAGCCAGCCGGATAATAAAGGCTCCCTAAATTTTAATTTGGTCTGGGCTCCAGTGGTCGTTCGCTCGCCTTCGCTCCACAACAGTAGGTAGATCATTTTCATTTAATTGGTGAAGAAATGGGAATTTGAGAGATTAATTGACTTACATGACTTGCCTGAGGCCACACACCTAGAGAGCAAAGTATTCGGGCAGCAGACCTTGGGTTCTATCCTCTGGATTGCAGGGACTCTTATTTTCAGAGCTACAGGATCCCCTATAGAGAGAACATGGTGAAAGCTATGGACACTCCAACCACCCCACCCCTGGCCACGCCCCTGCCCCAAGTTTACACACAGGTTAAGTGTTCGTACCATCTTAAAGGGCTCATTGATTCTCTGCCTTGCACATGGCCTTTCGGTTCCTACCTCTGGGGAATGCGTTGAAGACCAAATGTAATGGGAAACAATGCTATAGAAGTGACATTATTCTATTAATATGTGCTCCTGAGGGTATGGCAAGGATATGTTGAGGGACACCCAGGTCACCTCTGCTTTTGGAATGCCTTTAATAGCCTTGTTGGATGAATTCCTGCAGTGTTTCCCAAACTTTTGACGTATGTGTACCCCTTCTATAATTTTCGTAACGCTGAGTACCCCTCGTACTCATGAGAACCTAGAATTAGGCGCAGCTAAGCACGGTGCAGTGCATATCCCCACCAAACGTACCCCCACCAAACTCTTCCCGTACCTCTGGGGGTATGCGTACCACACTTTGGGAAACACTGGGCAACTCAAATGCCCATAGACACTGGGCAGGCATTGGGCAAGCAAAGGAGTGAGGCAATAGGCACTGTGACTGTGGCTAAGGACCTTTGCTCTTCAAACGGGGTAGCCGGTTAGCTCTGACTGTGGTCCTGTGGGAATTAGCGCCCTGGTGTGCTGTAGCTTCTCATTTTCCAAGAGAAGGCTGGAATTCCAATGTTGATATGGAATAGCCTTTCTTTCCCCCTGTCCTGTACTACCCACATTGTCATGTAGATATAGGTATTTTACATATGGATCAACACTCACTAACAATTAATTCTAAGTTTAACTCATTTGTTTGTTCATTATATTTTGCTTTCTTGTTTTTTGGGGTTTTTTTTGTTGTTGTTGTTTTTTTCATGTGGCTAGAATATATGCTCTATTCAGTTTTTTTCAGAATGATTCTCTGGCCTGGTTGATATATTTTGAGTACTCTGTATTCGGAAGATGCCTTTGTTTTTCTTTCAGATTTGAATGCTGGCTGTATTGTAATGGAATTCATAGTTCAAATTAATACTTTTTAAAGAAGTATTTAGTCTCATTCTTTAAAGATTAAGTTGAAGGGGAGTGGGTGTTCCACTGACTGCGGCCCCTCCCCTAGCCAGTATCCTACCCTGTTCGGGGGTAGGGCCAGCCCACCACTACCTATGGCCCCTCCCCCTGCTGGGCCTGCCCCCATCAGCCTTTACCTTAATTGAGCACATCTGTCTTTTTGCATCTATGATAACATACCCTTGAAGTGATTGGGTAACTTGTAACTTCTCTTTTTCTGGACCTCCTGGGGCACAACCAAATGTGCTGGGCGCCAGGACAGATACCACAAACTCCTTCGTTATCATGTTAATTGTTCCTGCACCCACATAAGTATGTGTCTATCATTTTATTTTTTATCCAATCCCAGGGGGTTCCCTGCTTTGCTTTCTCCTGCCTCTCTAATCTATCACCAATGGATTTCATGTCACCCACCTATGTCCCTTCCTTTGATTGCAATCCTATATAATAAAGAGGTAATATGCAATTGATCCTCACACGTAATGCAAGATGGCTGCCCTGCTCAGCTCCCTTCTCCCCCCCCCCCCCATACCTAATCAGCCTGTCCCACCCCAATTGAGGGTGGGGTGGCTAGCCAACCCTCCACCCCTCCACTGTCCCTCACCCAGGCCGGCCATGCGCCCACATGTTCCTGGAGCTGGGGGTACCCTAGGCAGGCTGCAGGCACTGCATTGGTCAGAGGCAAAGGTCCTGGCTATCCCTGGCCTAGAGACTCCAGAAAACCTCAGCAGTGACCAAAGACCAAGACCAAGAGGAAAGGTCCCCGCCAGGACTTATGGCTCAAAGTGCCAGGAGGAGGCAGAGCATCTTGAACCTGCAACCCTGGCGTCTGCACACCAAGCCTTGGGGCACACCACACTGGTGGCCCCTGTGGGTGAAAGGGGGAGAGCAGGGTGCGGAGCTGGGAGGGACCTAGAGTCTCCGGGAGCAGCCCGCCTGCTGAGGTTGCTGTGACCCGTGTGCTCAGGCCTGGTCAATGCCCCTGGTCTGAGCTGCCGCTTGCCTTCCAGGTGCGGCTAGCCCTGAGCCGGCTGGCCTTGCGCTCAGAGAAGCAGCTGTCCCTGGGCTCAGTTAAATAAGAGAAATCAAAGAGCCGAGAGTAAATATCCTCCCAGCCCCTTCCTACGCCCCTGGGTCAGGAGGGGTGGGGATGGGGGAACGAAAAACAGCTGCTGCTTTGCTGCTTTGTATTTTGTAATGAAAAGATGCCTGCTATGCAGAGAGGAGAGCTGACTCGTTTCCAGCAACACATGGTGTGTTCCCTGCCCCAGCCCCGAAGCCTGACAGCACCTAGCGAAGGTGAGTCCGCACAGCCATGCTGGCCTGGCTCCTGGCACGTTGGGAGTGGGAGCAAGTTTGAGCTGCATGGATTAAAAAAAACAAAACAAAAAACGGTAATGATTGAAAAGCACCTCTTTATACTCAACTGGCACGATAAAACGCAGGATATAGCATCTGATTTTGTCTTCTGTGTTGATTTTGAGGCAGAGCGCAAATAAGTTCCTGAGAAAAGCAGATAAAAAAACAAAGGGAAATAGAGGATTCTGCCATCCACAGCACTGAACGTTGTTTTTTGGTTTGGTTTGGTTTTTCTTCTTCTGTTCTTCAAGTCAGTATATGCCATTTAACCACTTTGGCGTTAGGTAATGAGCTCATGCTTCCTCTATTAAGAGCAAGCAGCAGTTCCTTTCCTGTGAGTCACATCCAGTTAATCCACTCAAATGGAGCATACTGAGTGGAGAGAATGGTGTCATTACACTGTATAAAGAACTTGGCATTAGGATGCTATTTGGCTGAAGATCTTATTTATTTTGCAATTTTAGAGAATGTAGACAAATCAGGCATTGAAAATGAATGTGCATGCTTAAGTGCATGACTTTATTTTCATCCATAACGACCAAACGACCAGTCACCGGGAGGTGCGTTAATGGGTCCTGAGGTGTGGCGGGTCTGGATGAGGCTACGTGGCTGGCGTGGGCCAGGGCTGGGGGACCTGAGGCCGTGCCCCCGCTGGGACATGATACTGTGTCCCCCACCTGGCGGGGCTTGACCTGGGTAGGGCCAGCCGGGTCTTAGTGTTACCCAGTGGGGTTGGGCCCGGACGGACACTTCTATTATAGAGAAAGGGCAAATAGCAGTATTAAAATATTTCCTCCAGTTAATTCTCTTTTAATGTGCATAAATTAATGTGCATAAATATGTGCAGGCCATAGTGTATAAATACAGATGTAACCTGCCATTTCTCTGGAGCATTATCTCAATTCGTTGAGGTTCTGCATCTCAGCATGTCAACAGTTTGGCTCAAATAAACTCATAAAAATTCTTTACAGCGCCAAAACCGGTTTGGCTCAGTGGTGGAGCGTCGGTCTGCGGACTGAGGGGTCCCAGGTTCGATTCGGGTCAGGGGCATGTATGTTGGCTGCAGGCACATCCCTGGTAGGGCTTGTGCAAGAGGCAGCTGGTCGATGTTTCTCTCTCATCGACGTTTCTAGCTCTCTATCCTTCTCCCTTCCTCTCTATAAAAAATCAATAAAAAATAAAAATTAAAAAAATATAAAAAAATTTACAGGTTTCAATGTTGTTGTTTTTTGTTTTGTTTTTTTATGCTAACAAAAGGAAAGGGAAAGGCAAAAGCTGGGACATATTCACAGGATAGTCCTTTAGGCTCTGTTGATTAGAGTTTGCTGACCACTGGGCTAGGGTGTGGAGCCACCACACTGATTGGGTAGTCCTATGGTTTTAAGGGTGGAGATTTTAGGGGAGGTCCCAGAGGAAGATCTCAGTAGAATATTCACCAGTTTTCCAGGTATGTCCTTTCAGGGTTGTGCTCTCCAGATTGGTCAGTGCCAGAGCAGCTGGTCCTGAGGTCAGCCGTGGGGTCACTTGTCTGGTTTTACTGCTTTTTGGAGCTGAAATACAACTGAGGCCTAAACGTTATCTCTAGGTAGGAGAGGTCACCCTGGGAACGAGGGTCTACCTTACCATGTTCCTGCCGCGGCACCTGGGGCTTTGCACCCTGGCGACCTTCTGTACTTGTCCCCACAGTCCTTGCTCATGTCTAACTGCCTGCCACAAAGGGACAAACCACTTCAAATAATCCAGTTTTCTATTAGGATCACTGTCAATCCTTTTGGACAACTGCAAAGTTTTGCTTTTTTTATTTCACTGATCCCTATTACCCACTTAGATTGGAGAGGTTTTTTTTTAGTTTGTTTTTTTTAACCTCCGGATTCTCAAAGTCCTTCAGCTTGCTCATGCTAATTTGACCTTTAAGGTGTCAGTGAAGCTGGACTGAACTCCTACCTCTTCTAAGTGGGAATTCTGGTCCCTCCCAGTATCTCTGGAAGTACGCAGACTTTTTTTTTTTTCTTCCACTTACTCAAGTCAGTTTCCCTATTTCTTCCTTGCATTTAAACTGTTAAGTGTGAAAGCCAGGGTTCTTTTTGTATCTTGTCAACCCCTCTGGACATTACCCTAACCCCTTTAGTGTCCTAAATGCCACAGACCCAAGCCTGTGTGTAGCAGATTTGAAGGTTGATGGTAAGAAAGCTGAGCAACTACCTTACAGCTGAGTATCAGACATGTTTTTTAAAGGTCTGGGCCATTCCTTGCTACTAGGGAATTTTCACACAGCTGCCATTGTTTTACTGATTTTCTGGATAGTTCCTTTTCTATTTAACTCAGCACTCTCATCACCTCATTCCTATCCTTAAAAAAAAAAAAAATTGATGAATTGAGTGATTAAATTTTTGAATTGGGGTGTTAAAAATAATCATTCGTTAAAATATACATGTATGTATTATGTTGATTTCAGAGAGGAAGAGAGATACAGAAACATCAATGATGAGAGAGAACCATTGACCTGGCACTGATCCGCAACAGAGGCATGTGCCCTGATCGGGAATTGAACTGTGACCTCTTGGTTCATAGGTCGATGCTCAACCACCACACCATACCAACTGGGCACAAATAATCATTCTGTTTGAAGTGGTTAACCAATTCTTGAAAAATATAAATTTTAAAAAGTCTTTAAAATTCCGGTTTTGAAATTGGGAGTTCTATTCTTAAAATTTGTTGTTCTCTCCACAGTGAATAAGCTCTTATAGTGATTTTACATTTAATACAATATTGTATGTATTATATCAAAAATTTACTGTTCTGTATAAGCTGTCACCTTGATGTAATGATGTTGAATCCTATTTTCTACTGATACAGCTATTGGTAGGTAGTATGACAAATACCTATCAGGGTCCCAACTGGAAACAAGGACACAAGCCAATTAAGATAAATCCAAGATATTTATTTACAAAGAGGCTGCAGGAGAGGGAGCCACAAGAATTAATGCAGTAACCAGCTGGTAGAAGTGTTCCTAAGGCAGATAAGGGGTGAGAGCTGTTATCAGCCATCCAGTGAGAGAGGAAGCCATATTGAGTAGAACCTTTGGGTAAAGGATACAGCCCAATTTCACAGGGAGGGGGTCTGGGGAAGAAATACCTTGATCTCTGTTCAGATTTCTGTTTTTCTGCTAGAGTTCCTCACTGGCAAAAGCCAACAGGAATCCAGACAGAAGGGGAACTCACAGACACGTACAGGCCTGCCTTTCAGCAGCGTGTGGATGTGGAGGGGCAAAATGATAAAAGCATGTGCTGTTTATTTTCATCAGTATTCCTTTCAGTATTGACACGTTGTTAATGAGGACTCTGGTTGTGGTGACAGAAACTCGATTCCATTTAAACAACAAAAAAGCAAAAACTGGAGGAACAGTAGTAGGGGAGGAGCTGATTTTAAGGAAATAAATGCTATTTATTGGGGTACACACTCATCTTTGCATGTTGCTTTTTTTTGTAACCAAGTGGGGGCTCGGTCTCCAGCAGCACTGGGGTGCAATCTTTAGAGCAGTATTGTACCGTTGTAACTAGCTAGTTATGAATATTAATAGGAAGGAAGCAAACAGAAGGCCAGGCATTGTAAGCATGGTCATTTATCTGGGCAGCTTTACCAGGAAGTTGTAAGCCTCATACTCTCCAGGGAACTACCAGTCCATTCCCTGCAAATCACTGGAGTAAGGGGGCCAACAAGTGGAAGATGGATGCATGCACAGTGAAGTTGGGATGTTGCAAAGGTGCCTGCTATCCGTCTAACCTGGGAACAAGGATAACTGGCTAGGGCAGTGGTCGGCAAACTGTGGCTTGGGAGCCACATGCGGCTCTCAGGCCCCTTGAGTGTGACTCTTCCACAAAATACCATGGCCTCGATGAGTCTATTTGGAAGAAGTGGCGTTAGAAGAAGTTTAAAAAACTTGGCTCTCAAAAAGTCTCTCTTGCTGCTTATGCTCCTGCTCTTCACTTGCTCTGTGACCTGTGCTAGCCCACCATGTGGCCCTAGAAGCAGTTGCTTGGCTCATGCCATGCGGACCTCACATGCAACAGACTGCAGCTGTTAACAGCTAACCTAGCCAGATGCTGGACTGGATTGGACCTTACTATGGTCCAGAAACACTGGGCAATGGCTTTGATTCTACCTCTGCTGAAGATAAAAATGGGACATTTTCCATGGCATGCTGGAGAGAGATGGGACCTTGAAGGGGAACTCCCTTAATGTTACCTCAGCAATGAAGTAACTCATCCTCCCATGGGGACCTTAGGAAGTTCTTATTCCTGCGCATCCCAAGAGCTCCATTTCCACCAGCAACAGGTGGGGACAGATAGCACCTCACCAATAACAGTATCATCAGACAAGAGATGAGGCTCATCTTCCAACTCCGTAGAGAAAAGTATTGGAGATCTTTACTAAGAGATGTAAACGAAGTGTTGCATAAATTAGATGGGGAGACTGATCTGGAAAATGTTAATTCTTACCAAATTAATTTATAAGCATGATGCTATCCTAACCAAAATCTCACTTGAAATTTTTGGAAATATGAAAAATCTTAACTCATCAGGAATTTGTAGGCATACCAAGATTTAAAAAAAAAAAAAGGAATTATCAAAGGCAACTTGCTTAATTATTAAAATGTATTATCAAGTGATTAAAATAAATATTAATACAATTAATATGTAATTAAAAGTGTTATGTTGTTGGAAGAATGGCAAATTAATTGGACAAAATAGATGTGTGGAGATAGATGCATAAGTAAAGAACCAAAAACTACGGATGGGAATGAATTAACCAATAAGTGGTGTTGGGAAAATTATATGGGGGAGGGAATCATACTAGATCCTTAAGTCACATTTTATACTCAAATAACTTCCAAATGAATTAAAGAGAAATATAAAGAAGCATAAAATTTAATGAGATGAATATTTAATCTTGGAATGCAAAGGACTTTTTAAGCATAAAAAAGGAGGCTTGACAACATACAAATGTACAACTGAAATGTCAAAAATATTACATGCAAAATTAAAAGACAACTAGCAAAGTAGGGAAATATTGATGTACTATTACTATATTGTAAAAAATATTTAATGTATGTTTACTAAATTATGTTTGACTAAATGTTACTCATCTGAAATCATCAGGGAAAAACAAAGCCAATAATTTTAGATATATATAATAAAAGGTAATACTAATACCTTATTGAAAATAACATGGTTTTGATTGTCCGTTCATAATTTAGTATAGTTTTATTTTCATTATACTTATAGAAGTTAAAATACACAGAAATAGGCTCATGTATTTTTTCATTTCTAGAAAATTAAGTTCCTTATGATCAAAAGTGGTTATTCTATTTTATATTCTTCAACACAGATTCTCTTAGAATAGCTTAACTCAAATTACTTAGGTTTCTCTGTTCAATACATTACCTGTAGTTACTGATATTACTTAAAAAAAACAAAACAAAAACTTGCAAAAATAATGTCATTCCCCTGATATGGAAAATAAACCAACATAGAATGAACTTAATAAAGAATTGATTTAACTCTGCTCAAGAGATAGAACTGAAAATGTTTTTTTTCTAAATACTTTGCTTTAAATACCAATTTTTAAAATCTGGTGAGAAAATATGAATAGTGGCAAAAAAATATAAATGGGTGCATTCAATGAGAATTTTTATTTCAATTATCCACAAAACAATATTATAATACTTTATAAAAATATGAAGTTTTAGGCTACCATTATTTATTTTAAAAAGTGTTTGTGCTATAAGGTTGTTTTTCCAACTTTTTTCTGAGGGGGGGAAGGGGTTAAGGGTTAAGTTCCACAGTAAGATACTGAAGGTGAAAAGGTGTTGGGAGAAAAATCTTCAAATGTACAAAGCTGTTTATTTTTCTTGGCAAGTTAAAAATCCATAACCATTTAAACTGAATACACAGTGAGTTAGTGTTATTTCCTTACTATACAAATGATATTATAAGGAACAGCTCCATTTAGTCAAAACCAAATGAATACCATCATCTTTTCCTGGCTTATTTTTCTGAACAGAATTAGTACATAAACATAAAATTTTATTACCCTATTTTAAATGCTAGAAAAATTATACCATAGTTCACATGAGCCCTTTAAAAATCTGATGTCACAGGTTGCTGACATTAAGAGTAAAGGTGACTTGATGGCAGTCTTCACAGGAAGATCCTCTTGGAAGAGGGATTCAATGCTAAGCAGGTTACGTAAACATAAGAAACCACCACAATTTTTAGTACCAGAACTATTGTCAACTTGCATGAAGGTCATCTGTCACATTTTAAAATGGTTTTAAATTTCCACATAGATATCATGGCACAGAATGTTCAATGTAATGATCAGGTAAGTGATGGTAGTTAAAAACTATATCTCTAAAATAGGGGGACCCACTATATTGTTTTATTTAGTGTGACTATAAAAGAGTATTTTTAAAACATAAATACCAGACATTTATTTTGTCAGATTCAGTTCCTTTGCTAGATCCTTAGGCCAATAATGTTGTTATTCAAATTCATATTTTGGAATTTCTGAGTTAGTTATAAAAATCAGTCTTATTTTGTATATTTCACTTCTGTATTTTAAATGAGCAAAAACTGTCCCCCTTCTCACCACTGTTATTCTAAATAAGTTTTCCACTTTAAATCAACTAAATTATAAAAGGGGTAAAATTCATCACCATTAAGTATATTTTAAAAGTGAATATAGATTCAAACACGAATTTGAAAACTGAAGTTTTAAAAATGTTTTGCATAAAAATTGTATCACTGGAATTAGTGGGAAGCCTTAACTTGTTATTTTGAGGCTATAACAGTCATTTAGTGTTTATGGTTAGATGAGTCTTTCAGTCATATCTTACAACTCTTAATATCTCAAAAAATAGATGAGAAGCTTTGAGTGCCAGCAAAGCCATTCTGTCATTCCATAAATCAACATTAAACATAACATTCCATCTCTCTATCTGTAAAACTTTCACATTTTTCTTTTCTCATATTTCTTTTAAATACAATTCTTCTGTTAGTCTATATGCAACAAGGGCAAAAGTGCATTCAAGTCCCTGATCTAGTGATATTTTTACATTTGTGGCACCCATCACACCATAAGTACATACTTAGTAATATCTCATAATACCTATTTAAATTCTGGGATTTATTTTTTTCATGCTATTCTAAAGATTGGATATCTTAGATTGGATAGTACAATTTCATTAAATATTGCCTTTAAAAAATCAATGCAAACTTATAAAAGATTAACTTACTTTGTAATTACATTCATTATTCCAAACTGAGCTTTTCAGAAAATGATTTAAAGTGAAAAAGTTCTACTTTCCAGTCCCACAAGTTTGAATTTTAACTGATGCACTATACTTTCAAATCCCACTGCTGTCGCCTAACACTTAGCCAAGATTTAGATGTTGCTTATATTCCTTTTTGTTTCTAAAAAACCTTGCTCATTTCCATGCAAGGGAGGCATATATTAAAACTGCATATTAAATTCAACTTACAAAAAAAGTTTGAGAATAATGTGAGCAAATTTAAAAAATGGAATGGAATCATTTGGTCCCAATAAGTTCCTTGATTTTTAGATCTTATGGCATAACTGTTCATATCTCCCACGTTTTATCTATGATGATAAATTTCTCTTAAAAATTCTGAATGTGGGGAATAAAAGAAAGGAAGCGACTTATTTTGCTTTTCATTGCCATGCTATCACTCACACTGTCATCAATATCTTAGCTATATTTTCTTTGGACCCTGAAGTTGAAGAATTCATCACTGGTACTTCAGAGTTTAACATTTGGAACACAAAAAAGTGGTTTTGTGCAACCATATCTGGAATTCCAGTTTACCGTTAAAAACATGCGGAGTGAAGAAGGTTTTCTTCTTTTGATTCCTGTATGTTAGGAAGTCTATGTAAGTTTTTTACATTCTGGCAGGTTTGTGCATATAAAATAGGCTAGTTGGATTATAAATTTTCTCCTGGCTGGTACTGTGGCTCGGTTGCAGTGAAGTAGTCCTCCAAGAAGGACTGAATATATTCAAATGTTGGCCTTTCATCAGGGTCCTTCTTCCAACAAAGTTTCATTAAATCGTGTAGAGATTCTGGACAGCCCTGAGGGCAAGGCATCCTATATCCTCGTTCCACCTGTTCCAGCACTTCACGGTTTACCATACCTAGCACACAAGATTCAAACATTAAAAACCGATGAAGCCTTAGAAGCATGAACAGACTGTTGAACCTCAGAGGGAAGGCAGGGGAGGTGGTGTGAAGAGATCAACCAATGAACTTGTATGCATATACGCATAACCCATGGACACAGACAATGGAATGGTGAGGGCCTGGGGGTTGAGGGGAGGACAGAAGCAGGCTGGAATAAGTTAATGGGGAGGGGGGGGGGGGGAAGGAGGACCTATGTAATACTTTCAACAATAAAGATTTTTTTTTTAAATAAAAAGATAACCAATGATTTATATGCATAATCTATGGACGCAGTGTGGTAGGGCTAGAAAGGGTCAATGGGGGAAAGAAAGGGACATCTCTAATACTTTCAACAATAAAGATAAATTAGAAAAGAAAAAGCTCTGGCCGGTTTTGCTCATTGAATAGTGTCGGCCTGCAGCCTGAAGGGTCCTGGGTTTCATTCCAGTCAAGAACACATGCCAAGATTTTAGGCTTGATCCCCAGTAGGGGGTGTGCAAGAGGCAGCCAATCGATGATTCTCTCTCATCATTAATGTTTCTATCTCTCCCTTCCTCTCTGAAATCAATAAAAATATATTTTTAAAAAATGGCGCCAACCACCACTAACATATAACGAATCTATAGTGGAATCATTTCATAATATATATGTAGATCAAACCATTATGCTGTATGTCTTAAATTTATATAGTGATGTATGTCAGTCATTTCTCAATAAAACTGGGGGCAGGGGTAGGGGGGTGAATAAAATAAATCCC
The DNA here is from genome assembly GCF_964339955.1 of Pipistrellus hanaki. NCBI lineage: Eukaryota > Metazoa > Chordata > Mammalia > Chiroptera > Vespertilionidae > Pipistrellus > Pipistrellus hanaki. The sequence goes on from NC_140508.1 coordinate 55,701,165, forward strand.
CTAGCCACAAACTGATTCAAAGTATAGTAAGTTTACTTAGTGAAATTATTATTTTAACAAAGAAATAAATTAGTTTTTTTCATTCCACAGTAAACCTTACTTTCAATACTAAAGCCTTCAAAAGGCAATCCCAATTGATTAATGAAAATTCAGGGTGGTACTTTGAGGTTCTGATATTAATAGTTATTAATTACCAAATGTGGGCTAATAAGGAACAGTGAGCAGTAGGGTAGTGTTTAAAAGAACTTTCAGATAGAAATTCAGAAGAAAACGTTTTAGTCTTGGTTTTGCTAAGGACACTTACTATGTAATTTATATCAAAGTCACTTTTCTGTAAGTTTCTTTAACATCACCTGTTTAACCTTCTTCAAGTTATTACACAGTTCCTTTCTTGTATTACTTTGTAACTCCCCTACCTTCATCCATAGCTCACTCTTCTTTTTTTTTTTTTTTAATAAATTTTTATTGTTCATATTATTACAAGTGTTCCTTTCCCCCCCCTTCCCACCTCACCCTCTGCCCTTTCCCCACTCCCCATTGTCCTCATCCATAGGTGCACAGTTTATGTTCAGTCTCTTCCCACATTCCCCTCTCCCCTTTTCCCCAAGAATCATCAGTTCACTCCCCTTCCATACCTCTGATTCTATTATATTCAACAGTTAATATTGTTCATCAGATTTTTTTTTTTAAATTTCCTTGGTTTTTAGATTCACTTGTTGATAGTTACATATTTGTTGTTCATAATTTTTATCTTTATTTACTTTCTCTTCTGAAAGAACCCCCTTCAGCAATTCATATAATTCTGGTTTGGTGGTGATGAACTCCTTTAGCTTTTTTTTATTAGTGAAGCTCTTTATCTGACCTTCGATTCTGAGTGATAGCTTTGCTGGGTAGAGTATTTTTGGCTGTAGGTTCTTGCTATTCATCACCTTGAATATTTCTTGCCATTCCCGTCTGGCCTGCATGGTTTCTGTTGAGAAATCAGCTGACAATCGTATAGGTGCTCCTTTATAGGTAACCACCTGCTTAGCTCTTGCTGCTTTTAATATTCTCTCTTTGTCCTTTGCTCTTGGAATCTTAATTATGATTTGTCTTGGTGTGGTCCTCTTTGGATTCCTCTTATTTGGAGTTCTGTGTGCTTCCTGGACTTGTAAGTCCAATTCTTTCCCCAGGTGGGGGAAGTTTTCTGTCACTATTTCTTTCAGTATGTTTTCGATATCTTGCTCTCTCTCATCTTCTGGGACCCCCATGATTCTGATGTTGGATCGTTTGAAGTTGTCCCAGAGGTTTCTTACATTATCTTCAATTTTCTGGATTCTCTTGCCTTCTAGCTTCTGCAGAGGAGTGTCTTCTGGCTCTTTATGTTCCAAATCTTTGACTTGATTCTTGCGATCTTCCATTCTGTTTTTAGGACTCTGTAGAATATTTTTTATTTCAGACAATGTATTCTTTATTTCTTGTTGATCCCTTAGCATTTCTTGTTGATCCCTTTTCATATCCTCATAGGTCTCATTTATTTTATTGGCCTTTTCTAGGAGTCTCTTGAAAAACCCTATAAGTGTGGTTTTGAACTCTATATCCAGTCGCTTTTTGTCCTCCATTTCTTTCGTTTGTGATCTATTTGGTTTAGGCATTTTCGCAGGCAGCTTTCCTGATGGGGGCGGAGTTTCAGGGTGGAGCCTACAGCCTTGGCTTCCGTCAGCCCCGCCCTATGCGACTCCTGAGACTCAGGGTCCTTCAGTACTTGTTGCAAGCGCCTCTGAGAGAAAGGTGCCCTCGATTTTCGCCTGCTACCAAACAGTGTAAGCTCTCCCGCAATGGGTCCGAAACTGGGGTTCAGTTCAGTTGGAAGTGGAGTTGGAGGTGGCGTTCAGAGCAGTCTGGAGCCTGTCTCCTTCCCGCCAGGGCAGCCCTACGGCACAGCCGGCCGGCCCTTCTCTGCGAGCTGTGTGCGCGCCTCTGGGACCTCCTTTCGCCGCCTTACAGCCCAGCTCCCTCTGGATGAGCCTGGGTCCCCGGGGTCTGGCCTAGAACGGGGGTTCAGAGCAGTTGGGGGCCCAGCACAGTCCGAGTGTTTATCTCCTTTCCGCTAGGGAACGCCAGCCAGGCACTCGGCCTCCCTCCTCTCCGGCTCCGTACTCTCCGCGCGCGCCGCGTGTCTCCGTACCTTGGGCTTTTACAGCTCCTCCGCGCTTCCTTCTGGTTTTCTCCTTGCTTCTCGTTGTAGAATTTCCAGTCAGTTGACTTTCCTGTAGTTCTGGGTAATGTCCATTTTATATTTTAGTTGTATTTTATTGAAATTGTTGCGTGCGGCTGCGGCTAGGTGCCTACCCGAGCAGCCATCTTGGATTCTCCCCATAGCTCACTCTTCTGTTATCACAACTTGTAAGAGGGGCTGGGAGAGGGAGGTTGGGGAGGGCAAGATGAGGCAGGATATTAAAGATATATCATCTGAGAGAACAATAGAGATAAATAGCGCTTTTGGAAAATACCCTGAGAGAAAGCTGAAGTCAAAGAGGGCAAACATCATGTGTTTACCCTATCTCAAGGATTGTGACTCTCTTGGGTTGCTATCCATCCAATGCCAAAATAGAGAGAGAGGGAGAAAAAAATAAAGAGACAATGAGAGGAGAAGAAAAGGCCTTCACCCTTACATTCTGCTCCTAATAATCTCCAATTAACCCACTAATGGGATAAACAAAAGCTAATAAAATGCAAGCTTACCTGGATATGGCACTCTGCCCTTTGTTACCAGTTCTGTCTGTAGAATTCCAAATGACCACACATCAGACTTTATTGTAAACCGACCATATAGTGCAGCCTCAGGAGCTGTCCATTTGATTGGAAATTTTGCACCTAAACAGTATTGACATCTTGCTTAAGTAAATTGTTTTAAAAATCTATTTGTGTAAATAATGGCATAAGGAGGGCTAACTTTCTTTCTGTCACTATCTTTATTGTATATGCCACCAGTTTTAAATTCTTCAAAAGTGCAAAATACATGGGAAACATTTTTTAAAAATATTTAAAATGTGGAATCTAAAATAAACTGATGAACAAAATAGATCAAAGACATTGAAGCATGCAAAAAACTGATGAATTTCGGGGGTGGGATTGGGGGTTGGGAAGGATGGGGAAAAAGATAAACCAAAGAACATATATGCATACTAGAGGCCCCGTGCACAGAACTAATGCACTCGGGGGAAGGGGTCCCCCAGCCTGACGTGCCCTCTCACGGTGCGGGAGTCCGGGGATTGATTCTCACAGCCCCGAAGAGGTAGGCTGGAGCCGGGGTCCTGCCTCCATGGCGGGTGCGGGGCTGCGGGAGCCTCAGTGGAAGTGTACGGAGCAGCCGCTGGGACCTGCCCCCTTGTGCATGCAGCCATCTTGTGACGGCGTGAGGGCATGATGGCATGATGGCATGAGGGCCAACTAGGCTTTTATTAGTAAGATACGCATAACCCATGGACATATATGTATAACCCAGGGTGGAAATGGGGTGGAGGGGGTCAATAGAGGAAAAAATACTTTGAACAATGAAGACAAATTTTAAAAAACAACAACAAAATGTGTGTTATAGCCCTGGCCATTGTGGCTCATTTGGTTGGAGCATCATCCCATACACTGAAAGGTCCTGGGTTTGATTCCCAGTCAGGGCACATATCCAGGTTTCTGGATCAATCCTCTGTCAGGGTGCATATGGGAAGCAGCTGACTGATGTTTTTTTCTCTCTCTCTGGAATCAATAAAAACATAGCCTTGAGTGAAGATGAAAAACAAAAAATTAAAAAAACACACGTGTATTTTAGGACTGGTAACTTTTAAGTATGTCTATCACCTAACATCTATAGCTCATCATTGGTTGAAGAAGGCGTATTCTGTTGGGTTCTAATGTCTACTGTTTTTATTTTTGTTTTTAACATAATCTCTTTTTCATTTTATGAAATCTCTCTGGAAGATTTTATTGTACTATAATTTTTAAAAGTCTATATATTTATTATATGCTTTTTATGCATAAGACTTTCTGGTAGTTGTCATGGGAGAGAAAAGCATATCCTTCATGTAGCTTATATACTTACTAGTGCATGAAATTCGTGCATGGTAAGCAATCAGGGCTGATTAAGGCCTGTGGGCCGAGTGGAAGAATGGTGGGAGGTGGGGGAGAGGAAGGGACACAGGAGCTTGGCCACTGGCCACTGGCCACTGGCGGCTGGGGGAAGGACAATAGGAGTTTGGCTAGCCAGGGGAGGTTGGCTGTGGGAGTGCTCTGACCATCAGGCAGCAGCTCCTGCATTGAGCATCTGTCCCCTGGTGGTCACTGTGCATCATAGCAACCAGTTGTTGCAGTCACTTAAGCATATATCTATATCTATCTATATCTATATCTTTATCTATATCTATAGATATATAGTGGCCCAGTGCATGAAATTCGTGCTGGGGGAGGGGGTGTCTCTCAGTTCAGGAGCCCTTAGGGGATGTCCTACTGATGGGGAGCGAACCTAAGCCAAGGTCTAGTCTCCCTCTGTGGGAGGCAACCGGACTGATCAGGGGAAGGCATCAACCCCATCACCCTGCTGCTGCTGCTGCTGCTGCTGCTGCTATTGTCGGCCGCCGCAGCTGCCAAGGTGTTTTCATCAACACGAACTCCAGTCCCTTCACCATGAAAACGACAACTTTCTTTAGGCATTCTCAAGATGTCTCTTTCATAGGATAGGACATCTCTTTCTTTTTTTTATCCTCACCTGAGGATATTTTCCCATTTGATTTTTAAGAGAGCGTGGAAGAGAGAGGGAAAGACAGAGAACTTCAATTGGTTGCCTCTTGCATGAGCCCTGACCTGGGCCCTGGCCAGGGAGGAGCCTGCAACCTTGATCAGAATTGAACCCGACACCCCTGTGGGTTTGTGTCTCCACTCCAGCCCCAGCAGCCCAGAGTCGCAGCTGCAGGGCTGGGGCTGGGGGCTAGCCCCCCTGCCTGTTGTTCTCTCAGGCTCTGGGCCCATACCAGGCCCCTCCTTCTGAGCTGGTCGTGACCATTAAGGTGCCCTGGCCTAATTTACATATTAATAAATACACACACACACACACACACACACACACACACACACAGGCCTGGTGCACGAAATTCATGCATGCGGGGCAGGGGGGGTTAGAATGTGTCCCTCAGCCCAGCGTGCACCCTCTCCAATCTGGGATCCTTCTCACAATCCAGGACTGCTGGCTTCCAACCACTTGCCTGCCTGCCATCCTGCTTGATTTCTCCTAACCACTCTGCCTGCCAGCCTGATCACCCCCTAACCACTCTGCCTGCCAGCCTGATCACCCCCTAACCACTCTCCTGCTAGCCTGATTGATGCCTAACTGCACTCCCCTGCAGGCCTGGTTGCCCCAACTTACCCTCCCCTGCTGGTCTGATGGCTGACAACTGCCCTCCCCTGCTGGCCATCTTGTGTGTTGGAATGATGGTCGATTTGCATATTATCTCATTATATAGGATAAGGCAACTATAGGTATTTTACATACTTCAGGTGATTTCTATATATATGTTATTTAGATGTCCAAACAGTAGACCAATTTTCACTAGCACAATCACAAAATGTTTCATTCGAAAGGGGGCAACTGCCCTGGCAAGTGGTTAAGTGGTTAGAGCGTCAGCCCACGCACTAAGGGTCTCAGGCTCAATTCTGTCAAAGGCACAAACCTGCATGGCAGGTTCAATTTCCAGCCCTGGCCAGGAATCGTGTGGGAGGCAACCAATCAATATGTCTTTCTCACATCAGTGTTTCTCTCTCTCTCCCTCTCTTTTTTCCTCTTCCACTCTCTCTAAAATAAATCAATGAAAAAAAAAATCCATAGGTGAGGATTAACAAACAAAATAATGATAATTTTACCTTGTCTTGCTGTATATTCATTGTCTTCAATTAACCTTGCTAAACCAAAATCTGCTATTTTGCACACAAGATTTTCTCCTACAAGAATATTAGCAGCCCGAAGATCTCGGTGAATATAGTTCATTCTTTCAATATATGCCATACCATCAGCAATCTTGGAAAGAGAAAAATAAAAAGACACATGATACAAAGGAAAGGAGGGATAAAACAATTTTGGTTAGTATTAAGTTAGATCACTGAAAAGTCATATATCTAGAAAGAAGATAACAGGGCATAATCTTGCAGATAATAGGAAAAAATAGAAAATACTATCAATATAATTGAGAAGGAGGAAGATAGGGAAGGATAATGGGAGGTAGGTAGGAAAGGAGGGAAAGAAGGGGAAGGGAAGGAGAAACAACAGAGATGTATGTGGCCTACAAAGCCTAAAACATTTATCTGGTTCTTCACAAAGACAGTTTGCCAACCTCTACTGTAGAATGTCCAAGAGCCTTGAACTCAGAGGTGTGGGGTAGGTGTGACACATGCTAATGTTTCACAAGACAGTTTCTTAGTATAAAGTTTCTCTAAACTTCATCAGATACTTGAGATTTCCAAAAATACTATTTCCTTAGAAACAGCCATCATTCATTGTCTAAAAATTTATATTAAAATATAAATACATACAGCCCTGGCCAAGTGGCTCATTTGGTTGGAGCATCATCCCTTATACCAAAAGACTGTGTGTTCAACTCCTGGTCAGGGCACATACCAGGGTTGTGTGTTCCATCCCTGGTTGGGGCATGTATGGGAGGCAACTGATAGATGTTTCTCTCTCAATGATGTTTCCTTCTCACTGTTTCTCTAAAAATCATTAAAAACAAGCAAACAAACAAAAAACACATCCTTGGGTGAGGATTAAAAATATATACTATATAGATTTTATATTTGTGGATGCATTACGTTTCTGAAAGGCCATATGATTCAGGACAGAAGTGTATGGTAGTTACATACTTGGTTCTAATACTAATACTACCTGAATTTTAAATAGCTCTAGTCTTCAGATACAACATTATCAATAATTACATTCTCTGTAACAAGGAGATAAGACTGGATTAACTCTAATATCTCTTCCAGTCCTTATATTTCATGATTTCATTATATAAACAATAGCATTCTATTAAAATTATTTTACATGTTTAATGCACACTTTCGATTCAAATGGATGATACAGGTATAATATACAAGTACCTGAGCAGCCATATCAACCAATTGTGGGAGCTTCAAATATTTTCCATCTCCCTCCTTCAGAAAATCTAATAAGCTCCCTGTAAGAGACAGAAAGATATTCATGGAAAATAAGCAAATAAATCACATCACAATACAAAAACTTTAGTTTTTCAGTCTTCAGTATTTTTTGTAGCTTGGAATTTCTGAATAACTATCTTTAAGACTCTAGAGGCCCTAAACTGAAATTTTACATAATTTTCTTTTTAAAATATATTTTGATTTTTTTTACAGAGAGGAAGGAAAAGGGATAGAGTTAGAAACATCGATGAGAGAGAGACATCGACCAGTTGCCTCCTGCACACCTCCTACTGGGGATGTGCCCGCAACCAAGGTACATGCCCTTGACCAGAATCAAACCTGGGACCCTTCAGTCTGCAGACTGACGCTCTATCACTGAGCCAAACCAGCTAGGGCTATATAATTTTCTTGATAACATAAGAAACAAGAAAAATGAGATAATCTCACCAGATTATAGGCATTCCTTCCTTGCTTTGATCAAGATCAACAGTTCAAATTTTGATTCAAAAAGTAGTATAGATACTTACATATTTTTAAGTCAGTCAGAACTAAGAACTCAAAACAACTGGGAATATCTTGGGGTACTTAAATTACATCTAGGTGGCTCAGTTGATGTGGAATTGTTAGTCCAACTAACCTCTCTCAATTTCAGCAGAAGATACGGAACAGCAAAGTATTATGAATAACAGCAGAGAAAAAGGCTAGAAATGAAGTCTAGCTGCTATTCCTCTATTACTGGTTTCAAATAGACCATGTACCTCAATTTAATCAGGAGAAAATATCACATAGACCTAAATTAAGACACATTTTATAAAACAACTAGGAGCCCCACGCGCGATTCGAAATTGCACAGTGCCGCCCACTCTTGAGTTGCTGTTCTGGCCCTGCCTTGCTCTCTGGGCCTGAAAGCAGCCGTGGCCGCTACTGATCAGGGCCTCCCACAGTGCAGGTGCCACAGAGGCCCCGCCACCCCATCCCTGAAGCTACACGTGCAACCTCCTCCTATCCGGTAGACCCACTACAGCGTCCTGGTTAATTAGCACATTTCTCTATTTTTTATATACACAGACTAGAAGCCCGATGCATGAAGATTCATTCAAGAATGGGCCTTCCTTCTCCTGGCGGATAGCACTGCCTTTGCCCTGGCCGGAGCCGTGTGGAATGTCTGCATTGTCATCATGGCAACGATGCAAGTGACCCTCCCACAGCCGCTTGGCACCTGCATATGCAAACTATCCCGGCATCTTTGTTGGGTTAATTTGCATATTCACTCCTGATTGGCTGCTGGGCATCATGAAGGTACTATCAATTAGCACTTTACTCCTTTATTAGGTAGATGGTACCATTCTCTTAAAAAATAACAATGTTATGAAAGACATGATGAGGTACTCTCCAGATTAAAAACCAAAGAAAAATTACAACTAAAAGAAATTGGTGACTATGGATTAGAAAATGGATCAGGGAAAAATTGCTGTAATTAAAGATATCACTTGGATGACTGGTAAAATCTTAAAATAGACTAGTATAATATTAGATAATAGAATTATATCCATGTTATAGTTCCTGAACTTTATCATTATACTGTAGTTATATAAGACAATGTTCTTGTTTGTAAGAGAAAAACACTGACATATTTAGAAATAAAGGAAACATAATGTCTGCAATGTACTCTCAAATAGTTCAGAGGAAAACCCTTTATTTTATATATTGATGATATATCTAGTTAACAATTGACAAATCTGGCTGAAATATATACAGGAATTCTTTATATTATTTCTGCAACTTTTCTATAAGTTTAAAAGTATTTCAAAAGGAAAGTAAAATAAAACAAGACAAAGAAAGCCCTTTCTATGTGACATGATTATAAAAGAAGGAAAATCATGTCTTAGTCTCATGTATAAAGTATCTAAGTCAAAGAATATCTATATTTCTTCTGAACTGTCTACTAAGGGGAACATGTTACTGTGTTTGCCTATTTATCTGCCCTTTCAAATTATTTACCAAGGGGCCACTACATGTGAGGCACTGTAAAAGGGTATAAAGGATATACTGATAGGTAAGTCATGGTCTCTGCCCTTGAAAAGATATTGATCTAGTATGAAAGTCTAGTATATAGATCTATAAAATATATGCAAACAAATAAATATTATATAGGAGTTATACAAGTTATTGTAACTACTACAGTAGAGGCACAGTAGATAAATTAATTCTACAGACAATTAGAAAAGGCTTCACAAGAGAAGATGCATCTCAAAGGAAGAATGGAAGCAAACAGGGAATTCCAAGAGGGAATAACAGGTACAAAGTCTGTAATGCATAAAACAGGACAGGAGATTCAGGGAACTAAAAACAGTTCTTCCTATGCAAGAACACGAGCCCAAAGATGAGAATGAAGCTGTAAAAGAAAAGAGTCAGAATCAGCCGAAACCAGTTTGGCTCAATGGATAGAGCGTCGGCTTGGGGACTGAAGGGACCCGGGTTCGATTCCAGTCAAGGGCAGCATGTACCTTGGTTTCGGGCATATCCCCAGTAGGGGGTGTGCAAGAGGCAGCTGATCGATGACTCTCATCGATGTTTCTATCTCTCTCCCTTCTTCTCTGTATAAAATTAATAAAATATATATTTTTTAAAAAGTCAGAATCAAGTGTATAGAAAAAAAGGCAAAAGATAGTTCTTTGATCAATACACTAAGTAGGACATCATTCAGTGTAACAATAGATAAGTGCTAAAATATTTTGTGCAAAAGCTGCAGAGCATAGAAATCTGGGATTGGAATTTGTATCATTGTGACAATTCTTGTTCTCTGATCTTTAACCAATCACAAAAATACCCAATCCCCTTAAAATGTTTCTTATATCCATTTATCATAGAATGTTTTGGATCTTATTAGTGGTCCATAACTTTTTCTGCCCCATAAGTTATTTTGAGAATCTGATGAAATCTATGAACTCTTTCCAGAAAACGTACGTAAATTATGCAAAAATTGACACATAATAACTTCAGAAAAAGTTCATGGACTCAAAAGCTCATTCACAACTCTAACAGCAAGGATTCAATAAATAACAGTGAAATAAATTGAAAGCAATTCTTAAGCTTGTCTTATATACCCCTCTCTAGAGTTATTTCCAACTAGTGTCTTCTACTTCTGTACTTTTCACTAGCTATTTCTCATTTCCTCAATCCTCTTAGCTCTGTTCTTTACACATTTATAGCCTTCATAACCATAAAGGCAAGTCAGGACTTGTCTTTTCTACTAATTTTTCTCAATTTATTCCAGCCTGTGTAATCTCTTCCTTAATTTCTATTAAACTTACTGAAATTTATTATGCATTGGCCTGTAGCTTCATTTGTTTATAGTAAACTGTTACTTTTATGCTGAAAATTAACTCTTCAAAAGTCTAGGTTTTTTCTCTCCAAATGTAATCTACATTTGATGGACTGGTCAAGAGATAAGGAAACCAAATTCCAGGTGAAAGAACATGAACAAACTCATGGAAACAAGAAGCAACAAGACCCTTCTGGCCAGAAAAGTGGATTTATGTGAAAGCACTTGAGGCAATGTGTTTGGATGGTTTATAGAGGGCCAATTGCAAGATGGGGAATTACAGAATTTTAAAAAATAGAAGGGATATTTGTGACCTTACATTTTAAATCTCCCATCTAGAAATAATCCTAACCCAGCAACCTGACAACAAGACTTCTACCATGCTTTCCCCAATAAAATAATTCTTGAAATCAATACACAAAGCTAATGGACCATTAGCTTTAACAATATTCTTAAACTATCAATATCTTGATTTAAACCCTCCTCTTTGTTGTCTTTTCTTCTCTTTCTAGTTCATCTAATGCACTCTAAAATGGGGTATTTGGCAGTGGTTTGCAGGAGAGCTTCCTTCCAAAAAGTGCCATGTGCTTTGGGGCTTTAGGAATGTTTTGGCTATCAATACGTAGGCAATGTCAGTTATTTTAACCTTTTGTTTCTTCTATCCCTTTTAGGGGGAAACATCTCCTATAGCAACTGTGTAGCCTGTAGTTGACCCTGTCACCACTAGATGGAACCACATTGTTGGTCAAGATGAACTACTGGAGAGGGATGACATAATAATCAGTGTTAATATGAATGACTCATTAAAGAGTTTAAAAATGTAGATAAAATTCAAGAAGGTAAAAAGGGAGCCTATCAGCATATTTTATGACTGGCTTTTCTTCCAAAGTACATTAGGCAAAGGGAAAAGGAGGGAAGAGCAACAACTTTCCCTTGTTTTTAATCCTGGCCCTAACCAACCCTGGAACTAGAGATCCCATCTTGGGGTTTGGGAAAATGCAGACATTTTACCTGACAGTACTGAAAAAAGAATGTTTCTAGATGCCTGAGTATGAAGGTTATGCTTATATTAAAATGAAATAAAATTAATTTCTTTGATTTAGTCTCAAAGATATAAATATCTGATTTTTTACTAATACTTTCCTTTTCACTTTCCTAGCTATTCCATTTCCTTTGGTCACATGAAATTAAGGACTATTTACTTTCAAAATAAATTCAGCCTACTTATTTTCCTTTTAAACTGAACTATCCTTTGGAATAACAAAATATCAGATTTTTTTCTTTTCAAATGTCTACGTAAAAATCTCAAATTAGAAAACACTAAACAGCCGAAACTGGTTTGGCTCAATGGATAGAGTGTCGGCTTGGGGATGGAAAGGTCCAGGGTTCGATTCCGGTCAAGGGCATGTACCTTGGTTGCGGGCACATCCCCAGTAGGGGGTGTGCAAGAGGCAGCTGATCGATGACTCTCTCTCATCGATGTTTCTATATAACTATCTCTCTCCCTTCCTCTCTGTACAAAATCAATAAAATATATTTTAAAAAATAAAATAAATAAAGTGCAAATATCCCTTCCATTTAAAAAAAAAAGAAAACACTAAACAATAAAAATTTGTATGGATAAAAAATTGAAGACTTGTTTCTAAAAATGTATTAACACGGATAATAAGAGACTTATATACACATACCTTTTGACATAAATTCAGTGACGATATAAATTGGCTCTTCAGAAACAACAGCATATAGTGGAACAAGTTTATCATGTCTTAATTTTTTCATTATCTGAGCCTCTTGAAGAAAAGCTTCTGGCATCATTGTACCTGGTTTTAGTGTTTTGATTGCTACTTTTGTGGTTCCATTCCATGTTCCTAGAGAAACAACACTTTTACTATTTTGATCTATATTTGAAAGAAATTCTTAGCAAACTTCAATGAGCAACAGGGATTTACAATTACAAAAAACACACACAAAAGTTCAGGCTTCTTACCCATCCATACTTCACCAAAACATCCTTGTCCTAGTTTAACTTCTAGTCGCAAAGATTCTCGAGGGATTTCCCAAGCATCTTTTGCTAGACCTTGAGTCTGGGGTTTCACAGTTGGACATACAGTTGTTAACTTATGGCATAAGCCATCAGCATGTTCTAGATAAATGAATAAGCTATATTGTAAAATGAATTACTTAAAAAATTAGTTACATGTAGTATATCAATGTTTTAAAAAGTTGAAATTATAGAAAACAAAAAATATAATGTCCTATCAGTTTTTTAAATAAAAAACACAAAAAAGGAATTTTACATAAAAAGCAAAACACACAAGAAATGAAACATTTAATTAATTACATTTAAAAAGTTATGTATTGAATACTTATGTCCCAGTTATTGTGCTAATTCAGCAACTTTCAGATATCTCATATAAATGAGTCTTGGAAAATTCATCAACACTCTCAATGTAATCTAATAAGTAAATGATGGAGATAGGATTCAAATCCAGGGTCTGGCTGCCTCCAAAGTTCTACTTTTGACTACTCTTCCTTATTTATTTCCAAAAAGAATGCTACCATTAATTGTTATTTCTAAAAACCACTAATATAAAAAGCACACCAAAAATCAAGGGAAAACTTTCTTTTGGGAAACTAATTTTTAAATATGGGAGACACAAAAACAGGGAGTCCCAAATTCATGATGGCTTGACTTGTGAATCCTGTTTATGCAATCTTTCTTATTGTAAATAGTACATGATCCTTCCCATTCTCAACAAGTAACCATGCAAACAGACATGCTAACAATTGCAATCACAACGATGCCACTGTTTGGCAACATGTTTGACCAATGTCAACACCGAAGGATGACTTGTTAAACTCAGTTTGCATCTGTTACTGAAAAAGAAATTGCCATTGGAACTTCCCCTCCCCTAGCATTAATCACTTAAAGACTTTCAGATGCATGAAAGTATCAAATTGACAATGAAAATTTTTGAGATAGACTAATATTAAATACCTTTCAAAGGTCCTTGAAAAACTAAAGAATGATATAGGTTAATTTTTCAGGAAAATAAAAATGCATCTTCACTGTGTTTATACTTTCAGGAAGTCTCATGTAGTCCATCTCATGCAGAAGAAGGTAAACTAAAAGGATATCTGATACCACTTTTTATTTTAAGTTTTTGGCTTACCTTTTTTTTTTTTTTTTAAATATGATTTTATTGGTTTTAGAGAGTGGAATAGAGAAGATGGACCCATCAACTGCCTCCCTCGTGCCCCCTACTGAGGACCGAGCCCATAACCCAGGCCTGTGCTCTGACCAGTAATCGAACCAGCGACCTCTCTGTGCATGAGATAACACGCAACCAACTGAGCCACAGCGGCCAGGGCTGCTTTACCTTCTTAATACGTGTTCCTAAATAAAATATTTGTCTTTGCTTTTTTATTTATTGTCAAAATCTATCTTCATATTTAGCTGTCATGAAATGGAACTCGAATGGAACTATACCAGTAAAATATAAAGACTCAAATGATGATAATCAGATTTTAGCACATCATCCAAGAACCCAATTCAGGTAATAAGTATTATCTGTTTCTCATTTTAAAATTAGAAAACAAAAGACATCCAGTGAACACATATTATGTGTAAAGGAACATGCTAAACCTTAAGAACATGAAGATATGGATTCTGTCCTCATAAAATACACCAAGAAATAATTTACACCTTTGAAATATTACATACCTGTGTAGTGTTTAACCAATTTCTGCAGAGTTTCAAATTGTGCTCTAGTTGTGATATAGTATCCACCATTGTCAAGTTTCCTAATTTTGTAGTGTTTCACATTGTCACCCTTTACTTCATCCCAATCACGAATAGACAGGGAATAAGCACCTGGTGGAGCATGAAGAAATGAAACCTTTTGCTATATCTTTCTCAAAATACAGCCTAAGATTTTTATACTTATATCAACATAACAATATTCATACCTTTAGTAGTTTCACTTTCTCTTACTAAGAAAATACCTCGTTGATTTCCAGGATTCAGAAGTAATCTTTCAGCATCTTTTCTCCCCATTTTGCCAAAATACCATCTGGAAAAAAATAGTGTTCTGAGTTAGAAAGGTGTTAAGGGCAAGAAAAATTATACATAAGTATTAATAAGAATGGAATAAGATAGGGTGGATGAAAGAAACAGCTACAGAACACAGCTTGAAAATACAGTAAAATATAATAAAAACATTTATTAGATAGCTCTTTACAAATATTACTGTCAGAATATACTCTGTCATAGTATTTCCATGTATTGACTATTTACCATGTCTCTTAAACTCCACATGAGTCACAGAAACAGTAAATAGAGAAGGAAAGACCATAATGGCAGACAGAGCCTTCAATCAGTGACAGATGGAAATACTAAGACCATAGTAGGAAGAATAAAAGTAGTTTTCTGGCAATAATGTGATCATCTGTATTCAGTAACGTGCAAGTAAACCATATCAAAATTAGGAACTCTACAGTCTCTGCCATGAATGATTTCAGAATAGTGGAGAAAAAGACAAAAGAACAAAACAATGTAACAACTGCCAAAGCAGGACAGCTATGGAGACAAATTACATATCATTAATAAAAGCACTGGCAAGAATACCTACTATGTGCAATACCTACTGTGTTAATGGCTAGGCAGTTCAGTGAGAAAGGGGAAGAAGCTCAATGAATAATGCCTAATATTATTGTTATTTTTCTTTTATCCTGGTGGCAATTGGTAACTATTAAAATGAAGTAGCATTTATGGATGCAAGATAAACTTGGTTTGACCTAAAAGTGATGTCACTGAAGGTGAACTTTTTAAAAATAGTAGACAGAGCTCCTAGATATCCTCTAGCAGGCTTCTCAAATTTGACAATTTGCCTTGTACATTTCTCTTTCCCTATGTGTGCATTTCCCCCCTCCTGAACTTATTGAGAGTAAGTGGCAAACATGCTGAATCATTACCCTAAATCCTTCAGGGTATACTTCTAAAAGACAAGGATTCTCTCCTACATAGGAGCAAGCACCTATGTCAATAAATTAACACTGATATAATACTACAAACAGGTAAATTTTTGGAGAAAATGCTCAGAATACAAAAAAGGTTAATAAAATTTTAAGTGAAAAGATAAAGGCATAACAATACAGTATTAATGCAGATTCATTTATAATCCTACTCTAAGCAAGTATTATGGCATTAATTATTAATTTTTAAGTAACATTTCCTATTAATATGTTACATTAGCTGTATTAAGACTGATATGTAATTGTGTGTGTGTAAAGTTGTGGCTAAGAAGAATGTGCATTAAAACATTTTAAAAATCAAAACAATTAATAAAATATGAAGTAGTGTCATACTCTTCTGCTTGAATGGAATCAGCAGGGGCTACATAATTGCTAGGGATATAGCCATTCTTTCCTGTAGCAATTGATCTTGCTTCCCACCAGTCTCCTTCCCTGTAACACATAAAATAACAGTTACCACAAGGTAGACTACTGCTTGAGATAGATGTATTATAGTGTTGTCTTGTAGCTGAAGGTACATTTTTTAAATTATGCATTCATGTGATCAAGAATCAACTCAAAGGAAAATATTTAAAAATAGGTTATATGAATTAAGGGAACAAAGCTGAGCAAAAGCACAATTACATTTCTGCTTCAAACCAAAACAAAAAAAAATTACACTTTTAGTTAAAAGGTCACCTTTTTACATTACTCTTTCAACCTAAGACAATAAACTATACTGATAAGACAATTTGGAATATGAATCTTTCAAATTATTCGTTTTTGATTAAATGTTCTATAAAATTCCCCCATTTGAGTTGTACAATTTAGTGGGTTTTAATATACTCAGAGTTGTACAACTATACCACAATCAATCTTAGAATATTTCCATTACCGCAAAAAGAAACCCCATATCCATTAAGAGTCATCCTTCCATCCCTCTTCTGTCCCACCCCCACCAATGCCAATCACTAATCCACCTTCGGTTTTTATGGATGTTCCTATTGTGGGCATTTCATATATATGCAATCATACAATATATGATCTTTTTGACTGGCTTTTTCACGTAGCATAATCTTTACAAGATTTACCTATGTTATGGCATGTGTCAGCAGCTCATTCTTTTTTATTTCTTTTTAACAGTGCATAAAATTATGATTTTTTTTTTTTTTTAGTCATTTTAGCGGGGAAAAGTCAGGACACTCTACAATTCCTATAGCCAAAATCTTAATAGGCAATGGTACAACAAAAATTTTAATTCTTAGAATATATACAAAAATATTACCCATAAATATGCAAGTAAGACTATAAGCAATTCACAACACAAGAACTATATGTAATTTGAAAAAGCCAAGCCTTGACTTTTCCAAAATTACTGTGGAAGAAGCAAATATTATCAGTCTCTAATGAGCAAGATACAAAAATGGGTTCCACTATTAAAAATTAAATGCATTTTTGCTTTAACGGAGAGAAATACTGAAAGTATTTTATTTAAACTGAAATTCTGTAAATACTTGAGGTACATTTACTTTCTAGAAAACGAAGTGGAAAATCCTTTGGTAATTCAAATACTTATAAATTCATATACTTGGTTTGTAGTTTCCTGTTAACCATTCACTGATTCATTCAAACATTTATTGAATACCTTCTTAAGTGACAGACTTTATGAAAGGGTATGCTGAAAACAAGAGTAAAAAGATAGTCCTTATGCTCCAGAAACTCAGTCTAGAGTAGAATTTCTCAACCTCAGCACTACTAACTTTTTAGGCTAGACCACTCTTTGTTGTGGGCCTGTCCTATGCATTGTAGGATCCTAGGATGCTGAGCAATATCCCTGGCCTCTACTCACTAGATGACAGCAGTAACAAACTGACTGTAACAACCAAAAATGTTTCCAGACATTGCCAAGTGTGCCCTGGATGATTCTGCCACAGTTTGACAACCACTGGCCTAAAAGAATAATAAGCAAGTGATAAGTTATAATTCCAAATTGCAATGGCAGCTATGAGTTAGGTTTGCAATAGGATGCTCGGTAAACATTTAAGAAAGACACTTGATCCAGCAGGAGGTAGGTACTAGGCCAGGCAGGAGAGGAAGAATGTCAGGACAAGCTTACTTGAGAAAGGACATAGGAATAAACATTTTGAAGGATAAGTTGGGTTGGTCAGATAAAGAAGGGGGACAGGGAATGGAGAAATCACATTCCTGGGCGGGAAAATCATATATGTGAAGGCCTGGAGAAGGTGAGAAGCCACAGTATATTCAGATAATTGCAAGTAATTCAACATGGCTAGGCAGTGCAGTGAGAAAGGGGAAGCTCAATGAATAATGCCTAATATTATTGTTATTTTTCTTTTATCCTGGTGGCAATTGGTAACTATTAAAATATTTTAAAGCAGAGAGACATGAACATATTTTATGTTCTGGAATAATAACTGGTAGCAAATGAGAATGAGGATGGAAGAAAACATGACTGGAAGCAAAAAGACCATAAATAAATATTTTAAGAAGTTACAAAGTGGCTGCTATGCTTGCTAATAAAATTATGGAATCTATTTTCCATAACTAGCATTGGATTTCCTATGGTGGGCCATTAAATGATAAAAAGTCTAAGAGTCACTTAAGGAAAAAGCCACTTAATTCGGTCAGTTGGGAATGCAGAGGTTCCTTACCTGGCCTTTTTCCTTTTTTTTTTTTTTTTTTTTTTTTGTAAGGAGAAAACAGATAATATATTTAAATCATCTAGTACTTAGAAAAATACTAGTAGGAATATAAAATTCTCTTTATAAAGACTTTTTTAAAGTAATGTACTTACTTATATATACTCCCTCACTCTTCATTCTTAAATCTCTACTGTTTATGGCAGAACCACAGCAGCACAATTTGTAGAAGTAATAACTTCTGGCTACATCAGTAGTATTCTGCCACGTGTCTAAAGAAAACCAATGCATTGTCCACCCGAATGGGCAGAGGGCCACACCCCACCACTCTCATCTCGGAATCATTAACTAGCTCACCAGTAGTTTCAAAGTAAAGACTCAATGATTGTCAGTATTTCTCATTCGTAACACTTACGTATTGTTAATTATTTGAAATCTTTCACCCTTCTTAAATGAAAGGTCTTCTGTAGTTCTAGCTTCATAATCATATAAGGCCACAAATATAGTAACACCACCTATTGGAGGAAAAAGACCAAGGTAAATTATGTAGATAAATTAACAGAAGAGAAATTAAAAATCATTGCCACAAAAAGGCTAAAGTGTAGGGGTTTTTTTGTGTTTTTTTTTCCTGGTCTTCAGAATCTATTTTTTAAAGTTGAAAATTGGGAAGCTGGCATGTTCAAATTAATAAGATATAATCTTAAGGCCTTCTATGGAAGTACTATACTCTACAAATTTTAAAATTCAAACCCAGAAACACAAATTTAATTTTGATTCTCTGGCTTGAAAGACAAAGTTCAAATCACTTCTTTGGCAGAAAAAGCATCAAACTACAAGGCATTCATTGTCTAAATTTCTTATAAACAATGAGTGAACATTTCGATCCTTAAAACTAATCATTAACAGTAATAACTAAGGTTTTAGTAAGATAATTATGTTTAACATTCAAATATAAAAATGACATGTTTTTCTTAGCAATTAAATTATATGGCTGATATGACTTATAAATTTCAAAAAATAACTGTCTTATATGGCATTGTGTGCAGATGCTTAAGAGATTAGCACACTTCAACAGCCAAACTATTATTTGCAAACAAAACAAAGTAAAACAGATTATTTCATTTATCTGGTTTCCAATCTTATAATACTACCTTTTGTACGTTTATGTGTCTACCTAATGTCTAACAAGCATTTAAAACTTACTAGTTACAAAAACAAAGGTAATGATTTTTCTCCTCTAACCTGCTCCCTGAATGTTCCCTACCTAAGCAAATGACACTACTAACCAACCAGGTACTCAAGACAAGTGGTTCTACCTCTAAAATATCTACTTTCTTCTCCATTTCTACTGCTGCCACCCTAATCCAAGCCCTTGTTCTTTCTCACTGGGACTTCTGGTACTATTGAGAGTAGCAGCCTCCTAACTCCTTGTGTATCAGCTTCCAGAATGAATTTCTTTCAAAAGGCAACTGAATCATGATAATCCTTAACTGAAATGTCTTCAATAGCTTCTTTCTGGCTTTGAATAAAACCCAAACTTCTTACCAGTCTACAAGGTCCTGAGTAATCCTGACGCTTTAATTCCAAATCTTACAATTCTATCCTGCTCATACGGGCCTCCTTACTACTCTTCAAAAACTGCCAAATCCATGTGTACCTCCTAAACTTTGCAGAAACTCTTTTCCCAGTTCTGCATAGGTTTAGATCATTCTCAATAATAAAACCTCAACTCAAATAATTTCTTCTCAAGATGCCACTCCTTGATCATCTATTGTAAAAGGCCTTCACCAGCCGAAACCGGTTTGGCTCAGTGGATAGAGCATCAGCCTGCGGACTGAAAGGTCCCGGGTTCGATTCCGGTCAAGGGCATGTATTGTACCTTGGTTGTGAGCACATCCCCAGTGGGGGTGTGCAAGAGGCAGCTGATCGATGATTCTTTCATCGATGTTTCTAACTCTCTATCCATCTCTCTTCCTCTCTGTAAAAAATCAATAAAATATATTTAAAAAAATAAAAAAAATAAAAGGCCTTCACCAATGTTCTGGTTAGTTCATAGCATTTAAGAACTGTTAATCACACTGAATAGTTGTTTATATAATTACTGTCCAACCTTTTAGGGCAAAAACCTTGTTTCTCTCACTTACAACTCTCTATAACTGGCATACAGACACTCCATATTTATTAATAAATTAATGTCCATGAACAAATTACTTCACATATATAAACTGCTTTAGGTCACTAAATTATGTCTTAAAGTTATCAATATTTACTTTAATTATTTTGGATTACTATCTTTCCCAAACATATAATCCTGAAGATAATTAAAATTTTTGCTGATGACTGATAAATACCATCATGGCCATCTGTTACTGAAGTATTTAGAGTTAGAAGGCTGGAATTAGATTGTAATTGACCTTTTGAGGTCCATAACTCCCCACAGGAACAGTCTAATAGAATTAGTGTATGGCATCCCTCTGGTCACTATTATTGGTTCAGAAGCAAGCAGACTGAAGGGACAAATTTATAGTCCATGCTTATAGAAGAGAGCCCTCTTTTGTCCCATTGGTTGTTAGCCAAGTACACATGCTGTTCAATTTGATGCTGGCAACTGTTTTGTCACAGTCTAAAGATAAAGTGGACAATCCAAGGAGCGCAGGAGAGAGATCAAAGAAACTTGAATTGTTGATGACATGAAGGAATCCTGGAGTTCATCCTACCTTTTAAGCCAGCTATGTTTTTTTTACTCCAGGGAAAAGCATCCTACGGGATCCTTCATAAAATAACTCTCTCTTTTTAAAGTTTCTAACTACTTTTTTTTTAAAGGGAATTTCTGGCTCCATTAAAGGTTGTCAGCTCTCACTTCTTGCTGTTCTCTGAAAGGATATTATGATATAAATAATAAATGGAGTTCTAGAATAAGACATTAAATCTGGGCTCTCTGCTTATTATCTTTAACTCTAAAAAAATAATTTAAACTCTAAGCCTCAGAATTTTTCTCTTCTAAATCACTAGTACCTAATAGAAAAACTGTATTATCATCACCATTTTGCCATTTAATTAAAATTTAAGTATAGTGGAACATCGGTTCTTGAACTTAATTTGCATACATGTTCGACAAGCGATTTGTTTGAAGACTGATTCATTTTCTCCCATTAGAAATAATGTAAACTGAATTAATCCGTTCTAGACCCCTAAAGATGATTCCATTTTATTTAACCTTTCTTATATACAATACAATGTCTAATGTACTGTTTAATCTATAAACATTCTTAAATTTATTGAATCATCCCTACTAGCCTTAAATGAATTTTTAATATATCACTGCCTCCAAAATGCTAACACTGGCTGTTTTTCGTTTATTCAATCAATCAACAACAGTTTTTCTATCTATTCAATTGCCTGTGACTGTTTTTTTGTGAGCACTTTTACAACCTTAGCAACATAAATACTCTTGATGGTCTTTATGTTTTAAAATTGAGTTAATCACTGATTTCTCCAACAACAAAAGCATCTTCTTTTTTGTTGCCTGAGGGACACTTTTGTCATGCTGAGGTATGAGCATAAAGGGTTATCAGGTCAAAAATTGAAGTTTTGGTCAACAACAGAGACATTTCTTCTCTGAACAACTTGGTGGAGAATCGCACTGTTCAAGATGGGAGATGTTCTAGAAACGAGGTTTGACCATAATTACTAATAGAGGGCAGCACTTTACAATCCTGAAAAATTGCAGCATTTTTGAGGGAGAGGCATGTTTTTAAATTTTATTTTTCAATTACAGTTGACATAGTTTTAGGTGTACAACATAGTGATTAGACATTTATATATCTCATGAAGTGATCACCCCGGTTAAGTTTAGTATGCATCTGACACCATACATAATTATGACTATATTCTCTATGCTGTATTTTACATTATGTTTTAAATCTTTATATCCTCAGTGCCAGCCACACAGTAGGCACCTAATAATTACTTGAAAAATGAATTAATGAAATTCTTAACGGTGTAACCTGGTACATAATCACTATCAGTTTATTACCAGATTTCCCAAGAAAAGATATCCATGTATACAAAAACACTTTAATTTTTATGTTAAGAGACTTTAATTTTAACAAACTTATTTAAAAAGTCAACCAGTAAGTTATTTTTCTTACAGCAGGCAAACCTTATGCATTATTGCCCAAGGTCATATTCTCAAACTTACAACAGAACTGTCCATTTAAATCTCACCTGTTAAACCAGCAGGATATGAACTTGGCACCACTGAGAATGAGGAAGATGTTCCTCCAAAAGGTGTCACCCCTGAGGATCCTCCAAATGGTGTCAGGGAAAGACTGCTAAAATTAACAGATGTTCCCTTTGCTGCAGAAGACGGTGTTGCTGGAGTGTGTTCTGTTCCATAATGGCTTACACTTGTACTCACAGGTTCTGGAGTGTTTTCTGTTCTATATTTAATTGCTGGACTTTTATTCTCTTTACTTTTAATGCAGCCCATTATAAAATCTACAAAAGAAATAAGGTAAATACTTTGAGAAGCAGTTAACATAAAGGATATGTCAAAAAGATGCAATTCAAAAGTTAACTATAATCAGCATTTTTTCTCCTGCAAAAAGTAACATTAAAATAAATAAATTACATCTAAAATATAATTATTTTAACATATCAATATACAAGTTTTTAATGAGATGTTTCATATGGGTTTGTGTGCTAAATCTTAGAATCTGGTATGTATTTTAAACTTACAGTACATCTCAATTTGGGCCAGGCACAATAGCTGTATGTAGCTAGTGGCTACCATATAGGCGATAAGACACTGCCCCAATGCTTATCCAATTTGACCCCCAATCTATCCATCCAATTTCATCTCCTATTTTTTTTTCAAAAATATATTTCTATTGATTTCAGAGAAGGTGAAGGAGAGGGGGAGGGAGGGAGGGAGAAACATCAACTGGCTGCTTCCTGTACTCGCCCAGAAGGGGGATGAACTCGAAATCTGCTAAGTGCAGACTGGGAATCAAATCACCACCCTTTGGTGTATGGTACAATGCTCCAACCAACAGCTACATTGGCTAGGGCTTGAGAAGATTTTTCTATAGAGTCACGTTGGCCAGGGCTTGGGAAGATTTCTATATGAACTTTTGCCTTATTCCTTTTTCTTGGGCGGGGGAGGGGTGTGTGGAAGAGCAGGGGTGGGGCTTCCTGGCCTAATTCCCACCCTACCTCCAAATTACTGGCAATACATTTCTTTCTTCTTCCTCCTTCCTCCTTCCTTCCTTCCTTCCTTCCTTCCTTCCTTCCTTCCTTCCTTCCTTCCTTCCTTTTTTTAAATATCTTTTATTGATTTTTTACAGAGAGGAAAGGAGAGAGATAGAGAGTTAGAAACGTTGATGAGAGAGAAACATCGACCAGCTGCCTCTTGCACACCCCCTACCGGGGATGTGCCCGCAACCAATGTACATGCCCTTGACTGGAATCGAACCTGGGACCTTTCAGTCCGCAGACCAACGCTCTACCACTGAGCCAAACCAGCTTCGGCTGGCAATACATTTCTTAAAAGCAAGAATTACTCATTTCTTGTACACTATACAGCCTATCAATGTGACATGCATATAATAGGTATACTAATATTACAAAATCTGCATTTTTTCCACTTCCTAAAAAGGCAATAATGGAGATTTCATTAATTCACTAACTTTTTAAAAAAAAAAATCTTTATTGTTCAGATTATTACAGAAGTTCTTCTTTTCTCCTCCCCACCCATACCTCCCCTCCACCGGGTTCCCACCCCGCTCCCTCATCTCTCCACGATCCTTGTCCACAGGTGTGAGATCTTTGTCCAATCTCTTCCCCCTGAGAACTGTCAGTATGCTCTCTTTCCATGCCCCTGATTCTATTATATTCACCAGCTTATTCTGTTCATCAGATTTTTTATTCATTTGATTTTTAGATTCACTTGATAGATATGTATTTGTTGTCACTTTTTTGTTCATAATTTTTTTACATTTACCTTTACTTTTTTCTTCTTCTTCCTCTTCTTAAAGAATAACCTTCAGCATTTCATATAATCCAGGTTTGGTGGTGATGAACTCCTTTAGCTTTTTCTTGTCTGTGAAATTCTTTTTTTTTTTTTTTTTTTTAATATATTTTATTGATTTATTCACAGAGAGGAAGAGAGAGGGATAGAGAGTTAGAAACATCGATGAGAGAATCATTGATCAGCTGCCTCTTGCACACCCCCTACTGGGGATGTGCCCGCAACCAAGGTAAATGCCCTTGCCCGGAATCGAACCCGGGACCTTTCAGTCCGCAGGCCGATGCTCTATCCACTGAGCCAAACCGGTCCCGGCTGTGAAATTCTTTATCTGAACTTCAATTCTAAATGATAGCTTTGCTGGGTAGAGTAATCTTGATTGTAGGTTCTTGCTATTCATCACTTTGAGTATTTCTTGTCACTCTCTTCTGGCCTGCATAGTTTCTGTTGAGAAATCAGCTGACAGTTGTATGGGTACCCTCTTATATGTAACTAACTGTTTCTCTCTTGCTGCTTTTAAGATTCTCTTTGTCTTTTGCCCTTGGCATTTAAAGAAATATATATTTTATTGATTTTTTACAGAGAGGAAAGGAGAAAGATAGCTAGAAACACCAATGAGAAATATCGATTAGCTGTCCCCTGCACACCCCTTACTGGGGATGTGCCCACAAACAAGACACATGCCCTTGACCGGAATCGAACCTGGGACCCTTTAGTCTGCAGGCCGATGCTCTATCCACTGAGCCAAACTGGTTAGGGTGGCCGTTGGCATTTTAATTATGATGTGTCTTGGTGAGGTCCTCTTTCAATTACTCTTTTTGGGGTTCTATACGTTTCCTGGACTTGTAAGTCTATTTCTTTCATCAGGTAGGGGAAGTTTTCAGTCATTATTTCTTCAAATAGGTTTTCAATATCTTGCTCTCTTTGGTTACCCCCATAATTCAGATGTTGGTACATTTGAAGTTGTCCCAGAGGCTCCTTATAGTATCTTCATATTTTTGGATTCTTTTTCTTTTCGTTTTTTGCTTTTTTTAATTTAAAATCTTTGACTTGTTTCTTGGGATCCTCTGGTCTACTGTTGAATTTCTGTATAATATTCTTTCTTTCAGACAGTGTGTGCTTAATTTCTGACTGGTCCTTTTCATTTTCTTGCATTCTCATTAAGATCCTTAAAGGTCTCACTAAGTTCCTCCAAGGTTTCTAGAGGATTCTTGAGTAACCTTATAACTGTGATTTTGAACTCTATATCCAGTAGTTTGCTTTCCTCCATTTTTTTTCATTCGTGACATGTTTCTTTGTCTCTGCACATTGGCTGCTTCCCTGTGTTGACAGAGTGGCCTTGTGTGGTAGGTGTCCTATAGGGCCCAGTGCCTCAGCCTCCCCAATCACCTGAGGTGGACACTCTTGGTGCACCCCTTTGTTGGCTGTGTGCACAGACTTATTGTAGGTAAGCCTTGATTGCTGTTGGTATCACTGAGAGGAATTGACCTCCAGGCCAACTGGCTGTGAGTAGCCACTTTGTCTAAAATGGAAGAACTGCTGTGCTGGAGACACCTTATGGGACAAGACTTGCTTCAATGGGGCTTTGGTACTCACTGAGTCTGCCTCTTGAGTGTGACACTTATGGATGTGAGGAGTTGCAATCTGATATTGTCTTACACTGACCACTAGGTACACTGGCTCTCTAAGGAGGTGCAAAGTCAACCACTGGCTGGGACCATCCAGCAGGAACTACAGCAAGATCTGCAGATTTCTCCTCTTTGTTTGGGGCTTAGACGTTCTGGAGATCTCTGACCCAGCTGCAGTTTGTTAGGTTAGGCTGTGAAAGGACAGTCCTTTCATATGTAAAAGCTGCTGCACACAGCTTGGATGGGGTTATAAATGGGGTGGGGTCTCAGGGAGTCACCAGGGCAGAGCAAACAGTGATGGCTGCCAGTCTCCGTATCTCAGCATCTCCACGTCCCATGTCCCCATGCAGTAACAATGATCCCTGCGAGCACCTCTGTGAGAAAGCCACCCTCACTTTATGACCAGATGCCAGACAGTCCAGTTTATCCCCACAGGAGTCTGGGTTCCCAGAGTCTCGCTGGAAGAAACTGGAGTTCAGAGCACTCAGGAACTTAAAAACAGCGCACCTAGTTTCCAGCCCGGTTTGTGCGCCTCTGCACTTCCTACCCAGTCTCAATGCATTTTTTTCTTTCCTTCTACCGTGTTTCCCCGAAAATAAGACATCCTCCAAAAATAAGACCTAGCGCATGGAAAGATAAGACATCCCCTGAAAATAAGACCTAGTGCAACTTTGGGAGAAAAAATTAATATAAGACACTATCTTATTTTTGGGGAAACAGTGTAGTTGTAGAACGTCTACTCAGCCAGCTTTTTCCTGTGGTTCTGTATGGTAGTCGTTATGTTTTTTAGTTGTAGTTTGGGTGTGGTTGTGAGAGGCAGCATGTACAGGTGTATACCTTATGCCGCCATCTTGGTTTCTTTTCTCCTGCCAGTCTCAATGCGCTTTCTTCACCTCTCTGGTTCTAGTACTTTCACTCAGCCAGCTTTTCCGTGGTTCTTGATAAGAGTTGTTCTGTCTTTTAGTTGTAATTTTGATATGGTTGTGAGAGGCAGCAAATACAGGTGTTTAACCTATGCCGCCACCTTGGTTCTCTCTACTTCACTTATTTTTAAAAGTCATTCTTATTTTACAGATTTTCCCTTTTTTTATTTTTAAATTTCTTTATTAAGGTATCACAGAGGATCCAAGATGGCTGCTCGGGTATACACCTAGCCGCAGCAGCTCACAACAATTTCAAGGGAATACAACTAAAATGTAGAGTGGACATTGCCCAGAGCTACAGGTAGTCGACTGACTGAAAACTCTACAATAGGAAGGAGGGAGAAAACCAGAAGGAAAATCAGAGGAGCTGAAAAAAAGCCTAAGGTACGGAGACATGCTGCGCGCACGCACGCGCGCGCGCGCGGAGAGGTCGCAGCCGGAGAGGAGGAGAGGGCTGGGTGCTGCCTGGCGTTTCCTAGCAGGAAGGAAATAGAACCCCCAGCCTGGGCTGAACCCCCGAACCGGCAGCGCTGAGCCCCAAGTTATGTGCCAGACCCTGGGGACCCAGGCTCCGGCAGGGGGAGATGGGGCTGTGAGGCGGAATCCCGGCGAAAGGCGGGGCCCCCCGGAGTCGCGCGCACATGGCGCGCAGAGGACTGAATGTTGACTCTGATGCTGGATTACCCTAGCGGGAAGAAACAAAGCCTCCGGCGGCAGCTCTGAGCCTCAGTCCAGACCGCCCCGAACTCCAGGTCTGGGCCAGTCCCTGGGGACCCAGGCTCGGGCAGGGGGAGACGGAGCTGTGAGGTGGAGTCCTGGGAGCGCGGCCAAAGGCCGAGCCCCCGGAGTCGCGCACACTGTGCGCAGAGGACAGTCTGTTGACTCTGAACCTGGACTCCCCTAGTGGGAGGGAGAAAGAAAGCTCCAGACTGGAGGAACGCCAAGAGGAGCAGGAGCCCCTGCCGGACACCGGCCAGCCGGGCGCCAGCAAGGAGCCGGGCGACTGGGCCCCCAGTGGGGGGGGGGGGTGCCCCTGAGCCTTCGACTGCTGAGCGCTGGCAACGGAGCCAAGGACGGGGGCTGCTTCCTGGGCGGCGCTGACCCCGGCAACAGGCTGGAGCAGCACGGGAGCCCGCGGAGAACAAAGGGGTGCCACAGGCCAACCAGCTGAGCTCCCAGGACAAGGAGGAAGAAACCAAAGAAGTTCTCAATGTGAAGAAATCAAGTGAGAGCAAATGATAGTAAAATTACTTAAGAAAAAATACAAAGAAGATCTTGAAAAATCAAAGACTAAGTCAGAACTCAACGCACCAGCCAACATTGCAACATAAATGTGTTTTGTTTTTTTTAAAAAAAGAAAAAAAAGAGAGAAAAAAGGGACAGAATGTTGGAACAGCGGCGACCAGGCCTAGAGTGGCCAGGCACAAGGCAGTGGCAGCTGGGCCCGGAGCAGCAGTGGCCAGGCCCCAGAGCAGCAGCAGCCAGAACAAGAACATCAACGGCCAGCACTGGAGCAGCCAGACCTGGGGCAGTGGCAGCCAGGCCTGAGGCGGAGGCAGCCAAGCCCAGGGTGGCCAGTCCAGGAACACCCAGACACGGAGTGGCTGGGCCCGGAGAAGCCCGGCCCAGAGCAGCCGGGCTGGGAGCAGCCAGGCCCAGAACAGCAGTAGCCAAGCACGGAGCATCCAGGCTGGGAGCGGCCAGGCTCGGAGCAGCGGCGGCCAGGCTGGGAGTGGCCAGGCCCGGAGCAGCAGCTGCCAGGCTGGGAGCAGCCAGGTCCGGAGCAGCCGGGTCTGGTGTGGCCAGGCCCGGAGCAGCGGCTGCCAGGCTGGGAGCGGCCAGGCCCAGAGCAACAGCTGCCAGGCTGGGAGCGGCCAGGCCCGGAGCAGCCGGGTCTGGTGCGGCCAGGCCAGGAGCAGCGGCTGCCAGGCTGGGAGCGGCCAGGCCCGGAGCAGCAGCTGCCAGGCTGGGAGCGGCCAGGCCCGGAGCAGCCGGGTCTGGTGCGGCCAGGCCCGGAGCAGCGACTGCCAGGCTGGGAGCGGCCAGGCCCGGAGCAGCAGCTGCCAGGCTGGGAGCGGCCAGGCCCGGAGCAGCAGCTGCCAGGCTGGGAGCGGCCAGGCCCGGAGCAGCCGGGTCTGGTGCGGCCAGCCCAGGAGCAGTGGCTGCCAGGCTGGGAGCAGCCAGGCCCGGAGCAGCGGCTGACAGGCTGGGAGCGGCCAGGCCCGGAGCGGCCGGGACCGGAGCAACCGGTCCCAGAGCAGCCGGGTCGGGTGCGGCCAGGCCTGTAGCAGCAACAGCCAAGTCCAGAGCAACTAGGTCGGGAGCGGCAGTGACCAGACCCGGAGCAGCTGGTTGTGGAACGAACCAGAGCAACAGAGGCCAGGCCCGGAGCAGCCAGGCCCGAAACAGCTCGCTCCTCGCCTGTACCTGCCCACGGCTGCCTCTCAGACATGGCTGGAAACTTTTGCGGGAACTTGAGGGTCTGCTGAATCAAGTGATGAAGGCTTAGATCTGGATGTGTTGAGTTAGTATAGCGCTGGGGTGTTGATCTGTGAGTGCCTTGGGTGGGGCCTGGATGAGGCTGGTTGACCTATTTGAAAATGTCTTTTGTGTGAAGTGTATCATTGGGCATGTGGAGGTATTATTGATATGAGAAAATGCTAAGTAACAGATTTACTATCTGAAAAGGGATTTACTATCGGGGAAAGGGAGGGAGGAAGAGACTGAACATAAACTGTGCACCTATGGATGAGGACAATGGGGGATGGGGAGGGGGCAGAGGGTGGGGTGGGAACCTGGTGGAGGGGGGAAGAAATGAGGAACCTTTGTAATAATATGAACAATAAAGATTGATTTAAAAAAAAAAAAAAAAAAAAAAAAAAAGGTATCACATACTTGTCCTCAACCCCCCATTCCAATCCCCCACCCCTTCCCACTCATGCCCCCACCCCCTTATTGTCCTTGACCACTGGTTGGGCTCATATGTATGCACACAAGTCCTTTGGTTGATCTCTCCCTTTTATCCCCACCCTCACTTTGAGTTCCAACAGTATGACCCATGGCTCCTTATCTTTGGGTCTGTTCTTGTTCATCAGTCTATGTTGTTCACCATTTCCGCTAGATGAATGAGATCATGTCCTACTGGAAATATACTTATAAGAATCAAAAATGAGACAAGCAATAATGGTTATGCTGAAAGGTATATGAATCAGTCTGTAGTGAGTTTCTTTCTGGGCCAACAGTTCTTCTGAAACCCAATTTCAATATCAAACAGCTCCTTATGTGTATATGTCAGCAATGATATTTCAGTTCTGGATGGTGGACAAACGGTGGTAATGCAGGTCCGACCCTCTCAGGTTTGGTCCTGGGCAACCTGCAGTGATATACTGCTGCTGACTGCTGCTATGGCAAGATGTCATCGGTGTCTTCCATCTCTGGACTGCTTCTCTTTTGTCTTCATGGTTGGAGTAGATAGATACATCAATGATGAGAGAGAATCACTGATTGGCTGCCTCCTACACGCCCCAACTGGGGATCAAACCGGGAACCTATACCTATGCTCTGATCGGAAATTGAATCATGACCTCTTGGATCATAGGTCAACACTCAACTACTGAGCCACACCAGCGGGGCTATTTAATTTTTGCTGAAAGACTAAATCGCTGGATTGTAAGTTGATTCTAATTCTTTCCAATAACCTGCCAAATATTTATTTCTCTCCAAAGAGCCACGTATATAGCAAGAGTTCTAGAAATACTTGCAGATTTTCTATTTCCTAAATTATCAATTCTGTAAGTCAAATAAGTTTTTCAACTTTCTATCAAGTGATATTAGATTTTCCTATATTGTTATCAGTATAGGATACTTTGTAATAGTATATTTAGTAGTACTGAGACAAATTTGAAATGATTTTTTAAATGCATCTGCCTCAATCATTAGCTGATAACATTTTACACTGTACGGGTGTTAAAGGTATTTTGTTTTTAAAACATTTTGACAGTATTTTGACAGTGCTTTGTTTCCAAAGTACTTCAGTATTTAATTTGACCCCATAATAATCTTAATTTGTCAGAAGGAAAAGTATAGAGGTATTCCCTACATATTATATTTAATAAAGAACCTGCTTGGGTAGGGTTCAAGTCACTTGCTCAAGGAGATGAGGCTAAAAAGTAAGCACAATTAGGGAGCAGGGTTTTCTGAGTTCTATGCTGCATTATTCCCAGAAAGCCTTTAGGGAAGTCTTGCATATAACATTGTCTGTTCTTTAATAAGTTATTAAATATTAGCTCTTCAGAAAATGTTACAACATGATAACATTATTGGCAGCGGACTTTACTGCTCCACCTACAACACAAATCTAACTGAAAGCATCATCCTGTCCTTCTCCACCCTGACTGTTCTGCCTTATCAGTAGTAACAGTGATTAAAAATTCTCAGATGATTTAATATATTTCTGAACTCTTAGAAAACATTTAAATGTACTTTATTTCTATAAACTAACTCTAGCAAGCTAAATAATTGTGATTTTATATGCTGTATCCAGCAGGGAAGAAAAGGCTAGTTTGGCATTTTGCCCAGATGACTCCCATCTAAATCTTTAAGAAATTCTAGAGAAATAAATTTATAGGCTTAATTTCATAAGATACAAAATGATCACTCTCCATAGGTCACTGTACTCTATAGGCCATAAACACAGCCAATGGTTTTTCTCTTTCATTTTTAAATCCCCTCCTTTTAGCATAAAGCACAAAGGACAGGCAGAACTATGAAATAGAAAACAGAGCAGAGAGGAGGAAACAGCAGACTACTAAAGGGCGTGCACTTTGTCTTGTAAAAGCAAACAAAGAACTTAATTTTCCAAGGATAGAAAGAACAGAAAATGTGAGCAATGGAAAACTGAGTTTGCAGAACTCACTGATAGTAATTTAGTAATTTTCTATCATCTTTTTCCTTCTCTTTTCATTTTTAGATATACAAACAATTGACCCCAAAGAAAAAGTAAGCCAATTCATTCTAAATTCCTGGTGGTTCCTCAGAGTTTCTTTAATGAAATCTGGTATACGATTAGCCATATAAAGGACCTACTATAAATATGTGAAAAATTCTACAGAAAGCTTAAAAATTTATAGTTAAAAAAATCACTTACAAATTACAGAAAGCCCAAGATTTTAAAGAAATTATGAAATTCAAGCTAGAAAAGATCAATTATAAAGATCCCATGTAAAAGTTGATTACCTTTGGCCACTATAGACAATTATTAAAAACAGTGTGTTTGTAGACAGGCACTTATAAAATATTTATTAAGCATAATTTCCTCTACCATTAACTCTTGACAAAAATAATTGATTTTATACCTATCTTAAAATTCTTATCCTCTCAGATTTTCATACTCTACCTACTTTCCTTTATCAAGACTTGACCCGCAAATTACAGTAAACAATTTACTGTATTACTTTCAAGTCTTTATGTCAATTGCATGCTCCTCTGACATTGTATGGGTCTTCTTTAGGTAGAGTTTTAAACCTTAAAAACATACCATGCAACTATTTCTATAATAATGAATATATCCCCTTCTGTTTTTATAAAATTTCTTTAAGACTAAAGAGCAGAAGAAATTAGACACATTTTTTAAAATATCAATTTATAAAACTGACCCAGCACTCTTTGATTTTTCCCAAATTCCTGTGGTGTTTACTTTATTTCCATCATACTTTTACTCATTATCTTGAGTTTCAACGTATGTTTTAGTCAATAGATATAAACTTAACAGTTTAATTGTTATATAAATCAAATACACAACTCTAAACATGAAATTAAATGCAGAATATCTGGGGAGAGGAGCTTTTGGCAATAGCAACAAGCAAGGAACAATCAGGTGTGTTTCAAAAACCAAAATAAGTCACATGATGGGGAGCATGGCTGGAGATGAGTTTAGGGAAGCAAGGCAAGAAATAAATCAGTTTAATCTATTACAGCTTTCAGAGACTAGGAACCTTTCTGATTTCCGATACCTTTTGGTACAGGTATTGTATACTGTCAAACCACTAGCCTTTTCTCAGGAATTAGCAGAAGCTGTATCCTCATCTCTCATACTTAAGCTAATATTTCTAATAATAGTAATGACATTTTTTTAATGTTTTGATTGGTATCCAATAACTTAATTATAACTTATATATATTATGTATGTTTAAAACCACTATCTTTTTTCCAGTTACAAAAAAAAATTTAATTTTGAAACAATATTAGATGTACAAAAGTTATGAACATTTTTTTTAAAACACTGTAGTCCTTTTAAGCTTATATTTTGCTATCTAATATCCTTTCTCAAGTAAGATGCTATATTACTATATGAAGTAAATAGTTTATTGTGGTTTTGTTAGAGTTTAATACAAAATCTTAAAATGTTTGCTTCAAAATGTAATTGCCAAATATGTTAAAAGATATCTTTATTTTAATTTTTAACTTCAATTAAGAAAATTCTGTCCTGTCATTAATAATTTTAAAAGGCTTTGGGTTTGGTATACAGGAGGTAGTTAAATGTTTATTATTTAACTAGAGGCCGGTGCATGAAATTCGTGCGGGGGGGGGTGGGGGGGATGAGGAGGAGGTGTGCCCCCTCAGCCCAGAGCCTGCACCCTCTCCAATCTGGGACCCCTCGGGGGATGTCTGACTGCCAGTTTAGGCCTGATCCCAGCAGATATCCCTCTCACAATCTGGGACCACTGGCTTCTAACTGCCCACCCCCCGTGCCAGCCTGGTCACCCCTAATTGCCCCCCTGCCGGCCTAGTTACCCCCACTGCCCCTGTCGGCTTGGTCGTCCTAAACTGTGACCCCCGCCAGCCTGGTTGCCCTTGTATTATATTTTCTCTAGGAGTAATGGTTCAGTATTCACTAATTCAGTATTCAGTGATTTGCTAACATAACTATTGCAAACAAAGAGAATTGACTATAAGTGAATATTTTTTATATAAAAGATTCTTATAAGTGAAGTCAAAGTTTACTTTTTGAAAACTGTGATTTTCACTGTCACCTTTCACTCTAATAATAAATTTTTAAAGAAAAGTTTAAAATGTACTTTAAAAAAATAGATTTTATTGATTTTTTACAGAGAGGGATAGAGTTAGAAACATCAATGAGAGAGAGACATCGATCAGCTGCCTCTTGCATACCCCCCACTGGGGATGTGCCCGCAAACAAGACACATGCCCTTGACTGGAATTGAACCTGGGACCTATTGGTCCGCAGGCCGACGCTCTATTCACTGAGCCAAACTGGTTTTGGCTAAAATGTACTTTTTATTACTATTTTTTTTTAATTTATTTATTTTTTTAATATATTTTTTTAATTAAATTATTATTTTTGTACATATACCAATGCCCCCCCT
This sequence comes from Pipistrellus hanaki, assembly GCF_964339955.1. Classification (NCBI taxonomy): domain Eukaryota; kingdom Metazoa; phylum Chordata; class Mammalia; order Chiroptera; family Vespertilionidae; genus Pipistrellus; species Pipistrellus hanaki. The sequence continues at coordinate 55,735,303 of NC_140508.1, forward strand.
TCCATACATACCCTCCCTCCCCAGAGTTTTGTGTCCATTGGTTGTACTTATATGCATGTATACAAGTCCTTCGGTTGATCTCTTATCTCCCCCAGATCTCCCCAACCTCCCCGCTGTAATTTGACAGTCTGCTTGTTGCTTTACTGTCTCTATATCTATCTTTTGGTTCTTCAGTTTATAATGTTCTTTATCATCCATTAAATGTTTTCAAAAGTATAGCATTTGGTTCAATTTTTAATTATACCTTTAATAAATTAATAAAACCCCTAACAATTTCTATACCATTTTTGCATTTTTAAGTGAATTAAAATTAATTCAAGTGAATTATTATTATATATTGTTTTGTCCCAAATAGAAAACTATGAATTTGCTAACATATTTAGTTATCAATTACTAAAACAAAAATCAATGTGAGCAAATAGAGGACAAGTAGTTAAGACATTCATGTTTCATATACCTAATGTGTACATTCACTACATTTCAAATGAATAAGGAAAAGAACCAAAACTCTTTGCTCAATGGTTAGAGCATCACTCCTTGCACCAAAGGGTCAAGAGTTCCTGGCAAGGGCACACACCTAAGTAGCAGGTTTGACTCCTGGCCCTGGTTGGTGCATGTGTAGGGAGGCAACCAATCAATGTGTCTCTCTCACACCCATGTTTATCTCTCTCTTTCCATCCCTCCCAGTGGGAAAAAGATATCACATGACCTCACTCATTTGTGGAATATAATGAATAACATACACTGATGAACAAAAATAGATCCAGAGACATAGAAGCATCTAACCATCAAACGTCAAAAGGAAGGCAGGGGAGGGTGTGTGTGTGTGAGGGGGGGGGGGGAGGGGGGTAAGAGATCAATCAAAGGACTTGTATCTACACATATGAGCATGACCAATGGACACAGACAATTGGGGGTTGGGGCATGTGCTGGGGGGCAAGAGCGGGCGGGGAGAGGTCAATGGGGAGAAAAGAAGATATATGTAAAACTTTCAATAATAAAGAATTTTTTAAAAAATCGAAGGAAAAATATCCCCAGGTAAGAATTAACAACAAAAAAGAAGTAATTAAACACAAGGTAATACACCAAGAATTAGTCTGAATAAACATGTAGGGTAAAATAACTAACTGAATTATAATCTAGTAAAAATACATTTCTTTTAATGACAATAACTACAAAAATAGCTAACACTGAACAGTTAAATGGGATAGCCACTGTGTTTAGCACTTAAAATGGTTCATTTCACCCTGGCTGGTTTGGCTCCATGGATAGAGCATCAGCCTGTGGACTGAAGGGTCCCAGGTTCGATTCTGATTAAGGGTACATGCCCAGGTTGTGGGCTCAATCCCCAGTATTGGGCATGCAACAGGCAGAGGATTAATGATTCTCTCTCATTGATGTTTCTATCTCTCTCTCCCTCTCTCTTCCTCTCTAAAATCAATAAAAATATTTTTTAAAAATGAATAATTTTATTAAATTCTCAAAATACTCTGAAAAGCAATTACTTTTTCCTCATATACAGAAGCAAGACCTGATACACAGAGGTTTAATTTGTCCAAGGTGAGACAGTTGAGACTTCAGAGATCCAACGGTTTATGACTGTGTCAAACTGAACACCTTTAAACCTTCGAGTTATGGAAATATATCTCTACAGTAGCCTGAGATATTTATTAAAGATGAAATACCTGGCTTTCAGTCCAAGGCACACTAAATTAGAATTTCTGGAGGTGGGACTTAAAGAGGATATACTTTAACGGACATCCCAGGGGATGAGCAGCCACAGTGAAGTTTGAGAGTTATCACTTTTAAGTATATATGATTGACCCCTTATTTCTATGCTCAATACATACCTATTAACTACACCAGAAAACATCTTGCCTTCTCTATCTTTTCTTGATTCACATTATCAGCTACTCTGGAATGCCCATTTTATTTATTCTTCAAATCCTACTCAAATCCCACCCCCACCAAGCTTTTCCCAAATGTGCATTTCTCTCTTCTCTTGATCTGCCACTGAACTTTAAACCTCCAATACAGTATTTCTTCAGGTTATCTAAGGAAGCAGTATACTTAATTGATAAGCAGGATAGGACAGAGTTTCCTTTTTATCTTCCAAAAAGCTTAATTAACATAGTGCCTTGACTTGAGTAGATATAATTTTTTAAAGGTTGAATTCAAGAATTGAATTATGAATCCTTTTATCCATCAATGGGTAGGATTTGACCCAAAAGATAAATATTAATCAACAAATTAACATATGAATCTGGCTTTAAAGGTCTTTGCCAACCTTTTGCAGACTCAATAAACAGTCAATGGCAGAACTGTTCGAGTGATGTGTGCAGGAGTTGTATTGTAGATAGTCTATGTGGGATAATAATGCTACAAAATCAAGCTAGAATGCCCACTAGAAAACAATGCTCCAGCTTATTAGAGTGGACAAAGGGTACATTCTTAGGTACAACTAAAAGAACAAAATAAAAAAAATCAAAGGAAGCCAAGAAGAAAAGCTTCTAAGGTGGTGAAGGAAATAACTGTCAATGGAATGTAGCACAGTGACAACAGTAGCAAACAAAATTTTCATTTGGAGCTTTAGATGAGGCTCTTTATCCAAAGAGTACAAATTTCATGTAACAATAAGATTTATAGGAACACACCATATGGAAGAATCCTACTGTTCCCTCCAGAGGAAGTGAAGGCTGGTGAGTCTCTACCAAGGTGTAGGAAATTCCATCCTACTGACAGGGCAAATTAGCAAGGGTGCTCTCTTCTCGCAGCATGGGTCAAAATGTGATGGAGGACCATTAGCTAATGCAGACTTTTCATTTATTTTTACTGACTCATCTAAGAATAAATGATGTAATTAGAAATGAAAACAATATTGTAAAGAAGTTTGAGTCAGAAAACTCAGATTTGAGCATGGGGTTTGGGGAGCTGACTATATACAAACAGATTGTATAGACAACTTACAAAGCCCAAAAGAATAGCACTTGCTACAGTTTAGTGTAATAATCCATCTTTTGCATGCTCCTTTGTTTTTAATTAAATGTGAACCAAAAAAACAAAACAACAAAAACTGGTAAAACATCTGAACACTGTCTCTGTCCATCTAGAATTAACATCTTATTTTATAAAAAGATAAATAATGCTTTGTAATTAGTATATCAATTTTCCATTATAGACTCAACCTACAAAAGGAAAGCATTTGCTAGAGTTTAGGTAGTATAATAATCCATCCTTTTCACTTCATATAAGACCTGACTTTGACACCTATTAGGAAATATGCACCAGAAAGCTACTTCCACTAAAAGAAAAGTTTAAGTGGTTGAAAATTCTCAGCTCCAATACAAATGTACGGTTTAAGGGAGAAGGAAAAAGATAAGGAATGCCCCTTTCTATCATTGCTCCTTATTCCCAAGGAAGCTGTCTTCCAGGGAACAGGCTTATTGTCAATTAGCCTTAGATTCAAATTCAGTTCTATCCAATCATTTAGTCATATGACACTGGCAAATTACATATACTTTCTGATCCTGTCTCCTCATGTATAATTAAATACCTACCTCATCCACAATTTTTCTGTGTATTTTGGAAAAGCATTTCAAAGATTTAAATTAACTTGATAATGCACATGAATGTGTACCATAACACCAGTCACAGAACAGGCTTTTTCCAAACTTGACCAATGCCTAAGAGAAGGAGTGTTTTGGGTGAAAAATAGAAAGGACACAACAGGGAAAATGACAAACTCCACATAGAGTCCTTCCCTCTTTTCCCCAAACCCTTCTCTACTCTCCTCATTTTTGTTTCTCATTCCTCATCTTTTGAAGCTTTCCCATTCTTCACACGGTCCTATAGGGTTAGAGTAGAAAGCAGGTAGGATAAACTAGGGAAGCTCTGTACTTCAGCTGAACAGTAAGGCCTCATTGGGAGAGTCCTAGTATCCCAAAGTGGAATTCATAACAGAGTGGTTTCTAGAGTGAGGCGCTAGGAAGGTGAGGAGGTATGGTGATTGGAAAGGCTATGGATTTATCCACTTTATAATCATATCATCTATTTAGGAGGCCAAATATTTCATCTATTCAAGAGCTCAGTAGGTTAAAACAAACAAACAAACAAACAAAAAACAAAAAAAACCAACACGAAACCTGAAAATCAGAACACATTTACCACTGAAACTGTTATACCTGTTAGTTGTTTTTTTTTTTTTTTAATGTTTTTAAAAAGAGAGAAAAATATCAATGATGGGAGAGAACCATTGATCAGCTGCCTCCTGCATGCCCCCTGCTGGGGATTGAGTTCACAACCCCAGCATGTGCCCTCACCAGGAATTGAACTGTGATCTGGTTCATGGGTCAACAACACTCAACCACTGAGCCAAACCATTAGGTTTTTATAGGTAAACTCGAATAAGCTGCCTGGAAATCTAACCTAAAAAGCTAACCTTTCAGAAAAGACTTTTCTGGGGAAATTTTTTGATTTTCAACTAAATGCCTAACAAACTTTGGGAACACAATCTGTTTGTTTTTAGAAAGTTATTTTGCAAACCTTAAAAAAAGCTAACTATTTTGAAATACCCCATGCCTATCTTGTTTTATTTTTTAAAAATATATTTTATTGATTTTTTACAGAGAGGAAGAGAGAGGGATAGAGAGTTAGAAACATCAATGGGAGAGAAACATCCATCAGCTGCCTCTTGCACACCCCCTACTGGGGGATGTGCCTGCAACCAAGGTACATGCCCTTGACTGGAATTGAACCTGGGACCTTTCAGTCCGCAGGCCAAACCAGTTTCAGCCTATTTTGTTTTATTTTTTATTATTTTTTAAAATATATTTTATTGATTTTATACAGAGAAGAAGGGAGAAAAATAGTTAGAAACATCGATGAGAGAGAGTCATCGATCAGCCGCCTCTTGCACACCCCTTACTGGGGATATGCCCGCAACCAAGGTACATGCCCTTGACCAGAATCGAACCCGGGACCCTTCAGTCCCCAAGCCGACGCTCTATCCATTGAGCCAAACCGGTTTCGGCGTTTCAGCCTATTTTGTTTTAAATATTAACTACACATTAAAGAAAAATATCTAGAACAATTACTTTTTGTCAATTAAAAAAAATTAAATGTGTTAATGTGGCTATTTTCCTGATAAATTGTGGCAAAGCTGTCATCCAAATAATCATGATTACTGTTAAGTGACATCACAACTATCTGCATTAATGAATAATTAAGTCCTTACTTTTCTAATATTACTGCAAAAGTAATTGGAAATGGTTTTTAAAAGCCTTTCTTGCAAATGTGTCTTCTTATATTAAAACTTCTAAATAGGTGTTGTGGAGCTTGTGTTATGTGAGCCACAAATACCTGTAATGAACTTTAATATCTAGAAGAACATCAAATGAAGTCTTTCTGCCCTGGCCAAGTAGTTCAGTTGGTTGGAGTGTCATCCCAATACACCAACTGGTTGCAGGTTCACTCTCTGGTCAGGGTACATAGAAAAAAACAACCAATGAATGCATAAATGGGGGACCAACAAATTGATGTTTCTCTCTGTCTCCCTTCCTTTCTTCTAAAAAAATTAATTCTTTCTGCCTAGAGAATTAAATCAGTTTACTTGAGGCTACACCTATATAGTATAAAGGGATTTATTAAGAATTCAGAGGAATCACCAACTAATATGAAAGAGAAGTATTGCAAGGGACTGTCATACTAAAAAATCTCCAATCTACAAAATTTATAACAGTCCCATAACCATAGCCAGTTCTGCCCAACTGTGAATTCTAAAAGGCAACAGTTATCTGTAATTCTTTTCATAACATCAAAACTAGCATAGTGTTTGTCACACTACATGTTTAATAAATGTCCAACTTAATGAATTATGTAATTCTATATTTGCCTGAGAAAGTTCAATGCCAATTCTACATGTCAGGTTTTCACCACCTTTACCTACCTGTTATATCAAATTCTAGATTCTAAAACATTTTCTTAAATTTTTTTATCAATACAAAATCTTCAACTGTACTAGAACCACACATTTACGTAAGGCCGAAAAGATAACAGAAACCATCCGACCTAACTACCTCCTGTTTCAAGTGGTGAAACTGAGGCCTATGGAATATACTGAATGGACAAAGGCCTCTCAGCTCTTCACTGTCAGAAGTGGAATTAAAATACAGATGGTTTTTCTACCTTCTACCTTTTTAAAAAATATTTTTTTATTGATTTCAGAGAAGTGGAGAAACATCAATGATGAGAGAGAATCATTGATTGACTGCCTCCTGCACGCCCCCTAGTGGGGACCGAGCCCACAATCTGAGCATGTGCCCTCGACCAGAACTGAACCCAGGACCCTTAAATCTGCAGGCCGGTGCTCTATATACTGAGCCAAACCAGCTAGTGCTACCTTTTAGTCTTTTTCTTATTACACTTACAGTTGCCTTCTCTGCTCCTTTTCAAATGCCTATTACTTTTAAAGTATCCTTATCCATAAAATATGAACTGCATCAGAATAAAACTAAGAAATCTATAAATTTCCTATGGAACAATTATAAGTATTAACTTATGCAGCAAAAGTCACCAACTCCTGGCCAGCTGGCTTGGTTGGTTAGAGCATTGTCCCAATCCTTGGTCAGAATAATACCCCACCACAGACACACACTTACAAGAATCAATCAATGAATGCATAAATAAGTGGAACAACAAGTCAATGATTCCCTTTCCTTCCCTCTCTGAAATCAATAAAAATATATTTAATATATAAATCTTATTAAAATGAGCCTTAAATTTACATTTGCAAGTGTTTAAACAGTTCTAGAAAATCTTTTTCTAGAACAAAACTTTGAAGGTAAAAAATAAATATATATATATATATATATATATATATATGACATCACAAAAGAATTTAACATTAGCTTATAAAAAAGCACCAAGATAGTTTTAGAAAATTTTAGTAGAGGTGTTGTGTGTGGAAGAAGTCATATAGCAGAACCAGATTTCTGTATACAACTAAAAAATTAAGTATTTTTTCTACTAAGGACTCTTCTTAAAGACTCATATAAAAGAATTCTTTGCCACAGTGAGCACTAGGTACAATATATCAGTTATAGAAAGAAAAAAATAATAATGCAAGGAGAAATGCACTTTTACATCGGAGTTTTGTAGGAGCACAAAGAAGGGGATCAATACACCAATGTCTTGCTAAGTATCGGGTCTAGTAATAATTAATGTCGTTTTTAAACATTCGTTTAAAATCTAGCTTGGCGTTGACTTGTATTGACATAACCTTTAAACACGTGGTATCTACAGAACGGTGAAGTGCAATTAACAAGTTTTGCTTGAAAAAGTTTGTGTTTGGTTTGGTTTTTGTTGCAAAACTAGGGCTAAGAAGATGGCAGATGAAGAGCATATTCGGCACTGCATGCTTTACGAGTTCCAATTAGGAAGAAAAGCAAGTGAGGCTGCAAAAAACATCTGTAGTGCTCTTGGTCAAGATGCAGTTAGCGCCAGACCTAATATGTGCCATAATGACAATGTATACCTGTTAATGTTCAACTGCAGTCTTCTATACCTCTTCCTTCCTTTTGGTTATACAAGTTTGAGTGCTATTTCTCCCAATACTCTCTATCCCCCATCCAAAATTAACCAGAACCCTGAACTACCAAGTTTCAAAGCCAGGATTCATATAAGGAATTGTCTTTGTAGATTTTCCAACAGTAAAAGAGAGGACAAGATACTCCAGCTCTTTCTTGGTATGTTTATAAACTTAACATTTCAGAAGCAGCAAACATTGTGTATGGTACATTCCAGCCTGTGGCTTGTACATTTAGATGTTACTGATGTCCATCTTCTCATATCCCATAAGTAAAAGAATAACAGGAAATAGAATCTAGGGTTTCTCCTTGCAAAGTTCAGACTGCAGGGGATATGCAGTTCTAGATCTCTTTAAAGTCGTCTACTTCCTGGGAAAAAGTAGGGAATCCAATAAATTCTCCTGCCACCCTCAAACAATAGTAACAGTTGCAGCATTTCTGAGAGCTTAAAGCAGCTTAAAGCAGAATGGAGTAAGTATATGATATATGCCTCATATATACACTCAAACAAGGGAAACTGAAGTGCAATGCTATCCCAGGCATAGAGTCTTAAACTCCGTCCTACAATACCTCACTGGAACATCATCCTGTATTCTGAAATTACTCTTTCCTGGAGTGAGCTTCATGATCTTAAAAGTAACACCAGGTTAACCCAATCCAGACCAGGATATGTTGCCATCAAGCCGGCTAGTTCCAAAACAGTAGTAGTGCTACTGCAGCCAATGATTCCTTGGAATACAGACATGTTAAAATTACACTGGCAGCAGCGTTGGCTCTTCTCTCTCACCCTCTGCTGTTACTACACCTCCTTTTGCTAAATCTGCCTCTGAGTTTAGACAGGAGCGGGATGGTTCATAATCACCCAGCAGCTGCAGCTGAGCAATCCTCGGCTAATTGTGGCGCTGCAGCAGCTGAGAGGAAGAAAAGCGGTATACATACCTCGCCACAGAAACACACGAACTGCCGCACACACCACCAATAAGATAACAAAATACTTTAATCGGAACAGATTATTTCCTTAAAGAAAAACAGTTATATCTTGCTAGAGGAACTTGTATTTGTACTATAGACCTATTTAAATGTGAACTGAAGGTGACCTAAGCCATGAGGGTTAACAATGGAAGATCTTGACTAAAACTTCCTGTAAATATTCATGTAACAAAGCCAGTACCACAAACATCACCTTCATAACATGACTGAAAGTTCCTGTGCTATAAGAATCTGGCACAGATATGATCCCTTCTTTCACTCTACATTACAAAATGCCAACAATTAAAAGCTATCAACAACTAAAACAGCAAGCCCTACATAAAACAAGAAAAGTAGCCTAATGCAACAATTCTCAGCATTTTTAAAAAAATATATTTTATTGATTTCTTACAGAGAGGGAGAGAGGAATAGAGAGTTAGAAACATCGATGAGAGAGAGACTTTGATCAGCTGCCTCTTGCACACCTCCTACTGGAGATGTGCCGGCAACCAAGGTACATGCCCTTGACCGGAATCGAACCTGGGACCTTTCAGTCCGCAGACTGATGCTCTATCCACTGAGCCAAACCGGTTTTGGCGATTCTCAGCATTTTTTAAACTCCAATGCCATATTGTAATTTGCTTTCTTTTGAAACAAAACATATTCCTTTAGGCATTATGACACATCTTCATTTAACTTAAGTAAATACATATTTTATGCTCAAAATTTCATGACATCCTTACGAGTATCAAAACTGGTAAGAATATCAAAACTGATCTAGAAGTATTACTATGCCAGAAAACTGAATATGAATAACAGTCAAGACTTTACTTTGATGTCATAGTTAATTCTGAGTTTTAACTGTTGTTATATAAATTTTTTGTAAAATAAAGTGTATTTAATACTTATTGATCCAACAGTATCTATTAATTTAATAAAAGTATTTTGATACCTACTAATTGTCACATATAAAAGCTGAAGAGGGATTAAAGTTAGTAAAAACTTGGTGTCTTCTCTCAAAATATTAACATGTTGTTTATATGCCAAAGAAGTTGCATGCTCTAGCTGGATATAATTTTTATTTAATAAGTCTAAACCTGTTTGCAAAGGACAATTTAAGAGTATTCTAAAATCAGTCACCAAATGTTAAGTAACTTATTTAAATATCTTACACACAGGCTTCTTTAAAAAAGAAAAACAGTTTTATGTAAACTACAACACAGATACAGAAAAGCACACAAAACAAATGTATGGCTTAATGATTTATACTAAAGCCAACACCCTTGCAAACACCACCAGTTAAAAGAACTTTGCCACCACTTAAGCTGGGTCTCCAATCACAACTTCCTCCTTTCTCCCATACCTTTACTTCTGGAGAAATCCCTTCCTCGCAGGTTTTAAAAAACACATATAGATTTATCACCCAAGTTGGTATTCCTAGGCAAAGTTTAGTATTGTTCTTTTAAATGTTTATACTAGTATAATTAAGCTTCTTTTTAGCATAATGCTAGTAGAAACTAATGTCTACACTGAACATGAGATTGAGAGTTAAATCTCATTTTTTATTAAAAAAATTATTCACATTAATAAAATACCATCTAAAAAGACACAGCATTAACCTTTGTATGAACAAGTCTTACACCAGGGGCTGGTAAATTTCTCTTATACTGGGTCATTGCTAGCCATTTAGAATATTTATTCTTCTAACACTACATACCACAAAGGAAATTTATTTGCACGGACACTGACTTTTGTTTGTTCTTTTGTTTTTGGTGATGAAACCAGGGAGCAAACCGGGGATGCCCAGTCATTGATTTTGTAGCTTGAGAATTTCCGGAATTAAAAAAAAAAACCCAAAACTGAAACCATGTATTAACATTATACTTCAGTCATAAGACAAATTCCACCTATCCCAGGAAGATAGGTCTAAGCTGTAATTTCACTTTCGGTTGAACAGAAAGGATTCAATTTTGTGGTTTATGAAGTCAGCAAGAACATACTGCAAAATTAAAGCTAATATGACATTAGGGTGGCTATGGCAGACTACATACTTTAAGAGCCCTTTTACCTTTATTTTCCCGAAAACACAGATACGAACAGTCTCGTATCCAGATTCAGATAAAAGGCAAATGGGTTTGTTTGTTTGTTTCAAACTTAGGACCCTAGGAATTGTCAACCAGCATTCAAAGTCTCCATTGAGGTTTAGCTAATGTCCAAAAGTTAAAATGTGATTAAATTTCCTTTTCTTAAATGTCAACTCTGGCAGGGATCTCTCATTCAAACAAAGCAAGTGTATGGCTTAGTGAAAAACAACTTGCTTACAAAACAGTATATGAAAATCACATACGATGTATACAAGATCCTTGGCTTCTAGCATAAGGCGCTCCCTCATTACCTGTCCATTCAAAATGCTTCCTGTCCACTGCGTGCCTAGTACTGCAGCTAGTTAAGATATTAAACTCACCATGCTGGCCTTAAATGCATAGCTAAGCGTACACACCTAGTAATACTTCCCTCAATGTGTAATTTAACCTTAGACATTTAGCTAGATGGTTTAAATACCCGTAGAGTGATCAAGACACCGTTAGTACTGCGACCTTAAAGTTACAACACACGAATACACTACAATCATATATGTGCACATGTGAAAGCATGTATGTGCACACACACCGGTGGGACATACAGACATCACAGACCGCATGAACATAAAAGTTGTGACTCCACCAGAGAATTTTCATTCCTTTAAATTTATAAACTGTCAGTGCATTATCCCAAGCCTGTTTCAATTCATTACGCAGGAAATAAGTCCACCAGATCCAAACGACGCTGTATCTCATTCAACCACAACACAAAATTAAATGTGCAGTCCCTGCACATCGGGCTTGATTTTCTAAAGAGCTTCTTAAAACAACGCCGCCCTACTCTCTCCCCCTTCCTCCCCCCAAATAAAGCAAAAAGCTGGAAGCAATTACCAAGAAGGAAAACACACGTTAAAACAGCATTTTCTGTTAACATGTGGACAGAGGGGACAGGCAGGAGCCTGCCCAAGTGGATGCTGAATGGCAATAGTTCCCAACCCCATCCCCGCACACAACAAAGGGAAACTTTAACATGTTGTGGTTTTCAATCAAACCGAGGGGAGAGCGAGAGGCTCCCCGCTGGCGCCCCACGCACACACCCCCTCGTCGGCTCGGCCCTCCCGGCACAGCTGCCGCCGGCGGGGCCAGCCCTGGGCCCCCGGCCTCGGGGCCGCTCCCCACGGGGCTCACCTCGCCTCGCCTCGCCGGGCGGCCCACCCGCCCCTACGGACGCGGGGTCCGAGCGCGCCCGGCACCTTCGGGCGGACCCGGGTGGGAACGGGACGGGCTGGCCGGGGCGGAGAGCGGGCGGGGGGCGAGCAGGTAGCGCCGGGAAGGAGACACGCCCGCCGGACAGGCCGGGCCGGGGGAGGGGAGAAGTTTCCCCACAACTTCCCGACTCGGAGCCGGAGCCGGAGCCGGAGCCGGAGCCGGAGCCGGCGGGGGCGGGGGCGGGAGCGGGAGCGGCGGCGCCTCCGGGCGCGGGCGGGCGGGCGAGCGCCGGGCCTACGCCGTGCCGGGCCGGGGTCGGCGCCTCCGCCCGCGGGGCCTCGGCCGGTGCTTACCTGCCCTCCGGTCGTGCTCGCATGGGCCGCTGCTCCGGGGGCTCCGGCGGTGGGGAGGGGGCGGCGGGCGGAGGCGAGGCCCGCGGGGCCCTCTTCCCTCCTTCCACCTCCTCGTCCCGGCGCCCGGCGGCGGCGGCGGCGACGGCAGCAGCGACGACAGCACGGCCGACCCCAGACTTGTTACTTCGGGAGGAGGGAATTCCCGGGCCCCCGCCCCTCGCCGTCCCGCTCCATCTCCGCTCCCGGCGCCGCCCCCCGGGCCTCGGCGGGGGCGGGGCGGGGGCTGCAGCCACCCGCGCGCGGCCGCCCGCCCGCCCTCCCGCGACCGGAACTCGCGCCGCCCCCACCGGGCCCCCGCGGCCCCTGCCTTCCGGCGCCGGCGCGGAGCCCCGCGAGGCCGCGGACCTGCCCCGCCGCGGGCCTCCCGTGCGGGCGGGCGGCGGCGGGCCGGAGAGTCCCGGATCCCGGCCCAACATGGCGGCGGGGTCCGAGGCGGCTTCCCGCGGGGGGCGTGGAGGGGAGGCTGGGCGCACGCGGAGAGAAGAGCCGGGCGCCGCGGGGGGGGGGCCGGGGGCGCAGAGGACGCCCCCTCCGCCTCTCCCCGCTCCCGCCTCGCCCGGGGGTCTGCGGGGCCGGGGGCTGCGGGGCTTTGTTTGCTTTGGGGGACAGTTGGCTCTTCGGGGGCCATGCTTCCGCACTCAGTGTGGGGGACGGTAAAATCCCGCTCCGCCGGGCGCACGGACGGGCCTGGCGGTGTCCGAACGCTCAGCACCGCCGCCGGCCCGCCCGCAGCGCGCGCGCCGGGCCTCCTCCGAGCCCGTTCGGCCCGGGCTTCCTGGAGGCGGAGGCCGCACCGGAGCGGAGCTGGGCTGGCGCCGCGCCCGCCCGGGAGGAGATCCCTGGCTCCGCTCGGGCCGCTTGTTGGTGCGGGAACCGGGCCGCGTCCCAGGGAGGGACCCGGGGCGGGCGATCTCCTGCGGGACTCCCGGCCGTGGGCACCGAGGCCGCCCCCCGACCGTGCGGCAGGCGGAGCCGGGATCCAAGAACTTTTCTTTTTCTTTCTTTCTTTTTGCCTTGTTTCCAGTCGCCCGAGAAGATTCTTTTTCTTTCTTTCTTTTTGCCTTGTTTCCAGTCGCCCGAGAAGAGAGAGGATCCAAGAGGAAATGGGATAAAGAGGAGGGTTCGTTCAAGATCGGAATGGGCCGAATGAGGATTGAGGCTTTTTTCTGATGAAATCGCTTGTGCTCCGTCACACTCTTAGATTAAGTTCCTCTTTGCATTTCTTCTTTGGTGTGGTTATCAAAGCTATGAATGTGGGATTGTTGGTTTCCTTTATGGTTCTTCCTTTTTTTTTTTTTTTTTTTTTTTTTTGCGAAATTCAATCATCTTCCAACAGATAAGAAATAGTACGATCAGGTGTCAGTATTCTGGCATTCTAGGAACTCTGGAAATGCACAGGAGGGTTTGAAAAGTTTTCTTCAGCGCGCTGTGCCCAGAGGTAGGCGTAGGCTTTCACGTTAGTAAAATGGTACCTATAACGTGGAAAGGTGCTTTATTTGGTTTAACTGCTAAAACTTTCATTTGCCATTGACTGTCGCAGGCATGAAAGTTTCCATGTAGGTTTATAGTCAGGTTTTTTTTTTGTTTTGTTTTGTTTTTGTAACTGGAAAATTCCTTGGGCTGTTTCTTTTCTAAACTAATAAATAAAAGATATCATATTTTTGTTGTTCTAAACTTTCAGCCTCAAAAAAATCAACTCTAAAATGCTAGTTAACCTTAGTCTATCCCAGATTAGGGGATAAAGTGGCTTTGAAGATGTCCTGTATGTAGTTATAAGGGTGAGAGAGTGTCAAAATCTCTCCTACATGTTATTGGTTATATTAAGTCACCATGAACTTTTCTTCTCTCTGCCCTCATTTTGATTATTTTTATTACCTTAGTCCCTGTTTTTTGTTTGTTTGTTTGTTTGTTTTTTATCGTGCAATCCCAAGCTTCAGTCTGTAAGTCTTCTACTCAATAGATCACCAAGGAACAAAACACAAAAAAGCTAGAGAAAGAATCTTAAAATCTCACTGAGTTTGGTAGAACAGAAATTGTTTTTTAAGTGAAAATCTGTTCATTCATGAAATGGACAAAAGAAGCAAATCTGTGTATATCCCACATAGCCTAGAGGTCTGGCAGGTAGGTATGTACCGTGTTTCCCCGAAAATAAGACATCATCCTAAAATAAGATCTACTTACAGGTTTCCTTCTGAGTGAAATATAAGGCATCCCCCTGAAAATAAGGCCCCCCTAGGCTAAACATGAGAGATTTGTCCACTGATTCTGAAAGAAATGGAGTCACAAGAAATTCACCAGGAAATTCAGGAATTGGATTATGATGATGTTCCAGAAGATGATGACATGATTGTCATTGAATAAATGAGTAAATTCTTGATACTGTAGGATTCACAGTTTGTCTGGTTTGTGTTGACAACTACTGTACTACTGTACCGTATACAGGTAATAAATTTCCTTTATTTTCATTTAACAATAAATGTGTACCGTATTCTTCATGGAAAAATAAGACATCCCCTGAAAATAAGACCTAGCGCATCTTTGGGAGCAAAAATTAATATAAGACACTGTCTTATTTTCGGGGAAACAGGATATATGTTAAAGAGTGATAAGGACCTAAGTCTTGGAATTCCTGGAAGAATCAGCTGGATGAAAAACACAGGAGAAAAATTGAAACAAAATGAATGAAATATCTTGTTCCTACAAAAGTGAAATGCATTATTTTAATGCTTTCAATATTTTGAAAGTTTAAAAAATTTGCCGTTTACGTCGAGACCGGTTTGGCTCAATGGATAGAGCGTCGGCTTGGGGACTGAAAGGTCCTGGGTTTGATTCCGGTCAAGGGCATGTACCTTGGTTGCGGGCACATTCCCAGTAGGGGGCGTGCAGGAGGCAACTGATTGATGTTTCTCTCTCATCGTTGTTCCTAACTCTGTCCCCCTCCCTTCCTCTCTGTGAAAAATCAATAAAATATATTATAAAAAAAATTTTTTTTGTTGTTTAGTTGAGGCATGCTTGCTCTATCTAATCCTGGAATGTGATTTCTGCCAGGAAATCTTTGTGTTTAGGATAAACCTCTCCTACCAGCTGTCAGTGATCTGCTGCTTTCATCACTGAGGCTATGACAATTTTCCCTTCCTGGTAACTAGAAAGTCTGCAGTCCTACACAGGGTGCACGCACTGGTCTTTGCTCCTTCGTGCCTATCCCATCCCCAGCGTGCCTTCCACCCCACGGTGCTGACCCCTCAAAGCCTGCATCTTCCCACTCCATTCAGTACCTGAAGTGATCTACACCACCGCAGCCTTGCCGCCTCCGCCTGGCCAGAACTGCTGGTAACCCAGTTCGGAGGACTATGAGCAAAGATGTGGAGGATCAGGCAAAAGGAAAGTATTCATCCTAGAACGTTAAGCTCATTGTATCAAGCTTAGTGGAGAGGTACATAACCCATTAATTTCTGAGTGCTCCCGATGCCTTCATTGTTTAAGGGCTGGTGCTTGTGTGTTGCAGTTTATTTCCCCCTTAACTGGGCTAACAATTCATTGGATGTCTTATGACACATCCTACAATGTATATCTGTAACAAATGGTAATCCTAAACAAGCCCATCGGCTTTTGCTCTTTTTCGTTGCACTCTAGTTTTTAACTTCATGGCCATCTGGTCTAGTCTTTTCACTTCTTCAGTTCTTCCTGGTTCTTCTGTAATTTGGTCCCAGCCCTGTTACATCTAACAAAGTTCTTGATTTCAGCTCTAGCTCTTCCTGGTATCCATTTGCCTGTTCCTAGGTAACCTTTCCCATCAGTTCAAACTTTCATCCTCTCCACTTGGTTCCTCACTCTGTTCTGGGACAGCAGTTTCTGAGTTGGATGGTACTTGGCACCTTCTCACATGCCCTCTGCCTAGCAGGATATAGCACGCTATGGACACCTTTTGAGGGTGTCTGTTTAACCCAAGTTCCTCTTTGAGAATTGGTCCTCTACAGTTGGACTGTAGCCCTCTGATCTGAGTATGGCCACTCTCAGGAATTTTGAATATTGAGGGAGTGGCACAAAGGTGACGGGTTATTCCTGGTGGAAGGGTAGAGTTTCGAGGCCAGTGGCGGAAGGTGTGTGTTCAGGCTAGGGGAGTCCAGTAGTAGTCGGCAACAAGTGTGTGTTGATGGAGCCTGTGTCTCAGCAGACCATCCCTGTGGCAGAACCTGAACTCTGCCTCGCCTTCCTTGGTTCCTGCTCCACCAATCTTCCTTCCATTCTCTGAACTCCCTCCTTTTCAGTTTGGATTTAGTAGAGACCATCTCTTTTCTTTACAGATGAGAACCACTGCTTAGTTTCTGCTTCTTACTTGTACTCGTGACATAAACACAGGTGATGTGAGGGCAGCATCTCCTGCACAGAGTAGGGGTAAATGGGAGGGGGTGGAGGGGGAGAGAGGTCATGGGTAATACTTTCAACAATAAAGATTTGTTTTAAAATAAGGTGCCTTTAAACAGAAACACATAAAACTGGGTTATGCATAGGTCTGTTGTGAAGACTGTGATTAGAGGCTCACAGGAACCTAAGCCTGTGTTTTCTCCAGGACCAGTGACTCAGTCCTTGCTAATTCTGTGTGTGTAGTGAATTTATAGAACATAGCTACCATGAATAATAAGAATCAGTTGAATGTCATTTTTTAAAAAGATGCACTAACATTCTCTGTCATTTAATAACTGGTAAAACAGTTGGTTGCACTAAGTACAGACAACCAATGCATTTTGGTATAACTTTCAGTTCATTGTAATAAACATTTACTAATTACAGTGGTCAGATAACGTACAAATACAATGAAATGCATCCCTGCTTTATACAAACAAACAAACAAACAAAAAACATCCTCAAACAATCACAAAAGCTATTACAAAAAGGAAAACTTTAGGTAAAGGGAGAAAGGCTTTATAAAGAGCAATCAGCCTTAGCCAGTTTGGCTCAGTGAATAGAGCATCATCTTGTGGACCGAAGGGTCCTGGGTCCGATTCCGGTCCAGGGCACATGACTGGATTGCAGGCTCGATCCCCAGTAGAGGGCATGCAGGAGGCAGCTGATCAATGATTATCTCTCATCATTGATGTTTCTATCTCTCCCTCTCTGAAATCAATAAAAAATACATATATTTTTTAAAAGAACAATCAGCCATCTAATTTCTTTGTCTGGCTTACTAATATATCTAATTTGATCAGTACACTCAATGAACTGTAACCAGGATTTTATGCAAGGCTCTTTACTCATATTACCTTACTAATTATCACAACTCTATAATATTAAAAAATAAATAAAATTGGTCTTACATGTTGAGACCCATTTGATATCTCTGCCCTATAGCTTTGTAATTTTTGCCCAAGACACTGTTTGCAATTCCTGTAGCCATTGCCAAGGGTTTGCCCTTCACTTTTCTGGTATATTAAACTGATAGGTGGTCATAATACATCAGTGTCTCTGACATTGAGTTTAAACACCACTAAAATTGCTATCAGATTGCTACTTCCTAGAAATCTTTACAACTGGGTTATGAAAAGTAGAACATAACTTTGCTTGAAGGCAAGAAGTTAAAGTTAGAATGTTTACCTACATCAAAGGTTTAGAAAAGAAACTATAAATCAATCATGCTCTTATCTTTTAAGGTAATGATGCCAGATCATGAAATATTAACGGTTGGTATTAAAGAACTTCTTTATTCTGCAGGCTAACATTGTGGTTGGGATTTAAAGAAATGTGTTTAGAATAAATAAATCCTTTTGAAAACCCATGTTATTCTCCTTTTTCAAGCTAAACCTATTTGTATTTTCAGTGATATAGATCATTTTTATTATTAATATTCAGTGATATAGCTCATATTTGTGTTTAAGCAAACTAAAATCTGACCAGATCTTCTTATGTGGTATAAACCATAATGCATTTAATTCTTTAGCAGTATGTATTTATGTTTCTTTGACTGTAGAAGAACAGGTCTTTTGATTACTTGAAATAGCTACCTGATTTTTCTTTATTCTAAGGGAATAATATAGCAAAATTATTTAACATAAGATTCATGCTTTGATGAAACATCTTAGGTCATCTGAACAAATTAATAAGATTGGCAATACAGAACTAGGGTTGACAGCAATGGCTATCTTTTCTTGAGTCCTCACATTTCAGGTGCTTTACCTACATTGTTTAGTGACTCCTCAAAGTAATCCTGGGGTTGTAAATCCCATTTACAGATTGGATTCCTCAAGGCTTGGATGGGTTAAGTACAGAAAGTCATTGTGACCACAGGAAAGACATTGTTTTGAAATGTTATTTCAATGGCCATGTGGAACAGCATTTATTTGTACAAATTCTGGAATCATTAAAATTAATAAATTGCCTTTGTAATCAGGAACACATAAATAGAAATGTGAATTTCTAAAATGTATACAAAACTTTATAATTTGTATTCCTAAAAAGGAGTTGCAGAAAACTTAAAAAGATATATGAGATATGCAATTTGGCTGCTTGCTAGCATGAAAGCTAAACTGGAGCAGGTGCTGGCACAAAAGGAAAGAGGATGTAGCCTGGGAGAATGAATGGTGAACTCCATCAAAGACCATCCCCACTTCCTGCCCAAGCTCATGTTCTTATCGGCAGAAGGAGGGGAGGGTTTTTTTTTAAATATAATTCTCTTGTTAGCTCAGGCCCTATCAATTCTTTTTTGTTAGATGAAGAATGATTTCTCTTTAGGGCACACCCTCAGAAGAGAGGACTTCCTGGCCCTGCCTGTGCACGTGGACCAAGCCAGGGGGCTTCATGCAATCGTCACTCACGTCTTCTACGAATGTCCCCAGGTTTCTGCCACATGATTCCTATTCTTCCGTCAATGACCTGTCACTGCAATACCTGCTGATCATAAACTGTCCCAGGCCCACTTGGAAAATCAGTTCATTCTTGCTGTTTTTCTGGCTGCAGCCATGAGTGAAATGACTTACAAGAGTCTTTGCAGCCGAGACCGGTTTGGCTCAATGGATAGAGCGTCGGCTTGGGGACTGAAAGGTCCCAGGTTCGATTCCGGTCAAGGGCATGTACCTTGGTTGCGGGCATATCCCTAGTAGGATGTGTGCAAGAGGCGGCTGATCGATGACTCTCTCTCATCGATGTTTCTAGCTCTCTATCTCTCTCCCTTCCTCTCTGTACAAAATCAATAAAATATATTTTTTTTTAAAAAAGAGTCTTTGCAGTTTCTGCCTTGCACACGAGTTATTGCTGTTTTGAAATAAGCTGAGCTGAGTGATCTGAAACTGGATACACCTCCGGCCCCCACCTTTTGGAGAGCAGGTCTTTGGCTAGGTTTAAAGTCCATGTTTTCTAACTGATAGTAAGTAATCGCTGCATGATTCAGATAGAAATAAGGTTCTGAGGTCTAAATCCACTCTAAACAATATTTCTCAGAGACTCAATTTCCAAGATTCAAGTCTAACTCCTTGGTTGATTGTGGTGGATGCTTAGAAGAGCATGAGCTCCTTGAGAAGAATGAACTTCAACTGGGTAATCCTGGAACAGAGGCTGAGCTGCTGTGTAACTGGCTGTCTGCACTGTTTCATCTGACGGTTGTTTAGGTATTTTAAAAATCAGCTTATTTATTCATTCATAAAACACTTATAGACTATCTCCTGACAAATTCTGTATATTTTAGTTTATATTGTATTGAAAGAGATATGATGACTTTTTTTAAAGTAAAGAATTGGCACTCGTGTTCATTTTATGTAATATTAATTCCAACAAGTTAAAATCAAAACAAAACTAGAAACCAAGGAATGGATGTTTGAAAACCACGGACTGGGAAATTTGTTTTACGCTATGGTGATGAACTTTTGAAATTTATTTGAACTCTTGTTCAGGAAAATATTTAGATTTTCCTTAGATACCTTAAGGACTAATTGTCCAGTTGTGGATTTTATTTGAAAACCATGAAATAGAAAAAAAAAAAAAAAAAGTTTCCTTTTGTAAAAGGCTCCAGAATAAATAACTTCTTTAAACTTTTCTCTAAAGTCTCACATATTCTCTGTAAAAATTACCAGTGTCATTTCTTTTAAGATGATGAGCTATACACCCAAAGAACAAAATATTCCCTGAGTCTGTTTATAGAGTACATAAGATCTGTTCCTAAGTGTTTGCCATGTGCCCTCAAGAATCTGGTAGAGCCCTAGCCAGTTTTGCTCAGTGGTAGAGCTTCGCCTGTGGATTTGGGTCTTGAGTTGGATTCCGGTCAAGGGCACCCTTGCAGGCTCAATACAGACGGGGCACCTGTGGGAGGCAACCAGTGGATGTGTCTCTCTCACATTGATGTTTCTCTCTTTTTGTCCTCCTTTCCATTCTCTAAAAAAAAAAAAAAAAAAAAAAAAATCAATGGAAAAATATCTTTAGGTGAGGAGTAACAACAACAAATAACAATCTGGTAGACATTAAAAAACAAAAAAATACAGAAATTTGTATACAATCTTGAGATGGTTAACAGCACAGAATTATGCAAAGTCCTAGCAAGTATTTCATAAATTTGATCATTTGGACATATAAACTTTCCTGAATATAATCAGATTGAAAATCCACATAAAACTATGAAGTGGAAAGATCTTTGGTTAGGAAGTAAATATTAGTTCTGATTCTACTGTTAGTAGGTATTGGGTTTCTTTTTAGGGTGATAAAATGATTCTGTAATTAGTGGTATAAGTTGCACAACTTTGTGAATATACTAAAACATAAAGAATTAACTCTTTGGTATGTAAATTATGGGACCAGAATTTTATGTTAATTGAGATATTGGGGGGTACGGGTTTGGTCCCTCAGCCTGGCCTGCCCCCTCTCTCTCCCAGTCCGGGACCCCTTACTCCTTACTGGCCGCCTGCAGCTGAGGCGGGAGAGGCTCCCACCCCCACTGCTGCGCTCGCCAGCCCGGAGCCTGGCTTCTGGTTGAGTGATGGTCCCCCTGTGGTAGCGCACTGACCCCTAGGGGGCAGCTCCTGCATTGGGCGTCTGCCCCCTGGTGGTCAGTGTGCGTCATTGTGACCGGTCGTTCTGCCATTTGCTCAACTTGCATAGTATGCTCTTATTGTATAGGATAGTGTTGGTGTGCGCTGTAGGTCCTTTTGCAGCAACATGAGGAAAGAATCCCAAATGCACACGTGTGGAGAAGTCTAAATGTGATTTTATTGTGAATTAAGGGGAATTAATACACCCTAGGAGACCTAGAGGGCAGGCAGGCTCTAGAAGCACTGCCATGAGGCCTTTGTTAATCTCCCATATATCTTCTTGGTTTAAGTAAAGGACAAAGAACCATTGAAATGATCCAACCCAGATACCTTTCTTTTCGAGGGCTTGGGTTGGGCTCTCCTCCCAGTAAATTAATTCTATTGGGGTTTCATGCCCTCTATCCAACCCAATTACCTTTCCAATTGTCCCCACCCTAGGCCCTACCCCGCTATTTCGGCACCTTAACTCCCATGGCACAGGTGCCCCAGCAGAGGAATTTCCTCCTCCTTCCCCCTCCTTCGGTACAGGGCTTTTAGCATCTCTAAGGTTTCCTAGACGGTGGCAGCCCACCTAGAGAGTGTTAATGGGTCTGTTTGTAAGGAAGCCAGATGGAAATCCTGTTCTGTCACTTATTCCTTCTTCCAGTTTATGAAAATTATTCATTCTCTTTTGCTTTCTTCCTTCTATCAATGACTCTGTCTATGCTGACAATATGAAAGCTCTTTTTTTTTTTTTAATTTTTGAGGAACTTTCACATTGTTTACCAATTAACAATCCCACCAACAGTGCACAAGAGTTCCCTTTTCTCCACACCCTTGTCCACGCTATTATCTTGTCTTCTCACTGATAGTTATCCTAACAGGTGTAAAGTACTATCTCTCTGGGGTTCTGATTTCATTTCTCTGATGATTAGTGATGTTGAGCATCTTTTCACTAGGGCAGGGGGTCGTAATTCAATACACCTGGTCCTGAGGTCAGCCATGGGGTCACTGGTCTGGTTTTGCTGCTTTTCTGGACGTGGAGCTGAAATACAACTGAGGCCTAGATGTTATCTCCAGGGAGGAAAAGTCCAACCGCATGACCAGTGATATGCTAGGGGAGGAAAAGCCACCCTGGGGGTGAGGTCCCACCCCACAATTGTCCACTGCAAGGTGCCTGGGGGTGACCTTCTGGATCTGGCCCATCATTTTTGCTCAGCCTATCACATATGAGCATAAAATATTTTTTCATTTATTTGTGTCTTCTTCAGTTTCTTTCATCAATGCCATCTTGTTTTCCTTTTTTTTTTTTTTAAAGGTGTTCCAGAGGAAATCAAATCTTTTTTTAAAAATATACTTTACTGATTTTTTACAGAGAGAAAGAGAGACAGATAGAGAGTTAGAAACATCGATGAGAGAGAGTCATCGATCAGCTGCCTCTTGCACACACCCTACTGGGGATGTGCCCACAATCAAGGTATATGCCCTTGACCAGAATCGAACCTGGGACCTTTTGTCTGCAGGCCGACGCTCTCTCCAGATTTAAACTGGTTTCACCCTTCACGCAACGCACGTTCGTGGGGAACCTGGCGCTAAACCATTCGTAGACGACCTGCTTCTGGGTCAGGGTTTCGTACGTAGCAGAGCAGCTTCCTCGCTGCGATCTATTGAAAGTCAGCCCTCGACACAAGGGTTTGAAAAAAAACAAAAAAAGAAATAAAAAAAAAAAAGAAGAAAAAAGAAAAAAAGAAATTTAATTTTTTAAAAAAGAAAAAGAAAAGAAAAGAAAAATAAACTGGTTTCAGCAATGCCTTATTGTTTTCAATATATAGATGCCTCACCTCCTTGGTTAAATCTATTCCTAAATGTTTTATTGTTTTTATGCTATTGCAAAATGGGGTTGTTTTCCTTATTTCTCCTTCAGATATTTTGTTAGTGCAACTACATTTCAGGTTGATTTTTGGGTCCTGGGATTGGATAAAAAGTAAAATGGAGAGACACATACTTCTTTTATATTGGTGGGTCCTGGACAGTTAATAACTAACATTTACAGCACACAGAGGTGTTATTCAGGGCAAGAAAACAATGAGGGGTTCTGTGATTTCTTGCTCTGTTGTGGCTGTGCCCTAAGGGATTCTGAAAAGGTGAATACGCTGATATTTCATAGGTCCGTTTATCTTAGATGCAAGAAGACAATAGACAGTCTCACTTACGGTGAAGATTGACCTTTGTCAAGGAAGCTACACCCTAGGATGTGACTATCCTTCCTGGCTCATTTATAGTTAGGAATTTTTATATTTATTTTTTAAAACTATACTAGTATTCTCATTGATTTCTGAGAGGAAGGGAGAGGGAGAGAGAGGTAGAAACATCAATGGTGAGAGAAAAATAATTGATTGGCTGCCTCCACTGGGGATCGAGCCTGTGGGCAAGTGCCCTGACCGGGAATCAAACCGTGACCTCCTGGTTCATAGGTCGACGCTCAACCACTGAGCCACATTGGCCAGGCAGGCATTTATGTCTAGACCACCCTGTGTGGTTACTGTCAGTCTCTGGGTTTGTAAGGCACACCATGCAGGCCTCCTCTGAGGTTTAGAATTTGGCCCCCTTTTCATCTACATTACAAAATGGAGTGCTTGTGCATACTTGTCACGAACAGAAAATATTTAATCTCAGAGGTTGGTTAATTTCTTTATAATTATAAACAATGTCAATCATTCTCATAATAACATTATAAACGACTTATTGGTAACTTATTGGGCTAAGTTTACCACTTGGAAACCGAAGATATTTTACACGAAATCTCCATTCTGAGGTATTTACTTCATTGTGTCGTTTATGAAAAATCAGAACAATGAAACTGAGGGAAGAATGAAGAAACAAAATGGGGTTGCCACAGCGGATCTAACAAAATCCACTTACATCAGAATGGGTTGAAACACGAAGAGTAGGTTTTATGTTACCTTACCTAGCCTGAGGACTTACGCTTCTGAACATTTCAGTTGTGTGTCAGAGCCTGGAGGCACGCACCAACCCCACAGATAGCACCCGAAGGCCCCGGGGGAGAACGTGCCTGTGTGCAGGAGCCCCTGACGTCTGGAGGGTCTCCGTCTCCGCCATCCCAGAAGCTGAAGTGCAGGCCGGCTTCCCCTCGGGAATGTGCTTTTTACCGTCAGTGTTACTAGTGCGAGGAGGAGACCTCAGTTCTTGTCTTCTGGAAGGAAGATTTCAATCAAGAGACAAAATGTGGCCAAGTAGGAATGTATTGGCCACAGCAAAAAATAGGGTTAGGACAGTGAAACCAGGAAGCAACCCCGAGAGCCTAGCTGGGCTGAAGATAAAGAGTGCTAATCGATGCCAGAAGGCAGAGGGTTT
This sequence comes from Pipistrellus hanaki, assembly GCF_964339955.1. NCBI lineage: Eukaryota > Metazoa > Chordata > Mammalia > Chiroptera > Vespertilionidae > Pipistrellus > Pipistrellus hanaki. The sequence goes on from NC_140508.1 coordinate 55,759,920, forward strand.
GTGCTGGGGTAGGGAGGAGATAAAGGCGCCTGATAGTTCAGCATTTACAACTCTTGAGAAGGAGAATTTTCCTATGAAATGCCTCTAGCTTTCATTCTCCCGGTTTTTTAAGGGTGGGGCCTTTGCCTTACCTAACGCTGATATTTTCAGGGCCTCCTGCAGTGCTGAGATAGGGAATGAGGCCAAACAGCTGTGACCAATCAGGGCTGCGGGGAGGCCTCTGTGCCTCAGAACTCGCAGAAGATCAGCTCCATCCAACGCGGTGACTAATTTTACCTTCTGGTAACCCCTCTCCTCGTGGAATACATTAGCATAGTAAACACCACCACCCGCAGCTGCGTGATCGGAAAGGGAAAGCCCATATCAGCTTTCAACTTGGCCAGCAGGTCTCTCTGAAGTCTCTCCGCCCTTGTCCTGGAAAAATCCTGACTATTCCTCCCTCTCATGGAATAGCCTACCCCTCAATTAAATCAGTCTGAATAAAAGTAAATCCCACCAGGGAGGGGCTACCCTGTCTGTGCAGCAGCCCCTCTGTGACTCACTGCTTCAGTAGGAAACTCCCTTTCCCTGTAAGCTCTATGCTGGCTGGTATTGGAATTATTTCCTGCGCAAAGCTAAGAACCCACAGTGGGCTGCAGATCTTCTGGTCCCCAGACCTCCAGAATGCCTACATCAGTAATTTCTGAGCATGGCTCAGAGAAGGCATCCTGTATTTGTCGAATGAATGAATGAGATTCATTCATCAAGTGAATTACTCAAGATCAAAGAACTGCTACGTGTTAGAGTTATGACTGGAACAAATAATTGTTTTTACCCTATTCAGATATGAACTATAAAATATTACAGAACCATAATTTCTCTATCTTAGCTTTTGGGTGGGCCTTAAGAAATTGGTATTAAGGCTCTCCAGAGAAACAGAATCCATAGGGTGTGTGTGTGTGTGTGTGTGTGTGTGTGTGTGTGTGTAAAAGAAAGAGAGAGAGAGAGAGAGAGAGAGAGAGAGAGAGAGAGAGAGAGATTGTAAGTAATGTAATTATAGAGGCTGACAAGTCCCAAGATCTGCAGGGTGAGTCTGAGTCAGTGAACGGGAGACTTAGAGGAGCCAATTGTGTAGCTCCAGTCTGAGTCCAAAAGTCTGAAAACCAGGAAGAGATGATGTTTCAGTTCCAGGTCAAAGACAGAAGAAAGCCAATGTCCCAGTTTGAAGGCCGGCAAGAGGAATTCTCCTTAACTTGGGGAAGGGTCAACTTTTGTGTTCTATTCAGGCCTTCCACTCATTGAATTAGGGAGGGCAATCTGCTCATAAATATGTTAATCTCATCAGAAACGTCCTCACGGACTCAGGGTCTATGCACCGGTTCTAAGCATGTACGCATACACCTTCTTTTCCTTGAGATAGTGCAGCACGCGGGTGAAGAACACCTTTGCTCGGGTACAAATTCCAGTCACCAGGTGTGTGAACCTGACAAGTTACTTTTCTTAGTGTCAGTTTCTTTCTCTATAAACTGGGAATAAAATTGGCTACTATATGTAAAAAATAATATAAATGGAGCTGGCACTGCTGTGCCAAAAGAACTGACTTGCACATCTTATGCCTCAAACCTTCGGAATGTTAAAATGAGGTAAACCAAAACCGGTTTGGCTCAGTGGATCGAGCATCAGCCTGCAGACTGAAGGGTCCCAGGTTTGATTCCGGTCAAGGGCATGTACCTTGGTTGTGGGCACATCCCCTGTGGGGGGTGTGCAGGAGGCAGCTGATGGATGTTTCTCTCTTATCAATGTTTCTAACTCTCTATCCCTCTCCCTTCCTCTCTGTGAAAAAAATCAATAAAATATATTTTAAATAAATAAATAAAATAAAATGGGGCGAAATGAACTGTGGTCTGGGCCTAAAGCAACCCTGTGTCCAAAAGAACTGTGTGAAAGGATAACAGGAGGGCAGACATGATGACTTAGGAACTAATGAACGTGCTACTAAGAATTAAAAACAACATGCTCTCCCTTGACCAGCATCGAACTTCAGTCTGCAGGTGGACACTCTGTCCATTGAGCCACGCCCAATAGGCCACTTTCTCTTTCTTACAGATGCTCCTTGCCTTTGACTCCTAATCAGAACACTTGGGTTTCTGCCTGAATCAGTGCTTCTCCAATAGCTTTTTTTTTTTTTTTTTTTTTTTTAATCTCAAAGAATGCCTATTGCCTCTTACTTTGGATTCTGTTTAAGTTATATCTAATAAGAAACATTAATACAATACACCGAAACCGGTTTGGCTCAATGGATAGAGTGTCGGCTTGGGGACTGAAAGGTCCCGGGTTCGATTCCAGTCAAGGGCATGTACCTTGGTTGCGGGCATATCCCCAGTAGGGTGTGTGCAAGAGGCGGCTGATCGATGACTCTCTCTCATCGATGTTTCTAACTCTCTATCTCTCTCCCTTTCTCTCTGTACAAAATCAATAAAATATGTTTTTATATATAAAAAAAGAAATATTAATACAATTTAATAAATGTGGCATACCAATAGTATTTCTTTGATGCTATAGTCATTTAAAATATCAAATCAGCCAAAACCGGTTTGGCTCAGTGGTAGAGCGTCGGTCTGCGGACTGAAAAGTCCCAGGTTCGATTCCGGTCAGGGGCATGTGCATTGGTTGCGGGCACATCCCCGGTGGGGGGTGTACAGGAGGCAGCTGGTCGATGTTTCTATCTCATCGACGTTTCTAGCTCTTTATCTCTCTCCTTTCCTCTCTGTAAAATATCAATAAAATATATTTAAAATATCAAATCATGCTTTTAATTTTAAACACTCAAGTAAAATAATAATACTCTTCTATGGCAGGTACCTTTCATTTTATTTCCATTTCTTTTATTTCCTAGTTTAATGCCTACTACATAGTAAGCACATAATAAAAAATTTTAAGAATAGTTAATATTATTGTGTCAGGAAAAATATGACAGGGAATTTGAATTCTATAATCCTAAAAATATACATATTTTGAGAATAAATAATTTTTTTCTTATGCACAAATATTAACTTGATTTGAAATGAAACATTTGAGGAAGTTAAAATAGCAGAGGCAGATCATTTCATTTACTTAATAATATGTTGCCATTTAAGCCTGTAAGTCTAAAACAGTTTCCATAAACAACTAAAGATGGCATGAACTTTTAGTTGATATCCAGTCAATAAAGTATATAATTTGTTTGCACCACAACATCTTTAATCTCAGTGGCATAAATATAATGACAATATTGCCTTACTTTAAATAATACTTTATACTTGTCAAATTATTTGAGTATACTATCACATCTGAGTCTTACAACAATCTTTTTTTTCCTTCTTTCTCTCATTAGATTCTTACAACAATCTTAAAGAGTGGTAAGTAGATGTCACTATCCCCACTTTACAGGTGAGGAAACTGAGGAATGAGAGATGCAAACTAGTACACAAAGCACCAAGCACCAAATTAATGACTGACTTAGGAATTTTTAACTTAGTATGCTTTCTAATACACCAAGTTTAATTAGAATAAATTCTAAACTCTTACATAAAAAATATCATCCAGGTCTTCAGTTAAGAAGTAATTTTCTTGCTCTAGCCAGTCTGCTCAGTGGATAGAGCATCAGCCTGCAGACTGAAACATCCCAGGTTCGATTATGATCAAGAGCACATGCCTGGATTGCAGGCTTGATCCCCAGTAGGGGATGTGCAGGAGGCAGCCGATCAATTATTCTCTCTCTCAATATTGACGTTCTACCTCTCGCCTTCTCCCTTTCTCTCTGAAATTAATAATAAAAAAAGTGATGTTTTTTCAATACATGTGATTATTAGGCATTTTAAAATCTCAAAATTTTACATTAATAGGGATGCAAAATGGACTTTGTATATATCACATCAATAACAGTAGGTTATAACCACAGTAACTAATTTTACACTCCAGTTTGGTTCACTAAATAATATCATATACTTTAGATAATAACTTTTCTCATATTAAAGTTAGAGTCTTGGGTTTGACTCAGCTGCCTTTTTCTAAGGTGCTATAATAAAATTTCTCTGTTGATATGATACTGTCTTAAACTCACTCAAAAACATTTTTAAAGGAGTGTGATATGCAGTGGAAATAATAGTTTTTATAAGTTGGTATATGATTTATATCCTTAATACCAATTTAAGACTCAAATCCTTTTTTTTTTATTGAAGTTATAATCTTGGTAAGATGATAAAATAATTAGAATTACCTCAAACCTGCCATTCTGATGGTGTAGTTATTTAATATTGAATAATTTTCTCCTATTTCTTCAGTCTCTAAAGAAGAGTAAATTCCAGTTGGTCTCCCAAAGTGCCAACTTGCATAGCTTCCGGGTAACTTTGAGTTTAAGGACCATGCCTTTCACTCCTTTCATCTCCCCCTTAGAGGATCCAGGACGATGCCATGCCTGTGGAAAGAAGGTGCTTAATAAGTTCTAGAGCCATGACTATGCACATGAAGTTTTTTGGAAGAGACCCGGGGAATTCTGGGATAAAGACCCAGGAATACTCTCTTTGCTCAAAGCACAGATAAACAAGATACCTCAGCTCTGAGACATCAAAAATCACAATCCTGTGCAGCAGTTGGTGAGAAGAAGCAGGTCTAAGGGGAGAATGACACAGAGGAAGGCACAGTCACAGTCCAAGGAAATGGAGGCAAACTTTGATCCTGAGACAAGAGTGAGCTAGGGAAGGGGATGATGTCATCAGAACAACAATAGAGGAAGACGGTTTTGGCAGCGGCTTTTGAATAGTCTTTGAAGAAAAAAAATGGGAGAGAGGGGAAAAAGGAAACAGGAAAAGGAAGTCTGCTCAGGACTCAGCATGACATTTGCAATGGGTGGGGAGCTTCCTGTCACAAGTTGATGTTTGGAACATCTGGTCACCTTTTATAACGAGACCTTGGAAGCATCAGCTTTCTCAAGGGATCCGGCTAGACTATGTATGGACTGCATGGCCTAACGGTCACTCCCTGTAGATAAGGCTATTTGAAGAAAGAAAAACAAAAACAAAACAAAACAAACAGATGGAAAACAAACTCTTCTCTTACACCGAGAACACTTTGCTAGTTTTACGATGTAAATATTCATGTTTGTAAATGTACACACATGCTTTACGTGTTTTTGGAATTTATTGGTGTCGAAATTAAAGTATTGTGAATTCTTTTTTTTTTATTTTAATGATCTCAAATGGCGAAATGTAGCTAACAGATTTACTAAAATTCCTCACCTTGCTTCACTTACAACCTAGGCCAAGGTTTTCCATAGCCCAATTGTGCCCTCTAGCGTTCTCAGTATTTAATGAAGACTACTAATAATTTTTTACGTGATCATCACTGTATGTCAGTAAAAGTGTGTGGCTAGCCGAAACTGGTTTGGCTCAGTGGATAGAGCGTTGGCCTGCGGACTGAAAGGTCCCAGGCTGGATTCCGGTCAAGGGCATGTATCTTGGCTGCCGGCACATCCTCAGTAAGGGGTGTGCAAGAGGCAGCTGATTGATGATTCTCCCTCATCAATGTTTCTAACTCTCTATCCCTCTCTCTTCCTCTCTGTAAAAAAATCAATAAAATATATTTTTTTAAAAAGTGTGTGGCTATATGATGGTAACAAATAAACCCTCACATCTCAGTGGCTTAAGAAACAAAATTCTATTTCTCAGAAAGTCCAGAGCAGGCTGGTAAGGTCTGTGGCCAAGCAACCTCTTGGGAATCTAGACTTCCTATATCTTATGATTTCTGTCACCTTCTCACCTGCCAGTCACCAGGACAGGGATATGGAGGGGACCAGGCTCACTGGTTTTTAACTGCTTCAGCCAGGAAGTGGCACCTGGCTCCCAGCTTCTTCCTCCCGGCAGAACCAGTCAGGCAGCCCCAGCCAAACCCAGGAGGAGCACATGGGTGTTTTGGGAGCACGAGCTGCTTCTGCTGAAGCCTCTTCGGGAGCGGCGGTGGGGGAAGAACGCACTGGACATGCTCACTTCGTTATTTTGGGAAATATTTTTGATTTGACATTTTCCAGTAGAAAGGTATTCAATCAAAAAGAGATTACAATGCAGTTTTAATATTCATAGTTCTTCCTTTTTCCATATGACACTCAAAATTAAATATCCCATTTGTATGATGGCAGAGATATATTGACTTTTGTATTAAAATATAGTGTCCCTTATTTCCTTGTTTTTTTTTTTTTAAAGAACTATCCTCCTTCTCCTGCATCTATTTCTTAGATGTAAGTTATACTTCTATTTTTAATTATTTCTTTCCAATTTTAATTTCGACATACTTGAAAGTTGTTTCCCAAACTGTTATCCTCACTGATCTTTCAATCTTGAGAAGTATATTACATATATATATGAGAGTTTATAAATTATACCTGTTAGTAGGGAAATATAGGGTGGAGCAATAGATAATAATATAACGTTTTGCACCTGTAAAACTATCTTGTATACTTAAGGAAACTTTATGATTGTCTATTAGCTATTGAGCTTAATGGTTCTTATTTTAATTTTTTTTCTTGTGGTAAAACATACATAACATTAAGTTTACCACCCATCGTACCCATCTTCAAGTGTGCAGTTCAGTGGCATTAAACACATTCACACTGTTGTGGAGTCATCACCATTATCCATCTCTGAAGCTTCTTTATCTTCCTGAACTGAACCCCTGTGCCCATTAAAACTAACTCCTATTGCTCCCCCAGCCCCTGAGAACCACCGTTTCACGTTGTCTCTATGAATGTGACTACGTTAAGTACCGCATAAAAGTGAAATCACACAGCATTTGTCCCTTTGTGACTGGCTTATTTCTTTTAGCATAATGTTTTCAAGATTCTTCCGTGTTGTGGCATGTGTCAGAATTTCATTCCCTTTTAAGTCTGAATAAGCTAACCTAATAATAGAGCAGTATGCAAATTAACCATCACTCCACTACACAAGCCACACCCACCAGCCACGCTATCAGCCAATCAGATCAAGTATGCAAATTAACCCAACAAAGATTGCGGTTAATTTGCATACACAGAGGGAGGGAGGAGCGAAGACTGAAGACAGCATAGAAGGAAGAGGGAGGGAAAGTGGAAAGCAAGGCGGCTGCGGCTGCTGGAGGGAAAGCACTGGCAGTGCAGGAGCAGTAGGTCAGGTGGGTGGGGCTGCAGAGTCCGTGGCGGAGGTGGCCGCCTGCCCCGCCCTGCCTCCCACAGCAGGAGAGGTGGGGGGTGGGGGAGGTGGAGCTGGCGGGAGGGAAGCCCACCTGAAGTCTTTCAGGAATATTCTTGCAACAGGTGCCTAGTCCATTATAGGTACATACCACAATTTGTTTATTCATTCATATTGGCTCATCTTTGGGACAATATCACACTTATTTTGTTCAGTCAGTTAATCTTAGTACTTAATTTGAAAGGCATATAATCTATAGCACATCCTGATTAGAGAGACGTCAAGTTGTTCAACCTTTGGCCACCTGTGTCTTCTTAGTCTATATAGCTGACATATATATTTTAGTATTTCTATTTTTCATCGCACTTTCTGGCAAGGCTCCACTTTCCCAAGGAAGTTTTCTTCACTGTACCTAGTGGTGCTCTGGGGATAATCAATGACAGTGTGTATTTGGCCCCAAGTTACATTGCTAAGATTACCTTGCTATTCTGAGACTGACTTTGTAAATGTTATTTTAAATATGGAGATGCTGTGGGGTGGTATGTACTTCAGCACCAGTTTTACCATGTTCCTAAAAGTTTTTTTTTTTAAAATCATATTTCTACGGTTATAATTCTGTCACTATTAATATTATTAACCTCCACATTGTTGCAGAAGGCCAAGGAAAACCAACGACGCTTCTAAGAAAAGGGAGGGACACTGTTTAATACGCCGGCGGACTCAGGGAACAGCCTTCCAAATCTGAGTGAAGGAACACGCATGGGCTTTCCTTTACATCTCCCTCCCTGGGGTCTTTGTCCCACAAACACGGATTATGCTTCCGGTCCTTTTCTCAGGCCTTGCAAGAAGGCCCCCAGGAGTTGGGGGGTCTCCAGGCCATATCTGATGGTCTGGTCTGGCGCCAGCATTAATAACCCTCCCTCCTGGACAGTGCACTGTTCACAGTAACAGGTTCCTAAAAACCAGTATGTGGGAAGGAGAGAGGGAGTTAATTACAGGTTATCAGGAATGTACACTGAGCCTGCAGTCATGGATCCAGATCACTATCCCCAAATATCAGGGTTACATTGGAATTTACCCCTTTTAGCCTTCTCAACATAATACCAATAGGTATGGGCACCATTCTAAGTATTTGATCCACATAATACACGATGATGCTAATTTTTGAAAAAGAAAACACAGGAGAGAAAAAGCAAGGTAGAAAGAAGGAGAATGATGGATAACGGAAGTTTTGGACTTGCTGGGTCTGAGGTGCCGAGGAAAGAGGCTGTCTTGTGTAGGATAGCTGGTGGGAAATGGGAATTTGAGTCGGAAGTCAGGAGCACTGCCAGGGCTGGAGACGGATTGCGAATGAATAATATGTCTGGAAGAGCTGCAGCTGTGAACAAATGAGATTGCTGAGGAGAGAGAGAGAAAATGCAATGCCCGATTAGCCCAGCACCAGCCCCAAGCGGAGCCCGAGGGAGGAGAAGGGATCAATCAGGCAAGGCAGACGGCAGGAAGAGATTTCAGGTGAAGGAGACAGTGATGGCATGGCGTTTGCATGGCCCTGGTAAGGCCTGCTCTACTTTTAAAATATATTTTATTGCCGAGACCGGTTTGGCTCAATGGATAGAGCGTCGGCTTGGGGACTGAAAGGTCCCGGGTTCGATTCTGGTCAAGGGCATGTACCTTGGTTGCGGGCATATCCCCAGTATGGGGTGTGCAAGAGGCAGCTGGTCGATGACTCTCTCTCTCATCGATGTTTCTAGCTCTCTATCTCTCTCCCTTCCTCTCTGTACAAAATAATAAAATATATTTAAAAAAATAAAATAAAATATATTTTATTGATTTTTTTATAGAGAGGAAGAGAGAGGGATAGAGAGTTAGAAACATTGATAAGAGAGAATCATCTACCAGCTGCCTCCTGCACACCCCCTACTGGGGATGTGCCCACAACCAAGGTACATGCCCTTGACCGGAATTGAACCTGGGACCTTTCAGTCCTCAGGCTGACACTCTATCCACTGAGCCAAACTGTTTGGGTCACCTGCTCTACTTTGCATCTCCATGCATCTGACTGTTTAAATGCCTCATGTGAGGGGATCATGCATACTTACCTGCCATGTCTGGTTTATTCGGGGCAGTGATTCTTACCCTGGCTGTGCAGCCAGATCACCTGAGGAGCTTGGAAAAAGCAAAAACGTCTGGGCCCCAGAATGAGATTCTGCGTTGCGTGGTCTGAGGTGGGGGTCAAACTTCTGCACTGAAATAATTGAGTGCTAACATCTTCTTTGGAAGGAGAAGGCCAGAGGAGGATCGTGTTTTGTTAGCGGAATGGCCTTTTAGCCCTGGGAGAGGGTGAGAAGGTGGAAGACTCAGGGCCACCACTGGGTTTGCCAGACAAGTTTTCATTAGAAGCTTCAATGGAGCAGTTTCTTCCTTCCTTTCTTTCTTTCTTTCTTTCTTTCTTTCTTTCTTTCTTTCTTTCTTTCTTTCTTTCTTTCTTTTAAAATATATTTTATTGATTTTTTACAGAGAGGAAGAGAGAGGGATAGAGAGTTAGAAACATCGATGAGAGAGAATCATCCATCAGCTGCCTCTTGCACACCCCCCATGGGGATGTGCCTGCAGCCAAGGTACATGCCCTTGACCAGAATCGAACTTGGGACCCTTCAGTCCACAGGCTGACACTCTATCCACTGAGCCAAGCCGGTTTCGGCTTCAATGGAGCAGTTTCCATAGAGGGGTAAGGAAAAATATTGGTGGTGCAAACCTTCTGGGGCACTGGAGAAATCGGGATCAAAATTATGGGTAGTAAAGGGGAGGACTCAAGGATGAGCGGAGCTGCAGATACTTGCTAGGCAGAAGGGATGCCTATGGAGAGACTGGCTGCCTGCGTGTTGCAATTTTCTAAGCAAAGCTGCCAGCACCCTCCCCGGAGGCCCCGGCTTCCGGGATTGAGCACACAGGCTTTGGGGCCAGGCTGCTGAGGCTCCAATTCCAGCTCTCCCATTTCCCCGCTCTGCGATCTTTATGCCTCAGATTTCTTATCTCTCCATAGAAAGTAACATTTATGAGATGAGAAATATCGATCTGCCACCTCCTGCATTTCCTAAACCCCCCCCCCCCCCCCCCCCCCCCCCCCCCCCGCCACTGGATCAAGCCCACAACCCGGGAATGTGCCCTGACGGGGAATTGAACCGGAGACCTCTTGATTCATGGGTCAGTGCTCAACCACTGAGCCACCCTGGCTGGGCAGGGACAATTCTTTCAGTTAGAGAAATCTATTTTCATTTATCTACTCAAGGAGGGGTGGGGGGGGGGCGGGAGAGGGGAAGGGTGGAAGAAGTATGTATTCTTTATAAAATTTCGCTGGGATGAAAGAGAGTGTTTCTGTTGTTTCTCCGTTTGTTGTCTGCCCCTTTGTTTTTGATTGAAAACCATTGCCTCTTGGTGAATGAATTCGATATTGACGATGTGGAGAGTGGACTTTGATCCTGCCCTAGCCAAGGCAGCGTGTGGTTCCGACTGGGTCGCTTCTTTTCTTTGGGTCTTCGTGTCCCCACTTGTGAAACATGTGGCGATCTTAAATGATGCTTTCTGCTCCAACACCCGCTTCTGGCTCTGTGGAGGCTGGCATTCCGCAGCCGCGTGTTTGGAGGTTTGCGTGCGCCACCTTGTGGTAGAAACGGGTAGTGCTGTTCATTGGCTCAGAGAGACTGAAGACCAGGGACTCAGGCAGCCTTTATTTATACAAGAAAAAAATCTCTCCAGGGACAGGGACATGGTAAGAGTGCTCTTTTGTTAGAAGAAATTGAGGATGAGCTGGACATGGAGCAGTAGCCAGCATCTTATCATGGCAACCAGAGTAACTCATCAACACATGTGAATAATTTATGACACACACAGCCGGCAGGAGAGAGGCCAATATTAGCCAAAACTTACTTGGAATCTGTTTACTTCAGTTAGATTTTTCTTTATTGTAACAGTGGCCTTGAAAATTAATCCATCTTCCTATTCAGGCTTATCTCTTGAGTTTCCCAGGGAAGCCCTAAAATTGCTCTCTCCGTGTGCTGTTTATGTCATGGCACCTTTGGATGGAAATAAAACCAGGCTCACTCTACAATGAGCCACAGCAGCTTTTGACCCTAAAGTATTTTTAGATGACTGACTAATAATATTGGAGATCCAGGTAAAATTCAGAAGGTTATCGTAACACAAGCTTCTGGGAATGGCCTTGGATTATGAATTTCCTACCCATGGGCTGCCAGGAAACAAATACAATCTATATATATAAAAAGCAAGTGACCAGAATGCCGCAATGACCGGAATGACAGGTTACTATGGCCAGCAACCCGGCCCTATGTGGCTGGGAGAGTGGGGGTGAGACCAGCCAGCCAACCTCCTGAAGCCCCTATCCCCACCTTGCCCCACCTTAGGTTGGCCCCCTACCTTGATCAGGGCTGGCTGGCCAACCTCCTGCCATCTCCTCCTCCCAACAGGCCCAGCCCCAGTCTGCCCCAATTGGGGCCGGGTTGGCCGAACCCCACTGGGCCTCTAGTCCTAAATAATAAAAGGGTAACATGCAAATAGACCAAATGGCAGAATAACCAAATAACCAATCAAAGTGTACTATACTAATGCTATGCTAAAACTGCTCAACCGCTCGCTAGGACATGCACTGACCACCAGGGGGTAGATGCTCCAACCAGTAGGTTAGCTTGCTGCTAGGATCCGGCCAATCAGGACTGAATAAGATGGGCCAGACAAGCCCTGATGCCCTCCTACTGTTGCTCCCCAGCCCGATTGTGCACTGGTGAGGTCCCTCAGCCCGGCCTGCGCCCTCTCGAAGTCTGGCCCCTTGGGGGATGTCAGAGAGCCGGTTTCAGCCTGATCCCACGGGCCACTCTCCTTAGGAGGGTGACAGGTGCAGGGCTCATGGCTGGTAAACGCTGCTGTGGCAGAGCGAGCCTCTCCAGATCAGGACTGATTGGGCACGAGCCCCCAGCAGGCACAGTGAGGCTGAGATGGGCGGGAGAGGCAGGTGGGAGCTGCAGGTGGCATTGGACTGCGGGTTTCGGCCTGATCCCTGCAGGCCACCCAGAGGGACCCCACCTGTGCACGAATTCATGCACCAGTAGAATGATAATAGAGCAGAAAAGAGAGAGTGTTTTTCCATCATTGTGTTAACCCTTAAATCCTTGAGGAATGAGATCCATGACTCCAGTTTTTTTAAAATATATTTTATTGATTTTTTACAGAGAAGAAGGGAGAGAGATAGAGAGCTAGAAATGTCGATGAGAGAGAAACATCGACCAGCTGCCTCCTGCACACCCCCTACCGGGGATGTGCCCGCAACCAAGGTACATGCCCTTGACCGGAATCGAACCCGGGACCCTTCAGTCCGCAGACCGACACTCTACCACTGAGCCAAACCGGTTTCGGCCAGTTTTTGACTACACATACCCACTCCCTAGGTTAAACCCACTTTTTTTTTTTACCCCCAGCAAAGCTTCAGACTAAAATTTTACCCTCCAAAGAGCTAGTTTCAAAAGCTCAGAAGAGCTTCTGTTCCTTAATAAATACGGGCATTTTATTGACTCTATGAAGAAGTTTGTGGGCCAAAAGCTATCGTACCCAAAATTTATTATTTGCTGATATCAGATCAATCACCTAGTTTTCTAATTCAATGCATCAGTCTTATATACCTTCCCTTGAACTTCTTGCCCCTCAATCTCAATCTCAGGTCTAAGTGTTCAGAGCAAATGTAGTACAGTAGACCATGAGAAATTTAAACTCTCTACTCCCATTCTTCAAAGCTTATGACATTTCTGCTCATCCATATTTCCTCCTCATTTTACAGTAAAAGGTGTGCACCCTCCACTTGTGTTCTGGATCCTACAACCTCTTACCTGATATGCCAACTATCATTCTCTTCTATATTTCCAACTTTTCCTGCTGAGCACACACTCATGTGTGTTTTGCATCTTTAAACAAAGAAGCAAACTTGATCCTATTCTCCACTTTACTGTTCTGGATGCCCTCCTCTGGCCCTAGCCAACCCTCTAACACAGTAGGTGATTTCTGTATCTCTATTCTCACTTGTCAGAATTCTTCAAGTGAGAGTAGTAAGACTTCCACCTCACCCATGCTACCGAAACTCCTCCTCCAAAGTCACCACCTCCAGATTCAATGGATGCTTTTCAGGCGCCTCTTTCTTATCGAACGTAATGATGCCCGAACAGCCAGACTCCCATGTTGTGATTTCCTTTCCCGAACATCGCTGAGGTCATTCTTCCTGCTAATTACATGTCTCCAAGGGTGACCTGATATCTCTAGTGACATCACATTAATGAAGGTCAGAAGGCCAACTGTGTGAGATGTCAAAATGTAGGATTTAGCTAAAACAAACAAACAAACAAGCAAACAAACAACCCACACAACCCCACAAAGACCTTTTGGTGGCATTTAACACCACTGACTTTACCTCCGTCTTTTAACTGTCTCCTCAGCTGACACCACTCTCCCAGACTCTTTCCTTTTCGGCTTCAGAACTTCCTTCTCAAGTCCCTTTTTAGGGATGAGAGTGTGTGTGAGTGTGTGTGTGTGTGCGCGCACACACTTATTGAGTCTCCGCTAAGTGCCAGGCACTGTAAGAGTTGGCACACATGATCTCATTTAATGCTTAGAACAACCTTATAAAGTACGGAGAGATGCTTTACTAGGGATACTTGCCTGAACCAAATGGAAACCATCTGGCCAAGTGACTTCATTGTCATGAGCTAATGACCCTGTGTTAGTCACATGCAGATTTGAAGGGCTAAGGTTTCTTTGAGGGGAAAAGGACTGTAATGATAAGGTATTCCTTACTTATGTCAGCTTGAGGTCGATATTTTAGATCAAATTAAAAGTGATCCGTTTTCTCTTTAAGTACATTCTGCCCCTCAAGATGGTTGCTATTTGCTTTTTAGAAGTGTATCTGACTATTTTTAATTCAAATAGTAAGATAGTGATTATACAGATGTTAGGAAAAGTAGGCATCTTTCCAATCCCATGAGTAACTTTCCACCCAAAGTGGTTTTGGCAGAGGGTTTTATTTTATACAGCAACACATTTTAGACAGTCTGGAAGCAGCCTGGATTGCTTGATATAATAATAACAACTATCCGTTATTAAGCATAGGACATGTGCCCAGCTAAATATATACGTCATGCATTTAATCTACAAGTTATAAATAGTGTAAATATTACTTTTATTTTACAGATAAAGAAATTGAAGCCCAGAGGAACTGAGGAACTTGTCCCAGGCATGATGGGTGTTAAGCAACAAAGTGGAACCCAAACTAAGGTCTGTCTGATGCCAAACACGCAGTCATATGCTACTAGTATGTGCAGAATAAGCAACTGTGCTTATTTTGTTTCTTGGCTCAAAACTGCCAGGGAGAGAAAATAAATGTATAAAATCATGTATAAAATCATTCCTCAAAAGGAGCTTAGGTAAAGTCAAATGCAAATTACCAAGCCATAATCCTTTTAAAAATGACTTACTATTGTGGAAAATTTTGTTTATAATGAGCTAACTTGGGCTTAGATGTTGGAGATAATACTATTTGCATACTTAGACCACAGTTACTCATGGCCCGGCCCATCCAAGAGAATCTTAGAAATACAAGTCATTTTGTTCACTGTAGAGTCTTTCTCTTCCTTTGGCGATCTCTGTATTTGGTAGTTCCAAGAGTTCTTTTAAGCTAGAATTCAGAAAATGTATCATCTTAACAATACCAATCCATTAGAACCAAAATAAAACACGAAATTCACCCAAAGAGTTTTCTTATAGCCAACTTTGTTTCAACTGTAGTTTGCATTCGTCTGGGCTCTTCCATTAGCATGAGGTATCTCCAACTCACATCAGCTGAAAGAAAAATAATTCCAAGCTCACACAGCTGGCAAGGATTCCAGGCTGAGTTCTGGAATGAAAAGTTGAGCTGCAGAAACTGGGGTGTGTGTGTGTGTGTGTGTGTGTGTGTGTGTGTGTGTGTAGAGCCCTGAAACTGGGGTGCAATGCCAAGAGGTCTGTCCTCATAGATGTCTGTCTTTCATCTCTGCCATCTCTGCTCAGCTTCCCTGCAGACAGGCATTCTCCACAGGATGGGAAAGGGGGTCACCGGGAGCTTCAGCTGCACTCCAAGCTCGGGTGCCCCGGGGAAGGGACCTGGCCTGCCTCTTGTGGATCTTCTCTGAGATCGGCCTGGCTGTGGAACACGCCCATCCCCGGAGCCAGGTTTGGGGGGGAGCCAGCTACTTGACAAAAGGGAATGGGCAAAATAGGCTGAGCAGCCCAAAGCAAGAGTGACCCCAGGCCATTGTATCCCCATCTGGTGTACCATGCTCCCCACCAGACAAAGTCATTTAGCTAATCAGACGCAATTCCTTTAGAATGGAATCCAAGTACTTTTGTACCAGCCAGATTAGATTACACGATGCTCCCAAAAATAAACAAGATCTTGGCAGCTCAAGACATCGAAGATTTATTCCTCCCTCACAGTCACTGTTGGCGAGGTTCAGCTCCATGTCTCCTTCTATTGTATTTCACCTGCAGCTGGGTGTACTGCCATTCATTTCTGATGCTTGCCACCCAGAGGAGGGTCATACATGCTCCACAAGTTATGGGCTTAGTTTTCCACGTGACTGTCCTAAGTTCAGACACTGCATGCACTTCAGGGGCTCCAAGGCCACCCACACTTTTGACCAGCACCTTCCTCATGCTCCAGCCCATTCCAATTTACATCGTTTTGTTAGCTTGGCTATGGTAACTCCATTTTGTTTCCTCCCTCTTTCCTCAAAAAAAGAAACATCATGAAAGCATTTGGCTTGTATATCAAAAACTAACAAGCTTAAAAGAAGGAGTGATAACTGCTGATTAACTGTTGTCAGCAAGACCACCTGACCGTCAGCCAGTGGCGCTCAGTGAACTGTGGGGCACCTTCTAAGGGGTGTTTGGAAGCACAGAGGGGCTCCTTTTGGTTGTCACAGTGAATGGGAAGTGCACCTGGCAGTTAGTGTCCTGGGAGCAGGTATGCTAAATGTACTGGCGAGTATGGGATCCCAGCACAACCCAATACCATCCCTCCCCAACCTTGGCCTATGGGATCCACGCTCTAACCAACTGACCTACCCAGCCAGGACTCTCCAGCCCCACTCTTTAAATAAATATGAATATGAATATGGATATGAATATGAATATAAATATAAATATAAAATAAATAAATATAATTGATTTTAGAGAGGAAGGGAGAGGGAGAGAGAGATAAAAACATCAATGATGAGATAGAATCATTGATTGGCTGCCTCCTGCATGCTCCCTACTGGAGATAGAGCCTGCAACCCAGGCATGTGACCTTGACTGGAATCGAACCTGGAACCCTTCAGTCCATATAGGCCATCGCTCTACCCGCTGAGTCAAACCAGCTAGGGCTCCAGCCCAACTTTTAATAGAATTTATATTAAGGGCTTGTTCAGCTATGACCAAAGAGCCGCTGTCTTTCCCGCTGTGTTTCTTCCCAGGGCGCGTGTTCTGTCTATCAGCTGGCCTAAAGGACGGAGGAGGAGGGTTCTGCAGAGAAGGGGGCTGACGCGGTGAACAGTAGGGAGCGGCTGGAAAGGGGAGAGCTGAACCTTGAGCATGTTCCGTAGCAGCAGTAGCACCATCAATGAAGGGCTTACCCTGTGCTGAGCACTTTATTTACATTATTTTCTTTATTCAGAACAACTCTGAGAAGTGGGCATTGTTCCTGACATGGACGCAGAAGCTCTGAGACAGTAACTAGTCCAGGGCTATCAGTAGATATCAGAGCTGGAGTTAAAACTGTTCTCCAGCCAAGACCGGTTTGGCTCAATGGATAGAGCGTCGGCTTGGGGACTGAAGGGACCCAGGTTCGATTCCGGTCAAGGGCATGTACCTTGGTTGCGGGCATATCCCCAGTAGGGGGTGTGCAAGAGGCAGCTGATCGATGACTCTCTCTCATCGATGTTTCTAGCTTTCTATCTTTCTCTCTTCCTCTCTGTACAAAATCAATAAAATATATTAAAAAAAACAAAACAAAAAACTTTTCTCCCAACTCCAGAGGTGACATTTGAAAACATGTATTAAGATACAGATTTATCAACAAAGCACTTTCTTTTTCTTTTTTAGTTTATGAATACATCCAAAGCTGTATTTTTTTTTTTTTTTTTTTTGAGGAAAATAATGTGGTTCTGGTAGCTCCCCTGAGAAAGTAGGATATGCTCTGTCTCTGGCAAGAATAAAAATGAGGTTCCTAAAATTTCCCAACACTTTCAACTGTACCATCTGCATGTCTGAGATCGAAAACATATGTGTTTTCCTCCTCTCAATCACACACAAGACTGGCATTTTAGTATTTGTCGGTGTGATTTGATTGCAATTCAGCACTTGTGCGGGAAGTTTGCTTCCAAAATCTGTTAAGGGAGAGAAAGAGAAAGGAAAAATGTGTGTGTGTGTGTGTGTGTGTGTGTGTGTGTGTGTGTTTATAGTTCCTTTAGAAATACCTTTATGAGTAACAAAACAATACTGTTAGGCTAACCTGTCATTTTACTAATCTCTAGAGCTGCTTTAATTAAACTTGTAGGACTCACAGCTAGCTGTCCCTTTCCTTTCTCATTGTTCAGGGTCTGCCTTATAAAATTGGATTTTTGAGGGAGGAAAAACTTCTGGCTTTCTATTTAGATTTAGAATCTGGCTCCTCAGTCAGAAGAATTGATGTGCCCTTCTCTATTCGAAAATGAGATCTCTTACTAAACTTTCTTTGCTTTTCTGTTTTGGTTTCCAGAAAACTTATGATCAAATGAGTGTTCAGTTTTACTGCTTAATTCATGCTAAGTACACATATTGTTCTTTAAAATATTATATTTAAAATTTTAATTGTCACCTTGCATTTTAATATTTTGTGAGTTATCTACATCCCCTCCCACTTTTTTTTTTTTTTTTGCAGTAGGCATAGAATTACTCTTGCTTAGTCCCTTCATAGATTTGTACCTTTTTAGGTCAGGGAGCGCCTAAAATTGTAGGGACAGACACTGCTTTCACTCTTCAGTACAAGACCTGTGTACACTCCCTGACAGACACACAGCACCTTGTCATGGCCACTGGTTCACAGTGATTTTACCCTTTCAACACGGATAGGGAAGAAATACTGCAAAACCCACGCTGATAAAAACAGATTGTTTGAAAGGAACAAGACACAGGCTTAAGAAACTCTGCGTCAGCCACTGAGGTAAACAACCATGTATGAGAACAAAATATGCTCCTCGTGCTCTTATCCCTTAGAAAATCACAAGGGCTTTGGGAGCGCTGTGCCAGGGACAGGGACCAGCATATATGTTTCTCTGTGATCGCACAGGAGTCCAGGCATGTTTTTGTTGGCTCCTGTGCTCAAGGTCTCACAAGGCTGAAATCAAGGTTTTGGCTAGGGTTTCAATTTCCTCTGGAGACTGGGGACCTCTCCTAAGTTCATTGGTTGTTGGTAGTATTCAGTTCCTTATGGTTGTAGGATGGAGGTTCTCACTTTCTTGCTGTTGGCCAACTGGGTTCCTTCTCGTATCCTAGATGCTGTCTGCCTGCCTGCCACATGGTCCCCTCTTTCTCATGGCAGTGTGCCAGCAGGGGAACCTCTCTCTTCCTCTGGATCTCTTTTTCAGGAAGGGCCCAGGGACTTTTAAGATCGCATCTGAGCCCGAACCGGTTTGGCTCAGTGGATAGAGCATCGGCCGGCGGACTCAAGGATCCCCAGTTTAATTCTGGTCAAGGGCATGTACCTTGGTTGCGGGCACATACCCAGTAGGGAGTGTGTAGGAGGCAGCTGATCGATGTTTCTAACTCTCTAGCCCTCTCCCTTTCTCTCTGTAAAAAAAATCAATAAAATATATTTTTAAAAAAATCTCATCTGATTAGGCCAGGGCCATCTAAAATGGCTTCTCTTTTGATAAACTGCCAACTGATGAGTGACCTGAATTGCATCTGCAAAATCCCTTCTGCCATGTGGCGTAATATAATCACAGGAATACTCCCTTCATAGTCACAAGTCATGCCCACACTCAAGGGGAGGAGATTGTACAGCGCATGTACAGTAGGAATCTTGGGGCCATCGTAGAATTCTCCTTATAAGAAAATGTCTTCTCGCCGGGACCGGTTTGGCTCAGTAGATAGAGCGTCGGCCTGCAGACTGAAAGGTCCCGGGTTCGATTCCGGTCAAGGGCATGTACCTTGGTTGTGGACGCATCCCCAGTAGGGGGTGTGCAAGAGGCAGCTGATTGATGATTCTCTCTCATCGATGTTTCTAACTTTCTATCCCTCTCTCTTCCTCTCTGTGAAAAATCAATAAGATATATTTAAAAAAAATGTCTTCTCACTGGTTAACCCACAACAGGTTTTCTCTCTATCCCATAAACACATTTATATTTAGAGCTTAAGGAATGTCACATGAGACTTTCTGAACTGGTACCCTCTGGGCCCTTTGGGCCAGTGAGTATTGAAAAGGATGGAGTAAGGACATTTGGGGAGACCTCTCAGGGAAGTCAAGAGGATCAGGATAAAGCCAGGGAGCTCTGGCCTTGTTTTCAGGTGGGACTGACAGCTTGAACTGATGGCAGAGCTCATGTCAGACATTTGGCTGCCTAGTAATGACAGCGTTGAACACCTTCTTATTAACTTCCTCATTCAAAGTTGAATATGCATTTGCTCTCGTTAGGAACTTGGGAAAATTAGATTCCTGAATTATTTAAAAAATTTAAATTAGTTTTTTTTTTTTGGGGGGGGGAGGAGAAGGAAGAGAAATTTCCATAGAATTTTTAATGGGAAAAGTAATTTCAGTATTCTTTTGGGAAAGCACTTTTAAGCCTGTTATTCAAAGAGTTCCCATGATTATTACTTTAAATATGGACCTGAGTGAAGAGAAGATGCTTGTGTTTGAGATTCAGGAGGCACAGGGAGTGTTCAATTTACTTGTAATACCATCAGTTATGCATTAGATTAACACTTTTTGGTGACTCATTTCCTCACTTATTAACATAATGAATACAATTTTTCAAAGTGAGGTTTTATATTTTCAGTAAAGTAGGGGCAGTTAGGATGAGGCAGACCTATTCATCCTGGGTTAAGTGAAACACCCCCGTTTTTATAACATAGCAAATTATCCCTTTTATAGAGAGATTGAACTAAATGCCACACTTTCTGTATTTGCCCAGGGTGCTTATCAGGATTGTGTGCTAAAAGACATTTTGGCTGAAAGTAGCAATTAGAATAAAATCTCAGGAAATTTTTAGGGACTGAATTGGTTCCTCGCTGCTAAGAATTCATAAATGACCTAACTATGGAAATGAAAAAATGGTTATAAAGATTATTTTGCAATAAGAAACAATATGTATTATTGATAATGTCATTAGAATATAGAAACCAGTTTGGATGATATATATGGTAAACATGAAATAATAAACTTAGGTTCTATCTTTTATTCTAAGTATCAGTATAGAACCCACTGTAAAAAAAATATACCTAGCTCACCATGAATCCATGAATTGCTGGACTTTATGAAAAATAAAAATCATCCATCAACTTTAGAAGAAAGAAAACATGTTCAACATCAGATCCTATGATATAATAATATTACCCAATACTTATGTTAAAAATGAAGTTGTAGTCTGGTGGTTAACAAAGGAAAGGGAGTGGAGGAGGTCAGGAATAAAGTGGGCCAAGTGTTTGGTGACAGAAGATGACTTAACTTTGGGTGGTAGATACACAATGCAACATAGAGCTCATGTATCACAAAACATACACTTGAAAGCTACAAGATCCTATTAACTGATGCCACTCCAAAAAATTTAATAAAAATAAACAAAAACTTAAAAAATGAAGCTGTTTAATAACATTCCATCCTCAAAGCATTTACCTCAACACAACAATCATGTGTGGATACTTCCAAGTGGAATGGGTTTGTTCTAGTTTTTGGTAGCTACAGCTGTTCGGTTGCTGCTCATTGCTTCCAGATCTTCTCCTTTAAAAATTGATTTCATATATGTATATGTTGTGGATTGATCACCACAGTAAGTTTAGTTAACACCAATCACCTTATATAGTAACAAAATATTCTTTTTCTTATGATCATAAAAAAAACTTTTAAGATTTATTTTCTAAGCAACTTTCAAAAATGCAGTATAGTAGTGTTAATTGAAGTTGGCATGCTGTATACTGTACCCCTGGGCTTAGTTACCTTACGACTGGAAGTTTGTATTTCTTGATCATTTTCATCCATTTCTTCTCCCACCTTTTCTAGCAACCAACAATCTGTTTTATCTTTTCTTCCTTTTTTTTTTTTTTTTTTAAGATTCCACATATAAGAGATCATGTTGTATTTGTCTTTCTCTGTCTGACTTATTTCATTTATTTTTTTTTATTTTTATTTTTTTTAATATATTTTATTGATTTTTTTTGACCCCCTCCCTCCCTCCCACACATCCCCTCCCTCCCCAAAGTTTTGTGTCCATTGGTTGCACTTATATGCATGTATACAAGTCCTTCGTTGATCTATTTTCTCCCCCAGATCTTCCTCCCCTCCCCGCTGTAATTTGACAGTCTACTTGTTGATATACTGTCACTATATCTATCTTATGGTTCAACAGTTTATAATGTTCTTTATTATCCACAAATGAGTGAGGTCATGTGGTGTTTCTCTTTCATTGATTGGCTTGTTTCACTCAGCATGATGTTCTCCAATTCCATCCAGGTTGCTGCAAATGATGAGAAATCCTTCTTTTTTTATGGCAGCATAGTATTCCATTGTGTAGATGTACCAAAGTTTTTGGATCCAATCATCTGCTGACGGACACTTCGGTTGTTTCCAAATTCTGGCTATTGTAGATTGTGCTGCTATGAACATAGGGGTGCATATATCCTTTCTGATTGGTGTTTCTAGTTTCTTGGGATATATTCCTAGAAGTGGAATTACTGGGTCGAATGGGAGTTCCATTTTCAGTCTTTTGAGGAAACTCTAGACTGTTCTCCACAGTGGTTGCACCAGTCTGCACTCCCACCAGCAGTGCACGAGGGTTCCTTTTTCTCCACAACCTCGCCAACACTTGTCGTTTGTTGATTTGTTGATGTTGGCCATTCTGACAGGTGTGAGATGGTACCGCATTGTTGTTTTGATTTGCATCTCTCGAATAATTAGTGACTTTGAGCATGTTTTCATGTGCCTTTTGGCCTTCCTTCTGTCTTCTTTTGAAAATATTCTATTTAGGTCCATTGCCCATTTTTTAATTGGATCATTCATCTTCCTTTTATTTAGTTGTATAAGCTGTTTGTAGATGTTGGAGATTAAACCTTTATCAGTGGTAACATTTGCAAATATGTTCTCCCACACAGTGGGCTTTCTTGTTGTTTTGTTGATGGTATCTTTTGCTGTAAAAAAGCTTTTTATTTTGATGTAGTCCCATTTGTTTATTTTCTCTTTAGCTTCAATTGCGCTAGGGGTAGTATCAGTGAAGAAGTTCTTTTGGCATACGTCTGAGATTTTGTTGCCTGTGGTTGCTTCTAGTATTTTTATGGTTTCCCGTCTGATGTTTAAGTCCTGTATCCATTTTGAGTTTATTTTTGTGTATGGTGTAAGTTGGTGACCTAGTTTCATTCTTTTGCATGTATCTGTCCAATTTTCCCAACACCATTTATTGAAGAGACTGTCTTGACTCCATTGTATATTTGTGCCTCCTTTGTCAAATATTAATTGAGCATAGTGATTTGGGTTGATATCTGGGTTCTCGATTCGATTCCATTGATCTATATGTCTGTTTTTGTGCCAGTACCAGGCTGTTTTGAGAACAGTGGCTTTGTAATACAGTTTGAACTGACTTATTTCATTTAATATAATGTCCTAAGGCCCATCCAAGTTGTTGCAGATGACAGAATTTCATCTTCTGCTGGCTAAATATTTTTCCATTCCTTCTTATGGCTAAATATTTTTCCATTGCGTATATACACAACTTCTCATCCATTCATCTGTTGATGGACACATAGGTTGCTTCCATGTCGTGCTGTTGTAGATAATGCTGCAGTAAGCTTGGGGTGCATATACTGTATCTTCTCAAGATAAGGATTTTGTTTCTTTTGCATATATATATATATATATCCAGAAGTGGGATTACTGAGTCATATGATAGCTCTATTTTAATTCTCTGGAGAACTCCCATACTGTTTTTCCATTGTAGCTGTACCAATTTACCTTCCTACCAGTAGTGAACACGTTATTCCCTCCCTTCCCCCCCCCCCCATCTTTGATAATAGCAAGTCTTAACAGGTGTGATGTGACATCTCATCATGGTTTTGATTTGCATTTCCCCAAAGGTTAGTGATGCTGAGCTTCTTTCATGGAGCTGTTAGGCATTTCGATGTCTTCTCATTTTTATTTTTATTTAAAAAAATATATATATTTTATTGATTTTTTTTTTTCACAGAGAGGAAGGGAGAGGGAATAGAGAGTTAGAAACATCGATGAGAGAGAAACATTGACCAGCTGCCTCCTGCACACCCCCCACTCGGAATGTGCCTGCAACCAATGTACAGTACATGCTCCTGACCGGAATTGAACCTTCAGTCCACAGACCGACGCTCCATCCACTGAGTCAAACCGGTTTCGGCTGTCTTCTCAGTTTTAATAGAAGCAAGAAACCTGGGGTCTGTTTTGTTTGAGATCCTTCCCATTTTGTAAATGTTTGCTCCGTTTTTATAAAAAGTCTCTTGTTGGACCAAGAGGAAACCGCTGTAGAGCGCCCTGGGGAGAGAGATCCGTGTGGGGCATTGGTGTTGATGTGAAGTAGGATTTCAGGGCCACTGTATTCCTCACCTGCCTGGCACCTGAGGGAAGCCTCTTTATCTGCTGAACTCCAGCTTCCATTCAGAACCACAGACTTGTGGTTCCCAGAGGCAGGGGGTGAGGGGAGGGGAGATAGATTCGCTGATTCTGGGAATTATTTCTGAGCAGCATGGGCTTGTTACGCTGTCTATAAAGCCTTATACCATTTAAAAACAACGACACTCAGGTGTGAGAGGAACAATAACAGGCAGCCTCGTTGTCGAATGCTATTCAGCATCCTTAACCTTTTTTTTTTTATTTTTTTTAATTTATTTTTTATTTTTTTTTATTTTATTTTTTAAATTTATTTATTTTTATTTTTTATTTATTTATTTTTTTTAATTAAATTATTATCTGTGTACATATTTTAACATTGCCCCCCCCATACATACCCTCCCTCCCCAGAGTTTTGTGTCCATTGGTTGTACTTATATGCATGTATACAAGTCCTTTGGTTGATCTCTTATCTCCCCCAGATCTCCCTACTCTCCCCCTGTAATTTTGTCAAGGCCTCTCTCTACGTATTTGTCGTGAAAAGGTATCCTTAGCAACCAAGATCATTGGCTTGTTCTAGAAAAGAGACCCCGGATCGGTCTTCTAACATCTAAAGATCCAACTGCCTGCCACTGGGTGTGCTTTCCCTTCCCAGTGACAACCAGCACGCAGATGGCGAGACCTGACAGCAAGAGCACACGGCACTTTTGTAAGGATAAAAGTGGGATGTGGTTTGGGCCACATACATGGTGGTCTCCCCTTCTCCGTTCTCTCTCTCTCTCTCTCTCTCTCTCTCTCTCTCTCCCTCTATCTCTCTTTTAAAAAAATATATCTTATTGATTTTTTTACAGAGAGGAAGAGAGAGGGACAGAGAGTTAAAAACATCAACGAGAGAATCATCAATCAGCCACCTCCTGCACACCCCCCACTGGGGGATGTGCCTGCAACCAAGGTACATGCCCTTGACCGGAATCGAACATGGGACCCTTCAGTCCGCAGGCTGATGCTCTATCCACTGAGCCAAACTGGTTTCGGCTCTTTTTGTCTTTCAGCAGAATCTCTTCCTGCAAGAGGAAATCTGCTCCACAAGAGGAAATATGGCATTTCTTTATGGCCCTAGGGAAAATACAAATGCTCCCATGACAATGAAAAATTCAAAATAAAAAAATAGTCCTATGGAGGCCGAGCCAGAAGAAACATGTATATTCTTACAAGCTGTCATTATGAAAAAAAAAAAAAAAAGGATGATAATGAGAAAAGAATGATGAATCCCTAGGATGGTCATATTTGGGTGAACTTGAGAATGGCGATCTTTTCTCATTTTTATTCTGAAATGGGTGATTTCTTCAATCAAAGGGAGTTCCCTGCTTCTGTGGTAGTTCCTTTTTCATACACTAGGTGGGGGAAATTTCCAGAAGGAGGCCATTATTTCTGAGAGTCCTTTGAGAGAACAAGTGCCCTTCTTTTATTCCCATGGAAACGGCAGCAAATGCTTCCGTTTGAGAACATGAAAGAAACAGGGTCTTCCTGACTGCAGGGCAGCTCTGACCCTAGTTAACTCCCACCAGGTCAGAGCTAACCACTACTTTCGTGAATAAGAAAAGTGGGAAAGGAACATCAACCCTACAAACCAGGCCCCTTCCTTCTCTGGCCCTCTCTCTGTTCTGGGTTTTGGTTCTCTTTAGCTCCTTTTTCACTACAGAAAGTTATTTGTTTCTAGAATTGGTCGTTCATACTTACGTTAGAAACCTGGGCACTGACAAGTTATTTAAGATTTTTCTTTTCACCTTCTTTTATTTATTTATTTATTTATTTTTAATTTTTTTTTAGGCTGACCGACCATTATATGAAGCTTACAATCCAGGCAATGCTTTGTGTTTCTGACCTACCACTCTCTAGGTGGAATGTGGACCAGCAGCTCGGGGAATCTCATTCTGAGCAAGGCTACCCCAGCCCTCAGGAAACTCTGTTCTTCCCCGAAACGCAGAAATAAAGAATTAGCCCAGGGAGTGTGAGGAATGGTCTCAGGACTTCTCCTCTTGTAGAATTACAATCTTTCTGTTCCTGGGAACCCCAGGTGACTTCTAACAGGACTCACCTGGGCATCTTCAAACAGTCACGGACAATTGTCAGAGAGAGACATACACAGAGGGCAAATGGGAGATGCCCTGATGGTAGCAATTTTATTGGCACTCATGGCTTTTGGTTTTTAAACCTTGACAAGGCTCCCTGGGTTTCTTTCTTATTAATGAACTCCCCTTAAGGTACCAACTCCAGCAGTGCTAGTATTATTATTTTTTTTTCTGTCTGAAATGACCGAGTTCATTCTTACATTAATTAAGTAAAAGATTGTTATAAGTTATCTTTATGTTTTTTTTTTTTCTTACGTGGAAATTACTTCTTAGAGCATGGTGAACTTCTTTTATTTGGAATAGAATATGCACTGCCCAGAGATAAAGTGTGTAAAGCAAAGACGCAATCTATCATCCAAAGAAGGCCCCTTCAGGCTCGATCCCTCAACAGCCATTCCTTAAGGGCAAGGGGACTCACTGTCGTAAAATGTCACTTTGCCTTGCATCAAAGAACACAAACCCAAGTAAACACACGGCACAAGAGCAAGGGCTCTCAAGATGAATGTCAGCATGTCCTTGACAGCCAAGTAAACCTGGGGGAAAAAATCTGATATTTTTTTCTTTTTTCTTAATTGCTGTATCTTTAGAGAGAGTCAAGTACTCCCTTGTGGCTCAAGATACTAACTTTGGTAAATAAGTGAATGCTATCTATTCCCTTTTCATTTTTGTGTGCTCTTTTCTGTCCCATGGAGGGTTTTTGTGAAGGGGTGCACTTCAAATTGCTGCTGTCGATTTCAGTTTTTGCCTTCTTTTACTTAGCGGGGGGGAAAAGTGCGATTTAAATAATCGAAGTATTTATTTAAAATAAAAGAGATGAAGACTGAGGTTCCTGCTCACCAATAGAAATTGTTTCTGGCCTCAGTTGGCTTTATGATAGACTAGTGACCTGGTGCACAAAATTCGTGCATATTAAAAGGGGATTAATTAGAGGAAATAATTTAATATTGCTCCTTGCCCTTTCTCTATAATAGAAGTGTCAGAGATAAAAGAAAATTAGTAAAATGTATATGAAAACCTTCCTCCTGTCAGAGTCTGGGGCACACGATGGGACCCAGAGTCAAGTCCCTGCCCACCCACATGCACCTCAAATCACGTGACCCGGCTGAGTACCTCCTCCCCCCCAATTGGGCTAGATCCAGACCTGACCAGTCCCACCCTTGTCAAGCCCTGCTGGGCAGGGGGTGTAACCTCAGGTCCTCTGGCCCAGCACCAGGATGGGGGGTTGTAGCCTGAGGTCCTCCAGCCCAGACCAGGGTGGGGGTGTGTGCCTTGAAGTCCCCCATCAAGCCCTGCCAGGTGGGGGGCATGGCCTGAGGTCCCCTGTCAAGCCCCACCAGGTGGGGGGACACAGCCTCAGATCCCCCAGCCCAGCACCGGGAGGAGGGTGCAGCCTCAGATCCCCCCTCAAGCCCTGCTGGGCAGGAGTGCAGCCTGAGTATCCCCTAACTCAGCACTGGGGGTGCAGCTTGAGGTCCCTCATCAAGCCCCGCTGGGTGGGAGTCATGGCATGAGGTCCCCTGTCAAGCTCTACCTGGTGGGTGCTCAGCCTGAGGTTTCCTAGCCTGGCACTGGGGCGGGGCGAGTAGCCTGAGGTCCCCTAGCCCAGTACCAGGATGGGAAGCACACCTTGAGGTCCCCTAGCCCAGTACCAGGATGGGAAGCACACCTTGAGGTCCCCTGTCAAGCCCGTTCAGGCCAGGAGTGTGGCCTCAGGGGGCATAGGCTCAGGTCCCTGCTGATTGCTCATTAAGGCTCCTTTGTGATGGAGTGATGGTCAATAGCATATTCCCCTTTATTAGATAGGATGATTCCTATTTGCTAATTGTAATCTGTGAATGAAAGGATTTCCTGTAATAAGATAGAAGCAGTTTCAGGTTCTACCACCTAGAAAGGGCAAGGGCTGTGGTTTTGGCAGGGAGAAAGAGTCCTTCAAAAGAGACACTAGGTGGCGCTGCTGCCCCGTAAGTGCTAGGACGTTGCCTGCCCTTTAAACTTTCCTGGCTGGGAATACTTCTGTGGAGAGAATTCTGATCACGGGTGTTTGTGCCAGGAACAACTAAGGTGGCCCATGCAGAGACGGCCTTTATAGGTTATATAACTAATTTCTGTTAAGATTTTGTTGAGGCTGTGATTTGTTCAAGTCAGCAGACCATTGCTTGTCTGAAGGCCATCATGGCTTATACATATATTTTTTAAATTGGAAAGAAACTTAAGGGCAAGATTCAGAATTTGTCGAGGTTTATAAGTAAGATTTCATTTTCTTTAAACATTAATTTAGGTTTTCCATTGGGTGGTTAAGATTTCCCTGAGATTGAGGAAGTTTGGCGACTGAATGGAAAAGTAGAGACCTGTTGGCCAGAGTGGCAGCAGGTGGCAGAACACGGCTCTGAAGAAGGAGCTGGAAGGTTGCTGAGGGAGGCTCCTGTTTACAGGGCCTGCTCTCAGCTGCAAGGGTAGAGATTGGACTGGAGACCACTGAGGTCCCTGTAATGCTAATGGTCTGTGATGACCTGATTTTAAGCATTTGCAAAACCATTGGATTCCAGTTTATTGTAAAGGCATCTGAAATCTTGCTCTTGTTTTCACTGATTGATATTTTTTTAAGAGAGAGTGGAAAGGAGGAAAGACGGGGGCAGGGAAGGGGGGAGAGAGAGAGAGAGAGAGAGAGAGAGAGAGAGAGAGAGAGAGAGAGAGAAAGAGAGAGTGAGAGAGAGTGAGAGAGAGAGGTAAGTAAGACACATCAATTGGCGCCTCCTGCATATGATCGAACCTGGGACCTGGGCCAAGACTGTAACAGCTGGAAAAAAACAGGCCAGAGCTATTGCTCTTGCTTAATGTCAGAGGTCATGTCCATTCCTGGAGTTCCAAGATACAGAATGAAAACTTTGAAGTTTTAGTTAAAGAGATAATGGAACTGTCTATCAGGATAGAATCTTAGTGCTTTATATGTGTTTTTGAAATGTTTTGAAACCACTGGCCTTCTGTTTGCTACTATTAAAACCACATTAGAAAGTCAGACAGAGAAAGACAAATGCTGTAGTTTCCCGCCCATATGTGGAATACAAAAAAGCCAATCTTGAATAAAGAGTAGAATGATGATTACCAGAATGTTAATAATCCTGCATTATACACTTGAAAATGGCTAAGAGAGATCGTAAAAATTATCACCGCACACAGGAAAAAGGTACTGATGTGAAGGGATAGCGGTGTTAACTACCCTTACTGAGGTAATCACTTGAAACTATTTACATGTGTCTAATCATCACCTTGTACACCTTAAACTTACATGTGCCATTAATATCTCAATGAGGCTGAAAAGGTGAAAATTACATTAGAATATTTGAATCATAAATCTGACATTAAAGAAATATAAAATTTTCTATTAGGGACATGATATATATTATATATGTTATATATATTCCCTTTGAATTAACTTATCAATTTAACTTATCAAATATCAAATTTATTCATTTATTAAAGGAACCAGTAATGGGCTCTGCCTTCAAGGAGATTTCATATATATATATATATATATATATATATATATATATATATATTTTTTTTTTTTTTTTTTTTTTGTCAATTAATTAGATAAGCAATTACAAGAATGTGAAGTAAGTGATCTGAGTGGAGAGATATATCTTCTGAGAGGACATAGCAGTAGAGATGAAAATTACTATCTGTAGCTGTTGTGGGGTCGAACCCTGGAGTCAAAAATAAGACCACCGCCGGGACCTGTTTGGCTCAGTGGATAGAGCGTCGGCCTGCGGACTGAAAGGTCCCGGGTTCGATTCCCGGCAAGGGCATGTACCTTGGTTGCAGGCACATCCCCAGTAGGGGGTGTGCAAGAGGCGGCTGATCAATGATTCTCTCTCATCGATGTTTCTAATTCTCTATCCCTCTCTCTTCCTCTCTGTGAAAAATCAATAAAATATATTAAAAAAAAAATAAGACCACTGAAGGCTGCTAATTGATTTAAAAAAAGCAGGCAAGGATTTACTCAACTGGCCAGGATGGCCACGAGAGCACCACAGGCAGGTGGAGTCCACACTCAGGACCGCACCGTTCCAGGTGTAGGCAGTCCTTTTAAAGGTCTAAACCACAAGAAATTTCCTTTGTTCTAAATTCTAAATTCTAAAGGCTGGGAACAGCCCGCAGGGTCATTCCCAGCTACATCCTGCTGGACAATGGAATGTGCACCTATCTTGCGATAGCAGATAGTACAGAAGCACAACTGAGCCAAGTTAATCTCTAAAGATTATCTGCAGTTTCAATTCTTGGAGCTACTGAGTCAGCGGGAATCAGTGTCCTGTGGTCCTGGTCCACGGGCACAGGAAAACTGCCTTAGCCTCCAGGTCTCAGTCTGGAAGCTGAGGTGACTACCCTATTGTTTAAGCAAGTAAGTGAGTGCAGAAGCCAGAATAGCAGGGTTAAAATTCAAACAGCGGGTTTTTACTTGATTATGGTTGCTACCATACTTCATAGAAAACTCACAAAGAAAAACTGAGTGTTAGGTTACATGTAGAGGGATGTTTATAGAAAAAATAATTATTTAATAGGGGAGACAGAAGAGAGCATTGTATGTCTGTGTTAAATATTTTTTCTTTATGATTCTGGAAACATATGTAAAATTCTTTCAACGATTTGATCCAAGCCACTATAGAAAGCTATAGAAATAATTACTAAGGGAATTTTTTTTTTAGTTGTATATGAAAAACAAAACAAAACGTTGAATATTAGTAGTTTTCCCATTCTCTGTGAAACTTCTTTTATTTTTCCCTGTTGTTCATATCCTTCCTTTAGGAGAATTATGAACTCCTAATTAGAACTGCATGGTTACCCAACATTCAAAATTAAGAAGCAACGATTTTCATTTGCAATACAGAGCATTTTAGGTTAATGGCAACTTTTGCTTATGCAAGAAATAAATACACCGAAATATGTCATTCATGCTGTGAACAAAACAAAGGAAAAAAACTCATAGACCCAGTGATTCAGAGTTATTTTTGTTTGGGTGAAAAACAATCTTTTGAGAAGGACATTGGTTCACTGAACAAATGCCACAGTGCACGAATGACACAGCTAGACGCACAGCTGAATGGAGGAGGAAATAACATTTTTTTTCACAAGGCCAGTTTTGATGCAATTGAAACATTACATTTATAAAACCCTACTCTTGTTGATGAGTAATCTGATTTTTAAGGATGACCCTTTGTTTGAGATATATATGTTCTAACAACTAACTCCTCTTCCCATCTCCCAAATAGAATGCTTGATGTTTTGTTTTTTTTAAAATATATATTTTATTGATTTTGTACAGAGAGGAAGAGAGAGAGATAGAGAGTTAGAAACATCGATGAGAGAGAGTCATCGATCAGCCGCCTCTTGCACACCCCCCACTGGGGATATGCCCGCAACCAAGGTACATGCCCTTGACAGGAATCGAACCCGGGACCCTTCAGTCCCCAAGCCGACGCTCTATCCATTGAGCCAAACCAGCTTCGGCTGCTTGATGTTTGATATTATTCTTTATTAATGCTTTCTGTACTCCTTCCACGACTTGGGCTCCTTCTAAGTGCCACATCCAATCCTAGCAACCAGAAAGCATGGTGACCCCTTCTCCCAGAGACAGCTTTCAGGGTGTGTACATTGAATCAGAGGAAGTTAGGGGTGCAGGTGGCTTTAAAGATAATCTAATCACTTACTTTACATATAAAAGATCAGATCTTGAGTTTAGTTACGTATATTACAGGTTGTACAACTCCAACAAGAACTCAGAGAAGAGGAGAAGGTATGAGAGAGTTTGCTATGTACTGTATGAAGAATGTACTGCAATAACTCTGGAATACACCTTATTTAATTTTAGTCCTTAAGGCTAGAAAGGTAAAGGGTACCAGTCCAAATCTGAGTAAGCCAGCATTTCACTCTCACTCACTCAACTCATTTACTCTCTCATTAAACAACAAACAAACACCATGGAAAGACTATCTGTGCCAGGGTGTGGGGAGCCCCAAGGATGAGAAGAAAGGAAACCATGGAGAGTAATGGGCCCAGTGGGAGATTAGTCCCACACAAATAGAGCTGCTAAGAAATTCCTTATAAGGGGATGGCTAAGGAACAGTGAGGGTTAGCAATACACAGTAGGCTGATTCCTGTTCTGTGTACCCTGTTATGATCTGTTCTAGAATATAGTGTATTAATAGGAAATTTGAGGTAGAGTGAGGACAACAGCAAATGATTGCCATTGAAAAGATAGTTTTCTATTCAAGTCCCCAAGGAAAGTGGGCACACTATGCCACCTGGGACCACAGGAGGGAACAGCAGGGCTGGCCATGAAGCAAAGGAAAGGGAGGAAATAGAGGCAAAAGTTTATTATTATATTTCAGGAAGCAACAGTCAAGGTAGGATAAATAGGCTTAGATTGTTAGTTTGAATAATTTTATCAGACTCTGAGAGAAAGGGGCTGTTTTGAGTTACCTGGGGTGATTAGTGCAGGTGGGTAATGGCCCAGAGTGTGAGAGACCTATAAAACGGTGTTTGGGCTCTAGCCGGTTTGGCTCAGTGGATAGAGTGTCAGCTTGTGGACTGAAGGTCTGGGTTTGAGTCCAGTCAAGGGCACATACTCCGGTTTTGGGCATATCCCCAGTGGGGGGTGTGCAGGAGGCAGCTGATTGATGTTTCTCTCTCATCGATGTTTCTAACTCTCTATCCCTTTCCCTTCCTCTCTGTAAAAAAAATCAATAATGTGTATATATATATTTTTAAAAAGGTGTTTGGGGGTGTGGACTCTATATTGGCTTGTTTGTATTAGAAAACCATGCCCCCAAAAGAAGGATTCCTCTTGAGGGAGCTGGGGTCAAGGCAAGGTAACTCAAGCAAATTATTGGGTTGTCCAGAATGAGACATACCCATCATATGCATGTTGGGCAGATATGAAAGCACTGAGTTTACAGAAGCTAGAAACAGTTAATATATGGTCCTTCACCATTTAAAAAAAAGTTGGTAAAATTCTGTCATATGTAACTGTTTTATGTTTATAGTACTTTGGAGAATAAAGGAAACAGGGCTAGTTTCCATGTTGCAGATGTTGCTACAGGAAGTGAATAGAGTAGGAAGTAAGAGTGAAAGGCAACCAGGAGAAATATATGTTCTTAACATCAAGAATTCTCAGAAATACTGAAAAGGGCTATGAACATCATGTGGGATGGAGGCTCAAGTCAACTTATTTGAAAAACAAATACTTCAAGAAGGTGGAGGTGTTGGAAAGACCCAGTGGTAGGTAGGCCTTTGGGTTATGATAGTAGGAATGATCAATTCTGGAGGCTTTAGTTTTGAGGGCTGGCCAGTTCCTAGAGAAGGCTTCCCTCTCAAAACTCATTCTTAGGGCTTTTTACTAACTTGGACTTTATTCCTTTCATCTCATTTTGCCTGGAACAATAATGTGATTAATCTATCATTGGCTGAAAGTATGTTATTTCTTTTTTAAAAAAAATATTTTTATTTATATCAGAGAGGAAGGAAGAGGGCAAGAAAGAGATAGAAATATTAATGATGAGAGAGAATCATTGATTGGCTGCCTAATGCATGCCCCCCAATGGGGATCAAGCCCACAACTCAGGCATGTGCCCTTGACTGGAATCAAACCTGGGACCCTTTAGTCTGCAGGTCGATGCTCTACCACTGAGCCAAACCAGCTAGGGCAAGTGTGTTATTTCTTTATTGTCTTATTAAGGGACATAAGTATCTGCAAAACAACAAGAAAGCCCACTGCACGGGAGAACATATTTGCCAATGTTATCTCCGATAAGGGTTTAATTTCCAACATTTACAGGGAACTCATACACCTTAACAAAAGGAAGATAACACAATAAGAAAATGGGCAATAGACCTAAATAGATACTTTTCAAAAGAGTACATATAGAAGGCCAGGAGACAAAGAAAACATGCTCAAAGTCACTAATCATCCGAGAAATGCAAATCAAAACCACAAAGCGGTACCATCTCACACCTGTCAGAATGGCTATCATCAACAAATCAACAAATGACAAGTGCTGTGGAGGATGCGAAGGAAAAGGAACCCTTTTGCACTGCTCATGGGAATGCAGACTGGTGCAGCCACTGTATGGAGTTTCCTCAAAAAACTGAAAATGGAACTCCCATTTGACCCAGTAATCCTATTTCTAGGAATATATCCCAAGAAACTAGAAATACCAATCAGAAAGGGCTGGTTCTGGTCTCCCCTTTGCCATGGGGCAGCTGTATCAACTTGGTCCAGTCATTTACATCTTCCTGGGCTAATCTTCAAGGAATGCATAAGAAAATCAGATTAGATGACTAATTTCTTTCTTTTTTATGACTGATTTTTAAAGCATCATCTGGCTCTAACATTCTCATCTGATAATAGTGAATATATTGAATGTGATTCAATCTTTTGTGAGAAGCTGGAACAATACAGTACAGTATAATATAATGCATGGGTTTTGAGCTCCTCCTTTAGTGAAATCCCTCATTTCTTTTAAAAAAAATTCCATAACTCTGCCTTCTGTTCTTAATCATATCCTCTTCAAGGGTCACCATACTTAGTGTAAATCATCTTTCTCTTCTACTTTCATAATCATCTCTTTTTCTTAAACCTTTCAAACTCCTCTTGTTGATTTTGGTTTTAAACTCAGGAGTACAGCTTCCTTGGGTCTTTGGTCTGAGGTCATCTCCCAAGGTAGGGACACTGTGGGCAGCAGTGGATCCTGGAAAGGTTGGAAACAAGACTGAAATAGCAGAGGTGAGTCAGGGATAGCTAGTGATAAACTCTCCTGAGAGGAGATGAGCAAGTACCAAGTCAGGAGCAAGTACGATATCCATAGATCAAGGAATCTCCGAACTACAGAAAACTTTTTACATAATCCCAGAGGTCAGGGCCCAGTGTTTGCTTTGTCCAGGGCGCAGCCAAGCCAACATTTAAAAGTTGCCGCTATGTAGAAACGCACCAATCTGGTTAGATTTTGCTTTACTGGCATTGAAGTAGGATTATAGAGCAGATATAATGGACACGTGTCTGTGTGGGGAGGGACGGGAAGTAATGAGTGATTGGCCTAAGAAGTCCAGTAGTCCTGAATACTTAGATATTAAAGTATCTTTAAAATCATCCTGGAAAGGTGATTATTTTGTCACGGCACTCTTACCTCTATCTAATCTACAAAGAACTTTAGCTTTTATACATTGTTGATGTTTAGATTGCGCCAACTGGTAATGTTCACATTTTGCCCTATTGGATTTCGGCACCAATTTATCCCTTGTTATTTCATTTCACTCCCAGAATAATTCCATGAGACAGGTATGGAAAATGAGGAAATGAGTTTCAGAAAGGTTAACTAACTGGTCTAAGACCAATTAGAGAGAACTTAATGGACCTGGGATTCAAATATAAACCTGTCAGACCTCCTAAACAAGGAAGCTTCGGTACTGGTGTACCATGGTCCAGGTAGAACAATAATAGCTTCTCTGTTAGAACAGAGTAACTACAGTGACTTGAAAGGCTAAACCCCTGCACTTTCATTTTTTTGCCAAAGTTCCCAACTTTAAAAAAATTTTTTTTATATCAGTGTAAGTTTG
The DNA here is from genome assembly GCF_964339955.1 of Pipistrellus hanaki. NCBI lineage: Eukaryota > Metazoa > Chordata > Mammalia > Chiroptera > Vespertilionidae > Pipistrellus > Pipistrellus hanaki. The sequence continues at coordinate 55,795,727 of NC_140508.1, forward strand.
CTATTTTTGACAAAGGGTGATATAGCCAAAATAAAAATATTCTTTGTAAAAAATATCCTTAGGGGTTCTCTTACAGTGCAAATGTGTTGGTGATAAAAGTCTTTGAATACTGAAGCAAGGGTCTGTGTACATACTAATCCCCCATTCAAGAGGGTGAACTAGTGGAAAACATTCTTTTTCCAGTGATAGCTGAGAATAGAGTTAACTTCTGATGAAAAGGGTCCCAGTGTTTTGCCTCCCCTCTCTGGGCTGTGTGTGTGTCTGAGAATTAGTGCATAATTGCATTATAGTCCTGGTGTGTGTGTGTTTGTGGTGTGTGAGTGCTTCCCTTCCCAGGTTAGGTCTGGGCAGAAATCCAAGCTTTGCAGATAAGCCCCCTCCCAAAGTATGATTTGGCGGTGGCAAAAGCCCACAGGGCAAGTCGGTGCAAGAGTGCCTGACGCTGGCCCACAAGTCACCTGTGGGCCCAGAGGCGTGCACAGGCATTAGGAAGTTTCCATTCTCTCATGAGGAGGGTACCATTAGCTGATAGAAGGCTGATGGGTTAGAAGTGGCCTCCAGTCATGAACGAAGGGAAATCCTGATGAAGGGAAGGAGTCAGCAGATGCTGCATGGACCATCTGAATGAGCAATGACAGCCGGAAAAGATGCCCACCACTAAGGATCCAGCAAGATGAGTTACGTCACTGTAGACACCATGGAAGACAGATCATCCAGAGCTACACACCTCACCAGCTCAAGCACAGGCACTTGTATAAGTTCTCTGGCAATTATGCCCCTGGGTAAAAATGGAACAGGGGATCCCTAGATTTTACTGATAAAAGAATTCCTGAATTGACTAAAAAATATGGAGTGATTGAGTTATCATTGATTTGACTGAATTTACCTGGAAATTATTAGATTAAACTTTCCGCTCTTAGGTAGTAATGGAAGCTCAGGGTAGAAATTAAATTTAGTTACAGGAAAATAAAATATAGTTTTGCATATTTGAGTTTATGACTGTAAAAATTGATTCTCCTTTTTGTAATAATACAGAACAGATCAGAGTAGTTCCCACCGGCCCCCATGTTTCTTTCCATTGCTTTCTCTCTTATTTCTCCGCACACAGGCTGTCCTTGTAAGCTTTCTCCGATTTAGAGGCCAGGAGCTCCAGGGGACTTGGAAGATGTCGGGCTGTTAGTTATTATTGTAATAACTGTTCAGTTAAATAAAAGCTCTATGAATTTGTATACTGAAGAATTACAGATAGTTTCTATTTATTTTAGCTTTATTCATTTTGCAATGAAAGCTTTCTATTTAATTATTAATTTGGCTGTTATTTCTGGCAATCCACTGCTATAAATAAGTGTTTTTAAAACATCCACAAACCACTAAGGATTTTGTCCTAGTGGTAGAGCTATTATATATAAAACTAGAGACCCTTGCACGAATTTGTTCATGGGTGGGGTTGGGCCAGGGGCTGTGGGTGGTTGGCTGGCCCGCCAGGCCCCTGATTGGGGTGGGAGGCGCTGATCCAGGCAGGGGAAGCCAGGGGGAGGGGATGGAGATGGTTGGCTGCCCCCCCCCCCCCCATCAAACTCCCAGTCAAACTCCAGGTGGAGGGGACAATTGGAAGTAGTGTTTAACCATGAGAAAATACTATTAATGTAAATTAAATTTAAATGATAGTTTCTTCATGATTTTGGTAGAACTGAGAACAAAGAATACAATTTAGATAAAACTTGATGTCTTATTGTGATTGGATGACCAAAGGGATTGTATTGTTAATTATAATAGAAACAGAAATCACTATTGGAGATTATGATGGTTAGTTTTATATTATCATCTTTGTTAGGCTATGGTATCCTGTTATTCAAACATTGTCTTGCAATGAAGGTATTTTGTAAATGTGGTTAACATGTAAAATTAGTTGACTTTAAGTAAAGGAGATTATGCTGGTAATGTGGGAGGGCCTCCTTCAATAAACTGATCCGCTTTAAGAATAAAGCAAGTTTCCCTGAGAAAGAAAAAATTCGGACTCAAGAGAGTAGCAACAATTCTTGCCTGAGATTTCCCAGCCTATCAGCCTCCTTAAGGATTGCCAGCCCCCATAATCTTGTAATCCCATTCCTTGAAATCTCTCTCCGATCTCTATTTCTAATTAGAACCTATAGAACCACTCTTGGTGCCACTCTGTATCTGTCATATAGTACTAAACTGTGGATCTCAAATCTTCATGTGCAGTGAAATGTAGTGTGACTATGTTTAGCTTTTTAGATAACTCTAGGTTCCTTGAGCTCAAGAGTTTGGATGTTTACTTTACATATCAGGATGGAAGCTTGATCCTAAAAATACCAGTTTGCTCAGAATTACTAAAGTATAAGAAGAGAACAGGTAAAAAAATTTCCCACTCGAAATCATGTGTTTTTCCCCACACCAGAGACATTTGGGATAAAAGAGTGGGATGACTTCACAGAACACTGTCTTCCACTGAATCTGGAACCCATGTGTCTCAAGCACTCTGGTGCTCCATGTAAAAGGCCCGGGGTCTCCTTTTGTTTTCTTCCGGTTACTCTGGGACAGGAAGTTTCCCTAAAGAGATTTTATTTAGTTAGCAAAACATTTGCCTTCCTAAGATAGCCTTATTTATGAGTTGTGTGTTGTGTGAACCTCTAGGGAATGGCCATCACACACTGTTGCCTGTAAGCCAAGTAGACAGCTCTACAAGATGACTCTGTCTGCACACCACACAATCAGCGGGTGCACTGTGTTATTTTAACACATTAGTGAAGCATCAGAAGATTGCAAGCCATTTAAAAAACATTAGATGGAGTTAACAATTGCCTTAATCTATTAGGTCTCATAGCCACTTCTGTTCAGCATGTTTATTATGGCTGTCACGTTACCTGGTTCTGCTATATTTATGTACTCCCTTCCTTTGCAAAGTGCTTCCCAATATGCTTTAAGATATTAATGCTGTGCAGTATTCCTGTGAGGGAGACCAGGCTTTGATCTCAATTTAAACAATGAAAAATGATGACAAAATGAAGTTATACGTAAGAGTATGTATAAAACAGACAGAATTTTTGCCTGCATATGCAGGTAGAGGCAGATTTTCAATCCTTTTTTTTCTTAAAAAAAAGAAATATATATATATATATATATATATATATATATATATATATATATATATATAATTTCAGAGAGGAAGGGAGAGGGAGAGAGAGATAGAAGAGAGAAACATCAATGATGAGAGAGAATCATTGATTGGCTGCCTTCTGCACTCTCCAACACTGGTGGTCGAGCCTGCAACCCAGGCATATGCCCTGACTGGGAATTGAACCATGACCTCCTGGTTCATAGGTTGATGCTCAACCCAGGAGCCACATTGGCTGGGCAGATCCTCAATACTTTATAATTTGCCTTACAGCAGGGCTCTTCAGTATTTCCCAATACTCCTAAGGAATTACCTGCACTTTTTTTTTTTTTTTTTGAGGGGGTGATTATAACACCTGTGTTAGTTTCCTAGGGCTGCTGTAACCAAGCATGTTATATGCTATATTGGGTGCCCAGAACAACAGAAATTTATTGTCTCATAATTCTAGAGCTTAGAAGTTCACGCCAAGATGTTGGCAGGGCCATCTTCCTACTGAAACATATAGGAGAAGGAACCCTCCTGGTCTCTTCTAGCTTCCTGTAGCCCCAGACATTTTTTGACTGTGACAGTGTCATTCTAGTCTTTCCATAGTGCTCCTCTCTGTTTCTTTACATAATCTTCCTTTTATATATATCTGTGCCTGGGCCCAAATCTCCTCATATTATAAACACACCAGTTATATTAGATTAGGTTCCACTCCAATGACCTCATCTTAACTTGATTATGTTTGCAAAGCCTCTATTTTCAAATGAGGTCACATTCTGAATAACTGGGGTAGGATTTCAACACATCCCTTTCGGAGAACACAATTCATCCCATAACACCGCCTCTTGAAAATTCTGTCTAATGGTCTCAAACACGGCACCTGACCAAGCCTGCTTGTAGACGTTGTTCAGCCCTGATAACGACTACCTCTACAGCTTGGCCTGCAAAGGATACACTTCGTGGAGGAGAGGTGGAGTCAGGGGACACTAATCTTGTCTGGACCTTCTTGGTCCCACAAATGAGTCAACAGACTTGGATAAAAAAAAAAAAAGTAGCCAAATTCTGTGTAAACTACAAGCTACATGATCCACCTCTGAATAATGTAGGATAGAGTGTATTTCCAAGATACAGTGTAACCTCACTCAGAACAAATTTGATTTACCACATTTAATTAATCTTATCTGTATTGACTTACACACAGGAAGATTCAATGTATTTGTTGGAAATAGCCATTCCTGTTTTTTTTTTTTCTTCTTTTATGAGAGAGAAAGGAAGGGAGAAGAAGGGAGAGAAACATCAGTGTGAGAGCAAAACATTGATTGGCTGCCTTGACTGCCTTGACAATGCCCAACTAACTGAACTTCACTGGCCAGGGTGGAAAAAGCCAATCTTTTTTTGTTGTTAATCCTCAGGCAAGAATATTTTTGTCACTGATTTTTTGAGAGAGAGAGAGTGAAAGGGAAGAGAGAGAGAGAGAGAGAGAGAGAGAGAGAGAGAGAGAGAGAGAGAGAGAGAGAGTTGTGAGACAAGTTCAATTGGTTGCACACACCCTGATTGGAGCTGGGGATCAAACCTGCAACCCAGGTATGAGTCCTTGACCTGGAATTGAACCCACGTCCTTTTGGTGTGTGGGCTGATGCTCTCACACTGAACCAACCCCGGCCAGGGTAGAAACAACCACTCTTGATGGCTGCACTGCTTGGCTCTCCCCTCTGTTGTGCTTCTTCTCACACCCGCCTTTGCTCAACTTGCTTCCTAGATGTGTTGCCTTGGTTCCATTCTTTCTTCTGTCCTGTTTGTCTTTAGCTTTCCTTCTAAGTGAAGGTCACAGATTATTAGTATGACGAAGAAAATCAAATAGATGCTTAGCTCAGTATAAGACAAAAGAAATACTAACAAAGAAGTACGTATTTATTGAAAATGTGATAAGAAAAGTTATGTATTATATTTGAAAATAAATCGCATACGTATTTTTCTTATTATAAAACTATATTATTCATTTTAAAAACTCAGAGAAAAAAATGGCTAAGAATAAAAAGAAAATAAAAAAACTATTTTCTCTCTAATAATTCCAACATTGGTAATGAACAGAGTTAATGTTTTGGTATATGTCCTTGCAGATGCACATGCCTAAATGTTTTGGTTTTACAAAAGTGGTATTGTATTGTACGTGAGGGTTTATAATAAATCTCTTTATTTAACAACATATTAGAAGCATCTCTTTTGCCATGAAGGATTTTTACAGCATTACTTCATTTCATCATTCTACAATAGAAATGATGTTCCATTGTAGGGAGGTATTAAAAGAAATTTCATCAGTCCCCTACTATCAGGCATTTCATGGTTGTTTTCAAATGTTCCTTATAATAATCAATGATGCTGTGAATAGGGGCTGTGGTTAATCTTTGGATAGATCCATGCTTATTTCCTCAGCATAAATTCATAGGCATAAGATCAGTGGGTCAAATTAATGCATAATTAATTTGGGAAACTTGGGAAACTTGGATCAATTTGCACTTCTGCCAGCAGGGCTTGAGACACACATTTCTCGGCATGTTTGACAATACAACATAGTAGGATATAAAAAAATTATTCCAATTTGGTAAATTAAAAAACATACATTTTTAATTTGCATTTGTATGACCATAGTATAGATCAAATAAATAAATATAAAATACATAAATACGAGGAACTAAACACTATCATGCAACTTCCAATGGAAAGAATAGGATACTGGGACAGCTGATTGTGCAAATTTATTGACCATTCATATTTCTAATTTCATGAATTTCCTGTTTGTCCTTTACCAACTTTGCATTTTGATGTGAATTTGTTAGTATTCTTTACATTTTGAAAATGTGAATTCTTTACTTTTCATGAACAATGGCAACATTTCCCCCACTTTAACTTTATTTGTGGATTTTCTTTTAATAGAGAAATTAAAAATATTTTAGTCAATTAACCAATCTCTCTTTTTTAAAATTTCTTTTAAATAATCAGTCTTAAACTCTCCCCCCCCCCCACCTTAAAATTCTTTTTTGTTGTTAACCCTCACCCAAGGATACTTTTTTCATTGATCCTAAAACAGAGTGGAGGGGAGGGAGGGAGAGAGAGAGAAAAACATAAATGTGAGAGACACATTCATTGGTTGCCTCCCACATGCAACCTGACAGGGGCTGGGGATTGAATCTGCAACCCAGGTATATGCCCTTGACTAGGAATTGAACCCGAGATCTTTGTTCCACAGGCTGACACTCTAATCACTAAACAAACCAGCCAGGGCCCAACCTTAAAATTCTTTATAATTAAAAAAATATATATTTTATTGATTTTTTTACAGAGAGGAAGGGAGAGGAATAGAGAGTTAGAAATATTGATGAGCAGTTGGGAACCAGCAGTCTGATAGGATTGGGCCTAAACGGGCAGTTGGACATCCCTTGAGGGGTCCCAGATTAGAGAGGGTGCAGGCTGGGCTGAGGGACACACCACTCCGTGCACGAATTTTGTGCACCAGGCCTCTAGTATATTATAAAAATCATTATGCTGTACACCTTAATTTGATACTGTATGTCAATTATAACTTTACAAAACTAGAAAAACCATCATGTTTTGTTAAATAATCATGTGCTTTTATGGACGTTTGTATTTCTTTCCCCTTTTATAATAAGGGAAATCATAACCTTGGGTTGCAATAATAAGGAGGTTAAATGGTAGGAGAAAGCATAGAAACTTTGGGAATAGCTAGTCCTGGGTTTGAAACTTGACTTAGTCATTTGTTAGCTATTTGTCTTGGGCAAGTTAATTCACCTTTAAGAGTCTCAGTTTAACCATTAGTAAAAATAGGAATAATGCTAACATATCTACTTCTGACAGCAATAGGAGTATTAAATGGGGCATTGTTTGCTAACACAGAGCATGCCTCTGCTGTCAAAGACGGAGCTCAGTAAATGTTAATTTCCTCTTCTTTATATTAGTGAAGAATCAATTGTTTGTAAAACATTTTTACATATATCATCTCTTTGACTCACAGAAATTTTGACTCACTGAAAATCATACTGTTTCTGTTACACTGAGTTACATGATGATTTAATAAAATAGGATGATGACAGAATGACTATTAAATGGATGATCTTAGAAAATAATGAGTTTTTTCTTTTCAAACTTAAGCACATCATTGAAACTTTTGCTACATTTTTAGGTATGAAATAATTTTAAATAATGACTTAGGATGGCAGTATTTTTCTTTACCTTTCAACAATTTGACATATGTAAATAAGAATATGTGCACTATTAATGCACATATTTTAGAAGCATATCTACTTATCAAAGCCCATATGTATGTGACATGTTTGTAATCTAACAAGCAGTTTCTACTGTATTAATAGCAATTTGGTTACTATTACATTAAACATAATTTTACATTTGAAAATTAGTAAGAAACCTGCTTTTTTTTCCTCAGGTGAGTCTCAGATTAGAGCTCATATCAAATTAGTAATCTGTGTTTATAACAACTCTAAAGAAAATAAATATGTAAACCAATATAATGACTACCTGGAGTCATTGGGACTTGAATTTGAATCTCTGCATTACAAGGTAGAAGCTGTGTGACTTTGGGTAAGAAGCCTAATCACTCTGAGCCTCAATTTCTCACCTGTAAAAGGGAATATTAATAGTGTCTAGACAGAGGAGAGTTTGAGGGTAAAGGAAATAGCATTCAGCAAGTAAGGGTTTAGTAAATAGTTACTAATGCTGCTGTTATTGCTGTTATTAACTGGGAAGTAGCAAAATCATGCAGCCCCACTGGAAGGAAGAATTTAAGAGAATTTAAATAAATAATAACCAGAAGTTTCCAAATAGCAAACTCATGGCTTATATAATTGTATTCCAAGCAGATGATAGCTTTTATCAAAATCATATCTGTATATTTGCAGTTATTATTATTACCACAAGGTGCGAGTAATAAGGATAATAAAATTCAGAGGCTTCAAAATTATTACAAATAGATCTATACTCACAAATGGTAAGGCTGGGTCTGAACTCACAGGGCAGAGGTTTGGAATGCTATGTAGAGCAATATCCTATTTTTTATTTATATGCTAAAACCTTGTTTTATTGTGCACACAGACCTTTCTTCCAACATTTTCAGAAGCCATCACAAAAACTCACTTAGGATATTGAGTTTCTTGGATCCTCTCCAATCTTTTCTTCCTGCATTTAAGCCTTATATGAGCAGAGGATTTAGAATGAATTAGAGAGAAGACTTTCTTCCCCTTGACTTTTAAGAGGACATGTTCTGGAAATCTCTGGAGAATTTGACAGATGCTGCGGAGTGAAGTCTGGGGTATATACTTTCGGTTCCCAAAATATTTCAGAGAACACAGCCTTCATAGAGCCATGTTTGTAAGGTAGATGAAATCATTCAAACCTGCAGCAGGTTTGCTTCTTGAGTATTTGCTTTGTCTTAAAATAACTGGCAAAATCTCTTGATCCTGTGAACATGCAAATCCTGTGCCTGAATAAGAGAGAGATGCTTTTGCTCATGTGGTTTGGGAAGACTTCCGTTGCTGGTTGTTTTCACAGTGTGTGAAATCCTAAATTCTGAAGGTCAGGGGTATAAGTCATGACACATTATGGGTAAGCTCATCAGCTCCTTACTGCATAGTGAGTTCAGGAGAGCGTGATGCAGGCAGTGCAGTAAGCGATGGTCATGATGTTCTGAGGCAGAACATTTGGGTTTCCCTACAGGTGGAATCAGTATGAAGTGAGTCATCAGTCATCACATTTCCTGGAAGAATCAGAAGAGAAAAAGATTAGAGTGAAATAGAAAATAGTGTTCTAATTTTACTTTTGTCACTCATATGAGAGGATGATGTTTTCCATCAAGCTTGAAAAAACTGAGTGTAACCTGATTCTTATGCTATGCACTAATTAGAAATTAATAGAATCTAAGACTTTCCCAGTCCAATTTAGTATTATTTAAACTAGGAATGCATAAATATGCCATGTGCATATTCATAATAGATGTTCTTTCCTATGTATTGGGGTTGGGGGTGAGGGTGGTGATGGTACAGGCATTGGAAAAAGCTGCTACATAGCACAAAGAAAGGGCGGAAAAAGGTGGACACATGGAAACTATGTGTAGGATGGGTAGCTAGGCCAGAAGGAAAGTAGTAGAAATCTCTGTACCCTAGGAAACTGGCTTTTGTCTATGCCAGGTATTTGCTAATGTTGTCAAGCCATCTGCAAGTTCCAACCCTCAGTGAATATGCTGGACATATTCTTCTGTTTGAATACAAATTCTACTTTTTCAAAAGCTAAAGAGTTCTTTAAACCAAATGTTGATTGAAAGTCTTGACACTTCAAGGAAGACAGATATGCCAGTGACCAAGAAAGAAAACCCACACAAAATAATGCTAGATTTTTAGCTAGTACTCATCATTTCAGACCAAATGTTTGACCTTCAGGACAAATAGGATAAAAAGGAGTCGATGCATTTGGGGCTTGGAATTCAGGGCCTTTATCATTTCCAGCAAGTATTTCCAAGCAGCTTTTGAGTCACTCCTTAGCAGGAGACTGACGCCTTCCCTCAGTTCCCTTGGCATGACAGAGGACATGGATGAAGTCTTCCAATTTGAAGATTTCCATGGTTCCACTAACATTTCTAATTGAACATGATCCCAGTTACATGCCGTTCTCTGCTTCCATGGCCTGGGAATTCCACTGGCCTGAGGAGCATTAGTATAAGGGGTGGGGCTATTGGAGAGTCCCTTTGCCTTGTCTATAAGTAGGAAGTTTCAACTCTTTGGTCCCTTCTTTACCCTCTTCCTCTTCCCCCCATGTCATTTTCAAGCACATATAGGACATCTGAAGGTTTCTCTCTGGCCCTTGACCTTAGTCATTTCAGGAGGATGTAAAAGTCCCCTTGGGAGCGAAGCCCTGTGAGAACAGGATAAAATTGGAAGGCTCTTCCCCCTCTTCCTGCCCCTCCCAATTATCCTCTCTTCCTCTGTCCCCCTCTCCTTTCTCCACCCACACAGGGCACTTCGGGGGAGGTCCTCAGGTTCCCTAGTCCAGGCCCCATCCCTCTCAGTAAGCCAGGTTGGTGCCTGCATTTGTACTGGAGTAAGTACAGCCCTATCCCACAATAGGGATGCTTCTGGGCCTCTGCAGCCTGGCTGAGAAGCAAATTCCCATCTTCAGGGGTTCTTGGCGGTAGTTTTAGTCATTGAGACTTCAATTGCCCCGCAGTTCCCTCCACTGAAAAGAAAGCAAGAATGGCCTGAATGTTTGGTCAGGCAGGGGTGCAGCCCCAGACTCCTGCAGTTCCTCCAGCCTCTAGTTCCCTCCCTCAGCCTTCCCAACTTCCCCTGGCCCAGGCCAGAACTTTCCAGAACTGGAAAGCTTTCTTTCCCCACTGGCACCAAACTCACCTAATCACCTCATCAGAGACATAAATGGCAGGGAAGATAGGAAAGATCAGCAGCACGATCCTGTCCCACAAGCAAGCTGTGGGAGGGGGCTGTACGGGACTTTAGGTTGGGCTGAGAAATGAGTGGTCTCCAAAGCTAGATTTTTTTCTGGAGCTCAGTGACCAAAAATCTCAAATTAAATCCTCTACTTAGTCTCTCCCTTCATCAGGCCCCGAGTGCCTATGAGAGTGCTTCACGGAGGAGAGGGGAAGTGGCACGGCCTTTGCAAGCCAGAGGTGCTTCAGCCTTGCAGGCCGGTGGGGCCAGCAGTTCCCCGTCCGTCTTCCCCAATTTTCAAGTTAATGGTTTTGTGGTTTCCCCCCTTTAATAAGCCATGAAGTCAACAAACTCCCCACATGGTGGCTCCCTTTACTAAAGCTGACTAGTGAATTTGTACAGGGAGTCTTTGGAAATTTTCAAGTATTTCTACAGATTGAACTCATTTCAGAATTCGCGTGGGAGGAAAGAGTAAGGGTTTTCATGGAGCTCGTCTTTGACGTGAAGCAAGGCGGAAGACACGAAAAGCCAGAGTCCGTTATAGCTTTGGGCGCTTCTGTGAGAAAGATATCTGCCTGGTTATCAACGGTGCTCACCTTTCACTCTGTGTGCGAGCTTACTCCAGAGGCAGAGCCGAACACGGAAGACACGCGTGCTAACACTCCAGCATAAATCAATGAACATGTGCAACAGAGACAAAGAGATTCATCTCCATGTAGATGTGGTCTGAAGCTTAATTGCAGGCAAGCAATCTGGGCCGTCCCCAGGAATAAACAAACAGGAAGTGGCAGTTTCTAATCAATAATGGAGAGGAATAAGCAAAACTGTCTTCTTGGAGGAAGAATTAAAACCTCAAATAAGAGAGCAATTAAGGCATTGAAACGAAGCATTATAATTTTGTCTTAGAAAAGGCATACAGAACTAACATAGCTTATTTAAAGGTTAGATCCAAATCACAGTATCAGGAAACACTCTCACTAAATTGCCATTTCCTCAAATTTTTGAGATCCAAATAATTAACATGTACACACTAATGGTTATTGATGACTCTATTTCCTTTGCGAAAGAAATAGACCTTTCACCGGAATAGAAATTTACAAATCTTCTTAAGTTACCCAGGGACTTGGAAGTCTCCTGGTGTTGTGGTCTTCCCTTATTGCTTTCCTCTCTCTTCCCACTCATTTCATGAGTCATTTCATTTTCAGTTAATTTTTCTTTTCTTTTCTTTTTTTTCCTTTTTCTTTTTTTCTTTTTTTTACCAGCCCCAACAGAGGGATTCCTGATAGAAACCCTCAGTAGGTGAACTTGTACTGGGAATCCTTGTACTTTTCCAGTTTACAACTCATGTTGTAAATAAAGGGGAAAACATTTCTCACTCCAAAATCCTTAAAATTTGAATTTTTGTGGAAAGCACAATCCTCACTTTCAATTCTTCAAATCAGTAAGAGCTACAGAAAGTGTGAAAGTGTCCAAATGGGTCATCTGTAGAGCTCTAAATCCAGTACTAACAGGAGACATATAATAGAATGCTCTTTACTGAAATCTAGAATGCTTGGACCATTCTCAGCTTTAAGGGCATTTATAGACACTGCAAGGGGAGGCGGTATCTGAGGAGTGGGGTACTTGGGCAATGGACTGCCACATTAATAGCACCACTGCCGAATTCTCAGATTTAGAGGCGGTGGTGAAAGATGGAATCAGGGCAGTTGTCAATGTTTGTAGCATCTGTGACCAAACAGGTTCAGTACTCAGAGCCATGCTCTGGATGCAGCTTTCCTCTAATTAATCCACTCATAGCCAGACTGTCAACGGCAGCCAGACTCATTAGCAATTTACTGAAAACCCCGCAAGACTTCCCTTTAAAAACAAAACGACTTCCACATGTAATTGTCTATCTGAAAGAACATACGCAAGATATTAGGAGATTAAATTAAATTTATTAATAGGAGAGCTTGATGGTGCTTAATTCCAGAGACCAGAACTCTGATTGCTGGGGGCTTGATGAAAAGTAGAGAGAAATAGTAGGAATGTCGTCGTTTAAAACATCACTTTCACCATGCCTGAAATCCTATGAATTAATTCTTCACCCATCTTTGAGGACAGGGTAAAACTGGAAAAAACCATCAAAATCATTGGACGTCTTAAAAAAATTGGATTGTGTGAGTGAAAGGTGTTTATGGGAAGTGGATGACTCCAGAGCTCATCATCCATGAGGACAGCACAGAATAGTTAATATGTTCCTTGAGGGACTAGGATGCTGACGTCTTTTTCTGATACCCGGTCATTGCGTGACTGAGGGAGGGGGGGGGGGAGAGAGGAAGTCATTTCATGAGCGCAACAGTGCAACCAAATATTCTGTACTTAAGGGCCACGGGCAGGATGTTGACAGAGAAGTCTCTCCTAAAACCATCTTCAGATAGATAGGTTTCTGCCGCTGCTAGATAAACAGGAGCAGAGGGCCGGTCACCTCTGCAACCACCGGCGGTAGCAGCAGCAGCAGAAGCAGCCGCAGCCAGAGGGGCCCCGGAGCGGAGAAGGCACTGCCTACCCAAGAAGCTGCCTGACCCGGCGGCTCCCTCGGACGGACGGACGCCGGCTTCGCCTTCACCCCCTTTTCTTTTTTTCCCCCTTCCTCTTCTTTGATTTCCCCCCTCTTTTCCTTCATCACTGACTCCTTTCTCCCCGGTGGACTCAGGTCACTTGGTCCTCCACCCCCTCCTTCGCTGGTCGCCTCCTCCTCTTTCCCTCCTTCTGCCTCCCTCTCCTCGCCCCATTCATTCATTCCCTCGGCGGCTGTCACGCTCCCTCCTAGTTCTGTGCGTCTCCAAACTTTTGCACGGAAGCCTGGCCGCACGCAGCAAACAAGTCCTCCAGCTCCTCCTGCCGCTCCCGCTCGTCCCCCAGACGCCGACACCGGACGGCGAGGCCCCTGGGGCTGTGACTCCAGCGCAGAAACTTGGAGGATCGCTCGGCTAAACCGTCCTACTTGGCAGCAAACCCTTCCTGGCGGCGGTAAGAACTGAATGGCAACGGGGGGAGGGGGAGGGAGTCTTTCCAACCCAAACGGCTCACGGGACTGCTGCCTCTTTTATTTATTTATTTATTTTTTGCCGGCATGAGGGTACTAGTTCCTTTTCCTCCGCGCCAGGTCTGGCATAGATCTACCCGTAGAGAGAAGGAAGTGGCGGCAGGGCGAGCTCGGGCTGTCACTGAGGGGTTTCCAAACCCGGAGCCTTTCGCTCCGGACCCCCCAGCTCCGGGAGTTCTTGGGGCGGGAGGGGAGGGGAGCGGGGCGGGCCGGCGGGGCGGGGGGCACTCTGACCGCGGCCCCCTCTCCCCCGTCCCGCACAGAACGGCCATGGGCGGCGGAACCAGGCTGGCCCTGCTGGTCTACGGGATCATCATGCACAGCAGCGTGTCCTGCTCCCCGGACGCCACCGGACTCCCGTTCCCCGGGATCAGGTAGGCGCTGGCCGCCCGGACGAACCGAGGCACGGCTTCCCTTCCCTCCACACCTCCTCGCAAGTCCTCCTGCATTTCGTTGGTCCCGGCCCCGGTCCCTCGCTCACGACCATCTCCCCCCGCGCTCCGGGGAGCCGCCGGCAGCCAGCGGGCCCCGGCTGAGCTGCAGGACCCGGCGGACTCCCCTCCCCTCCGGCGGGGCGCCCCTCTCCCAGCGCCGGGCAGCCGAGGGCCCCGGGGGACCGGGCGCTGCCTCCGCCCGGAGAGACCTACCCACCCCCGCCCCGCCCGCGGGAGGGGGCAGGGCATGGCCTGGAGCCGGACTCGCCCTCTCCCCATCCTTCTCCGCTGGAGTGAGGCGAACCCCGGCTTCCCAGCCGGGCTGCAAGGTGGAGCGTGGAGGGAGCGCCGGGATGTGGCTTTGTTACGGCCGGTGCCGCGCTGTCGCCGAGGGGTCCCTCTCACCTATTTCCGATTCTTTCTTTCTTTCTCTCTCCTGGAAGAGCTTTCTTCCAAGTGATTTTTTTTTTCCCCCCGACTGCCTTTCGCGCCTCAGACTGTCTTGAGGAAGGGGAGTGTCGGCTGGGTGAGGTTGAGGAAAAGCGATAGAACAAGAATGGAAGAACGGGAATGAGTCCGAGAGGGAGGGGAGAAACAGGTGCAACGGATGCAGGGAGCGGGGAGAGAGCGGGCAGGCAGAAGGCGTCTGCACAGCCTGCCCGCCTGGCTCCCCCCTACCCCCCCCCCCATATCCCTGCATCAGTTGGCTTCCCCCCTCTCAGCCCTAGAACACCCGCGGGCCACCGGGGAGTGGAAGCTCGCTTTGCAGCTCCCGGCGGCCGGGAGCGCGAGTTCCGCCGGCAAAGCTGGTTCCCGGAGCCGCGCCCCGGAGCGCAGGGGCCGCCGACCGGCGGTTTGGCCCGGGAGCTGGGTCCCTGCCTCCAGCTTCTTGGTCCAGGGGAGAATGAAGGTGCCAGCGGGTCCGGGCTGAGGACGGCTGGGCGCCAGGCCGGCAGGCAAAGGGGTGTGTGTGCTGGCCTCGCCCTCACCCCTCCAGGGATGGAGGGAACCCTGGAGGGAACGGGTGCGGGGTTAGGAAGCGTGACTTCCACCCCTCCCGGGGAGCCTGACTAGTCCGGGGCCTATTCCCGAGACTCTCTAGCGGCCCGAAGTGAGGAGTGTGTGTGTTTCACCCCCCCCCCCTGCCCCGTCCTGTACCATCGATCTGGGGGCCGCAGGCGGGGGTTTTCGCCGAGGCCGCCGCGCCCCGAACGGCGCTCGGTCGGTCCGCTGCTGCCCATTTCCCCATCCCCAAGGCTGCCATGCGGTCCCATCGCCTCGCCATCGTAACAGATTAGCGAGAACATTCCCCCCCGTAGACTTAAAAAGCCCTATTTCACACCCTCCTCCCCCAGCTGTTTTCAAAGGCTCTTTCCCCGGGCGAGAGGCCACGGGGGAGGGCACGGACGAGCCGCCGCCAAACCAAGTTTGGAGGCACCGAGCAAGCGTGTTCCTGCCGGAGCCTCTCCGGCCCAGAATAGCAGCCGAGGTTCTCCGTGACCTACATCGGGGCGGAGAGGCCGGGCGGGGCGCTGGCGGAGTCGGGGCCGCTGCGCACCCCCCCCCCCCCTTTTGCTCCGGCCTCCTGGGCTGGGGCGCCCGGTCTCCCGGGATCTTCCCCGCACTCGCCCTTCGCTGCGGGTCCGCAGGCCCAGGCCCCGGGCGGAGGGCGTCCTTCCCCGGACCCTGCGGGGGCCCCTTCACCCGCACCGGGAGGATGGGGAGCCTCCTCGCGGGGCGGGGCCTTACTTGGATGTAGTTTTCCTCCTCCTGCCTCTCCCTCGGCCCCTGTCCGGGAAGAAGAGGCAGTTCTCCGTGGGAGACCTTTTGGGAGGAAGTAAAGTCAGAGAGCCCCCTCCTTTTTTTTGGGGGGGGGGGTTCCCGCAGAGCCTAAGGAGGCACCGGTCCTGAGCCCTCCTTCTGCCCCGGGCTGTCCCCGCAGGTCGGAGGAGGAGGCATACGACGAGGACGGAAACCAGCTGCAAAACTTCTACGACTGGGAGCCGCCCCGCGTGGACAGACCCGCCTCCGGGCCCCGCGAGGCCCACGCGCCCAGCCCCCCGGGGGAGATGAGGTACGGACCGCGCGGCCTCCGCACCGGGGCAGGGGCTGTGGGAGGGGCAGGTGCGGGTAGGTTCTTTTTCACAAAAGTCCTCAAGGCTACCTCCTCCCGGGTTCTTAGCGACAGCGACAGAAAGTGAGTCGCGGAAAGTCTGTGGTCAAGGGGTGGCAGTGAATGCGCGAGGGGCCCAGACTCCACACCGGCCACCTGGGAGGGCGGGAGGAACTCCCGTTCCTGGGGCGTCCCAAGAGAGTCATTGGGGAGTTCTGGGCCCCTGGGGGTTCCCCGGCAGCTTCCAGGAGCGCCAACTAGAGAGGATGCCATGCAGGGGGTGGGGGCGGATCGGGGAGCTGGGTAGCTCCTGGGGGACAGAGGCGATGACCCCGGGCGCGCACGTTGCCTCCCCTTTAGGGACTTCGCCCACGCGATCCTGCACAAGGCCTACCGCAAAGTGCTGGACCAGCTGTCCCGCAAGAAACTGCTGCAGAAGCTCGTGGCCCAGGGCGTGGGGTGAGTGTCGGCGAAAGAGTTAACGGGCGCGAGGGGGCGCGCGCGCGCCGAGGTGGGCGGGGCCGGGCGCGCGGGCGCGGGGTGGGCGGGGCCTGCGTCCTGCGTGCACGTGGGGCCGAGGGTGGGCCTGAGCCGCGCGGGGTCTGCGGGGACGGCGGGGGGCCAGCCCCGAGCCATCTGCCAAGATTACTGGGGCGGTTCTTGAAGTTTGGCGGGAGAGCTGGGGGACCCAGCAGAGAAAAGCAGAGGGCAGAAGAACCGGGGAGTTGGATCCGTTTTTGAATTAAAAAAAAAAAGAGAGAGAGAGAGAGAGAGAGAAACCAAATAGTCTCCCCCTCAGTCATTCAACACCTTCAAGCTTCGCGGGATGATTTGCTATCATTTCCTCTAAGTTTGACTTAAAAGATTATTTTGTTGTAAATTCAAATGGAAGCCAGCAAACCCTCCACTCTGGACACCCAGGGAACCCGCTTTTGCTTGTGCCAGACCTACCCAGGGTGCGGGGAGCCCCTCTCAGCAGAAGGCAGCGTTTTAATAAAGCCCGTGGGAGAACAGATTACATTTTTCGTAATAAATAATTCATGGGATGAAAAATATTGCGCACAGCCTGTCGACTTGTATTATTATCACGTTTTTTGCAACGTAGCGTGCGGAGGGGGAGTGCTTGTGTCTGACCAGGTAGCAATAACGGGATTGATGTAAAACCCCGCTCTTTTGTTATTTCCTATTAGGACAATTCAGCGCAATCGCATGGACGGGATGGTCATATCGCACGGACAGAGGTTAGGCTTGAATTGTGTGCATTTGGCCGGGACCTCATAAAGGGCCCCTTTCCTAAGCGAGTGGTGCCAGGAAGTCCTGGGCGGGGAGGGAAAATGCAGGTTTCTGTGGCAGCTCCCCTCCGGCTCCTCCTGGCAGAGGAAGGCCTGGCAGAGGGTAGTAAGACCCCCGTGCCCCTCTGCAGGCTCCCTCGTGGGGTGGGGCCCGCCTGCTCCTGGCAGCTATTGAACCTGTGTCTCCCGCTCCGCCTGCCACCCTTTCCCGACCCCTCTCCTTGCAGTGGCATTCGAAGCGGCAATGCCAAAGACGACTCGGATCCGCTCTCCAAGCGCCACTCAGACGGAATCTTCACGGACAGCTACAGCCGCTACAGGAAACAAATGGCTGTCAAGAAATACTTGGCCGCCGTCCTAGGGAAAAGGTATAAACAAAGAGTTAAAAACAAAGGACGCCGAATAACGTATTTGTAGCAGCGATGAGTTTACCGGCTACCTTGTGTATACAACCCTGACACAATGAAAAGTCATTTTCCTTACAAACTGGAACAGTCATCGCTCATGTGTTCTATCCAAACATGTATTTATGTATGAAGTAAAGCCATTAAATGAATATTTTGATAATAATATTGTTTTTTCTTTTTACAAAGCACTAGAGAATGCACAGATATACTTTGTGGACCAATTATTGATATATATATTATAAATATATATATTTAAGAATATATATATATATATATATAAGTATAATAGAGAGCAGTTCATAAAAATGTGCACCAGGATTGAAAAACTCACCTGAGCTGTTTATGTATTTATATATAAAATAGATAGAAAAATAGACAATCATTGTTTTAAATATTACTCCTATTTTTGTAAACTGGAATTAAAAGGATAGTATTTTTATCCACCACAGGCCTGAAGATGTTAATACTGACCATTTGCTACTGTATATAAACAAAGACGCCCTGCTTCAGGGAGATTTTGAGGTCATGATTTGGGAGAATTGCTGTAGGGCATTCTCTCCCAGCGAGTCTCTGGGGCAGGCTGCTACAATCCCAGCCCAACTCAACTGGGCACTGTCCCCATCGCTGGGTGACAATTCTAATACTTCTGCTTTCTTTGATTCTCCTTTTATGTGTATTCGTCCTCCTTAGACTCTCAGCCCACAAGAAAATTCTCCCGATAAAAAACAAACAACAGCTCTATCTAAATTGTGCTTCTCCCCAGAATTGACACCATTTCCTGGGGGCAAGAGTTGGGAGATTATACAGAGAAGGGAGACTTGAGTAGAAGCTCCCTTTTCTGTACTTCCAGGAAACCCACTATCCCAAGGTTAGGGCAATTGGAACCAAGTGGAAGAAATGCAGGTATACTGGAAGAGGCAGAGCCCAAGGCAGCAGGAGGAGGACCCTGGAGAGGGACTCCTTTGGGGCTGCCCCAGATCTGGGATGCTGGGGTTAAGCCGAGTCCCCACCTGAGGTCCCCAGCCTGACTGACTGGGTGCTGGGTGTTTGAAACGGGTGCAAAGTACAATGTGTTTTTCTCCAGTGCTGTCCATGCTTCTCATCTTGTGAAATGGCCAGGATTCTCCCCTGTGAACGCTGCTCCGTAGGAGCCACCCTTTTCTTTGGTGTTTCTGTGTTTTTTTTTATTTGTTTTTTTTCCTGAAGACTCTGCCTTCCTACCCTCTTGCACTGTTTAAATACTGGTTACCATTTTCATTCACTTCTCTTAAACTGATGAATGTGTCTTACTTTTGTCGTTGTTTGATGCAAGTGCTTATTGTAAAGTTTAGGAAACCCTGTGTAGTTATCGCTAAGTAATTATGCACTAAATATGAACCATTTGTTTCTTGTTTCTTGTGTTTGTAGGTAAAATGTATTTTTCTACATCATGGCTTATTGCTTAGTAAAAGTTATTTCATAAACCAACCTTTGTCATATTAGAATGTGTAGTGTTCACATGTTGCTCAGTTTTACTAACTGATAAATCCTTTAAACCTCATCTTATGTATGAGTATTATCTTGTATTTGTGATCAAGAGTAAGGTAAACAAGCTCCAACAGACCCTGAGAACTTCCCTGTGTATCCTTTCTTGGCGACAGAAAGCATGTCTGTCTGATTCCTCTCAATTTCTTGAACATACCAAGTAATCTCTAATAACAAAAGAACCTTCACCCAACAACCAGATCAAGCAACAGCACGCAAAACAAACTCCCAGTTTTCAGGCACAGATTCTGTTGAAAAGGAAGAAAGAAGAAGAAGAAGAACAAGAAAAGATTAAACATTAGCCTGTAAAGTTTAAAGGACCTTTCCTTTTTCCTTTACGGATTCGATCGGTATGAAGTCATAAATCAAAGAAAACAGAATTGAATTTGCATTCCCAGGCAGGATGGATGCTGCCAGGAGATCACATTGCAGACAGTGAAAGCACAGAGGCATTCGATCTATGCCTGAGCCCTGTGTATGGGATCAATCTTTCTTTAATTCTACAGTCTCCTCAGGCAATGTGACCTGGGACGCAGTTTGCAGCTGTAGTGCCTTTCTTTGCCTTTTAAATCGCCACGAATCACAGATGGCTATTTAGTGGCCCTACAATGCTGCAACACATCGGCTTGCATTTTAGTCTTATTTGTTTCTTGGATAATGGGCAGAATTTTCTGTATTTGTGTCAGCTGTTAGTGGTGAAATAGGGCTCTAGTTAACCTTTTTATTTATGAAGTCTAATTTAGTGTTTCTGTGGCGAGTTGCAAGCATTTACAGTGATCATCCAGTTTAATCTTTTGTATACTTTTTAGAAATGCCAAGAGCCTTACTAACCTAACGCAGATTTATGATATAGTGAAAATTTAGGTAGATGTTAGTCTTGAAGCTTTTATTTTGTGTGCAAATGATTATAAAAACATCTTAACCAAGTATTACACACATGCTATCTATAATTAGGTCTTTGATAACTGTTATATGAAGTGTGTGAAATTTGTATGAATAAATTTTTGTAAACAATGCAACTTCGTCTAATGTTTGGAGAAAAAAGACATCAGGAAATAACTACTTTAAAAAATCTCTTTAAGTATTAGATTTTCTTTACCAACCATAAGAATTTTAATGTCTGGGATATATACTTACTTAACCATCAATGTTCTTTAATATCTGCTTGATGGGTTATGGATTCAACTAAAAATATGAAGTAGCTACTCAGAGATGCCTGAGGAGATATTAAGCTTATAAATGGGCACGGATGTTGGGACATTTATAGGATGTACAATTTACATGGATTTCTATTCCATAATGTTTACATACATTATTCAGTATTTAAGAAAGTTTCTATCCAATGGTGGGAGAGAGTACCTGCATAATAATTACGCTTCTAAAATATCAGTCTAACATTATTTTCTTGCAAGTCACTCTGCAGACTAAATTGGACTTTGTAAAGTTCTGGATAAAGATGATTTAAATAATTTTGAAGGTTTTAACATATGTTTAGAGACCTATAGACAACTATCTCTGATTAAAATGCTTTGGATAGAAGGAAAAAAAAAACCCCATAAGCAAGCAAAGAGTTAGTTAAATATCTTTAAAAGAAAATGTAGTTTGAAGCCTAGGACACGATATGAAAAGTTATTTGTGAATTATTTGTTTTATTAATTTATATTAGCAGACTTTAAAGCAAAGCCTTCATATGAAATTTTTATAAATTTCTCAGAGGTATTTATTTTTGAAGACTTTGATGATATCTGGGTCAAACATTTTTGTATTGAAAGTCACTTATAATTAGTCATGTTATTTAAGTTGGCAGATTTTTATTTTAAATTAATGTAGTAAATTAATAAGTCAGGAAATATGTCACAATTATACTAAAGGACCAGCAAAAATCAAAAGGTCAGCAAGAATTAAAAAACTATCTACAGAACTTACTTTCCACTCCATGGAGACATATTGTATATAATGTCCTAGTGTGGTAAATGGAAAAAAAAAAATGAAGAAAGATAATTGTTTTGATTGGGGCTAATGACTTGTCCAGAAAGTAGAGAAAAGTCCCAGAATTGTCTGACTTCAAGTCAAGCGTATTTGTATAGCAACTGGCTATTCTGTTACGTAGGATAACTAAAAAAAATGGTTTTTCATGGGAAGGCTTGATATATTTAAGTATCCGAGAAGTTATAATATGGGCTTTAAGGCTGTAAAGGCTGAGAACACATTGATTCAATAAAATACAATTTATGGGACACCTAAAAGAGGCGAGGCATGCTGGTTGAGAGAGCCTAACAGCTGGGAGTTAACTTTTCCAAAGAATAATTTTTTTATAACACGATCACCTGGGGGACTTGTTAATAATGCAGATTTTAGGGCTCTAACAGAAACAGCGAATCTGTATTATAACAAAAAATTCTAGATTAATAGGCACTAAAGTTTGAGATCACATAGATTTAGAATTTGGTGACACGTAGGCATCTATGTGTGCTGGGGCTGTTTTTCCCCACATTAAGTAGGTAACAGGTCATGCTGTCTGCACAAAGTAATAAATGCATCAATGAGCCATATTCTCCTGGGATGGACATTAGGTTCTTCGAAAATTGCAATATTTTCCTTTAGGCCACTAAGGCCACAGTTTGCATTATTTTACTTACATGTTTTGGTTGGATCTGTCTGTTAAAGAGGAAGGAGAGTGATCCTATAAATAATGTCGAGAAAATTCAATCACATGACTGAGAGATTATTGAAATATTAGAGAGAAACTGTGCAGCTAGCTGGCAGTAATTCTTCAGATCCAGAAGTCTACTTGCAATTGCATTTTGTCTAAATTTGGCTTGAGTGCACCCTTCTCCCAACTATTTATAAGTTGATTTCACTTGGTGCCCCACTGTGACCTTAAACTCAGCCCTACTGTTCACACCATTACAAGACGAAACCAAGATCAAATCTGAACTCGTTTGTTTCATTGTAACCCTTTGAAGAAAGGAGATGCTCATTGCTCTTGCTGCTGCCCATGGTCTCCCTGGCTTCCTACACTGGTCAGCCTGCCCTTGGTTCTCCCTTCAGTTGGCAGTTTTAATTCCTTCTTACCATATTCCTCTCGTGCGATGTTCCAGGGGAGTCTCTACTGTTACAGGGAGCAAAGTTCTTCATACGCTGGACCCACTGTGTAGCCAGTTTCACCTCCTACTATTCCCCAACCTGGAGGAGGGGTTCTTATCAATCTTTGAAACGTAAAGGCTTCTTTTCATCTTTGGTCGGTCAACAATTCTTGCACGCCCAGAATGGCCTTTTTCTACCTATCAACCTACACATTTTGTAAGGTCCAACTCAAGCCCTCCTTTTCTAGGGATTCTCCTCAGCCTCGCGCAATGACCACATCTTCATTCCCCATCACCATCCTTCTTGCCCTCTTTTCCTGTGACCTTGACTCTCCGTACCACTTCTTGTGATTTTTAATTGCACACTGCTCTGCCTTGTTCCTTAACTATTTTGAAAGACGATGGCTCATCTCCTCAGTCAGATGACCTCCTGATGGGCATAGATGATACAACACACTTCTGAGAACATAATAAATATCTCTTTTGGGTGATGGAAATAATGAGAGGACTTGGGGAATTCACTATGACATTTCTCCCTTATTCTAATAGGACAACTATAAAACATATATAGGGAGTGAATTTAACTTGGGTATTCATCATGTATCAAACTAGATCTCCCCCCGCCCCCAAGCCTCATAGAAAACAATGCCAAATTAATTAGGTGTGTTTCTGCCATAACAAAAAATGAACTTTAAATTCACATAGAGGCAAAAAGCTGCAACAGACTCAAGCCACTAGGCTTTTATTTTTTCACTAGAGGCCTGGTGCACGAATTTCGTGCATGGGTGAGGTCCCTAGACCTGGCTGGCAATCGAAGTGCAAGTATCTGGAGTGGAAGGGGAGGTCCCAGCTGACCTCTGGGCCCTGGGCAGCACCTAAGCCTCCAGGCCCCCACACCTGAGTCATGGTGCTTGAGTCATGGTGCCTGAGTCCCCATGCTAAGATGCGGTGAGTGTGGCTGGATGCCTGGGGCTGGGTCGCAGCATGGGCCTCTGGGCAGTCAAGCAGCACTGCATGGAAGCCAGGTGGGCAGCATGCTCTCTCCTGGCCAGCCTGGCAGACCCGCTCCTGTGCAAACCCACGGGGAGCCCCTGTGGTCCCAGTGGCTGTCGCCTGGCTCTCCCAGAAGAGGCCCCGTGGGTGTGGGGTGGGCTCCTCGCAGGTGCCAGGCACCTGAGTACAGGGGGCTTCCCCAGGGCGGTAGCCCTGACATCCTGGGGGAGGGTAGCAGGGGGAGTGAGAGGGAGCTGGGCAGACATCCTGCATTCTCACCACACCTTCCTCCCCACCAACCCCCCCCCCCCCCCCAGGCACCACAGAGGTTGGTCACTGCCACCCATCTCCAGTCCCTTATCCCAGCCTGGGGCTCTGCCCTGCTATGATCAGGGTCTAACCCTAACTTCCCCTCTTTATAGTGCAGCCTTGCTGACTCCCGCCATGTTCTGCACTGCCCTCTGGTGATCAGCACATGTCATAGTGAGCAGTTGAACTTCTGTTCGAACTCCCAGTCCAGGGGACAATTTGCATATTAAGCTTTTATTATATAGGATTCTGAAAAATAAGAATTGTATTTTCAAACTAAAGAGAATTCACCTTATGTCTCAAGACAGTAATATCTTTTTTTTAGAATAAAGGAAAAAGGTTTTCTTGAGATGCAGACTGGGAACTGGACTGCCCTCAAAGCGATAATTTACAGAGCAGTTAGCTGCAGCTGCCAAGGAAACTTCTCCCATCAACAGAAATGTAATTTGAAACATGAGTTCATAGACAGGAAAACGGATATAATGAAAAATATTTCTTAACAGTGGAACATTATATGTAGGTGATATCGTCTGATCTAAGATTATTTTCTTCTTAGCTTTAGCTTTGATATATATTACAGAATCCCAATTCAGGGAGGAATACTACCTATAAACCTAAAAGAAAATAGTCTAGTGTGTATCTGCACACATTTCCCCTTCTCTTGTTCACTCTCTTGATTTTTGCTGTCTTGGCCACATGTCTCTCATGCAGGACGTGGCTTTTATGAGACACTAACTCCACTTCTAGCTATAACTAATCTGGATAATTGCACTCCATGACCACAGTTCAGAACTTAACATGTGACCCATTTTAAGATGGGTGGGTTAGAGAAGATTTTTTTTTTCTTGAAGTTTCTGGGAAAGAAGTTATTTCTTTCCTTCTGAATGTATAATGCAACACACCATATAAAAGGCAGCCTTGTAGAGGAACTGACACCATAAGAGACAGACAGGATGAACCGGAAGGAACATGTCCTTGACAACATCACTGAGCTCTCAAATCAAATCAGTTCTGAAGCCTGAACTACAGCTGGACTTCCCTATTAAATAAGCCAATAAATCCCCTTCGTTGCTTAAACCAGTCTTGGTGTTTGTTGTTTGTATTATAATATAAGTTAGGACCTGTGTTTTAAATAATGGAAAACCCAATTCAAATTGGTTTAGTATCTTTAGAATACAGAAGAAAGTGTTACGACTGGTGTGCAGAGTTTCCAGTGAACAGGAAGTGTTACACGTTCCAGTGTCCCAAGGATTTCACATTCTCTACTAAAATTTTATTTTAATATTTCAATTTTTAAATATTAAAAAACATATAGATGTGAACCATAGCAACTTTTTTTTAACTATGGTAAGAAATATCCTTTGAGGAGCCTTGACTATCTTTGTCATCAACTAAGCTACTTCTTTGAACCACTATTGGCTTAGAACTAACTGCTCTATCCTGAATTAAAAAAAAAAAAAAAAAGTTGTAATCTAATCAGTTGGGCTCAGTGGATAGAATGTGGGGCCTGTGGACCAAAACGTCTGAGGTTCGATTCCAGTGAAGGGCATGTATCTCCATTGGAGGCTCCTCCCCGGTCTGGGCCCTGCTGGGGGCATGTGCATGCAGGAGGCAATCAATTGGTGTTTTTCTCTCACATAGATCTTTCTCTGTCTTTCACGCTCTCTTCCACTCTCTGAAAATCAGTGGAAAAATATTCTTGGGTGAGGAATTAAAAAATTTGCTATTCCCTATATTGATGAAACTTAAGATAAAACTCAATAAAAAGCCATTCTGGATGACAGCTTGGTTGTTGTTGCAAAATTAAGCACATTCTTCCCATAAGATCAAGCAAATCAGGCTCCTTGGAATTTATCCAAAGGAGTTGAAAGCTTATGTTCACCCAAAAATCTGCACACCCATGTTTTATTTATAATTTCCAAAACTTGGGAGCAACCAAGATGTCCTTTAGTACATGAATGGATAAATAAACTGTGATACATCCAGACAATAGAATATTATGCAACGTTAAGAAGCAATGAGCTATAAGCAAGAAAAGCCATGGAAGACACTTAATTGCATATCACTCAGTTAAAGGAGCCATATACTCTTTTGTCTGTGGAAACCAGATGCTCCGTCCTTCAGTGAACTGGGAAAATAAATGATGCTCTTAGTATTAATTATCTTGGGATTGTGATTTTGCAGGGGGCACATCTTGCTCACATAACTTTTATAATTATGTAAGGAGCTGATAATCCCACTCGCAGATTTTATCTTCTGATTATTTATTGTGCTTCAATTAGAGATGGTAAAGGAGAAGAAACAAAATTGTGAACCAGTTCAATTTGCTGATTGCTAGGTATCCTGGTGGAAAGGCTGGTGAAAAAGGAAATTGAGCCCTCGCTGGTTTGGCTCAGTGGATAGAGTGTTGGCCTGCGGACTGAAGGGTCCCAGGTTTGATTCTCGTCAAGGACACATGCCTGGGTTGCAGGCTAGATCCCCAGTAGAGGGCGTGCAGATTCTCTCTTATCATTGATGTTTCTATCTTTCTATCCCTCTCCCTTCCTCTCTGAAATCAATATGGCCATGAAACTGGGCCTGGTTTTAGATCTAAGAATGCTGAGGACAGCATGCTTGATCAGAGCCTACCCTAGATACTATCTTTATTTGTTCTTAACTCCTCATCCTTAGTTTATGTGTGTTTTGATAGGAACATAATTTTATTGTAAATTCAACTTGCTATTCACAGTCAAGTACAAGAGAATAGATTTAAAAAAAAAATTCTCACCAAAGGACATGCTTATTGATTTTTTTTAGAGAGAGGGGAAGGGAGAAAGAGAGTGAAAGTGAGACAGAGAGAGAAAGAAGAACATCAATATGAGAGAGACACATTGTTTGGTTGCCTCCTCATACACCCCAACTAGGGCTGGGGATCAAACCTGCAACCCAGGTATGTGCCCCTGACCGGAATCGAACACTTGACCCTTTGATACTTGGGCCAGAGCTCTAATCACTGAGCCCCGCCGACCAGGGCTATACCACATTTTCTTTTTGTGTTTATCTGTCAGTGCACACTTATGTTGTTTCCTCCTCTTGGCTATTTTGAAAAATGCTTCATTGCACATGGGAGTACCAGTATCTCTTATCTTCATTGTGTTTTAATTAGTGTAAATATGGCTAATAAATAACTGTGTGTATTTTTGGAAATAGATACAGTTTAACTGTGACATAAATGTAATTGAATAATTTTACCTGTCTTTCAGGCTCTTCTCTATTGAAATGTCTACCTTAGATTACCCAGCTGGCAATGCAGGCAACATGCTAACTTTTCAGAGAACTAAATGCATTCTGGGAGAATGTGAGATGGCCTAGGCTCCATACTGGATGTTCTAGGAGGGTCAGTGGCACATAGTGCTACTTCATTGGCCTCCGTAGGGCTGCACTCCATCAGCAGAGTAAAGAAAAACACCACTGGGGAAAGTCGGCTCTGAGACTGAGTAAATATTTGCCAGCAGGGTCCGTGCCCCTCCAGGCAGAGAAGCCTGGGGCAGCCAGCTTTGAGGATGTCTCTATTAAGAGCCAAGGATTGAGTTTTGTGTGCTAGCAATGCTGCTAGTGACATCAGCAGGCTCTGCTGATTCTGGAATCTATTATCTCGTTTGCTAAATCTTAGTTGTTGGGGATTTAGTTCTCATTCTTGATTAGAGCATTTCTGGGGCTTTTACTTACACAATCTTGTTTTGCTTCAGGGAGAAAAATGGGAATGTTCAGTTTGCAGTAGTTTCCCTTTGTGAGGAGCAAATAGCTTGGTTTAATATGCAGGTGGAAAGGGGGAAAAAAGGGAGAAAATAGCTAAGTGCTGGCCCTACCGCCATATATTTTCTAACAAGCTCCAAGTACTACTGGTTTTTTCAGTTTTGCTTCCTTTGCTAATCAAACCTGTGAGAGGGTGAATAAGGATAATGCTTCCCTGGATATAGGCAGACCTAAGTGTATAATCACCTACAAATGTCCTTAGGCTATTTGTTCCTCTCTAGAGGCTTCATTGAGCACCTACACATATTGTGAATTCCTTTTACCCCATTGTGGTGCTAGACTAAACATTCCATTTGTTCTAAAATTTTGTGACTCTCCAGTCATCTATGATAATGAGAAGTGGCTCCTCTTATATTTTAAATGTGTGAGCTGCTGTGGATCTTTCTTCTCTAGAGATGCTGCTCAGAAAGGGTCAGGATAGGGTTATGGGTAGGAGCATTCAACAAGGACCATTGAGAAACAGCTGAGGAGGGAGGGGAGGGCACCAGGAAAGGGGTAGTGAATGGGCCTCAAGTTCGATGAATTGGCAAGGTGGTGCTGTGATTTCTTAGTGATATTTGGGCACGATATTTGATGCTGGGTTTTATTTTGTGATCTCCCGCTCTCCCCCCAGAAGCTAGGAAACCAGCCTTTTATTGGTCTGTTCTGCAGAGTATTGCCTCCAGGGTACTGTATTTTGGTCTTCACATCTTAAGGTGTATGTGGTAAAATTGGAAAGGGACCACAGATGAGCAATGGAATTGATTAAAGGCATGAAAAATAGGACTTATGAGATCTCAGAGGAAATGTGCCTGTTTTATGAGGGAGGAAATACTGAAAGGATGCTTAGTAGGCTTTAAAATATTAAATGTATTATTTAAATGGCACTGATAATCTCTTCTTAAATAGACCTAAGAAAACTAATGAATAGAAAATATTTAAATTAGATAAAAAAAGAGTACCTTTTCCATAGGAATGGTGACTGGACATGGGGATGGGTTTCTGAAGGAAATTGAAGGATTCTCCCCCCCTCCCCCCAAGTATTGATGGACAGGCTAGATGGCCAATGGGTTTGATATTGGAGGTGTGAGTCCACACCCTTGAGGCCCCTCTCAAAACCTACATTCTGTGGTCTCAGATGTTAACAACATACTCTTCTGGAGTAGGGGGGTTGGGATACCTTTCTTACCTATCTTAATATTTATTTCCCTCTTAAGTTTTTCCATTTAGTTATTTGCCCCATGTTTTAGGGTTTACTGGTATGTACTGGTTCCCTTGATATAAGCAGCCTGTTGACTATTGTTGGGAGCATGGGTCAGTTCTGGCCACAGTAAGTGAAACTCAGTGGTGGAATATAACCACATCTGTGTGTATTGGAAGGGACAGAATCATTTGGCATAGCCACTGGATGACCTGACACACTTAGACAGAAAGGTGTAACAAGAAGACTGGCTGGACTTTGATGACTATGGTTTGCAGTCCAGTCTCTGCATTTACTAGCTGGGTGAACTTGGGCGAGCCACTCAGTTTTCCTGAATCTCACATTTTTCCTCTATAAAATGAGGATGAAAATAACAATACTTAAATCACTGGGATTTTATGAGATTTAAATGAGTTGAGAAAGTTCTCTATAAACTGCATTCCCATGCAGAGATCAGTCTTAGTCACTGCTGACCAGAGTTAACCTTTTGTTCATAATTATCTAGCTTCTGGTGTTCCCGGTACTGTTCTCTGCTTCTTGCTCCCTGATGCCTAGACCCTCGTGGGGCTTCTGGTCTCTAATTTCCTCCTCCCAACAAAGATTCAGGCCTTCTCAAGTCTATCTGTATGTAGCCTTCCTTTGCCTCATTCTTTCAGTGTCCTAATCCCAAAAAAAGTGACAATAAGTGGGTGGTAGTGGGATTGATCAGAAAATCTCTTGTCACTTGTATTTTAAATGGGCAGCCTTTGCCAGATAACACCATGTCCTGATTCAGGTAAAATGCATGATCTCTTTAAAAAGGTTCTTAAAAAATGAAGGTAATACTGGCGATGACTGGAACCCCAGGCTTCTTTGAGAAGCCTGTGGGGGATTTCTTCTGGTAGAGACCCCATTGGCCCTTAGGTTATATACCATGGGCACCTGTATGTATGGCTTAATGGGAATGGCACCGCCTGAGGAGAAGCCAGGGATGGGGGAGCACAGTTTTTCTCATCTTTCCTCCAACATGCACACTTATATACTCATACACAGCCTCTCTGAGGAGAGCAGTTAATTCATAAGATTAGGCTGGGTGCAAGTAGAAGAACTAAATTCTGAACATTTGTCAGTAAAATAATGCTGCCTCTTAAAATAGCTCAAGGATGTTTCTGTGCAAGGTGCTTTCTGTGGCCATTTGCATAGATATTAATATATATATGTATATATAATCTAGGTCTATGCTAAAGGTATATCTTTAGCAACAGTATGCATAAAAACACATATTCAAGCACCTGCCCAAATATAAGTCATGAGACAAAAATGATTGAACTCACATACGTTACAATATTTATGTCATAAGGATAGCTAAACTTAGCTACAACATCTAATTTGCAGTGACGTCTTTCCCTAACAAGTTTTATAAGAGGGATGATTTAAGTCAAGGAAGAGCAGTGACTCATTCACATGGTGGGCCAGTGGCTGAGCTAAGTTTAGAAGGGATGCTAGGATCTTCCAGGGCTTAGAGTTTTACCATGAAGTCATTTTGCTCTTCCACAGTTAAAAAAAAAAAAAATCATTTATTTAGGTAAAACCAGGAACTTGTAATGCAATAGCAAAATTCTCATTTCCTTATTTAATTAGTTCATTTTATAGAGCTCTCTGTTTTGGGTTCTATTTTTGGAAGCCATTCAAATATTATAGTTTGGGCTTAGTTTGGTTATTTTGCAATTTATGGTATGAGATTTTACTAACTTGATTTTTATCTTTAAATTATGCTAAAGGTAAAGGCCTCCAGCAATTAGGTGGAAATGGAGAGTCAATTGGGAAGAGTAAGAACCTTTTTTTTGCCCAAAAGGGAGGAGTCAATAATCTGAATAATACATTGTTCAACATTCATTCAAAAACCTTCCACTTATTAAGACCTAGGTAGGTACTGGGGTGGTAAGGGAAATAAATTATCTTCAAGGAGCTCCATTATTATGGGAGGAAGATAGAAATGCAAACAAGTAAAACAAGTAATTGTGATACTGGAAGAGAGGCATAACTGAAGTGTATTTAAAAACAATACTGTGGGGCTGGCCAGAGTGGCTCATTGGTTGAGCGTTGACCTATGAACTAGGAGGTCACGGTCAATTCCCAGTTGGAGCACATGCCTGGGTTGTGGGCTTGATCCCCAGAGTGGGGCATGCGGGAGGCAGCTGATCAATGATTCTCTCTCATCATTGATGTTTTTAGATCTCTTTTCCTTTCTCTCTGAAATCAATAAAAACATATTAAAAAAAACCCCACACATTACTGTGGGGAACTGGGAGGAGGGCCTGAGAAGTTTAAGAGCTGGAAGGCTTATACACTTTTTCACATGCCCCATGCACCATGGGATAGGGCAATGGTTTGCATCTTGACTACATTTTACAAGTCAAGATTTCCAGACTCTTGATCTTCTAGACTAGGTGTGTCGAACTCAATCAGAGAAGGGGCCAAAATCTAAAATCCAGCCTAAATCGAGGGCTGAATGGTTTACTGAACAGTCATAAACTGACAATGTCATAAACTGACAGCGGAGTGCAGTGATGACAGCGTGGTGCGGGCCACATTGCAAGGCCTGGCGGGCTGGATTTGGCCCGCGGGCCTTGTGTTTGACACATGTGTTCTAGACCATTAATCAAAATATCAGGGTTGGAGAGAACTCAGACATAAACATTTTAAAAGCACTCCAGGTTAAGCCAAGATTGGGCATCAGTGGTTTAGGCAAAGTGTGGTTCCTGGACCAGCAGCATTAGCTTCATCTGGAACTTGTTAGAAATGCAAATCCCTGATTCCTACCTCAGACCTGCTGAATCAGAACTTCTGGAGATGGGGCCCAACCATCTGTGCTTTCACAGTCTCTTAGGTAAGCATGCTAGCGTTGAGACATCTTTGGTCTCCAAGCTTCACTGATTTTCCAACTGGGACAACTGCTACCATTACCCCATTTGACTACGAAAAGTCTCTTCTTTTCTTCTGGTCTGGATAATTCCTCACTAGTTGCAGCCTGGTCAGATTGGAATTTTCAAAAGGACCTTTACAGAAGGAAAGCAAAAAAGGAACAAATAATATTCTAAAGAATAAAAGCCATTGGTTGTTTAGTATACCAATAACTAAATGTTAACTAAAGTCCATTTACTTATTCGTTTTAACACATTTTGCATTGACTATTAGAGACACAAAGATAAACTATAAATGCCTCTACTGTGAAGGGCTCAGGGTTTTATCTACAGAAAACAGTTAAGCTCTAAGGATAAAGAGATTTTCTTAGATAAAATCCCATTAAACATTCAAATGATGAATATTTTACTCCTACTTAATTGTATTTTACTTAGAAGGTTACAATTACCTTGTTATTTTGAGCATCAAAGAAAGCCTTGCTTATTCTGGCACATTCTGAATTTCGTTTAGGAAGTATTTCACTTGGGAATAAGCAACAACGAAAAGTCTGATGACTCTTAACTCAGGAGTGATTGCTACCCAGAAGGTCATCTTGTCCCAAAATGCATCATTGTGTTTTCACTTCTCAACTCTAGTAGTCCTCCATCTTTTACCATGAAGGACAAAATGCTCATCCCACTCTCTCAGACTTTCAGGGAATACTGAAGCTTGTGTGGGAAGTCTTGCTAAGACGGAAACATTTCTCGTCCGAGTGTTTGATTTCCAACCAAGGTCTTAAAGCAAGTACGTGGGTCAGTTAACTCCAGCCTCTTACACTGGTTTCCCAGAAGCAGATTCTGAGAAGAGGACTCTTGGAAAGACATTCATTTATTAGGAAGCATCCTTTGGTAGGGGGTTTGGAAGTGTGACTTGTAAGCGGAAGAGGCCAAGGGAGGGTGTGGTAGGAAACAAAGTCCACTGGGTTACAGAGCAGCAGCGCTTTATCCTCTGTTCCTGTTGCCTGTGCATGGGGTTAGGTTGTCCCCAAGGGGCATCAATTTGGGTTCAGGCAGCTGGATTGCCAGCCACCAGAGGAGAAACACAGGTACTTGCAGTTGGGAGTGAATGAGCAGTGGGATCCAGTGAGCATGAAAATGGTGAGGGGATTTGAGGTCAGGTGAACAGGTTGTTGACAGCAGCCCCCAGAAAATAGGTGAGGGGAAAGAGCTGGATCCCCTCAGGCAGAAGAGGAAGACATTTTCATCCAGTTGAGCTGATACTCCCTGGCTTTCGTTGCATAATCTCTAGAGGCCATCTCATTGCCACATTGCCATCACAGGCAACATCTGGAAAGACTTTTTTTTTTTCTCCCCGGGGGGTGGGGGGGAGACTTTTGGGTGTGGGTGGGAGAAAAGTAATAACAATACTAACATAGTTGAGAAAACTCAAATTTATGTTATGTGACAGGTTCTGCTGTTTGCATTACAGGTATTTTTGCATTTGGCGAGGCCCACAGAATTTTACGTTGCTAGTCTCAGGTTGTAGAAAAGCTAGGCCTTAAATTGTAGACTGAGAGTAAGTTCATGTTCTTGGTCACTGTGCAAAGCTCCGCACACTGTCTCAGACCTGCAGATCAAAGCCTTAGCTTTTCTTTGCAAAGAGGAGGGCACCTGAAGGCAGACTTTTTCATAAGGATGAAAAAACAGTTATTTTTTAGGGCACCATTTTCTAAACAATACTTATGGTTAGTAATTATATATGTTTTTACTTGTCCATGTCTGAATGCCTCAGTCTAAGTTGCATTAGACCAAGGGCCAAGCTATTAGTTCAACAATGATTATTGGGTTCTGACTCAATAAGTGGCCTACTCAGCTTCCCCCACTTCCTACAATGGCAGACCACAGGGTAGGCTCTTCTTTTTTTCCGAAGTGAATTTGAAGATTAAATTTTTTTCTTGATGGCTATGTGAACTTGGACATGTCATTTACCTATTTGAGCATTATTTCTTCCCGTCTGGTAAAAAGTGGGGATAATTAAACCTACTTTAAAAAAAGGTGTTGAGATGACTAGATC
Source organism: Pipistrellus hanaki (assembly GCF_964339955.1). Taxonomy (NCBI): domain Eukaryota; kingdom Metazoa; phylum Chordata; class Mammalia; order Chiroptera; family Vespertilionidae; genus Pipistrellus; species Pipistrellus hanaki. The sequence goes on from NC_140508.1 coordinate 55,829,491, forward strand.
CAATAATTATATAGTGCCCTAACATACAACAGGACTCGAAAGTATTGAATAGGATCTGATACAAAAGAAATACTGCAGGCAGAGGAACTTAGTTATTTCCTCTTTGAGTTATATCTAGGGACTTAGGCTCTATGAAGGGTTTTTGACTTTGTCTCCAACAAGCCGTGCACATGTCCGAGTCCATGCAGAACCACAGGCCTTGTGGACCTGGCTGCTGTTGAGAGTTGGCAGAGGGCTCCCGGTGAGCCCCACCTGCAGCCTCCCATCAGCTGATGAACTGGATTGAAGGTGTTGTCCCTTAGCTTAGATCCTGAAAAGAATCAGGTTCCTGAAGGCACTTTCATTAACCACTTACTATGTGTAGGAAGCCAGCAACACTGGAAGCAGAGCGCTATCGACAGGAAAATATTCCTCAAGTAGGTTGAAACGTATTTGTTTCCCTATCCTTCCAGTCCACTCAGAGCAGATGCCTGTTGTCGTGGTAACAGAAACAAGAGCAAGTCATAGTTTTTGAGTGCCCAAGATGCTTTTGCACCAGAAAAAGAGTGAGGTTGAATTGAAATGTGGGCTTACAACAAAATACCTCCACTCTCTATATGTAGAGGGCAGATCTCAGGACTGCTCCTCAATCTATTCCCCAAAGTAAGCATAGACAGCATTTGAATCTGAAAGAAAAGGAAATAAAGAGTGATAGAAGAAAGAGGTTTTCCTCTTGTCCCCTTGTTCCTTCCCAAGTGATTTCATCTGTAGTATGAAGCAGTCCTACGAAAGGGGAGCACTCATTTGAGTTGTCTCCCGTCAGGCTGTAGAGAAGCAGGGCTTTATCCTCTGCACCTGTCAGTCATGCATGGGTTTAAGCTGTCCCCTAGGGGTATCAATTCAGGTTCAGGGGCATGCCCTGGCTTTGCGAATGCTCAGGACATGCTTCTGGGAACACTTTGATTCTTTATTGGGCTCATGAACTATAACCCAAACACATAACTGTTTTGAGGAAATTTATAACTCCCCCCTCAGCTCCATATTTCAAAAACACACAGGTTAGGTTAGTTCTTTAAACATAGGGTGGATTTAACTAAACAAATAAACAGGAGTGAGTTTGGTTTGGAGTTTAGTGAGGAAGAGTGAATTTTACTGATTTTTCCTCCCTGACCCAAACTGTGCTCCCTACTCTGAGACTCTCCTTCAGTTTGGACGCCCTTTCCCTCTGCTTCAGTCCTGATGCTCATGTCTATGTACCTTCTCATTTCTGTCCTTTTCTGCCTGTCGCTTTCTTTGCGAGGTGTAACAGACGCTCACTCATAGCACACTCCCCGCACCAGTGTACACTGTACATGCCCCATGCTCTGACTTCCCACCACTCCCTTGGGAATCTCCATGACACGGCCCCAGTTCCTTCATCCCTTCATGGGGCAGAGGCTGCCTGATTCCAGGGGACCCTAAATCCACAGTATCTTTCCTTTTCCATGTATGTGTTTCAAAGTATCAGCCCCCTCAAATAATCTCTCTGTTTAACCCAATAAATAATTATAACTAGAAACTTGAGGTTGGAGGCCTGAGGCCTGGGTGGGGATGAGAGGGTGAAAGGAAGAGAGGAGACAGAGACTGAGAGAGGACTGTGATTCTGGGGGCAGTGGAGTAGTTGGCAGAGAGAGAGGGTACTCTGCAGGCTGTGGAGTCCAGCTGGCCCAGAATGTTGTCTTTTTTGGCTATGCAAACTTGAACAAGTATTGAACTTACCTCTATCTTAGGATGAAGAAACTAATATGCAAATCGACCGAATGGTGGAATGACTGGCAGAATGACCGGTGGAACAACCAATCGCTATGACACACACTGACCACCAGGGGGAAGATACTCAACACAGGAGCTGCCCCCCTGGTGGTCTGTGCGCTCCCACAGGGGGAGTGCTGCTCTGTCAGAAGCAAGTGCAGCAGCAAGTGCAGCCTCTTCCACCTCTGCTGTAGGCAGGTGGTAAGGAGCAAGGGCCCCCAACCGGGAGAACCCCAGATTGTGAGAGGGATGTCTGACTGCTGGCCCTGGGGGGATCAGGCCTAAGCCAGCAGGCGGACATCCCTGGAGGGGTTCTGGTCTGCAAGAGGGCGCAGGCTGGGCTGAGGAACCCCCATCCAGTGCATGAATTTCATGAACCAAGCCTCTAGTCCATAAAATAAAATAATATTAGTACTTTCTTTAGAGTTTTGAGAATTGAGAATTGAATAGAATATTGTATGCAAATTCCTTGCTGCTATACTGGGCTATGCTAAATGCTCAAAACTTTAATAATATTTATGAATACTATTACCACTGGAGATGAATTTTGTGATGCTCATAATCTGCCTCAAGAGGACCTATTCACCTGGACCAAGCACTCCGTTGCTAAGTTTGAGAACATACAAAATCTCAGAGGTTTAAGTGGGCAGGTTTTCATTTCATTAAGTGTATTCATTGTATTTGGATATTTGAAGTTTAAGAAAAGACTTTGAAGGAAGCATTCTTAAAATTTGCAAAGCCAGGGGGCATGAGACTGAATAGAGGTTCACAAAACATGTCTAAATTCTGAAAAATTGACCATGAAGCTACCAAACTGTTGTTACTTTCCATCTTGGCACATACCTTCTTGGCAACCTGGAATGAAGCCCAGCTGATGTGGCTCAGTGGTTGAGCATCGATCCATGAACCAGGAAGTAAGGGTTTGAGTCCCATCAGGGCACATGTCTGGGTTACGGGCATTGCTGTGAGTGACATGCCTTGCGTCATCAGTATACTTTGCTGCTATAACTCACAGACAGGATGCATGTGTTTTATTGGGGTGGAAAAAGGAAGGATATGTTTGCTGGAAAGGTGCAATGGGGTGAGGGTAGGATAGTTTTCCCCAAGTAACAAAATAGACTAGACTGCCTCTCATATAACGGAGCTCCTGTTTAAAGCCAGTTTTCCTTTTGTAACCTTTGTCGTCACTTAAGAAAGGGAAGAATTAAGAGCCCTTGCTCTGTGCAGGGGTGGGGGTGAGAAGAAAAGCCAGGAGGACCCGAATCCCTTGCATTTCTAAAACTCCAGACTCGGGAACTCAAATGTTGGTTCTTCCACTTGCTCAGTCTGTCCATGGGCAGGTTATTAATAATTCTTTGTGCTCCCATTTCTTTGCCTGTAAAATGATTTGATCATAATATCCTCATAGACTGTTAGGAGAATTAAATAAGTTCCTTTGTATAAAGTGCTTAAAATAATGCTAAATAATAAAAATATCATTTGTTATAATTATTACAACTTCAACTATTAACATTTTAATTTTTTTCATCAAATAGTAGATTCTCTGTAATTCTTACATCCCTTTATGCTCCCAAAATTATACTTTTCCACCTAAATATAACTCCCCCAAAAAGATAGGGGCAGAGGAAAGGAATAGCCCTATTGGACTCTATAATTTGATTTACTTGATTATATACTAAAGTAAAATTGGGTATCTTCAGGTCTAGTTGGCTAGACATATGCCTTCTGCCAGCATAAAGAAGCACAATTTTGCTATAAGGAAATGATAGGCAAGCCTTTGGAACTCCTTCCAGTGGGATTTTTGTTAATTTCCTCTTTTCTTTATTTGTGTGTTTTATTCAAGAAGCACTTAGTAGCTGTGTATTCTTGGGAAAGCTCCTCAAACCCTCTGAATCTCAGTTTTCTCATTTGCTAAATGGCAGTAACATATTTACCTTGAAGCGTTCTTACTGAGAATAAGTGGAATGACTTATGTCTGCAAAGCATTTAATCTACTTTCAGGTACATAGGAGGTTCTCCCTTAATTTTTCAGTTTTCCTAGTAAATTCTTTAAAAAAAATTAAAAATTCTTTTAAAAATACATTTTTATTTATTTCAGAGAGGAAAGGAGAGGGAGAGAGAAATAGAAACATAAATAATGAGAGAGAATCGTTGATCAGCTGCCTCCTGCACACCTTCTACTGGGGATGAAGCCCACAACCTGGGCATGTGCCCTTGACTAGAATGGAAACTGGGACCCTTCAGTCCGCAGGTCAATGCTCTATCCACTGAGTCGTACCAAGTATGGCTTCTTAATAAATTCTTAATGAAAGGTGATTTTCCTCTAAGCATAGAAGATGACAGTGTTACTTGGATATTTAATAATCTTTTCAGCTCCTTTAAGGTAGGTAGGTAGTCTGTTTGATAGCTTTGTGTATTTTTAAGTCTATAGATGCACAAACCCCTCAGTTATCAGGCATTTGTTAATCTTAAACTACAAGCAAAGTTAAACTACAATCTTAAACTGCTTCAACAATGATTTTACTGATAATATTGAACATATAAACATGTGGATGTCTTTAAAATATTTTTGTGGATGTATGTAAACATAGACTAGATTTGAGGACACTTCTGATATTTACACTTTCTGCTACATTGTCTGACCTTGAGATGCCTTATTTTTAATTCAAAACCTATTTTACCATATATGAATTGGCTTATTAAATGACACCTTTATGCTCCCTTCTAGCAATTAGCTCAAATTATGCTGGATACATTTTGAACTCTAGAGAATTGAGTCTGGAACAAGAGGCTATTAAGATAGCTACTCTGACTGTGGAAATTATCCCTGAAGAAATAGCAAGTAAAATATGTATACACATTCACTTACACACTACAGAGTTGTGTAACCACTTAGAGAGAGCATTTGGGTTAGTCCAGCCCATCTGGAATTTACTTTCTGACGCTGGATAATCCTAACTATAGTTCTGGATTTTAATTCCCCACCTATATTTCAGGGATAAGGATAGAGCTGTGATCATAAATTGTAAAATAAATGGAGTGCATTATGAATCCAGAAGGGATAAAGTTTTAAAGCGCACAGCTAGTTTGAAAAAATTACTACAAGAATGCATTGGAGGCCAGAAAGAATTTGGACGTTAGGTCTTATCCTAGGAATTGGCAAACGAACAGTAGACTTGATAAAGCTAGACACATTTTGTTTCTTTAGGCAGTGAGTGGCAAATCACACATACCTTGCTCTGCTTCCCAAGTTCCTGACGGTGTAAGCAAAATGATTAACACTAGGCCCAGTTCATGGGCCTTCTTAGGATTCTGCAGGCCCCTTGCAAAATCTGCTCCACCCAGAGGACTGCCCTGCCATCAGCAGTCACCTCAGCTGACAGGATTCCAAACCATTTTAAGTGTGACCTGCCCTTAAGATGGTAGGGAAACTTTTCTAAGATCATTCCTGTTTCTCTTTAGATTTCTATAAACTCTCATTTAAAATATTTGGCTTATTTTATTTTATTATTTTTTGCATGTGAGCACTTACATGGCTAATTCTGTTGTTTGAAAAGCTGGAGAAACCCTCTCAGGGTTATTTTGTATTTAAAGCACTCCGAAAGACCTGCCCAGAGCTGGGATGTTCCCAGTGTAGCTTCCTTGGAAGATACTGCCTGGGATCAGGACGAAGTGGTTGGCCTCATCCTGGGGGCTCAGCTGACACCACCAATGGGAGACTCTCTTGGTGGCTCTGCCTTGTTGACCTTGCTCCCGCATAGGGGACAGATGGCTGCACCCAACCTGAGCCTGCGGGTGCTCCTCCTGGGGGAACTAGAGTGGGAGACTTTGGCAGAGACTGAGTGGTTTGGCTCTGGAGTAGGGGTCACTTTCCCCTCATTGAGTGCCTGACCACACAGAGGACCCACTAGCTATGTCCTTCCAACCCCAATCGGCCCATCCAACTGAGCTCGTGACCTGTGGAAGTGACTGTGTGCAGTGGCCAGCATGGACCCACTCTACAGTCTTTCTTTCAAAGGCTCTGGAAGAAGACCAGGCCACCTCTGGGGGAGACAGAGTAGCTGACAGGTGGAGGAGGTCCTCAGGGAGCCTCAGACCTTTTATAGATCTGCCCCCAGCTCAGAGCTTCAGGAGGCTACGTTATTCCTAGACGTGGGTTATACACCAGGAAAATCTGGAATAGCCTCAGAAGCAGCCCAAGGGTCTTTGAAGAAATATCTGAAGTATAGTGTGTGACCTCTTTCAATTTTTCTTCGAGGTCTAGGTGACTGAGTAATTTCTGATGAATATGGCTCTGGAGTCAGCTGACCAGTTTCAACCCTGACTCCTGTACTTTCTTGCTTTGTATCCTTGGGCAATTTTTCCCTATTTCTCTGGCTCTGCTCCATGTTGTAGAGGAAAAAGAGCCACATAGCCGGGACCGATTTGGCTCAGTGGATAGAGCGTCAGCCTGCGGACTGAAAGGTCCCGGGTTCGATTCTGGTCAAGGGCATGTACCTTGGTTTCGGGCACATCCCCAGTAGGGGGTGTGCAAGAGGCAGCTGATCGATGATTCTCTCTCATCGATGTTTCTAACTCTCTATCCCTTTCTCTTCCTCTCTGTGAAAAACCAATAAAAAATATATTAAAAAAGAAAAAAAAAGAAAAAGAGCCACATAATAAATCAAGCTCAGGAGTGGCCTCAGTAATGGGCCTTACAAATTCAGAGTCCAGAAGTAACCACATAGGATGGTACAAACATAAAAATTCCTAACTAAAGTCTAGTCTTGGTGGATAGTCAAGTCCTGGACCTGTAGCTTCCTTGACAAGGTTCAATCTTTACCTCAATGAGCCTGTTTATTCTCTTTGCATCTAAGATAACATACTTTTGAAATGTCAGTCATCTCCTTTTGAGACCCCTCAGGCACACCCACTGCACCATAGCTCAAGAGCATAGAACACTTCACTGTTATCTTCTTCCCCGAGGACTATTGCTCTGTGCTGTAAATATTATTTAAGTAGCCTGTACCCACCAATGTAAAAGAAGTATGCACCTCTTCCTTTCACTGTTTATCCAGACTCAGAGATTTCCCCACATTGTTTCCTCTGGCTTCCCTGATCTATCATCAATGGATTTTATGTAACACACTCTTAGGTCTCCTCCTTTGATTTTAATGTATAAAATAAGCTATCCTGCCATTTTCTAGAGCATTCTCTCAACTTATTGAGATTTTGCATCTAAGCAATTGTCAGTTTGGCTCAAATACACTCATAAAAATTCTCTAAGGGTTTGGATGTTTCAAACAGGGACAACAATACAAACCGCTTTGAATTATTGTAAGAATTAAATAAGATAATGTACATTAATAGTTTAATTAATAACACCCAATGAGTGTGTTACTGGATAAAGGGTGAAAGGAAGAGACACATACTTCTTTTACATTGGGTGGCCTTTGTTATTGGTTCATTCAGAACGAACTTCTCATTGTATAATGAGCTATCAGGAATTGCAAGTTAATAGATTTTTGTGTTGTTGACAGTGTCACATCAGGACTTTTGTTTGTGAAGTTAGATCTTGGCAGGAGCTTTCATCTGAAGTGTAATAGACATGTGGCTAAATCACTAACATATTTGTCGGTGTCATCTCTTCAGAGGAATAGAATCACTGGTTCTTAAAAATAAGTCTGGGATTCCTTTTATCCTTACCTGTAGCTTTGGGGATCCTTTCTAAAGGATACTGAGAATTCCCATTCCAGGCTGTCAGACAGAATTTTCAGGCATAGGAGAGGACTACTTTTCATTCCCCCAGAAGGAAAAGGGCGGGATTCTCTACAGATGCCTTGATTAGCCACTGTTGTCCTGGAGGTGGTCAATACCATGAGCCCAAGTAATTAATCACTTCCTATTATCCAATTAGATCATTTTTCCCCATTCATTTTTGTGTGTGAAAGCTTCAGATAATTTCTATGTGTGCCTTAAGATATTTCTTAAGCGTGAAAGAAAGGAAAAACAGAAATGTCTGGCCATCAGCCAAGTAATGAACCTCAGGGGAACGTACATAGGACTGACATACCTGGTAATGCCTGTTCTTATGTACATAAGTTATAGTAGTCACCACGTTAGTACTGATTCCACTAATCTGAAGCAGACCAGTCTTCTAGAAAAATCATGTACAGGCAGCAGGGCACACCTGGGCCCTTTCCCTTGCGTTCTGGGAAGGAATCAGAAGCCTTCTCTCCCATTCAGATGGAGTTGATTAGGAGATTTATCTATGAGAGATAACATCTGTGTTGGAGTCACCAAGACCCCCAGGTTCAATGATTCACTAGGAGGAGACACAGGACTCAGTATCATAGTACTTGTGGGATAAGTTACGGCAAGAGAAAAATTCCAAATTAAATTGCAGCTGGCCAGAGAGTGAGAGAAATAGACAAGAGTGTTTAACCAGTTAACAGCTATCGGCCAACAAACAATAGATTGCTCATGTTCCTGAGCATATGTTGTAGCTTTGAATCAACTTCTGTCAGGACTGTTGCCCACAACCAATCAAAAGTAGAAAGTATTTGCCCAGCCAGCATGGCTCAGCGGTGGAACATGGACATATGAACCAGGAGGTCACGGTTTGATTCCAGGTCAGGGCACATGCCTGGGTTGCAGGCTCGGTCCCCAGTAGGGGGCATGCAGGAGACAGCTGATCATTGATTCTCTCTCATCATTGATGTGTCTATCTCTTTCTCCTCTCTCTTCCTCTCTGAAATCAATTTTAAAAAAAAAAGGTAGGGAATCAGCAGCCCTGTAGGTTGCTTAGTGTAAAAAAGAAAGATGAAAACTTTAAAGAAAAGTTCTCTAAAAACTGGCCTGAAAATTATTCTGGAAAGAAATAAAGAGAGGTTTCCATTTGAAGAAATGTCTGGAAAACCATAATCAAAAGTATATATATTTGGCCGCAAAAAGAAAAGTAAGTAATTTGTGTTTTTGCCTCCCTGACAAAGTTTATGTAAAGTTACTCTAATTTTGAGTAAAGTCTTTGAATAAAGACTAATTGCCAAAATTTATTTTAAAAAAAATATATTTTATTGATTTCTTATAGAGAGGAAGAGAGAGGGATAGAGAGTTAGAAACATCGATGAGAGAGAATCATCGATCAGCTGCCTCCTGCACACCCCCGCCCTGGGGATGTGCCTGAAACCAAGGTCGAACCTGAGACTCTTCAATCCGCAGGCCGACACTCTATCCACTGAGCCAAACCGGCTTCGGCTAATTGCCAAAATTTAATTAATGTCATTTACTGTCCATAACCTAGGACAAGCAAAGTTAAAAAATAAACCTTATTAAAAAAAATAAGGTTTTTTTTTTACAGACTATGCGCTATCCTAGAACTGCCTTTACTACATCTTTTCCTGCACCACCTTATCTATAGGAAGTGTAAATTCTTTTAAAACAATCTCCAAAACATAATGCATAAAAGAGCCTGTCAACTCCGGGACAGTAGGCATGCTTGTCTTTTCCACATAGCCATGCTGCTGGTGGTTCAGAATGCATACCCCAGACCTGGTCCTTTCCTGGCTCGCATAAAGCTCAATAAACCCTTTCTTTCGGATAAGCTTTTGACGATGAAGGCTTTTGTTTGACATTTATCATAGTGAAAGGAAACAAAGCCAAATCAGCAAAGAGAAAAGTTGGATGGGAAAAAGAGTCCTGGGGAAACCAGGTGCAAGCTTTCAAGGGTCCTCTGTAATGAAGTAACCTGGGATGTTCGAATCCCCCCAGTGATGAGTTATGACAAAATATGTGAAAAATGCCAACCAGGGAGGCTCATTAGAGACTCAGCACCCAGGGTTTTTGTTGGGTCATGTAGGCAACCCCTGCTTGTCACATACCGAAATTGCAGACTCCAGAAGGAAAGTAGGTGCTCAGATAAAGCATTTGTTTGTATAAACAATTTAGGCACAATAAACCTCTCTTATCAGTTCTGGAAATGGCGGGAGTTTTGTGAAATTCAAGTTTCTAGACACCAGCCAAAGGTCTTTCAAAGGTTAGCATCAGGACTGCTATGTTGTTTTTTTGTGGGGTATTCCAAAGGCTGCTAAATCTGGACAACCATTTTCTTTAACATGAAAGCAATAGTTTTGCTGTGTTATTCTCCCCACAAAATTCACGTACTGTCTCTCATTGTCATGCATATTAGAAGGCTGACTTCACTTCTTTTCTTAACACCACCTCCCATAGGTGTAAAGGGGGCCTCTCTATCCAGCCAGGTGGACTATCCATTTGCACTAAGCATGAATTCTGGGCTGAGTGTTATATAAGTGGGCTGGTGACTCCCATTCCAGTAGTTCAGTGGTGAAGAGGAATCTCAGGTGAATTATCATCAAAGAGACTGTATTGTTCAGAAGCATAGAGACCATTCAATAGTGATTACTTTAAAAGTAGTGAGCTTTTTACAATGAATTTATTCAATTTTTTTCAATTACAGTTCATTTTCAGTATTATTTTGTATTGGTTTCAGGTGTACAGAGTGGTGATTAGACAGTCACATACAGTCAAGTGTTCCACCTGAAAATTCCAGCACCCGACTAGCACCACCCGTTGTTATTGCAATATAATCATTTATTTTTCCTATCCTGTACTTTACATCCCCATGACTATCTGTAACTACCAATCTGTACTTCTCAATCCCTTAACCTTCTTCACGCAGTCCCCCAAGTCTCTTCCCCTCTGGCAACCGCCTATCTGTTCTCTATATCTATGAGTCTGTTTCCGTTTTATTTGTTCACTCATATTGTTCTTTAGTGAAATTAGATGGTATTTGTCTTTCTCTGTCTGACTTATTTCACCCAGCATAATTTCCTCTACGTCCACCCATGTTGTCACAAATGGTTAGATTTCATTATTTTTTTATGGCCAAATAATATTCCATTGTGCATGTGTACCACAGCTTTTTTATTCACTTGTCTATTTATGGGCACCTGGGTTGCTTGGCTATTGTAAATAAGGCTACAATGAACATAGCAGTGCATATATTCTGTCTAATTAGTGTTTTGGGTTTCTTTGGATATATACCAAGAAGTGGAATTGCTGGGTCATCCGGAAGTTCCTTGTTTTATTTAAAATTTTTTTTTTACTTTATTTTTTTATTAAATTATTATCTGTGTACATATACCATTGCCCGCCCCCCTCCCATAGATGCCTTCCCTCCCCAGAGTTTTGTGTCCATTGGTTGTACTTATATGCATGTGTACAAGTCCTTCGGTTGATCTCTTATCTTCCCATTTTTAATTTTTTGAGGAAACTCCATAGTGTTTACCACAGTGACTGCACCAATTTGCATTACCACCAGCAGTGCACAGACTTCCCTTTTCTCTATATCCTCACTAACACTTATGTTTGTTGATTTATTGATGATAGCCTTTCTCATAGGCATGAAGCAATATTTCATTTGCATATTGAGCATTTCTTCATATGTCTATTGACCATTTGTAGGTCCTCTTTGGAGAAATATCTATGCAGGTCCTTTGCATATTTTTTAATTGGATTGATTGTTTTCTTGGTGTTGAATTTTGGATATTTAACCCCTGATCAGATGTATTGTATTATAAATATGTTCTCCCACTTAGTAGGTTGTCTTTTTGTTTTGTTGGTGGTCTCTTGCTGTGCAAAAACTTTTTAGTTTTAAAAGCAGCAATATTTAATATTTATATAGGGCAACAAGTTTTTCATTTGAGACTAGTGCTACTCAATAGGACATTTTAGCAGTGATGGAAATATTCACCTTCTGTGCTATCTAATATAATAGTCACTAAGCACACATGGCTATTGATAATTTGAAATAAGATTAGTGTAACTGAGTAACTGAGTTGTTAAGTTTTGCAATTTAATTAAAATTAGTGGCTACTAGATTCTAGATGTCCATTTTGTGAATATGTGAACTGTTGATTGAAAGCATAATGGTTGATCATCAAGATGATGATACCAAGTGAGGTCTTTCTCCAAGAAATGTCCTATATTTCCCCAAGTCTTGTCTCTACCCATTGGGCTTACATTTCTCCTCTCCATGGTCCTGTCCTCCAATGAGCAGCTTCCACATTCAAAGCAAGAACATTGTCCTTGAGATTTTTTTATGGTCTGAGTTTCAATAATAGAATATCAATAATCTATTGATATTCAATAAGAGAGACAGAAGGTTTCTAATAGCATATAATGCTTCAGTAATATGGGCTAGTTGGGAGCATTTAAATCTTTCTTTTCTTTTTTAAAAAAATATATTTTATTGATTTTTTTTTACAGAGAGGAAGAGAGAGGGATAGAGAGTTAGAAACACCGATGAGAGAGAGACATCGACCGACCAACTGCCTCTTGCACACCCCCTACTGGGGATGTGCCCGCAACCAAGGTACATGCCCTTGACCGGAATTGAATCTGGAACCTTTCAGTCCGCAGGCCGACACTCTTATCTACTGAGTTAAACTGGTTTTGGTGGCATTTAAATCTTTCAATATAGACTGTCAGATAAAACAAATTTCTTGTTATAGAGAAATCTTCAGAATAGCATTTGTTATATATAATAGTAGGTGTGTCCATAAAATCATGTGTTAATGTAAGTGTTGTTTTCTAGCTTCCTGGGAAGCAGGCTCTGACAAGGAGCCAAACCGGCCAGAGTAGACCTCACTCTCAGCAGCTGGGGAAATGAACACCTCAGCTGTATCACAGCATCCATTACAATAGATTTTAGTTTTCATTTGGAAAGGAAACTTGCCTGCTTTTCTTCAGCTGTAGGGCTTTTGCAAAAGGCAGAACAAAATCGTGGTTAAAAGCAGGGCTTTGTAGTTGGTTTGAGTCCTGTGCTCAGTGACCTTGCAGGAGTTACCTAGTTTCCTTTGTCAATTTCTTTGACTGGAAATGGAAATAATGCTAGCTATTTGTAAGGATAGCTGTGGGAAAGGAATAACACGAGGTGTGAAAGCACTTAGCACAAGGCCCGATGCTTGGTAAACACTTAATAAATGGTTGCTATTGTTGCCGTTCTAGGAGTTTTTATAAAACACAACTTTTGGGTATGAGAATTTCCCGCCGGGAGCACTGTAGAGTTGAATGACAGTTTTGGGCAACAGAATATAAAAAAGAGCTGTGCTCCACTCCTCCCTGATAAGGCCTTTCACTTCTCCTAGTCTTGCCCTCGCTCTGGCAGAAGGCCCCAGAATTGGGACAAATTGAAAAAGCCAACAGGAACAAGGCCTCTGCTGTTCCTGGATCCAGAGGGAAGCTACTCTGTGAGCTCTCGATCATTTTGCTCAGGAGAAAATGCTCCCAGGAAATTACAAGAGGCTTTGCTCACTTATGTTTAGGCTATTGATGTAACCTTTAGAGATTTCTGGAAATGCTTTCTACGCAGACATCCCCTCCTCTTCTAATCACATTTCTGTAATCTTGATGGTAATGCAGCATGAGCATAACTCTTTACTACTTTCAAGCACTCCACAAATATTAACTAATTAACCTATAGTAATAAAAGGGTAATATGCTAATTAGACTGAATATCCTTCTGGACGTCATTCCGTACATCCTTCTGGATGAAGCCAGGGCTGGAGCGAAGACCGGGTCCCCAGTGCCTGCCAGCGGCGGCCGGAGCGAAGCAGCCCCGATTCCAGGTGCCAGAGGGGAGCTGGTGCTGGCAGCTGGGGAAGGAAGGCCTGCTCTTGCATGAATTTTTGTGCATCAGGCCTCTAGTTTATTTCATAAAAGAATAGGTTTTCTGGGTCAATTTTGGCAGCCCAAGTCTCTAGTCTCAATAACAGTCATAGAGCCAAGGACACACTTCATTAACGTTATCAACACACTTTCCCAAGTTTAAGTTCCAGACAAGCTACCAAACCCAGCCCACCATGACTGACATCCCAGTTGATGGCTTCCTGCCATTGCTTTTGTGATGTTTTCAGACCTCTTTATCTGCTAGTAAGAGGTTATTGTACAAAGCAGAGTCTCCCAGACTTGGGTTTTATAAATCAGTATATTAAAAAAAATAAATTTCTAAGTGAGGACACATAACAGCCCCTACTATGTTTTGTCACCACCATTTCAATCCCCCACCCATTGGCTATGCTCATGCATGCATACAAGTCCGTTGGTTGATCTTTTACCCCCTCACCCTTCCCAACCCATTCCCCCACCCGCCTTCCCTCATAGGTTAGACAGTTTTCAACGCATTTATGACTCTGGTTCTATTTTTTTGTTCATCAGTTTATGTTCATTATATTCCACAAATGAGTGAGATAATGTGATATTTTTCTTTCTCTGACTGGCTTTTTTTACTTAGCATAATGCTCTCACTTCCATCCATGCTGTTGCAAATGGTAAGAATTCCTTCTTTTGCTGAAACCGGTTTGGCTCATTGGATAGTGTCGGCCTGTGGACTGAAGGGTCCCAGGTTTGATTCCGGTCAAGGGCATGTACCTTGGTTGCCGGCCCATCCCCAGTGGGGGGTGTGCAAGAGGCAGCTGATCGATGATTCTCTCTCATCAATGTTTCTAACTCTCTGTTCCTCTCTCTTCCTCCCTGTAAAAAAAAAATCAATAAAAAATATATAAATATAAAAAAAAGAAAAGAAAAAAGAATTACCGAAGCGTAGTATTCCATTGTGTAGATGTACCACAGTTTTCTAATAGACTCATCTGCTGATGGGCACTTAGGCTGTTTCCAAATCTTAGCTTTGTAAATTGTGCTGCTATGAATGTACGGGTGCATATATTCTTTATGATTGGTGTTTCTGATTTCTTGGGGTATATTCCTAGAAGTGGGATCACTGGGTCAAATGGGAATTCCATTTTTAATTTTCTGAGGAAACTCCATACTGTTTTCCATAGTGGTGGCACCAGTCTGCATTCCCACCAGCAGTGCATGAGGGTTCCTTTTTCTCCACATCCTCACCAGCACTTGCTGTTTGTTGATTTGTTGATGATAACCATTCTGACAGGTGTGAGATGGTACCTCACTGTTGTTTTGATTTGCATCTCTCGGATGATTAGTGACTTTGAGCATGTTTTCATATGTCCCTTGTCCTTCTGTATGTCCTCTTTCAAAAAGTGTCTATTTAGGTCCTTTGTTCATTTTTTTGATTGGGTTGTTTATCTTCCTTTTGTTGAGTTGTATAAGTTCCCTGTAAATTTTGGAGATTAAACCCTTATCAGAGATAACTGTTGTCAAATATGTTCTTCCATGCAGTGGGCTTTCTTGTTGTTTTGTTGATGATTTCTTTTTATTTTGATGTAGTCCCATTTGTTCTAAACAGCATTAAAAAAAAAAGATCTATGTCATTACATATTTTGTTATTATTATTTTAAAGTGTCCCATGGCCAGTATGTGTAACTGAGTTTAAAGGACTGGTAAATCTTTGATCAATAATTCAGCAATCACTCTAGTTTATACATATTCCAAAGCCAGTTAAATCCCAAGAGCTGGCAGCGGGCAGAGGGTTGAATCTGCATTATGTTTCTCTTTCCACATTCTTACTCAATCCCCTTTCTTTAGGGAAAGTTCCTTTTGGTCATGATCAGCCAGCGGTGAGGAATGAAAGAGAAATGGATTTTCATTAAGAATAGAGGCTTTTTTATGCAATTTCTTCACATGTCTGAACATTTGATAGGGGCAGGGCTTTGAAAATGATCTCTGATTGGGTTATATATGCATTTGGGTTTTGAACGATGCTGTTATGCAAATATTTTTCCTGAATATGGCATGTGCTTAACTGAAAACAGAATTCTTAAGACAACACATTCTTAAAACAATAACCGTGGTCTGCATCCTGCGTTTTTCTTAGGGAATATAGTGGATTCATTTTTCAATGAGGAAGTTTCATATGGCTTTAAAGGATTTCCCCCCCATTAAAAATGTATTGCATTGTTTTCTAGCACAAACGTGGCTAGAACATAGTAATACTAATATTTGGCATTAGAAAAATTAAGTAGATATCATGGTATCTTCAGCCTGTTATTTCAAATAGAGGTGTTATTTATGGAGACACTGACAAATTGAGAGTATTAAAAACAATGTGAGCTGTCATTTGCAGTGTTATTTCTTTTAAATCTAGTGAAGCTTCCTGTCTGCTGACAATATCCAGGCTGTCTCCTGTGTCACACAACCCCCAAGAGGAGTCTGGTTCTACCCTCTGCTGTCCTCACTTTGCTTACTGCTAAACTACGCTTGGACACATTTTCCCAGGCTGAGATGTGAACCCAACCTCTTACTGATTTCACCATAGACCCCGACCTTTGGGTATGTCTGTGCATGGGAGGTAGTTAGGAAATCACAAATTACATAGCTTTTTTTTAAAAAAAATATTTTATTGATTTTTTACAGAGAGGAGGAGAGAGGGATAGAGAGTTAGAAACATCGATGAGAGAGAAACATCGATCAGCTGCCTCTTGCACACCCCCTACTGGGGATGCACCCGCAACCAAGGTACATGCCCTTGACCGGAATCGAACCTGGGACCTTTCAGTCTGCAGGCCGATGCTCTATCCACTGAGCCAAACCGGTTTCGGCTACATAGCTTTTCTTATCCTCAGTTTTATCATCTGTAAAAATGGGAATAAATATATATACTTCCTACGCTGAAGATTAGGTGAGGTAATGTATAGAAGCACCTACACAGTCAGTGCTCAGCACATAGTTTCTTTTGCACATCACTTCATTTCTATAATCTGGCATTCTAATTGGAGACAGAATCACAGCTCTAAGAAATTTGTTTTTCCACGTGGTTACACTAACCTTCAGCTCAATGTTAGCCTGAAGAATGTGACTAGCTGGCTCTCTGTGGCTCTGCCACTGAGAGGCCCTGGGACCAGTGGCCCTGCATGCTAGAATGAAGATGGCCCAGCAGGAAGATGAGGTTGTAAAAATGTCCACACCTAAGTCACCCTAATTTCATGTATAGACCGCTCCAGCAATCTGGGGCTTGTAGAAACCTCCTCTTTAAGAAAGACTTCCATGTTCAGTCCACCCTGAAGGGACATTAATCTTCCTTGCTGCTATGAAGCAGAACACAGCGTTGAGTGAGTAGATCAAAGAAAATCAGAGCAGGAAAACACTATTCTTATCAAAGTATAGGTGTAGTTAGGGTCTCGCATCCCAGTTCTGCCACCTGCCCAGACACCCACCCCTGCTCCTCACCCTCCTTCACTGTGTGTTCTTGCTGAGCCACAGAAAAAGTCCTAAAAATGCTAATGCAGATAAGAGAAATCACATTTTTTCTATTTAAAAAACAAAACAAAAAACTTCAGGCCAACCTTTGAGAATGCTTTTAAGTATGTGAAATAATTAATTGAGAGCACTTTGAAACTCCTTTTGGTATTTTATGAAAAAAATGACTAAAAGGCAAACTTTTCCTCATAGGTGACCAATTAGATATAGAATTGTATTTATTTTTGAACCCACACCGGCCATTAGTACACAACAAAATATGATATTAAGCCCATATCCCAAACCCACACCCAATGTTTGGAAAGCTCCGGCTGAAAATGGAGCAACCTTAGAAGCTGGGTCCCTGCAGGATAATACCCAGCACAGCAGGAACTCCAGCCAGTCAATGAATAAAGACTTAAAATCCTGACTGGCTTGGGGCCAAGGTTCTTCGAGAGTATTCAAGGATGGGAGTAATCTTGGATTTTTAATAATTCCTCAAACAGAAACACAGCTTTCACCATTCCACCGGACATTGGGGAGCACACTGAGTGGCCTGTGAAGTCAGCCAGGGTGCACTTGGTGACAGAAATCTCACAGTGTTGGCTTGCTGGTCGTCCTGGTGCCATGGGTGGCTGGCACTAGCAAATATGATGACAGTGAGGAGTAAAAGTAAAAGTGAGGGGAAAAATATAACAGCTAGGCAGAATCTGTCTACTTTGACATTGTCAGGCACCACTTGGTGTTTAATTTGACTTCTTATTCCCCCTCTTGGGTGTGACTGCTGGGAAATGGCTTTATCTGGTGTTGGTTTTAGCACAGGTACATATTCAGTGGCTTGTGTGTATCATCTCCTCTAGTCCATACAGAAACTTAATGAAGAAAGCGACTGTCTCCCCATTTTACTAACGTGAACGTTGAAATTAGGAAGGCCACATAACCTTCCAAATATTATATGGCCAGTAAGTAACGGGCATGGATGGAACCAAGGAAATCTGAATCCAAAGTCTGCCATGAACCATCACAGAAGCTCATAATTCAGCTTTTCTTTATTGCTAACTGGTGGTCAGTTTTGCAGGGAGGGGACAGAGATTGGGGTGGGGGGTGTCTGTGTAGTGACTGGCACTCACTTGTTCTTTCAATATGGACGTACTGAGCATCATCTCTGTACTTGGTGCTGTGGGTGCCTACTGTTAGGCTACTGGAACTTTCAGACTCTGGTTCTTCCAGACACTCATTGTCTTTAGAACAGTCGAACATTCTAGATGTTTATGCTTAAGTGCTTGCAGCTTAGTACATTGACAGACTGTTTAGGTAGCCAAGGAAGGTTCTGGAGAACAGACATGGCATTTAAGGTGCCGGGTCTTGGAGGAATATGCTTGTGGCTGGAAATGGAGAATGGTGTGGATGATCTGAGAGTTCAGGGCAGAAGTGGTGGGTGACAGGTGATGGAAACCCATTGAAATGATGACAGCAGTGGGTGGCATCTGGGAGGGTTGAGTAGCCAAAAGCCAAGCCCAGCCTTAGCCTGTGATTCTGGGACTAGACCTTAGTTTATAGGAAGCCTTAAAAGACAGGGGAACACAAATAGTAGGTAATTGAGCATTATCCCAGCTTCAAACTTCAGCCCAGAGATCTCAAAATTCCTTTTGAATAGTAAAAGAACTGGCCAAGCATCAGCATAAGGGGTTAGCTATGGAAATGAGACCTCCAGGGGTAGTGTGCTGCTAGGTTGTCATTATGTTATAAATGGAGAACAAATGACTTATCAAAATAAGTATTTCTGTTGGGCAAAATCCACCAGGAGGTGAAGTTCAATCTTAAAAATGAAAATGTTGCAAAAGGAAAAACCCCAAAGTCTTTGTTTTTATTATTTTTTAAAGGAATAGCAATGCCCCGGTGAGGACTGGCGATAATTAAGTGTGTGTGTAGGAGGATGCAAGGAACTGGGAAAGCTCCTAGGAAGCTTTTCCTTAAACGATAGCCTCCAAGCCATTTGAAAGTGAGAAAAAGAACAATGACTCTGATTTAATAATCATCATCTCTTAAAGCATATTCAACGAATACAGAAAGTTCAGTTATTTTAAGAGATTTAAAATTATTTCGACTGATTTCGATGCTGTGGATTTCATTATGTGGCTTAGGGCAAATGACTATGCAAGAGCCTGGTGGTAGCTCTCGAAAAGACAGTAAATCGCTGCGAATGGATGAGTGCTACTAAGCTCTTTGGCTCACCATTAGAATTATATCACCAAGTGCTTTCTCCTGGTGGGGTTGCTCCCTTCGCTTGTTATTCAGAATCCTTGCAGGAGAGAGCTTAGATCAAGCACTTCTGTTGTGGAGAAGATTCTATCGATAGCACTTTTTGCTTGTTTTTATTTTATTCTCTCCCTCCTCCCCCCAAGGAGATGGCCACACAGAGAGGGAATTATACTTTTAATTTGTAGAAGAACATTGCTATCTGGATGAAAGATTATATTTTGAAAGCTCAATAAGCGAGCTTTATTTCCAACTTTGCTTGTGATTCACTCTCTCTGAAATGCCTTTTCTCTGGAACAATTAATCTCCACCTGTGTCACAGTAGTGTTATGAAAATGAATTACAAAATGCTTGCAGTACACTTTGAACTTTTTTTTTAAGAAATAGAAAATATTACTTTTGTGTGAAAATGATGAAACTTAGTATATGAGTATACATTTTTATGGCACTAGAACATGATAAATGAAAAATGAAATATAAAAACTTAAATGATAATATATGTTGACATAGATTCTCATAGTATCCCAAAAGGAAATTTCAAAATTAAGACCAAAATGATATATTTCTATACAGCATTTAAAAATTCTTAAGGGCTTCCAGTCAAGATGGTGGAGTAAGTAAACACTTTACTTGCCTCCTCCCATTACCACATCAAAATTATAACTAAATTATAGAATAACCATTGTTGAGAGCCTGAAGTTGAGCTGAACAGAAGTCCCATAACCAAGATTTAAACACAAACAAACAAAAGCAAGAAATCAAGGCTGATAGGAAGGGCAGAATAGGTTGGTCCCATACTCACGAGTGACATTTAAAACTCAAGATGGATATTTTGGCTGCAGAGGTACCCCCTGAGGAGGGAGGGGTCCCAGCACCACACCAGACTCCCCAGCCCAGGGTTCAGGTGCTGGAAAGAGGAGTCCCTCTAACTCCTGGCTGTGGCCCAGTGAGATGGAGTGCTGCAGGAGTCACAGGCATTCCTCTTAAAGGGCCTGCACACAAACTTCTTTGGACTCACTCATTCTCAGCTCTCTTTAGCTTGGGTCCTCAGAGGCTTGTTGGTTAGAGAAACAGCTATGACACTTAAGCGTGACCCCCTCAAGGCTAGAGTATGGAGTGTCACCTGTATACCTATGTTATGGTTTTGACTTTTTAGTTAAAGAAAGAAAGTGTTCTTTGGCTGTCTCTTTGCCAGAGGCACCGGGGACAAAGCTCTGTGGTACAGGCCCCAGTTATCTGCTGCTGCTCGGGGTCCTGTCATTTTGTCTTTGTGTTATGTCTTGTCAGGGCACCAGGGACACCACCAAAATGGTTCCATTTGACGATGGCATTGTTTGACTCTCCTGGGCTGTGCGGTGGTTGTTTTAAAGAGAATGAGAATTTCCTCCCTTCTGAATGAACACTGCTTCTCCATTGAGAAAGTGATCAACATTTAAAATCTCTCTTGGGGAAGGACCCAGGAAGAAAACATTTTTTTCTCTGCAGTTTTCTGACTTATCCACCAGGAAGTTACAATGATGTAAATTGTGGGAGACACTCAGACATATCACTCCAAGTCCCTATTTTGGAGAGACATTTTCTATCTGTCAGTGTTGTGTTACTCCTGTTTTATTTTTATTTTTATTTTTATTTCAATGTATCAGGTAAGGCATGGTTTGCATAAGAATACTGCCACTTATCTCATGTAGAGACCTTAGTGAAAATGAGTCATGTTATTTTTGGAAATATTTTAGATTCTTTATCCAAGGGAGATAAGTATTAAATTAGTTTTCTCCAAACATAATATATATCTATTAAAGCCAAGCATCATGTATCCTAGAGAGAGTGCAAAGGAAAAAGCAATCAAGGTTTTCAAATTCTTCATATGTATTAACTTGCACAATCTTCACAAACATGGGTTTTCCTATTGCTATTTCCATTTCACAGATGAGGATGCTGAGGCACAGAGAGATTGAGTAATGTGCTTAAGGTCACACAGCTAATAAATGTTTGGGATGGTTTTTAAGTGTAGGTAGTTTGGCTCAAGGGCCTGGACTCTGCATTATAGGTCACTGTTTGTAGTGCTTTTCTTAAATGAGTTTAAATCATATTATATGTTTCTATAAACACTTCTTTTTGTTGGTATTGAGGGAACAATTGTCTCTGACCCTTTTGCTTCTTTACTTAGTACCAATCACTCTCACTCTCACCACCACCACCACCACCACATGTCTATTGAGCCAGACATTTAACTGCAGGATAGAGTGCTCAACACAGGGAGACAAAAGGGTCCATGACACATAGCCTTTGCCTTCAAGTAGCTTAAACTCCAGTTAAGAAAAATGGCCCATAGAAGATAAATATAATTCCAGATAGTCTGTGCTATGTCTCAAATGAATAATACAGACAATAAATATTTTGGAGTAGTTAAAGCATTTAAAAAAGTGGACAAACAGCCCTAACCGGTTCAGTGAATAGAGTATCGGCCCACAGACTGAAGGTTCGATTCCCATCAAGGGCATGTACCTTGGTTGCAGGCACATCCAGTAGGAGGTCTGCAGGAGGCAGCTGATCAATGTTTCTAACTCTCTGTCCCTCTCCCTTCCTCTGTAAAAAAATCAATAAAATTTATTTTTAAAAAAGTGGACAAATGTCTGGATTTGAAGTGCATGAGACGAGGCACATCCCCTGTAGACTGTCAATTCTAGAGGATGGGCCAATGTCTTAGTCATCTTGGAGAAATACAGCTCCTGGTGCAGAACAGGCCCACGTCTATTCTGTGAAGTGCCTTGGATCTTTGCTCTGTTAACTTGCATATTCTATATGGACAAGTCTGCCACGTCATCTGTGCCTGGTTTACTCATCTTCCTACCTTTGTTGTGTTATTGAGGAAGGGTAATGAAATGGCCTTGGGAAAGCTGGTGGCAGATTTCCCGACTCCCAGGACTGGGTGCCCTCACTGAGTGTCCAGGGTACATCTAGGAGTCCAGGAAGGGGAGGTAGCTGCAGGCTGGTTCCAATGGTTTTTTGAATATATTTTATTGATTTTTCATAGAGAGGAAGAGAGAGGGATAGAGAGCTAGAAACATCCATGAGAGAGAAACATCGATCAGCTGCCTCTTGCACACCCCCTACTGGGGATGTGCCAGCAACCAAGTTACATGCCCTTGACCGGAATTGAACCTGGGACCCTTCAGTCCGCAGGCCGATGCTCTATCCACTGAGCCAAACCAGTTTCACCTCCAATGTTTTTTTTGAAGTGCTTTGTAGGTGTTTAGAGAGGAGCACACTATTTAGGATTTTGCTTTGGAACCCAAAATATGGCTTATTTGAGTGTGAAGCCTCCGGTGACAGATTTCTCCCTGAGAGCCTTGTGTTGGCAGTTGCTGAGTCAGCTGGGTGTCAGAGGGCCCTGGAAATGTAAACTGGGATGAGCCCAGACTCACATTCAAAACAAGCCATTGTAAGTCAGCTGCCAGTTCTTCACACTTCCTCAGGCTGAGCAAAGCATTCCGCTGAAAAGTTGGACCACAAAAAATTCCTCACGAATCCCAACTGGTTCATAATTTGTACATGCGACCGGAGCCAAGAGCGTTTCATGTTCTCTTACAGTCTGCTCCCCAGGCTCCTGCAGATGTTTTTCTTTCTCTCACATTGTTGAAGCGATGACACCCATCTCCTTTTACTGCCTGAGATCGGATTCTCACAGCCCCCAAGGGAGTCCGCAGCCATGATTACGGACAGAAAACAGACTCACCGCCTCTTTCACGCTCCTGACACTAGGTGGGAAGACAGTGGGAAAAGGAGGAACGCTTTCTCTTTGGGGGCTGGCACCATGGACCTCAGCCTCCCACTATGTTCCATGGTCAGGTTCACAAAGAGGCTGGAGCAGTAGCATGTGGGATATTCTGGAAATAAAGCCACCCAAAGGGCATTAACCCTCATGTTTCTGGTGAAGCATACAACCTAATTTCTGACATTCCTGTTAATGTTCTTGGCAGACTTGCTATCTTTCTGTCTCCTCTGTTGATTGAGTTGCAGATGAGAGATATGAATGGAAAGGAATAGGAATCACTCTGACTCTTGGAAAACGGGACTTCTACTGCCAAATTGCATCTAAACGGTGCAGGTTTTTTTCTTCTAGGAAGAACCATTGCAGAACAGTCAAACACTAGGGCTGTGAAGCCCAAGAGGTGTGGTTTGCATCCCACTTCCACTTACTAACAGTACCTCTCTGTCTCAGTTTCCTTATGTATAAAATGGGGATAGTAGTGAGATGAGATACTCCTGAGTAGAGGCCATTTTCTCATATATATATAGGTCTGGTAAAACTTTAGTAAGAATTCTATAGTACAGATAAGCATTTAAAGAACTCAGTATGGTGTCTGGCATGTCGTGAGCATTGAGTATTATTACCTGGTGATAGTACTGAGCTCAGAAGATTTAATTAGAAGTTAGAAAGTGAATCACAGTGTTCTTATATTTATTTCCCTTAGGAGGGTCTGAACAGACCAATGTAGGAGGAACCAATGTGGTGGCTGCTGGAAAGTCACCACTTGGTCTTCTTGCTCCAGCCATTCCCTTGGAATTTTCTTAGCCTCTCTCTTTGGTCCAGCATCAGACTACCACCCTGCCTGCAGCCTTGAAGAACACACCTGTAACTCAACAGAACAATAGGGGAGGCAGTCAGATGCAGGGAAGGATTGACAAACTCCGGGACACTGCCACAAGCAGCTCCTTCCTCCCTCTTGAAATCCTGAAATAGAGAGAAAAACATTTTTGAGTCTGTGGACTGCAGTCTTCTAGAAGGGTGGAGATTGGCCCCAGAGTCCTTTCACTTCTGACCCAAATTGTCATGGAGTGGTTGGCATGCTTTGCATATACACTGCAGGATGATAGTGGATTAATTTGGAGCGGTGTTTGGCCTTACCTATGTCCACACACTGGCCAAGGTCAGGTCTAATTCTAAGTATGCATGGACTCATCACTCATCAGCTTAATTTCACTGCCTCTGATGCATAGGCAGAAGCTTCGGGCTCTTCTGCCATTCTAAGATTAGCATCAATCAAGGAGACCCTGATATCTACAGTTAAATTAATCCAATATTGATTGATGCTAATCAAGGAGACCTTGATAGGTTGGCAGACTGTGATGGAAGTCACAATCATGGAACACCTTGGTGGTTTCTAGCATTTATTAGTTGAAAAGGAATGAAATGATAGCTGATTGAATAAGTGAAGCAGGTAAGTATTGGAATCATAGTCATCTTCCTGAGAAGTGGAGACTCCTGTTGGTTTTTTGCAGGGAGTGGCTGACCACGCGTGGAAGCATTACATTCTGTTAGTGTAACAAGACCTCAAGAACATTTCAGTAACTGTAATTTTTCCTTCAGTTTTGTCATTTATAACATATATGACTAATGCAAGTTACTTTAATTCTCTCTAAGCTTCAGTTTCCTAATCTGTAGAATGGGAATAATAATACCTAATGGTTTTGGTAAAGCAATGTATAAAATATGCCTAGCACAAGGTTGGCACTGAAAACATTTTTAGTTTCCATTTTTGCATATTCTATGAGATGCTCCTGAGTAGAGGCCATTTTCTCATATTTGATTTATGCTTGTGTTGGGCAGTGGGATACATGGTCTCCTTCTTCCCTGATGACACTTTTAGACTATACCTACCTTCTCCTTTTAGAGAAACTCCTGGTTCTTTGAGGCTCAAACCATTCAGCTATATAAATGGTTTCTCCCCTTCATCTCTGTTGTCATTTACTTACTCTTTGTTGAGTAAATGCTTTTGGTACTTACTACTCTTTTTTACTGAAGAATCATGTCTGTCAATCTTTCTGTCCATTTCAACTTCCATCTTCATCCTACACAACTTAAATATCTACAGTTAAATTAATCCAATATTACAAACTTTCAAACTTTCAGCAGTCCTCTCCCATTCCTACATTCTGAAAGATGTCACCAGAGACTCCCACATCTGCACAAAATTTAAATCCCACCCCACCCCTCCCTGAGAACCACTTTTTACATCTTCCCTGCTAACTAGTTCCTGTCCTTTCTGCTCCTCCAGTCTGTGGGCCTTTTTGTTTCTCTCTCCCCAGCAATACCTCTTGTATTCACTTTCCTTTTATCCAGCTTAGTCTTCATTATCACCATTCACTTGTTGCAAATAGCATCATGTTTCTTTTTCTGTCCTGCCCACCTGACAACACTCCAGCTCTGGATAAATACAGACATCATCCTTCTCTAGGCCCACTCCTGAATGACTTGGCTTTGTTGGAAAATATCATACAACTTGGTAGATGAAAACACTGTGAATTCACCATAACCAAACATAATTGGTTTCTTCCCACTGCATGCCAAATCTATTATTCCTTTGTCTAGTAAAATCACTTCTACTTTCTTCAAGGACTATTTCATACCTTTTCTATTCTCTTTAAAACTCCACACTGTCCCTCAGTCTCAGAAGATGACCTTGCCTCATATGATCCATACCACAGACTATGTCTGCACTCTCTTCTCACAAGTTATGGTGGAGGACATGTCCATCCTCTTATCCAAGGCGACTTTCTCCATATGTGGTTTGAATCCCATTCCTTCCGGCCTTTTCCATCTATCTCAATCTATTTGCTCAGCATTAAGACATGCTATAGTATTCCCACCAGAAAGAACTGAATGACAGCAACAACAACAAATATGGTGATGACGAGCAATAACAATAACTACCACCCTTCTTTGACCCTGCTCTCTCTTGCATTAGTGTACTTACGCAGCCTTAAGCCCTGTAGGCTCATGCCCTGTGTATTTCCTCAAATCTGTCTTTCCACCCACTGCAGCCTGGCTTCTGTCTTCACATTTTCACTGTATTAGGACTTCCTAATGTTACTTGCATTAAATTCAAGGGACTCAGTTTAGTTCCCATTTTACATTATTCACAGCAACATGCAACATTCCTTTATTGAAATGCTTGCTTCTCTTGACATCTCTGGCACCCAGCCTCTCTTGGTTTCCACTCACCTCATGGCTTCTCCCTCCCAATCTTCTTGACTGACCTTGAAATGCTGAATCCTCTTCTCCACATTTTCTGTGGGCAATCTCAACCACTCCTGTGACTTAATAACCATTTGTATATGCATATGACTTCCCAATTTATAGCTTCATCTCTGACTTCTCCTGAGCTCTAGGCATTTATATGTAACTGTATTATATACACATCCACTTGAACCAACCAAAATTAAAGTCTTGATCTTTTCCCACTGCTCTTTCCTCCCAATCTTCTCTTCTTCTGGTATATTCCATTTAGTGGATAGTACCAATATATAGTCTATTGCCCAGGCCATAGCTAATTGGATTGAAAGTTTGTAAATTGTACTTTAAAAATACATATTAAATCCATCCCCACATCCTGGGGTAAGGAACATCATCTCTTGTAAGGATTATTGCAATAGCTTTTTAAAAGTATCCTCAAGCCCTTTTTACTTTTCTGATTTATTTAATATACAGCCGTTAAAATGATTTTTTAAAAGCAAAGATTTGATCAAGTCATTGTTTCCCATTGCATTTAGGATGAACTATGAAGTAAATAACACAGCCAGCGAGATTCTGCCCAGTTTGGTTCCTGCCAACGTTTGCCACTCTTCCATTTGCTTATGACATTCCAGCTCTTGAGGTCTTTTCCGGTTCTCAGAATGCCTCGAGCTCTCTCTTGTCTCATATACTTTCCACAAGCTGTTTCCCATGCCTGGAACTCTCTTTTTAAAAATGCATTTTTATTGATTTCAGAGAGGGAGGAAGAGGGAGAGATAGAAACATCAATGATGAGAGAGAATACTGATCGGCTGCCTCCTGCATACCCCCACTGGGGATCGAGATCACAACCCAGGAATGTGCCTCCTGATCGGAATTGAACCCGGGACCCTTCTGTTTGCAGGCTGATGCTCTATCCACTGAGCTAAACAAGCCAGGGCCCCTACTATTTTTTTTAAAAGCTTTATTTTTATTGTTGACTCTATTATAGATGTCCCCATTTCCGCCCCCTTTGCCCACCTCCACCCAAGCCTCGTTCCTCTTTCCCTCTGGCCATCACCTTCCTGTTGTCTGTGTCTCTGGGTTATGCATTCATGTTCTTTGGCTAATCTTTTTACTTTCTTTCATCCAGTGCCCCCCAACCTGATATAAGTGACCCTCTGATAGCTATTAGTCTGTCCCATGTTTCCATGCCTCTTGCTCTATTTTGTTCATCAGTTTATTTTGTGCTTTGAAGAATTCCGTCACACACCTCAGTCTCAGAAATTAGGTTCCTATGGTTTAACTACTCTCTCATAACATTTTGTACTTCTCCATCATAGCACTTATCACACTTTAGTTATGTGATTATTTATCTGTCTCCCTGCTGGCCCGTGAATTCTAGGAAGGCAAAGACTATTCTCTTTTCCCACCAGAATCATCAGCACCTGGCACATGGTACGGGCCTAATAATATATCCTGAATCAACAAATGACTCATAAGAAGCCCTGTATCAATTAAAGGAGACTATGTCAGGATGTGTTTGTTCATTCATTATTTTTTCATTCAACAAGTACCTGGTATTTTTAAATCCAAAGGAAGAAATCTCTCTTTAACTTTCCCTTCACTGTTTCATATGTCAGTATTCTTTAATAAGTTTCATGTATCTACTCAGGAACCCAGTCCCTGGCAGTGGTCACATTTGCCATATCTACCTATCTCACTGGATATGTCATGTTCTGGGAGAGCATTTTTTAAATGCCTGTTCCTAAATATCTTGATTCTTCTTCTTTTTTTTCTTTGGGTATACAATTTTATTTATATTCTTTTTTTTTTACATTGTTTTTTTATTTTTTATTTTTTATTGATTATGGTCTCACATAATTGTCCTTATTCCCCCATTCCCATCCCAAACCCCTCCCTAGATATGCACCCCCTCCCCCCCCGCCCCAACCCCCATTGTCCCTGACTCTTCTTAATTCTGTCACAGACAATCTGGATTCATCTGTCAAAGGTGAGATCAGGTGTGTGCGGAGGGTTGCTTATATCATCTGTGCTAGGCTTTCATAGACTTTTTCTCCTTTAATTCTCACAACAACCTCTGAAGGGGATTTTGCTATTCCTACTTCATAGGTGAGAAAATCGAGTCTCAGGGAATTAATCTGTTGCACATCACAAAGATGAAAAGGCTTTCTTTTTGTTCTCATATGGTGCTTGCATTTTCAAAATCACGAATTATTAAAAAAAAAAAACACGAGCACAGCCAAATGTTGAATTATGCCTGGTAAGTCTTTCAGAGTTCTTAAGTACACATTTTTAGGGATCCTATTTCCTAAGAATAAGATGCTAGTGACCCGGAGATCCTGCGAATGATCCATAATGTAGCTGTGCTGTGTGCTTGGGGGTTGGGGGTGGGGGAATTGCACTCTGAAACAAGTCAGGAGAAAATATGGTACCACCCTTCTAGACAGACATCTGTTCAAATATAAATTTCCTGTCTATTGAGGCTTCTGCTCTATTGAAGTAAAGGTCTCGATAGGGCTGAACAAGTCAATCATTATAAACCTCGTTAGTGTGACAGCCCCCTGTGTATTGTTTAACTGGAAATGAAACACAAATACACCAAACCCCTGCCGTATCTGCTTCACGGTGCATAAATCTACCTCGCATCTTGTCACTTGAAATTTGATGGCAATCTACCAAATGGCAGAAAAGACTTCATCCTCGAAGGGCTATGCAAATGAGTCCAGGCTCCAAACAATAAGGTGAAAGGACACAGCCTGTCCTTTGCTCCCCTCCCCCCATATCCTTCCCAGAAAGCATCCCCTAGGGTAATTTCTTAGTGGCAACTGGTGAATTATCCAAATACAAATGACCAGTGTTCATTCAGTGCCGCATGCAGCTCTGGCTTCAGATGTTCTAAATAGGATTGAAGCATTCTTCCTGCTTTCCCCTGGCCAAGCTGTATTATTGCTTGCAGCAAAATCGTCTCAAACCCTTATTAAACTGTTTTAATTGCTTTCCTCAGCTTTCTTTCTTTCTTTCTTTCTTTCTTTCTTTCTTTCTTTTTTTTTTTTTTTTAAATTTAAATCTCAGAGGTGAGGGATAATCTGCTCTTAGTTACACTAAAATAAAGATGCTCATCTCACTCCCCCGGCAGGTCCCCTCCTCCCCTAATTTATCACACATCCGTGACACAGCAAAGCCTGCAGCTTGGAAAGCTCTAAATCGGTCTGCTGCTGCTCATGATTCTGGACTGGGTTTAAATTACTTTACCACCAGTCATATTTTCTTTGTTTGTGTTTAAGTTTAGGACATTTCTCTATCCAGCTCTACTGGGAAGATTTATTCACATATTGTTAGAGTGCAACTGGAAGTCTCAAGACACCTTCCATTCCAGCTGCTAGTCTCGAGCAGATTAAATTATTCCAAACAAGCGGTTGGTTGTCAGAATTAGCCCTTTTGGGTCACAGCCAAACCTTGTCAGGGCTGCCCCCGCAGGCAGGCTCAGGTGTGGGGAGGCTGGGACAAGCCAGTGGGGGTCCACTAGCAGCAGTTCATGGGAGGAGCAAGCTGGCTGAAGTCTGGGAAGCTTGGCCTTTTGAGAGCATTATGGGTACAAGCCAAGATGAGCGAGCAGAGCAGCAAAGGCTGCAGAATAAAGCAAGAGTTAGGCATGGAGGGTCTACTACCCATAAAGCCACAGTCTATACCTCCTCAATTTTTTAAGTAGCGTCTAGGGAAGCTGTGAGCGCCTTAAAAGGATGTGACAGCCTCATATATTCAATGATTTTCTTGGAACATTTAATGACATTTGTTTCCCTTTTCAATTATAACTTCCCTTTATCATTAAATACAGTGATCCTCTTTTATGATTTAGTTTTCTACCCTTGGTCGTTGGTGGTCTGAAAATATTACATGGAACATTCCAGAAATAAAAATTCATAAGTTTTAAATTGCGTGGGATTCTGAGTAGTGTGATAAAATCTCCCCACTCCTGGGCCATCCTATCCTGGACATGATACCCCATTGTCCCATGTCTCCACACTGAAGATGCTCCTTGCCCGTTAGTCACATAGTAGCTACCCTCTTGGTTATCAGATCAACTGTGGTTGTGGTCAGGTAACCTTTATTTTACTTAAGACTGGCCCCAAAGTGCAAAGTAGTGATGCTGGCAATGCAGATATACCAAAGAGGAGCCATAGGTGTTTCCATTAAGTGGAGAGTTATGAATGTATGTATATACACGAGGAAACATAGTATGGCTAAGAAACACAGGACTTGATACTATCCCTGGATTCAGGGCATCCACTTGGGAGTCTCAGAACATATTCCCACAAATAAAGGGGGACTATGGCATCTCATTTTTAAGAAGAGGAAGAATTTATTGAATTTTATAACAATTTATTCTTATTCTTCCCTAAGAAGATATCAATGTAACTTTTGAGGGGATAAAACATAGAACACCATATTTCATACAATGATTTAATTATATTTAAAATGCATTCTTTTGATAATCTCTTGAAATATCCAAGCAATGTATAAAAACATTCTTGAACCGTATTAGGTTAGATGTACCTATGTTAAAAGCAGTGGGCTCTGTCTCTTTGATGAAGAGAGTAAATAGCCCTTACACTTACAGGGCTTTCTGGCATTTTCCTTATAGGTGGTCTAGGTCACTGGTGTGGGAACTCAGTGTTCCTATATGTCCTACAAATAGTGTAGGCTACAAAAGAAAAAGAAGACATATTTTCTGTCCATTGGAATGTTCACCTTTAGCTGGGAAGGCAGAATATACGCCCTTGAGGAACATTTATTTTTTTTATTTATTAAAAAAAATATTTTATTGATTTTTTACAGAGAGGAAGGGAGAGAGATAGAGAGCTAGAAACGTCAATGAGAGAGAAACATCGACCAACTGCCTCTTGCACACCCCCTACCGGGGATGTGCCCGCAACCAACGTACATGCCCCTGAACAGAATCGAACCTGGGACCCTTCAGTCCGCAGACAGACGCTCTGTCACTGAGCCAAACCGGTTTCGGCCCATGAGGAGCATTTAAAGACAAATCCACAAAAAAGGTGTTCAATAGCATCTATAATTTAGCATAGAACAATTATAGCTCCTATTTTCAAGTGGTTATTATGTACCAGAAACTTTACAAAACATTCTATAGGACGTATTACTATCTCTGTTTTACAGATGAGGAAGCTGAGGCTCAGAGAGGTCATATGAGCAACCCAGGAACACCCAGCTAATAAATGATGAACTCAACTGAGGAATCTAGCTGGGGCGGGCTGCAATGCCTGCCTTCTTGCCCACAATTACATCTCCATAGGCAGCAACAGTGTCTGCCTCCTCCAGCACTTCAGACAATGTTGGCATGTAGTAAGTTCTCAAGGATGACTGACCACTGCTAAAGCACACAAAATAACTATCCTGTTCTGAAGCTGTAAGCTTGCCATTGAACTAAATCTGTTTTCTCTGAAGTAGCCTTTATGTGTTTGGATGCAAGACTTTTTTTTGTCTTCATAAAGCATGTAGTTCTGCTTTCTCTGTTGAGCTTTTTCATCTGCCTCTGCTTTTAACAAGCCATGAGGCTGACTATGGGCTTAGGGAGGGCAGCGCAGGCTGGAGTACCCCAGCTTTGTAGACCCACCAATGCCTGGCTCTTCAGAAAACCAGGAGCTTGGCTGTAGCTCGCGTAGGGTGCCATTCTCTGGAGAACTGACCTCCTCAGAGGTTCTGGCATGCTAGGAGAGAACGGACAGGCCCCTTTCCCTGAGCCAGAGTTTGTTCCGCTTGGGCTTCCTAAGTGCAGGCTGGGAAATGCGACTTATTATCCCTCATTAGAAGATCACTGTAATTTACAGGCCTTAGAATGAAGTTATGTGCTTGATGCACTTTTGAACTCATTACTGAGTATATTGAATCATATCGATGAGCTGTTCCTGTAGCAGGTGTACTGCTGACTGGGAGCTCAGTCAGGGCCTTAGGTATGAAATGTCAGTCTGGCAATATTATTCCCTCTTCTTCTGTTGTTGCATTTCTTCCACACTTTGAAGCAGCTGTTCATATTTGTTTATTGAGTCCTTGGGGCTCACATCCAAAACCATGCTTAACTTCATGAAATTGCCATTTTTAAGGACACATTTTTTTTGCCACTGCTAAAAATGAATGATCTTACATTTGTGACACCCACCAGCCAATCAGGAGTGATTATGCAAATTATCCCAACAAAGATGGTGGGTTCATTTGCATATGCAGGTGCCAAGTGGCTGAGGGCAAGGCAGGATGCTTGCATTGTCACCATGGCGATGATGCAGGTGTTCCACACCGCCCCAGTCACTTTGGCCTCTGGGCAGC
This sequence comes from Pipistrellus hanaki, assembly GCF_964339955.1. Classification (NCBI taxonomy): domain Eukaryota; kingdom Metazoa; phylum Chordata; class Mammalia; order Chiroptera; family Vespertilionidae; genus Pipistrellus; species Pipistrellus hanaki. The sequence continues at coordinate 55,862,033 of NC_140508.1, forward strand.
ATGGGAAGGCAGAAAGGCAGCTCTGGGCCAGACCAAAGAGGCTGCTCTGGCCCTAGTGAAGGTGGTGCCAGCAGCCAGGGGAAGGAAGGCCCATTCTTGCCTGAATATTCGTGCATCGAGCCTCTATTATGTAAGAAAATAGAACAGCTTAGGGTGGGAGAGATTGTGACTTTTTGCCCCTTTCATTTGCTGCAGGTGATTAAAGGACATGGACTCCACTTACAGGGGGAAATGGCCTTGGACACTTGTGAGCTTGTGTAGTCTCTAGTGATTAGCTGGACTTTCAATGTGGGCTTTAAACTTAACCTCTGGTAAGAAGAAGTCAGGAGCAGAAAATTACAGGAGTAGCAAGGTGGAGCGTACTGTTGCCACTGCTGGTGGCTGGCAGGGTGTATTGGTCAGCTACCGCTGACTGGATGCCTTAGACAACAGAAATTGATTGCCCCCAGTTCTGGAGAGCAGAAGTCCGATATGAAAGTATCATCATGGTTGGTTCCTTTCGAGGGCTGTGGTAGAGAATCTGTTTATACCTCTCTCCTGGCTTCTGGTTAGCAATCTTTGGTGTTTGTTGACTTCTGCTGCATCACTCTGCCTTCATAGCCACATGGCATTCTCCATGTGGATATATGTGTCTGTGCACAAATTTCCGAATTTTATAAGATACCAGTCATGCTGAAACTGGTTTGGCTCAGTGGATAGAGCGTCTGTCTGTGGACTGAAGGATCCCAGGTTCGATTCCGGTCAAGGGCATGTACATTGGTTGTGGGCATATCCCCAGTGGGGGTGTGTGCAGGAGGCAGCTGGTCAATGTTTCTCTCTCATCGACGTTTATAGCTCTCTATCCCTCTTCCTTCCTCTGTGATAAATCAATAAAATATATTAAAAAAAGATACCAGTCATATTGTATTAGAGGCCCACCTTTGTGACCTCATTTTAACTTGATTACTTCTGTAAAGATCTGTCTCCAAATAAAGTCACATTCTGACATACTGGGCTTAAGATTCCAACATAGCTTTTTTGGAAGGGTATAATTCAACCCCATGAGATGATGGTGCATGAGCAGGTTGCCCAATAAGCCATTATTGGTATTTTTCTAAATAACTTCTCTAACAGTTGATGAAATCCAACAAAGAATATATGAAGTTCATTCCTCTATCAGGGACAGATTGGCTTTTATCCACAGTAAGCTTTCAGTGAAAATGTTGGCATTTGCTGGATTAGCATAGCATCATGTGCAAAGATATGCTTAATAAATGCTGTATGAATTAATTAATTAATTAATTAATAATTGAGTGCCTGCTTTGCATAAAGCACTGGGGAGTACATCACTTGTTATGGAATTTGTAAGAGTTGGGAGAATCTCAAATGCAACTATCTTAACTTTTCATTTTGAAAAAAATTCTTATTCATTCATTTAGTAAACATTTATTGAGCACACATTTATGTACTAAGCATGTGCTAAATAATAGGGACACAAAGAAGCATGGAAGAAACTTCGTAGTGAACAGTGGGGTACTCAGGCAGTGTTTACCTGAGGAATTTATCCTAAAGACACATTATCAAGGCCCATGAAGCCACAGGTGAGAAAAGCTATTCTGAGGAAAAGCGGTGTCTGAGACTCATTTGGCCTCCAACTCTCACTGGGTTTGAGTTCTCACACAGAGGGCAGGGAGTCACAAATAAGACTTAGAATAATTTTTACCAACATTTCAGTGATGAACACCAGAAATACTGCCTCTGTAAAGCAAATGACAATGAATAATTCAGGTCTTTTCATTTTTGGAGCTGACTGGACAAAGCCCAAAGCAAATGCTGAGGCTTGAGCAGAGGGCTGGGCCAGCAGGAAGCTATAACTGGATTGACGCATGGGCAAGAACATTGGTGTTGTCCTCTCGGGTGGCTCCAGAGATAATCTGCATGATAGTGTCACTGAACACTGTGGTGCTGTCAACAGCTTTCACGGAAGGGATGTAACAGCCACAGAGAGCACCATTTCTTAATCTAGGCAGGTTCAAAAGAGAGGGGAAATGATGGAGAATATAGGGTGACAGCCAGGGCTCTCTGGGTGCCTAGGGGGTTCCTGAGTTAGAAGGAATTAAAAGGGATTTGGAGGATCCCCAAAGAGTATGTAGGGATAAGAGCTAAAAAAATACTAGTTTTTAATTTTATTTTGATCTTTATTGTTGAGATTATTACAGATGTCCCTCTCCCCCTCCAATTGTCCTCCTCCATCCCATAATTGCCCCGCCCCAGGCCTTCACCACCCTATTGTTTGTATCCATAGGTCAGTGTTTCCCAACCTTCTCTCATGATGAGAATCACCTGGTGGAGTTGTTAAAACACAGATTCCTGAATCCCAACTAAGAAGTGCTAAACTAGAATTTTTGAGAACATATAGGTAAAATTGCATACCTAACTTAGTGCTCTGTATATAACATCTGTCTTAGAGCACTAGTTAAGTATACAATTTTACCTATATGTTCCCAAAAATTCTAGTTTAGCACTTCTTAGTTGGGATTCAGGAATCTGTGTTTTAACAACTCCACCAGGTGATTCTCATCATGAGAGAAGGTTGGGAAACACTGCCATAGGTAATGCAGAGTTGATAGAGTAGTCTTGTGTAGTGCGTGTTCTATAGGCTCAGTGGCTCAGGATCCCCAGTCGCCTGAGCTGGGAGCTCTAGGTGCACCCCTTTGTGGGCTGTGTGCACAATCTTGATGTAGTTGAGACTTGATTGCTGTTGGTGTCACTGGGAGGAATTGGCTGTGAGGACTAGCTGCGACTATAGTAGGAGAGCTGCTGTGGAGGAGACATTCCTATGGAGCAGGACTTGCTTGAGTGGGGCTTTGGTGCTCACTGAGTCTGTCCCTTGAGTGTGATGCTTGTGGGTGTGTAGAGCTATAATCTGGTATGGTCTCACACTGACCACTGGGTACACTAGCTCTTGGGTCTCCAGGGAGATGCAAAGTCAGCCATTGCTTGGGGCCACCCAGCAGTAGCTACAGAGAGATCTGCAGATTCCTCCTCTTTGTGTTGGGTTTAGAAGTGCCCAGAAGAGGCTCAGCTATGAAGCAAGGCAGCTGGTGCTGGTGCTGGGTCTTGGGCCTTTTACTAGTATTGATAGACATTGCGCTCCCTGACTTAGCTGCAGCTTGTTTTGAGAGATTTTTACCCTGAATAAGGACAGGTAATTCACATGCAAAAGCCACTGCACACAGTTTGAGCGGCAGGGGTAGGGCGGGGGGATGAGGAGGTGGGGGGGGGTGGGGGGGGATGGGGAGTGGGGGGGTTTAAATGAGATGAGGCAGGGTCTCAGGGAATCACCAGGTTGGAGCAAACAGAAATGGCTGCCAGTAAGCCCTGTGGCAGGTCGGGAAGGTCCCATCATAGGAACAATGATTCCTCTGAGTACCTCCATCTGGGAGAAAGCCACCCCAGTGTTCCTGCCCCAATGCCAGACAATCCAGTGTCTCTTCATATGTGTCTGTGTCCCCCAGAGCCGTGCTCTCATGCTGGAGGTCGGAGGAAGCAGGCTCTTGTAAGTTCACTTTATAGTGTTGGCCTTTTAGGAGGAACAGCTGGGTCTCCAGTGACCTGTGTGTGACTGATCCCCAATCTGCACTGTTTTTCACAGCCTGTAGTTCTTATTGTCCATACAGACTTCTTTTCCAGCTCTGGAACCCTGGGCTGGGGGTCTGGTGTGGGGCTGGGACCTTTTGCTCTTCTGGGTGGCCTCTGCAGATACAATCTCCCTCTCGATTAAAAAAGCTACACGTTCTGTGCCTTGCACCTCCTACTGGTCTCAGTGTGCTTTCTTCCTTACTTTTCTGGCTGGAGGACTTCCATCCAGCCAGCTTTCCAGAGGTTCTGGATGATGTTTGTTTTATAGTTTGGTTGCATTTTTTATTTTTTTTTCTGCAAAAAGCTTTATTGTTTCATTTGGTCCAATGAATGGGAGAGGACTTCAGGGTGGTTAACACGTTAAGTCACTGGTGACTGACGCTATACTTTCCATCCGGAAGACAAAACAGGCTGGGCGCTTAACGTGTTAAAAGAATGGCTAGGCCGAAACCGGTTTGGCTCAGTGGTAGAGCGTCAGTCTGCGGACTGAAGGGTCCCGGGTTTGATTCCCGTCAAGGGCATGTACCTTGGTTGCTGGCACATCCCCGGTAGGGGGTGTGCAGGAGGCAGCTGGTTGATGTTTCTCTCTCATCGACGTTTCTAGCTCTCTATCTCTCTCCCTTCCTCTATGTAAAAAATCAATAAAATATATTAAAAAAAAAAAAAAAAAGAATGGCTAGAGTTTCAGGAAGAGGCTCAGGTAAAAGCCAGACACCAGAGGAATGCAGAGGGGGCTCTCAAAGGTTCCTCGTGCTTGAGGGTGAACTTTTTTTTTTTTTTTTTTTTTTTTTTTTAAATATATCTTATTGATTTTTTACAGAGAGAAAGAGAGATGGATAGAGAGCTAGAAACGTTGATGAGAGAGAAACATCGACCAGCTGCCAAGGTACATGCCCTTGCCCGGAATCGAACCTGGGACCTTTCAGTCCGCAGACCGACGCTCTATCCACTGAGCCAAACCAGTTTTGGCGAGGTGAAGCTTTTGAAGAGATGCTACCTGGTCCAGCCTGGGGCCGGCAGCCTGTGGATGTTAGTCAGGGGGTCGCCCTTCTTTTTGGTGAGTTTCACCGCCTCACCCAGGAAGTGGTTCTCCAGGAAGTCACAGAGCTGAGGGGCTGCGCGGGTGGAACTCAGGGCCCGCAGCTCCCCAAGGGCCTGGTGGCGGCTTCCGTGGCTCCTGAGTTTTGCCTGACTCATCCTGGGGAGGCTTCAGTGCGTCCTGAGAGAGAACGCGGCCACCGCGCTGGTTTTACAGCTTTAGGAGCCGCTCAGCACCCTTGGCCTCTCTGCCAACTCGCAGAGGAGTAGCGGTCTCTGAGAGCCACGCTATCGCGGTGGAAATAGAAGCCCGGAGAGAGGTAGGTGTCGGGGCCGCAGATGCAGGTTGGCCAAGGCGGTTAACCGTAGCCTCCAGCTCGGTGGAATGATTCTGACAAATCTGGGAGCTCATGGTTGTTCAGCAATAAGGAGTTAAGGTAGAGAAAAAAAAACCCATGTGTTGGCTGGTCCAGGAGGTGGCTCTGAAGGTGGTGACTGGATAAGATGCAGGAGAGTGGCCGGCGGCTGCAAGAAGGGGCGTCCCTGGGTCTGTTCCGTCCAAACACTGTTGAAGCAAGAGACAGATCGGAGACCGCCGAGGGCACTGCCTTTAGCTGTAATTTTGATGTGGTTGTGGGAGGTGGCGAGTACAGGCATGTACCTATGCCTCCGTCTTCCCGAGATCTCAGAAATACTAGTTGTGACTGTTAATTTCACCTATTTTCCCTCCGACACTCCCGTGGGGGAAGTAGAGGTTACAGATAAATAAGATGTGGTCTCTTCCTCAGACAAGCAAATAGCAATACATCGCTTCAAAAGTCACCCCCCAGGTTGCCTCAGCTACTTAATTCAGACTTGGCTCCTGTTTTTCATTTCAGATATTTGTTGTCTGCTGGCTCCTCCCACTTCCATGTGGAGTTTTACCTAACTCTACCTTTTTGTCTAGTTCCATGAGAGTGAAGTCTCATTGACATATTTCCTCTAAACCCAGCCCCCTGAGCGGCCTTTTCTCCTGCAGCCCACGGCCTGTGCTGTTTTGCTTGACCCAGGGTATTGCAAACTTGAATACTTTCTCTTTCCCCCCATCCCCAACCCCTGTTTGGGTAAGGAGGGCTTTAGGAACTTTAAGGATAGAGGAGACTTGGGAAGAATTTTGAAGGAAATGTTGTTTCTTTCCCCCCAGGGAAGTGGAATTAGAAGGCAGAAAGGCATAGACGCTTGAAACAGTTTGGCATGTCTTAAAGGGCCTGCACGTAGTCTGGTAAAAGCTTGGGGTACTTGTGGAAAAGTAATGTGATTATGGTAGAAATATTGGGCATGGGCCAAATGATGAGAGGTTAAGAATATTGGCTCCTCTGAAGGCAAGCAGAGAACACTGACAGTATGTTTTTCATTCTTATTGGGAAATAATGGCCATACACCACTGTATAAATTTAAGGCATACAGCATGACAGCTTGACATATATATATATATATATATATTGAAATGATTACCACAGGAGGCTTAGCTAATGCCCATTTTTTAAATAGAGATACAGTAAAAAAAATAATTAAAGAAAAAATTCTCCCCTTATGATGAGGATTGCATGTAGACTGGCTAGAAATATTCCTCTTGATTTTTATTTCAAATTGTTATTGTCTGTTTTTATTTATGTGATTTTAAATAATAAATGCAACCATATCTTCAATTTTTGTGTGAGGCAAATCTCTGTTCATGCTCAGTTAAAGAGATGACACGGTCATGCTTGCTTTTATTTTAAAGCACCTGACTTTCCCCTTGAGATGATTCCTTTACAGATTTTGATAGTCTTACCTGTGGGTGGAGAGGGTGGGGTTAAGGAAGGAGGGTACAAGGAACTTCCCAGCTGCATTAAAAAAGAAAAGGAGGCACCCTACTGTTTATTGCGCCAGTCTTTATTTAGTTTTGTGTATATTTAACACTGCATAATTAAAAATGGTTACCTTGTAAACAGGAAAACATTAAAAATAAAAAAAGTATATTGACTAAACAATCTTAGTTATTATATAATATTAATAGGTATGGCTTTAACTGGTTAATCCTGACAGACTCCTGCCTTCTTTTATCCACTTACTCATTCAACAAACACTGAACATTTACTGTACTCTGTGATGGAGCTGTAAAGGAAAATAATGTGGATTAAGGCCCCATCAGATCTCCCAGGGGTGGGGTAAACAAATATTAAAAAAATAATTATGTGATATTATGTCCAATGATACAATAGAGATATAAAAAATGTGCTACGGTAGCTAAAAGTGTGTGTGTTTTTGAGCGTCTGTGTGCACATATACCATAGCTAAGTATGTGAAGGCAGCCTTGGATGACTTAATAAGCAAGAGACTCTTTTCCTTAATTATATCAAAAGTATGCTCCCTGTGAGCCTCATGCTCTGCATTGGGAGCTTATGGGAACTCTTGAGGCCCCAAGGATTGATGGGTGGAGATGTTAAACAGCACAGGTGGCTGGTCTTGTGTTCACAAACCTGTTTGCATGCCTCTGAGGCTTCTTTTTAGAAGCACTCTTTTGTAAATTTCTCTTCAGCCCAGGACCAATGGACGCTTTAGCTTAAGGAGGAAGGCTTTATTCAAGTCCGTGAGCTGACAGTAACTGCTATCCTGGGTTGTGTGAAGAGCCTGTATGAGCCTCAGTGATTGATTCCTGCCTGGCCCTGTTTCTATTTCTCCTCCTTTTACTCAGAAATACAGGGGCGTGGTAGTGGGGGCAGGAAGGGGACATCAGTTTATGGATTCAGTTAGACCTATTATGCAATTTGGACATGAGTCCAAAACATTGTCTGGAGCATGTTCACAAGAAGAGGTAACACTTGGGGTTTTTATAGACTGAATTTGATGGTGATGAAAGAACTGACTTAGAATCTTGGTGTCACATTTATTTCCTAGAGGCAGAGCTGACCAAAGGACCACAGCGAGGGGTGGTTAAATAGGATGAGTGCCCTGGGCCTACGATCCGAAGAACTGAATGAATATCCTACACATTTTTGTAATTGGGGATTACATTACAAAGCTCGCTCTCAAGAGGGCAGAGACAGGAAGGAATTGCTCAGAGACTGAATCAGAAGATATTCACTCCTGCTCCCCGAACACTATTTGTGTATTTTTATGATTTTCATTAGACTGGTGTACGCGTCTACCTGCCTACCACTGGAAACATTCCGTATCCCCTTTCCAGCAGTCTCCAGGTTAGGCAGTGTTTTGGGACCTCATTAAGTGTCTAAGATGGAAGTTTGTGAGACACTTGACTAGAATAGTTATGGAGAAGTAAAGTTGATAGTAATTTAAAACTTTTCCACTGCATAATAGTCAGGGCCGATATTTTATTCCTGGAAAGTATTCCAAACATTTATTAGCTTCTATTTTTCTTTACCTACTAATAATTTTCCCCATAAAGACTATCGATTATACTTGACGTTTTGTAGCTGTTAGGGAAATAACAGGTGATTATTCTTAACAATTTAATTTGATGAGTAGGTACCTTTTCTCACATACAATTGGTGAAATTTGTTCAGCAGTCCCGAATTATACCTTCACAGTCAAAATGCAATAATGTTAAGAGGAGAAAAGTATTTGAGCAAAAGCAATGAGAAAACTGTTTAATTAGTTTTTCCTAATTAATTAATTCATTCATCCATTAAATAAATATTTATTGGGTAGCTATTATGTGTTAAGCACTGAGTGAAGTGTTAGGGGTAAAATGATGAACAAACAGAAATCTTTGCCCTATAAAACTTATCTGATAGAAAAGACAGATATTGAATAAATAAATATCTACATTCATTATTACAAAATAATAAATGCTATAAAGAAAGTGTATAAAGTACTGGAAAACTTATAAACACAGACTTGATTTAGCCTGTGAGTCAGAGAAGGATTCCTTGAGAAAGTGGTTTTTGAGATAAGATCTGTGGGGAAAAAAAGGAGTTAAAGACACAAAGAAAATGGAGTGTGTCTTAGTCAACTGGGGCTCCTATAATAAATACTACAGACTGGGTGGCTTACACAAGTTATTTCTCACATTTCTAGAGCTGGGAAGTCTAAGATGAAAGTAGTATCAGATTTGGGTGTGATTGGGGTCTACTTTCCAGATGGTAGATATCTGTCTTCTTGCTGTGTTCCCATATGAAAGAGAGCAGAGAAACACACACACACACACACACACACACACACACACACACACACACAGAAAGAGAGAAAGAAAGAGAGAGATCACACTCTCATGTTTCTTCTTATAAGGACACGAGGCCCATTCATGAGGATTCTACCTCCTGATACCATCGCATTTGGGGTTTGAATTTCAACGTAAGTCTTTTTTTTGATGGACACACAAACATTCTATAACAGATTTATGCAGCTTTGGGACAATATATACAAAGGTCCTGAGGTGGGAGGGTGCATGTGCATTTGAGGAATTTTGAGAGGCCAGTGTCTCTGGAGTTGCAAGAGCAGAGTAGAGGGCTACACTATGAGGCTGGTGAGACAGGTGAGGGCTAGATCATCTAGCTGAATTACCGTTTTACCGTATTTATATAGATAGAAATCATTCTATTTATATAAATACATGTAATTCTGGAATTGGAAAGACAGCAATATTTTTCATCTTGGTGTCTTGTCAGGGGAACATGGAAGAGAAATGTTAAGGAAGAGAGTTATCTTGTCCTTCCCTAGAAATGAAAGGGTCCTAGCACTTTTGTAAGCTGCTGACCAACTTAGGTAATGAGAGAACCTGGGGGGAAAAATGAACGGAGGTGCTGGAAGAGAGTTCTTTGCTCTCTGTTTTCCTAGTGCAGCCAAGAGAGGAGATCTTAAAGCAAAGAACTTTAAGAAATCACAAGGGATGATCTTGTCCCCAAGCATTGCTGCTGAAATCAGAGAATAGCCCGGTAATAGGCCTAGTCCAGTAGAAGCGTAATAAATCTTTTGGGCAGTTACTTAGTTTCAAAACAAGAGTGAATCAGAGATTTTTGTCTGAGGTTGGTAGTGAGTCATCTTCAAAGAAAAAGTTTAATCAAAATTTAGACGTCTGGGCCACGTTGGAAGATGGGATTCTGACATCTTACAGTAAGTAGTGTCTCATCAATATTTATATTTAATAAAAAGAAACTATGATCCACTCAGTTTTATTTTTGCTTGTCTATTGGCAGATAATGATGCAGGCACGATAGATGGTGAACGTATTGTTGTTTATTAAGTACCACTCAAAAGCAGAGAACTTACCTGGCAGTCACCAGTATTTTTGGTGTGTATCATTGGTTGAGTTCCCTGGGAAGCAGACGGTGAGATGAAGGTGAACATTCAGGGGTTTATTAGGAAGTACCCTTGAGATCAGTATCTGCAGGAGTGGATCTTTCCACCCCATAGTATGCCCCAGGAAAGAGGCGTGTGCCTTGGATGAGGAGCACTCTCTTTGAGTAGTACCCCTAGCAGCTGGGCAGTACGTTCCTTACTGCCCAGGAGTGCATTGCAGTACTCACAACAGTGCCCATCTCCTACTATACCTGCTCCTCCCTGATTCCCACACTCACCCCTGTATTCTGCCAGAGGTGTACTGACTGAAGCTAGTGAAGCATAAGCCTTAGGGCCCCTTACTTGCCTGGGCCTCTTCTATGACCTAAAACCTAATTTTGTATTTTTTTTTTTTCTTGGAAAGAGCCCTCAGAATATAGATACTTCACAAAACTTGAATCTTCCCCTGATTCTGCTTCAGTTACTCTGAGTTTGGCAAGGAAAAGAGAAAGGAAACTGACATTTGAATGCCTATTCTATTGATATACCAAGCATCATGGTCAATATTTTGTAGGGATTATATTATTTTAATTTAGGGAAACTTGTTTTCATGTCTTCAATGAAATCTTTGATTTCTCAGTATCTTCTTTGCATATTTTGGTTCTTTTGCCCAGAAGGTCCTTCCTCACTTTGCTTGTTCATGGAAGACTTCCTCTTTTTTTTTTTTTAAGTTTTATTTTATTTAAGTCTTATCTTGGAGTGCCCCCCCCCTCCCCCCCCCCCCCCCCCCCACACACACATCTTCTGAATTCTTTCTATAGATCTTCACATTTGTTTGGGTCTATCCTCAAATATTTTGCTGATCAACCTCTTCTAAATAGTATCCTTGAAGTTCTTCTTGTGCCTGTAAAAGGGCTGGATGCTTCTCACAGCACTTGAGGGCATCCCTCACTGAGCTTTGCTCGCAGATCCTCAGTTGCTGTGTGTACTGCTGTCTCCCTTGCTCCTCTTTGAGTTCTGAAAGGGCACAGTCTGTGTTGTTCACCTTTGTATCCTCAGGCTCTAACAGTGTGTATCATAGAATGGGAGTGCTTTAAATATTGGTTGAAGATTCAACAGTCTGGAAAAAAGTCTCCAGAGCACCAAATTTTCTTTCTTTTGAAAAGAGGGCTCACAAAGCAACTTCTGAAAAAAATCTTGATTTCCCAGTTTCTCAATAACAGGGTGATATTCTTAGAGAAAAGGAAGAGGCATTCCTAGTAGCAAATTTACATGGCATATTTTCACTACAAAAGAATAAATCAGCTTTCTAGTTTGTCAATAGTACTCCTACAAATATTTTATCCAGCCTTAGCCAGTTTGGCTCAGTGAATAGAGCATCGACCTACAGACCGGGTTCTTTTCTGGTCAAGGGCACTTGCCTTGGTGGCAGGATCCTTCCTGGCCTGGGGCCCTGGGTTGGGGAGCATATGAAAGGTCACCGATTGTGTTTCTCTCACATTCGATATTTCTGTCTTTCCCTATTTCTTCCTCTCTCTGTAAGAAATCAATGGAGAAATATCCTCGGGTGAGGATTTAAAAAAAGAAAGAAAAAAAGAATATTTTATCCAGACTCAACCCCTCCGATCTTGAATGTTTCTAAATTAATGGATAAAATTGAATTATAGAAGGTGTAATAAAAAGAGAATCTGGATTCCACATGGTGAGTCACCAATCTATATATTTACCAGATATTTTAATACAAAAATGGGCTGGTTCTGTATATTCTAGTTTGTAAATTCCATATCAATCAATGAATAAATATTGATAGTATCATTTTTGACTTGTGAATAACATTTAATTATATGGATGTGCCAGTATTTATCAAACCAATCTATCTAAAAGTATTTATTAGGTTTTTCTAATTTTTTTTTTGCCATCATAGACAAAATTCAGAGAACATTTTAATAAATATATCTTTGCCCACAAATCTAATTATTCACTTTAGATAAATTTTGAGAGTGAAATTACTTGGTTAAAAAGTATAACTTAAAATTATTGTACATATCTATCTATCTATCTATCTATCTATTTATCTATATTGTATATATTATTTATTTATATAGTTACCTGGCAGAGACAGTCTAATGCCCTTTATCCAATCATTGCTGGGGAGCAGGTTTGCATCTCAGAGGGCCCACGAGCCTAATTCTTATCCATGATCCTGAGCAGAAGTAATATGTCACTTCCTGGCATGCTCTCTCTATAGCCTTCTTTTTCTCCTGTCTCTTACCTGAGTGTTGATGCACAGATGACCCTGTAAGCCACATTGAGGATGGTGGAGGCTCTGTAGATTGCACTCTGTTATTTTCTGTATCAGAGAGAGGATGAGAGACTCCTGCCACCAATCAGGATTACCCATTTCAGACCCTAGGCAAGTAAGAACTACTCATTGTGTGAAGCCACTGACTTGAGGGGTTCATTAGATAAGGAAGCACTAGGGTTACAATACCTAGTGCTTCCTTATCTAATACTGCTAGCTTGTCCTCTAGAAAGCTTGTTCTTCTACCAACAGTGTATAAGAATGTCACTTCTTGTTCCCTCAGGCTTATCAACTCTTCTATAGCGCTTAAAAATGCCATTGTCATAGCTGGTAAATGGTGGGTATTTCATTATTGTTTGTTCATGCAATTCTTTGAGTCCTAGTAAATTAGACATGCTAATTAGCTACTTATATTTCTTCTTAGCTCAGAAATCTACAACTTCAAAAATTCCTGGAAGGCAAAAAGAAGAAACAAAATCTAATTTTTAAAAGTTCTCTTAAATACATATTTATGAACATTTGGAGATACCATCTTTAAGCCAAAAAAACCCAAAAATGAAATTAACAAATATGAGAGTAACTTCAATAGAATTTACTTGGAGCTGTCAACAGCCTCTCAGTGGGGCTGTGAGCCAATCTGATGGGGTATATATGAGTAGAAGGAAAAAAAATCCTCAATGGAAGTTGTTCAGTTATTTTAATTAGTCTCTAATCCAGTGAATTAAGTGAAAATTCATCTGATTTAATTGAGTGACACTAATTGGTGGAGAGAAGACAATCACATAAGCTGTTCAGTTATTCAAAGTTCACATTTTTCTAATTTACCTCTGGTGTTTTATCCTTCTTCCTTTGTGCTCTGGGCATAGATTCTAAAAATAGTTTAGTATTCATTGAAGCACAACACAATAGGTTAGAGAATGTTCTGTGTACTAGCATTTGCTTTTATGTTTTTAAACCAAGGGTTAAGATATTTTGTTCTTTGAGTCGGATCACTGAACACAGAAATAGCCTGTGATGCATCATCATGTTTGTTGCTAAAAATCTAAGTCCATAGGGATAAGATGGTTTGCAGAGGTAATATAATGGAGAGGAGAAGATTTATGGGAAGATTCAGAGTGATATAGAAGAAGCAGGAGGAACTATGGGCTTCTACCCAACTGAAGACATGATTCTCTCAGTTGGGCCCTGTGGGTCCAGAAACACTGAGGACACAGACTCATCTTCATGGTGGTAACTATTGAGGCTTCAAAGTCTCAAAAAGAATGGCTTCATGATGCATAGAAGAGGGCCTAATCTCAGGCTTGGGGTTTTGAGCCTAATACATATCTCTACTGTCAGAGCACAGAAATCACAGAAGTTCCTAGATCTGAGGAGACCATGTAATCAGGGAAAGTAAATATCACAGCAATAATTTATAAACACAGATGACCTCAACATGAGCCTGGAGAGAGGGGCATCTCTCACAAGCTGTAGGATTGGGACCAACCCAGACACTAAGTTTATCTATTAAAAAAATGGGTTATTTTGCTCATCTGAGTCAGTGTACAGAGATTAATGCCCACTCTATATACATTTCCTGGGGCCAAACATCTCAGGTCATTATGTGCTCATGAGGAGACATAGTTTTATTTAATTGCATTTGTTCATTTACTATAATTTGATAATATTTCCTATGAGCACACATTTAAATAATTATTCGACTAAAACAATGTTTTCAGAGTTGGCCTGGCAAAGGGGTTTTGACATCAGAAGACTCAAGTAATATATGATCCCTCATCATGAGGTTGAGACTTGAATTTCATCATGACTGAGCAGAAATCAGAGCAGATTTAGTGTGTGTATTTAACTGTGGGTAGAATTAGGTGCAGAAAATGATTCTTAAAATCGTGAAAAGTAGTATAAAGTGCCATTTAGCTCTTGTCATAGGACAATAGGTTTCAAATTTTAGAAGAGGACCCCAGAGTCCTCTCCACCCCCTTTGCTTAGGGGTAGTTGAGATGTTAGTTATTGCATTAAGCTTTGAGCTTCCTTGAAGAGAAAGAAATTACAGGGATGTTCCTGGGCATAGGGACTGCGGCTGAACCTGGCCTTATGGCCAAAATCTTGATTTTGGAAGGCTGGACTCCTTGTCACATGAGAATGGACTGTCCACCAGGCAATGCACCCTCTAGGCTTGATTTGAGACCTGATGTCTCCCTGGTGATGCCTGGGCCCCCACTCGGCATTCTGAGTTGCTGCCTTCTTTCCCCTGCAGTGGCATTTTGGTTAGCATTTTACTAACACAGATCACATTGCAAGGCAGAACAAACCAGTTCCTGGTTGTTTCCCAACAACAGTCAGCAACATGTCCGAGTCATGGTTGGCATCCATGTTGTCTGTGAGTAGCAAAAACCCCGATGTGACCTCTTTTCCTGAGACTTGCCACTGCTTGTGAGTCAACCTTCACCAAGGTCTTTCCTACACACGTCTTGGGCCCCCTCTAGGTGGGACCACTGCTGTTGCTGCTTTTGTCAGGTCACAGTTACATTGGGGCGCTTAGAGCTCCGCTCAGCATGTTTTTCTTGCTCAGATCAACCTTCACTTGGCTGTACAGCTATTGCAGGCATGTTATCCACATTCTTTTCAGGTTCTGTTAAACAGGGCTGGTTATAGCACCTGCCCTAGGCTGCCTGGAAGGTCACCTTTTGGGATAGCTTTATAAGGAGATCAACATATCTAATGCCTATTTTCTAGTTCCCGTGAAGGCCACTTTTAAGGTTGCATGGGTCTGGCAGTTTACCTTTGCACAGGGAAGCAGTGGGAAGTCGTTCATCACCAGAAGGGAGAGACTTAGCTGATATTAGTTATGTACCTGCTATAAAATTAAGGATTTTGAAAAGACCTGGGGACCTGGGCTGATTTGGAGCAGCCTGAAGCCTCTACTCTGTGAGTGAACTATGCATTTTCTTTTGACGGTCGTTCTTGCTTCAGATCCTGAATCCAGAATATTAATGTTGGGACTTCACCAGGATCTTTGTCTCTTTTATATTCTATATTTTATTTGACCCACAGATTAAGTTAAAGGAGTCTTCTTGTCTTAAAAATTTTCAACTATTTCTAGGTAGATAGCATAGAGGAGAAAATGAGTCAGAACTGGCTAATGCATTAACATTGCAACCTCATGGCTTCATGAATTGAGAATTATTCTTGACCACGCATAGTAGTATTTTGCAGACCCTGATACTCTGTGTGGCAGCTCAATCTCAAGCAGTGATTTAGGAATCCCTCCTGTTTCTTTCCAATGTTTCTGTATATGAACATGAGTTCCAGGCCAGTGTTAGGGATGGCAGCTGAGGGCACTCTCCTTGAGTACTCCTTGCCCCAGGGGGTCCCTTGGCAGTCTGCACCACCTCACAATCCAGTACCCTTCTGGGGGTGTCAGAGAGTTAGTTTCAGCTTGATCCCCCAGGACAGACCAAAGGACCCCACTGGTGCATAAATTCGTGCACTGGGCCTCTAGTCTATATATTATAATAAAAACCCAGTGGTTGTAATGCAGTAATGACCAAAGACCAGACACCAGGAGGCTGTGTGTGTGTGGGGAGGCACACCCGGGTGGGGAGGGCTGTGTGATTTCACGTGCTGGGCTTCTATTCTAATAGAGTAAATACCTGAGAATCCAAACCCCAAAATAGTCAGGATTCCAGAGGGTATTTGAATGGTTAAATGCAATAATAGAACAAAAAGATGGCCTGCTTATACCCTCTATACCTTACATCGTACATATTTTTTGAATATGTGCCTGATTTGACAGCCAGGACCATTGTCAGATATGCTAAGTGTTAAAACCTGCAAGTTGACAAATTCAACCTCAAAAATTATGATCTAATCCTGAAAACTCCATTGAAGGTAAAAACAAAACAAAACTACAGACAACAATAACTTTGCATCTTGAAGTAAATTTTATATATTTTCCCCTCAAATCCTCACCATTGTTTACTTGAGAACTCGGAAGGATATATATCTGATTTAGATGTAAAAAAAAATAATAATATAAATGAAACCATTTCAAAAAGGAGTTTGACCTAACATTCTAGAGTAGTATTCCACACAGGTGGATACTTCCTATGGACACTTGGACCTACAGATCTGTAGAAAGATTAAGGATAGACCTATAGTTTGGGAGATGCCACAGAGAGAAAAAAGTTGAAATCTTGGAGGGGATACATTTCTTAAAGGGGAGAATATAATAAATTGAGGACAGAAAATTAGATGAAGACACAGATCCAGAAAGTCCTGACATACAAACTCATATAAGAACTGATTTCTAATAAAATATTTTTGACAGGTTATTTATCAATATTTATTAGAGGATTAGGTCATTGCGATTAATGTGCTTTCCAGGTGTGCATGGAAAGTCTATAATCTATCTGGATTAGAGGATTTGAAAACAAACCACCCACACAGAAGTTTAAATTAGAAATTAAAAAACCACTTTGACATTTTTTCCCCCTGTTGAAATCATAATATTAATCACTATTTGAGAAGCGTTTTGCCCAAGATAGGTAACATCCGGTAGATCTGCCTCTAATTATTCTGTTACTAGAACTGCTGGCATGTGTATGTTTGAGACCTATTCCAGCACTATTGGATTCACCAGATGAAAAACACAAAGACCAGTTCAATCTAGGAGGTAATAAATTTTTCATGCTCATTATCATTTAGATTAGTCTCCTATAAAGGAATGGTTGCAGCATGACACATTTCAATGCTGAATAACACCTCATAGTTCTCGAGAGCTTACAGGAAGACTTAAATGCTCCAGGTGAAAGTGTAAAGATCTTCAATTTCACAGTAAAAGAGAAAATTTGTGAAAACGAGAGCCAGAGATCTGGTATAATTTATTGCCAGAAAACTTTCAGTTTCATCAATGTTTTCATGGTTGCTAAGCCTTCATCATTCTTTGTGTGCCTTCCGACTGTCCTGATGGAAAAAGAAAAGCCTTCAAAGATGAAAGGTTTTATCAAATCCTTTATATTTTGACACCATTTTGGACTCATCTTAATACTTTATGTTGAAAAAGAAAGGGCATCCCATGTCTCTCTGCAAAATGAAAATGAAAACAGAGACACAATTACTCTGGTTTTAGCCAAATGAGGGACATTTGGGAGCCTCACAATACAGGCCTGTACCTATGTCACCAGTGAATGACCTCAGGGACTTGATTGTTGGGAGGAGAAAGAATCCTATGATTCTGGATTTTTGTCAATTTACTGTAACATTCCTAGATCTTACAGTTGAAGTGGGAAATTCCCAATTCCTCTTTTTTTATTCCAAAATGTTTAAGAAAGATGTTGGTAATGCCCCCCAAAAGAGTATGATATACAAACCTATTTTATGTTGTACTTTATTTTTAAAATAGCTTTTGGTCTTTGGGTCTGGCTACCAGGCCTACAAACTTAAACTCATTCTGCCTCCATGGGACCCATGCCGCCCCTTCTCCCAGCGAAGTCTGTGCATGTGTGCACAGACACACGCACTCACATTAGATATATATCGTATATGCCCAGGCCAAGGAATAAATGACCGTTTAGAAATGTGAGGGCTGAAATGGGCAACCCAGAAACACTGCAGCCTTCCCCTAATATCAGATCGCATATTTTTAAAGTATAGAAACTTTATTCTTTTTCACTATAAAAGCTCCTGGCACCGAGAAGCATGATTTCCAAGACTGTACATCACACCAGAAAGAGCTCCAACCAATGTCCCCGCCTTTAGTTTCAGAGGAGCTCATTAGAACAACAATGCAAAGCAGCTGTCCCCTGGTGTTTGGAGAAGAAATAGCCAATTAACTGGCCATCATCCACCTGGTTCCAGATTTTACCATCTCCTTATGATCCTGTGAGAGCAGCCAGTTTGCATGAATTCTGGTCATTAAATGCAAGCCAAGGGGTGAGGGGATGTGGGGAGGATGGGTATTCTCTGCAGTGGAATGGGGGGGGGGAAGGGGAGGTGAAAAGCCATCCAGAGCTTGGATATTCAGAGAGGCAGTAATGAATTAATTAAGCAGGCTATTGACTTTAAAACTGTTCCTTATTTTGTGTATTTTGAAGGCTAAACAATATTGTTTTTATAAATGCAAACATACAACCATTTTGAAACGTATTTATTTGTATTTTTCCCTTTAGCATTTGAGATATTAAAAGTGTGAACCACACATCTATACTGTAATTAACCATATGCCTATCTTGGAATATTTAAAATTCCACTGGAATTCATCATTAAGGCTTTCCTTTGCGGATTTCTCAAACATGATTAACTCAGGAATAAAAGCAATGACCAGAGCCCTAAAGTCATGGTTATTTTATCCTTTGAAATAAAGCACGTAATTGGTATCTGACCATTTAGTCCCTGGAATAAAACCTAATGATATGGCTCCTGGAAATGCTATAGGTTTACATCTTTCTGGAGGAATATCACATTCTCAATAGAGTTGTCAATAAAATAATCATTCCTGAGCACTGCCAACTGAAAAACCTGTTGTATTACACTTTCCAATCTCTTTAAAAAAAAAAAAATAACATTCTAAAAATCCATCTTGTTGCAAGATGACCAATCTCATCTAATTTATAAGTCGTGGCCTCAGAGGAAATACGGAATGTTTATAGTTGAAGCCACGGATCAAATGTGCCAGGCTGGAAGCAGACACTTCCTGCATTTTGAGCAGTTTCCAAGATGTGCTTTGGAATGTGTCCATGTTTCAGTCATGGGCAGATGATCATTTACTTGACAGCCTGACTACGACATTTACTTTCCATTATAGACTTCTATTTTGGAGTTACATAGACATACCCTTTCTTTCTTGGCCAAGAAAGCATATATGCATCTGATTATTTTTTTTAAAAAATCTCCTTTAAAAAAATTTCACATTTTAATATAATTTCTTAAAATTTTACTTATCAAACTGATGTATTAAAATGGTCTCATTTTAAAATGGGGTTTTCACCTTCATCTCTCCCTTCATTCTTAGTAATGTTGCAATATATTGTAGAGAAAATGTCACAATTCCTCTGGCCTAAAAGTTGTCGTGGCCTGTAATGCACAAGAGGTAGAGTTTTCTTGAAGTATACTCAGTGGAGTTTCTTTGGATCACTTGAGGGTTGTGTATTTTAATCTCCATAAAATTTTAAAGTTAGATATTTTCATCCTACCCAGGACAAAAAGAAATAAAAAGCTTGTTGATCTTGTATTTCTATGACCTTGAATAAGAATTTGAAGAAAACAAAGCTCCCCAAATTACAGTTGATACTGTTGTAATTAGCTAGTTATTAATAACTACAGGCCTGGTGCATGAAATTCATGCATGGTAGGGTCCCTAGGCTTGGCGGACAATCAGCTCTGATCTGTGGGGTGACGGGCAGGGTGATTGGGGCCTCTGCTGGCAACTGCCTTGACCAGCTTGTTGGCCCCACTTCCCACCACCACAGTCAGGGCCTGAGGCCTGGGGGCAGCTTCTGTGTTGAGCGTCTGCCCCCTGGGGGTCAGTGTGTGTCACAACACTAGCCAGTTGATTTGCATATTAAAGTTTTATATGATAGATAGGAAAGGAGCAAAGGGGGAAGTAGACGTTATAGGATGTCATT
Organism: Pipistrellus hanaki; assembly: GCF_964339955.1. Classification (NCBI taxonomy): domain Eukaryota; kingdom Metazoa; phylum Chordata; class Mammalia; order Chiroptera; family Vespertilionidae; genus Pipistrellus; species Pipistrellus hanaki. The sequence goes on from NC_140508.1 coordinate 55,881,875, forward strand.
TGGGCAGCTTCACCAGGAAGCTGCAACTTCTCACTGCCTAGGGAACCACCCGCCCATTCCCTGTAAAACACTAGGGGAAGGGATCCAACAAAGGGGAGGCTGGATATATGTGTAGAGAAATTGGGATAATGTAGGATATGTACTTATCTGTCAATCTAGTTTGGGGAACCATGGACTGGCCAGAGTGAGCAAAGCCGCTGCAAGCCTGTCAAAATTTGGGAATACATAATCCCCTAAGCCAGTGGTTCTCAAGCTTCCTAATACCTTGACCCTTTAATACAGTTCCTTATGTTGTGGTGACCCCCAACCGCAAAACTATTTTCATTGCTACTTCATAACTGTAATTTTGCTACTGTTAATGAATCGTAACATAAATATCTGTGTTTTCCGATGGTCGTAGGCTTTACAGCAGCGATTCTCAACATAAACAAAGGAGTTCTCTCTCTTTTGACTCTCCAGTTCCCTTGGATTTTTCTCTGCTTCCTTGCATTTTTCTCTTTAGCAATTTGCCTGTGTTTCCCCATAGCCATGTGGCCCTGCAGGCCCCACATGGACTGATGGACTATAGCTAGAAACACACACTAAACTAGCCTGATGCTGGATTGGACTAGGCCCTAACGTGGAATGGAAACTTTTGAACACTGGCTTTAATTTTATCCCTGCTAAAGGAAAATGGTACTAAGAGACAAAAGGAAATGGAACTTCAGAAACTCAGGGATTTAATTTCATGCAAATAAAAATCATTTGTTTTCCCCTGTGAGTCTCAGAAAATTCTTTTTCTCAGAATATCACAAGAAATCCACCCCTAGGAGCCACAGGTGGGACGGATCTCTCCCCATTGGTAACACAATCACAATCTTTTAAAATTAATATTTAAAAATTCTTCTTGTAGGAGGGGTTGTTTGCCATTGTGACTAGATTGGCTAACACTTGATTTGACAAAGTGTGATCAATATCATAGATGATGTTTGATAAATCTCATTTCCCTTTCCATCCTTTATCATTAAAATCTTCTGTTCTTCAAGATATCTCATCACATTACTTTGTGATTTCACCATCTGCTTGAAAATGATCCACTTCATTTTTTCCTTGGTCTTCTTCCATCTTTTATGGTGTCAATTCTCCTCTGACTATGGCTTCATACTACTTTCTTGATGATCTGAAGTCTAGTCACCTTTATAACCACTTTGAGCTTCTTGATAAGAATTACTCTGAACATGGGTAAAGTCTGAATTTTTTTTTTTATGGCAATAGTTTTCTTACTTTTGCACTAACCTTTGCTTACTCCTATTGATTGAATTATTTCTGCTCATTATAACAGTCCAATGTTTTTATCTACCCCTCATTAACTGTTCCTTCAGACTTTGTTTTCCCACTGGCCTTGATCCTGTGGTTAATCATTCAAACCAAGTCCTCATCAGACTCTTAAAATTCCTCAGCTCACTTTACCAACCTCTGTGTCCTTGTTTTTTCTTGATGCTTACGAAAATTGCCAGAGAAAGTCAGAATGTTACAGTGAGAAAATCTATACTTATTTATATTAGGAGAAAGACCCAAATCTCTAATAAGGTCTACAGGACCTTTTGTGAGCTGGCTCAGTTTAGTGTCCCTCTACCCTGCTCTTAGGCTTCTGTTTCAGTCATAATGGCCTTCTTGTAGTTGATCAAACACATCACTCTTCCCCTTGGTTAGGGGCCTTTATTTTTTCTCTGAGTTAATTTTAACTGGTCAATAGATTGCAATTTAAGTATCACTTTAAATGGTACTTAGATTAAGTCTCATCCTTCTAGAATAAGAGATTATGCATCTCTATCAGAGTTACAATTTTACATTCATTTTTGTGGTTATACATTTGCTGTCATTTGGATGAAAACACAGACTAGAAGTGTTTCTGTTTTTTCCTCTGTACTCAACAACTGTGTTGTGTTCAATAAATATCATCAATGGAGTAAGCATAATAAATAATTCATAAGTAGTAACTTTTATTAGTAGTAACTCCTGAAGCAAATTATTTTTATTCATCTCCAACTATTAGAAATGTTTCTTTATATTGAAGTGAAATATCTTTTCCTACTTTTGTTCCTTGGGGTTGTAAATTGATTTCCAGTGTGGTGTTGTGAAATGTAGACTAGTGTAGTAGAGAGAGCATTGCTTTGGAGTAAGATTTAGTTGAAGCTACCATAATTGGGGGCTGACTTTGTGCTTGACACCAAGCTTGTATGTAAAGTAGGAATAACAATTACTTTACCCTATTCAATTTAAAAAGTATTTGTTTAGCACAAATTGTGTTCCATACAGTGCATTAATATTTGGGCTAAAAGATGAATAACATATACTATACTTGAGGAGTTTATAGTTTATTAGAGAAGTACAAGAAAATATCTTAGGTGGAATTTTGGTTAGGAATATGGTTTACTAAGGAACTGACTTGATTTTTCCCATTATCATAGTAATAATAAACATTCAGGAATGCATTGGGATTCAGATTATTTCTAGTTTCTTGACCCAGGTAAAGAGACAGGAATGTAGCCAGAGCTTCCAGAATAGTTGTGACCCAGAAAAGTATAAAGTTCCCCTGATGATAGGGTTGGTGGATGAAATTCTTGGAAGAATCCCAAGTTGTATCATTGGCCCCTGGAGTCTTTGTTGGGAACTCAGGGGCATAGAAACCTGTTTGCTCCCTTCCCTCCCCCCACCTAGAACCGAACTGTGCTCCTGTCCTATGTAGTCTGTGTGCACATGATTGCTTTCCTTCACATAATTAGACTAAATTTTTTTTAAAAAAAATATGTTTTTATTGATTTCAGAGAGAGGAAGGGAGAGAAAGAGAGAGAGATAGAGACATCAGTGATGACAGAGAATCAGGAATTGGCTGCCTCCTGTATGCTACCTACTGGGGATCAAGCCCACAACCTGGGCGTGTGCCTCAATTAGGCATCAAACTGTGACCTCTTGTTTCATGGGTCGATACCCAACCACTGAGCTATATGGACAGGACTAGACTAGTTTTTATCCTTTGACTGTGTCTGATGGTATCTTCCTATTATTCCCGAGATACATACATACTTTAATCATTTCAATATATGAGGTAAGTGATATAATAGGGAACTTGCACGTGCTGCAATAGGAATATAAATTGGTACAACTTTCTTGAAAACTGGAATTGCCTACTAAATTTGAACATTTGCATTTTTATGATGCTGCATTTTCATATTTAGCTATACACCTAACAGAAGTGTGTCCGTATGTTCACCAAAAGATATGCATGAGAATTTTCATAGCTGCACTATTTGCTGTAGCTCCAAATTGGAAACTACCCAAATGACCATCAATAGTAGACTTGATAAGTTTGTGTTGTATTCATACACTGAAATACTATAGAGCAACGAGAATAATTTACAACAAACTATAATATGGGATGACTTTCACTGTGGATAAAATACATAACAGGCAAAACCAACTATGTGTTAGGAGTCAGGATAATGACTACTCTTTCTGGGACCAATTCTTAGAAGGGAGCACAGGGTGGCATTCCTAGGATGCTGATTATTTGTTTGTTTTTTTAAATCTGGGTGCAAGGTAGTTTGTGAAAATTCATTGCACTTTACACTTATGGCCTGTGCATTACCTGTATGTGATTTTATATTTCAATCTGAAGCTTTAAAAGAGTTGGTTCTATTTTTTCTTATTGAACTCAGGAATCCTAAAAGCAGCTTTGGTTACAGGAGTAAAATATGGAAATGTACCATGTAGGAAGGAAGCTGTCCTGTTACACATTGTAAATTGGCACTTGGTCTGAAAAACAATTGCCAAGCTAGTAGGGGGCATCTTTGAACCGATGTTCCATATATGATAATTGTCCCAGTAATTGCAGAGTCCTTGAGATGAACTGACTTGGAATCTACTTCTCTATTTTATCTGGTATAGTTGCTATTTTTCTTTTAGAATGTATTTGATAGTCTTAAATAAGTATTTCCACTTTTATTTTGTAATGTGCTCTTAATAAATGACAGAATTGATATTCTTGAAGAAAATTGCTAGCTGCTCCTTGAAAATCCTATAAAATGAGACATTGGAAAATGAATTAACTTTTTAAAAATTTTAAGGGTTTATTTTGATTTGGATCAGAGCCAAACTGGAAGTGTTTATTTATTTATTTTCCTTCTAGTTTTATTGAGATATAATTGACATACAACATTTGTATATGTTTAAGGTATATAGCATAACTTGATATACATACACATTGTAAAATAGTAACATAATACGTTTAGTTAACATCTATTACCTCATATAATTACAAAACATTTTTTTCTTGTGATGAAAACTTTTAGTGCCTACTATCTTAGCAATTTTCAAATATACCATATGGGATTTTAAAATATAGTCATCATTTTGTATATTAAATCCCCAGGAATTATTTACTTTATAACTGAAAGTTTGTACCTTTTGACTACCCTCATCTAATTCTCTCACACCCCAACGCACTCCCTGCCTCTAACAACCACAAATCATATTTCTTTTTAGATTTCACATATAAGTGAGATCATACAGTGTTTGTCTCCCTCTGACTTATTTTCCAGAGTTAACTTTTAACATGAAATTTACATATTAAACTCGAAGGTTATTGCATTCTTACATTTTTAGAAGATGGAATGTTCAAAAGGTCCATGGAAAATTAGGAAGTAACAGATAATGAAGACAGTTTTTATAAACAAATGCATTTTTTTATCATACATTTTCTTGGTCACTGGCCTACAGCAGATTGTTAAAATATTATGGGCCTGCCCTTGCACTTGTTAAAAGACAAACAGAGCTTTATTAAAAATTTTAAGAGTTTGAGCAAAGATTGATTTGAATTGTACAGCATCTAATCTAGCTCCGAGGAGCTGTACAACATGAAAGACTTTTATAGGCAGAAGAGAGTGGGAGCAAGGCAATTATACTGGAAAAAAGCAGGTTGGTTAATGCAAAATCACTTCCCTTTAGGGGATGGCAGAGGTTTATCAGGCAGGTTGCCTAACTAGTGCTGCGTAGGTGATTCCTAAGTGACTGGTTTAACATTTCATTGCTTGGAGAGCCTAAACTGTAAGTAAGTCTTATTTTGGTGGCATGGGGCTTAACATAAGTGACTCCATTTTGGGTCTGTTGTCTTTTTTTTTAAACACTCTCTTGTCCTGGACCTGATTCATGCACTCAAAAATCTACATTCAATTGTGAATTTTCACAACAGATGCCTATTTTATTTTAGTAACTTAGGGCAACTTAATGATTCTAAATGTGCATCTGTGTTGAACTGGTCTATTGAGGTTGCAATCTTTGACCATGGGACTTGGCACAATTAACTGGCTTACCATGTGCATAATCAACCTTATTGCCCTAATTGGAGAATGATAAACAAACTAACTTTCTGGAAACAAGTCTTCATTAGGATAAGATTGCATAGAGACTCACATCAAAGGCTTTTCAAGTTAGAGCTGGAAGGATCTGTCACTCATTGATTTCATTTCATTCATGGAATGCTCATTTAGCAAGTATATTGAATGTCTACTCCACATTGGCACTCAATATATTTGCAATCTAATAATGAACAAGACATCTGGCTCAAAACACTCACAGTCTGATGGGTGAGGTTGTCTAGAGAAGAGTGATCTGATTGCTGTGATAAAGATAGACACATTAGGCTAGGAGTATATTCTCTTATTGTTGCGTGCAATGTGTCCTTCAGAATGTTATGTTCTGTGCATCATTCACAAGACTGAACACACAATATAAAAAAAATCTCTGCCAAAAACTTGTTAGGGCAGCAGTTTTATTTTTAAGTCTACATTCTGTTTCTTATTTGGAAACTTCTCATTAGGCCTTTAATTTGGATCTTACTCTGTATTTCACCAAAAGTAATGTTAGGTAATAAAATATTGGGTAAATGTATTCCTTTCTCCCCTACTTTCAATCTTGTGGTTAAGACACTTGAATGGTCAGAACAAGCAGATTGCCTTTTTCAGCTTATCTGTGCTTACATTAATATTTCAGTTTGTCAGGGTTTAAATTAATTTCTTAATTTGGAATAATAACCTAGTGTGACCTACCTTCATAAATATGCCTAGCCAAAATAAGCAGTTGGGTAATGGGTAAATTCAGAAGATATATGAAAAATGCTATATTTCCCAAATGTCAAGCTTTCAAAATGTTATACCCATGACAGTTGAAACATTTTCCCCCTTATTTGTTCCTATATGTAACTTTCAACGTAATCAAGACAACTATTATTATTTTTTAGAAATATATTTTTAGTGATTTCAAAGAGGAAGAGAGAGAGAGAGAGAGAGAGAGAGAGAGAGAGAGAGAGAGAGAGAGAGAGAGAGAGGAATATTAATGATGAGAGAGAATCATTGATCAGCTGCCTCCTGCATGCCCCAACACTGGGAATTGAGCCTGCAACCTGGGCATGTGCCCTGAATGGGAATTGAATTGCGACCTCCTGGTTCATAGGTAGATGCTCAACCACTGAGCCATGCCAGCTGGGCCAAGACATAGATTTTAATCACTTTAAAAGTTTCCTCTTGCTCCTTTGCAGTTAGCCCCATCCCCAGCATTAGGTAACTTTGAATTTGATTTCTGTTAATACAGATTAGTTTTATCTGTTATAGAATAAGAGGGTGTATTTTTAAATTTTTTTTCACTCAATGTTTTTGAGATTAATTCACATTACAGTGAATACCAGTAGAAGTCTGTCCTTTTTATTGTTGAGCACTATTCCATTGTATGGATATAATAATACAATTTGTTTACCCATTTATGTATTGGTGGGCATTCAAATTGTTTCCAATATTAAAATTATACGTTTCAGGTGTACAGTTCTACAATACATCATCTATATATTGTATTGTGTGTTTACCACCTCCAAATCAAGTTTCCTTTCATCACCATTTACTCCCCTATACCCTCTTCTACTGCCCCCTACCATTCTTCCCCTTTGATAATCATCATGATATTTTCTGTGTTTATGAGTATTTCTTCCCCCCTGAATTCTTTCACCTTTTTAATCCAGCTCCACAACTGTCTTCCCCTCTGACAGTTATCAGTCTGTTCTCTGTGAGTCTGTTTCTATTTTGTTTGTTTATTTTGTTCATTAGATTCCATATATTAGTGAAATTGTACGGTACTTGTCTATCTGACTGGTTTATTTCATTTAGCATAATGCTATCCAGGTTCATCCATGCTGTAACAAAGGGCCAGATCTTTTTTTACTTCATGGCCAAATAGTATTCCATTGTGTAAATGTACCACAGCTTTTTTATCCACTCATCTACTGATAAATACTTGGGCTGTTTCCAAATCTTGGCTATTGTAACTAACACTGCAATGAACATGGAGGTACATATATTCTTTCAAATTAGTGTTTTGGGTTTCTCAAATATATTTCCAGAAGTAGAATTTCTGGGTCATAAGATAGTTTCATTTTACATTTTTTTGGTTAATCCTCACCCAAGTATTTTCTTTCCCCTCATTGATGTTTAGAGAGAGTGAAAAAGAGAAAGGGAGGGGGAGAGACATAGAGAGAAACATTGATATGAGAGAGACACATACATTGGTTGCCTCCTGCACAGGCCTGCAACCAGGTTTGTGCCCTTGACAGGGAATCAAACCCAAAACCCTTTGGTGTGTGGACAGACACTGGGCCACATTGGGCAGGGCTTATTTTTAATGTTTTTGAGGTAACTGCATACTGTTTTCTACAGTGGCTGCACCAATATGCATTCCCACCAACAGTGCATGATGGTTCCCTTTTCTGCACATCCTCATCAACACTTGTTGGTTGACTTATTGATGATAGCCATTCTGACCGGTGTGAGGTGATATCTCTTTTGTGGCTTTAGTTAGCAATTTCTCTATTGATGTTGGACATCTTTTCATAGATCTATTGGCTATCTGTCTATATGACCTCTTTGGAAAAGTATCAGTTCAGGTCCTTTGCTCATTTATTAATTGGATTTTTTTTTTTTTTTTTTTTTTTTTTGGTGCTGAGTGTTGTAAGTTCTTTGTACATTTTGGATAATAATCCCTTATCGAATGGATAATTGGTGAATATGTTCTCCTGTTCAGTGGGTGTCTTTTCATTTTGTTGATAGTTTCATTTGCTGTGCAAAACATTTTAGTTGGATGTAGTCTCATTTGTTTATTTTTTCATTTGTTTCCTTTGTCCGAGGAGATATATCAGAAAAAATATTGCTATGAGAAGTGTATGAGATTTTACTGTTTTCTTCTTGGATTTTTGTGGTCTCGAGTATAGCATTTAAATTTTTAATCCATTTTGAGTTTATTCTTGTATATGGTGTAAGGGGGTGGTCTAGTTTCATTTTTCCCATGTATTTGTCCAATTTTTCCAACACCATGTATTGAATAGACTATCTTACCCCATTGTATGGTTTTGCCTTCTTTGTCAAATATTAATTGACCATAAAAGCATGGATTTATTTCTGGGCTTCCTATTCTGTTCCATTGATCTGTATGTCTATTTTTATGCTAGTAACACAATGTTTTCATTATTATGGCCTTGTAGTACATTTTGATATCAGGTAGTGTGATTCCTCCAACTTTTTCTTTCTCAAGATTGCTGTGGCTATTTGAAGTCTTTTGTGGCTTTATACACATTTTTAGAATATTTTTTTCTAGTTCTGAGAAATATGCCTTTGGTATCTTTATGGGAATTGTATTGGGTAGTATAAAAATTTTAATGATGTTAATTCTTTCTATCCACAACATAATATATGCTCCCACTTATTTTTATCTTCTTTAATTTCTTTCTTCAGTCTTATAATTTTATGAGTATAGATCTTTTATATCCTTGGTTAACTTTATTCCAGGTAGCTTATTGTTTTTGAAGCAATTATGAATGGGATTGCTTCATTAGTTTCCCTTTTTAATAGTTCATTTTTAGTGTATAAAATGCAACTGATTTCTGGATATTTATTTTGTGTCCTGCTACTATACTGAATTCATTTATCAGTTCTAGTAGGTTTTTTTGGTGCTATTCTTAGGGTTCTCTATATACAGCATCACATCATCTGCAAATAATGATAGTTGTACTTCTTCCTTTTTAATTTATTTCTTCTTCCTGTCTGATTGCTGTGGCTAGGACTTCCATCACTTTGCTGAATAAGAGTGGTGAAAATAGCTTGTTCCCAATATTATGGGAAATGATTGTAATTTTTACCCTTTGAACAAGATGTTAGCTGTGGGTTTTTCATGTATGGGCTTTATTATGTTGAGGTATGTTCCTTCTTTTCTACTTTGCTGAGAGTTTTCATTATAAATGGGAAATAGATTTTATTAAATGCTTTTTCTGCATCTATTGATATGATGTTTTTATTCCTCATTTTGTTTATGTGGTATATCACATTTATTGATTTGCAGATATTGTACCAATCTTGCATCCCTGGAATAAATCCCACTTCATCATTGTGTGTGATCTTTTTAATGTATTTCTGGATCCACTTTGCTAATATTTCTTTTGGAATAGTTTGAAAAGGATTGATGTTAGTTCTTCTTTGACTGTTTGATAAAATTTGCCTGTGAAGCCATCCAGTCCAGGACATTTATTTGTTGAAAATATTTTTATTACTCCTTCAAATACACTAGTTGTAGTCTGTCTATTCAGATGCTCTGATTCTTCCTGATTCAGTTTTAGAAGAGTGTCTGTTTCCAGGAATTTATCAATTTCTTCCAGATTATTCAATTTGTTGGCAAATAATTTTTCATAGTATTTTCTTACAATCCTTTCTATTTCTTTGGTGTTACTTCTCTTTCTTTTCTGCTTTTATTTATTTGGGTCCTCTCTCTTTTTTTCTTGATGAGTCTGGTTCAAGGTTTGTCAATCTTGATTATCTTTTCAATCTTGATTATCAGTTCTTTGGTTCATCGATCTTTTGTATTTTTTTGTTTTTGTTTTGCTGTTGTTAATTCTCACTTAAAGATATTTTTTTTCCATTGCTTTTTTGAGAGAGCAGGAAGGAGGGGGAAAGGTAGAAGGTGCAGGAGAGATCATACTTTGCTTGTTGAAAAGTAAGAAGCTGAATAAAGCAGAATTTGGTGGAGATTGACAATATTCATCTTATTTCTTTGGTGAAAACCTCAAATTTTCCTCCAGAGTATTTTTCCCTTTGAATCAAAATATTCTCAGAATCCTTTAGCTTTCAGACAAAGAATTAAGAGTTTTCATTAACTTTCCCTTTCCTCTAAGGAATGGGAAAGTAAAAAAAAAAAAAAAGGAAAAAAGAAAAAAGAAAAAAAAGAAAGAAAATTTCTCCCCTGCATATTGCTTTGGAGTTTTGCTTTAAATGGAATAATGTCCTGGTTCTCAAACTGCTTAAGATTTAGTTGAAATAAGTTTGAGGCCACCAGAGTTTTGAAGTTATCAAGAGAAATATTTGATTACTCTCCTTTACAGTATTTATATGTTTCAGATGTTTTGTATAGTATAACTGGTCTTAGATTTTCAAGATATATATCTCTAAATTGATGGTTATGAACCTCATGTATACTTTTCTGCTACCCTTTTGTTTTGTCTTTATCTTTGATTTATCATCATAAAGTCTCAGTGGTAAATAGCTCAGTAAAAAATGATCTGGTTTGTCTATTATTCAGGATTTCAGGAATCACTAAAAGAGTTAGGTGAAGAAATTCTGATGGAAAAGAGTGCTCTGCTTTTGCTACCCACTCCTGCAGCTGTTCAGAGACTTGCCTTATGAACCGAGAGCTGTTTCATTCTGTTCCATCCGCTTCACGAGGGAGGAGCGGGGCAAGCACTGAGGTGAAAAACAGCGGAAAACACTGACGCTGTTTGTGGTTCTCTCTGCACAAAGGCAAAACAGAGTAATATAACAGAAAGAAGAGTCACAAACCAGAACTATGGCTTTGGCTAGTATTTGTTGCTCCTTTCATCTTTTCTTTCCTATCCTACATTTAGATGTTTTAAACTGGATTACCTTTAGCTTTGGGGTCCTCTTTATTTTAAAGAGCTAAGAGGAGAAGAAATAGTTGTAATAGAAAAAATTTTGGGTCTCAAGAGAGGCAGATCAGCAGTCTTTAAAAAGGTCTCTCCCATCTAGGCCATGAGAGTAGAAAAGAAGGATTCTGGGCAGAATCTGTAGGAGTTACAATTGTATATATGGTTAAGTGGTTCTTTGCTCTGGAGTGCAAGTTAATACCACATGAATAACACTGAGCTATTAAAAGTAACATAGCAAACTCATATAACTATTTTTCCTTAGTAAATTCTTAAAAGTCTTTCTTGAGCTCAGTTAGTATCTATCATCTATCTATCTACCTATTATCTATCTATCTATCTATCTATCTATCTATCTATCTATCTATCATCTATCATCTATCTATCATCTATTATATTATCTCCAGATATGAAGAAACAGAACAAAAAATAAATCAAGACAGAACATTTCTGGTGCTGTAGAAAGCTACCTCATGACCTTTCCCAACCAATATTTCCCTACTCCAAGTTTTCCACTATGTGAACTTTTGTCCCCATAGGTCTAATCCTGACCTTTATGTAATTGGAGTAATAAGATATCTACTCTTTTGCTGTATGACTTATTTCATTTATCATTATATAGATGAGAATCATTCAAATTTCCCCTAATAAATTCCTCCCAATATTTCATTAAAAAATTTAAACATACTAAGTCATTGAAAAAAATGTGCAATTGAGAACATACATACTAACCCTCAGAATCTGTATACATTGCTATCACTTTGCCACACTATTTATCCACCCATCAATTCAGGTTTGATGCATCTTAAAGTATGTTGCTGGCATTTCCTCCCCCCCTCCCCCAAGACCACTTCTTTCCTTCAGCATATTCTTGATATCTGATAAGTGTTACGAAAATCTGTTCAAGGTGAAAATTATTGGAATATAGTGCTTGAGTTTAGGATTTCCTGTTCTAACATTTCATAGTTTGAGCTTAAACATTTTTGTCTGTAGGACAGGAGCTGAGGGTGGAAGCAGTTTTGATTGTAGCTTGTTTTTCTTTTGAGGTTGGAAGAGTCATAGGGGCCCCGAGGATCCCCAGAAAGGAAGTTGGGGGCAGGGATTCAGAATTCAGAAAGTAGGAGGATGAGATGCAGCAATGTAGGGAAAAAGGAATGAGGGTGAGTTGTGCTTTCTGGTTTCAGAAAATAAAACATAGGGTGTGGCTTCTTTCATTTATCCCTTAAGTTTGCCTTGGCTAAGTGCATTTTGTTTACAGGAAACTCTGCTGAAAGGAACAGGCGTTTAGTCAAAGCATAACAAATGCATATACTGGTATGCAGAGTTACTGAGAATGAAATACTTTTTCTCAATTTTTACTTTTAAGGTGAGTAGGCAAATAGGAAAATATGCAATGTATTTCTGAAATGAATGTCAGATTGAAAGGGACTTTAGAGACCATCTTTTCTTGATTCAAATTAGAACACCTTGGGGAGCTTTTAAAAAAAAACCACCACAGAGATTCTGACCTAATTGATCTAGGGTGAAGTCTGGACATTCATATTTTTAAAACGTTCCCCAGGCAATTTAATGTGCTGCCAGAGTCAATCAGAGCCATGTATTTTTTTGATTCATGCTTAACAAAATAAAGAGAAAGGGACAATCTCCCCCCCACCTCTCCCCCCCCTTCAAACATACGAGCTGTTTCCTTCAGCCTGATTGCACCAACTTCGGTTACATTCCTACCACTGACCAATAACAGTCATCAGGGAATGCAATGCACTTATTGACTTAAAAATAAATCAAGATGCCCTCTGGAGTTCCTTAAGTAAAGTCAGGGCTCTGCTAGGATGAAGGATGTTGGGTGGATAACAAACAGTAGGAATAAATACTGTGGGCAAAGGGCTGGGATGACACCAAGAGAAAAAGACAAACAGATTTTTTTATAAAAGTTTGGGGAGACAGACAAGGAAATAAATAAGTACAGCAAAAAGTTATGAATATCAAATAGAAGTGTAAACCACAGGACACCCTTTCTTTTTGGGGCATGAGGGTGAGTGCAAGACAAGGGAAATTAGTTTTGCTGATTGTCTTAAAGAGTCCTATTCTATGGTTGATACGCCCTGCTGTCCAGTGGCCCTCAGGAAGGAGGATGATATGGCTATTTAACCTTCTCTGTCTAAGTTACTGCTTTTCCAAGATAAGTCTGAATGTTTATAAACCTTAAAAATTGAAGTAGTTCTCTACTGAATGGTCTAGGTAATTTTCCCAAGCCATGCTGAGTTGGGGAGAAATTCAGGCCTATTAACATTATTCCCTTGAACCCTATAAAATGAGTCTCCTTTGCCTAAACATTAAGGGCTTTTCCACCTGGAAGCCCATCCGTGTCTTAATTCTCCCTCTTCTTTTGTACTTTCTCTCTAACTTGTTCCCTGTAGGTGTCCTCAGTGCCCTTCTGTTCTCCCAGATACATCTTGTCATGTCCCATGCTTCTCCCTTCCATCCTCTCAAATATTTGAGTCTTAATCATTTATCCTTTCCTTGTGTTTTGCTGATTTCACTGCCTCCATTGTTTAGAGAACGCCTGAACCTTCTCTTCTGCTCAGCTCTGTTGGCTTTGCAGAGGGTAGGGTGCGGGCAAAGCCATGAATGGGTATAGCCAAGGTTAGGGAGAGAAACCACGAGGAGTTTGACAACTGGCTTTCTCCCCAACCCTGAAATTATTGCCTCTTTATCAGAGAATTGATGTTTTCTTCCACAGTCTATAGGGATTGATATTTTAAATATTAATCAAAACATTTAGGATATTTCTTCCTAATGTTTTTCAGGAATGACTGGCATGCCTTGTCTGGCTTATAGTGTAAGGCACCCTATGGAAACTCTGAATGAATGGGATCATACCCAAATTACTTCTCTTGAATCGCTAGATTTAGTTCATGACCAGTGAGTGGGAATAGAAAAAATTATCTATAATCTGGTGATACAGGAAGTTTTCAGGACCGGGCTTTAAAGAGTGAGCTGTACAGTTAATTAGAAAAGGTGTGAGGATGGGTTTTGGGGCTGAGGTACCAGTGGATAGAAAACATGGAGGCATAAAATCATGTAAGAAAATTTGTCCTTGAAAGACTGAAATTGTATTTTGATAATTCAGTGATTGTATCCTCAATCTCTCCTTAAAAAAAAAAATCCTGTATAAAATACCTCTTCGTGAAAATATTTTTAACTGAGTCTCGTATGGCAGTGTTCCTCCAATCTTATTTTTAATTCTTGACTTGATTCTGTAGGTTGGAGTGACAAGTTAAATTGGGTTTAATGATATTAATTCTTCCAGTTTAAAAATAAAGATAGGTGATGACATGTTATGAATCAAAATTGTAAGAGTGGAGATGGGGATTGGTGGGCGGGAGTATAAAGTAATTTTTGCTGAGGAGAATTATGGCTAATAAAGGATATTTGATTTTAGTTATGTTTTAATTCTTCATGTGTCCAATTAAAGTTCTGGGTAAGAAATTAATTTAATATCATGATGATTTCCCCAAAGTATCAATCATTACATGGTAATTCTCTTAAAGTCTGGGAATATAAAGCTATAAGTCTTCCAAATTTTAAATATTAAAATCTGAATGTAAGAGATAAATCAAAGAACTTATATGCACGGCCCATAGACATGGGCAATAGTGTAGTGAAGACCTGGGGGAGGCTGAGTAGGGGCTGGGAGGAGAAGGGGAAGGAGGGAGGAATGGGAGATATCTGTAATAATATTGACAATAAAAATATATTTAAAAAAGTCTTCTTTGTGCTTCTTTGCTGGATTCTATTGCCTCTCATCCTTTTGCCTATCTAATACTTTACTACTAAATAAAATGAAAGAAGACAATAGACACCTTACTCTTCCATTTCATGGGAAGAACAATTAAAATATCTGGAAAATCTGTTAGATTGAGGAGAGTTGAAAATATGGTCTGGCCTGCCTTTTGATGATAATAGAACATTTGAAAAATGTAACTAAAATAAAAGGAACACTTCCTCATCTCAGGATAGTTTCTTAGTTCTGCATTTTGTGCTTGAAGCATCTAGTTGGAGGAGATGCTACAATAATGTGAAGTCTGTAGGCAGTTGTGGTTAAAGACTGGACATTATTGGCTTACTGTTCTCTGAGATCATCAAAGGAAATTTTATCAAATTATGACAGGGGTCATTTGTTATTCTCTTGACCTCAAAGCTTAAATTCTGTAAAAATTTGTTTATATTCTAGCTTTATTGCCAATTACATTAAATGTTTGACCCACCCAGTATTAAATTTGGAAGGGATTTTAGCCAAAACTTTATCATCTTATTTTTACCCATGGGACAGGCTTAGAGAGTTGTAATTTCAATTGCATTTTGAAGAATAGATTTAGAAGTTAGGTAATATAATCATTTTTTAAAAAAACTTTATTTGGTATTGCCGAAACCGGTTTGGCTCAGTGGATAGAGCGTCGGTCTGTGGACTGAAAGGTCCCGGGTTTGATTCAGGTTAAGGGCATGTACCTTGGTTGCGGGTACAACCCCAGTGGGGGGTGTGCAAGAGGCAGCTGATTCTCTCTCATCGATGCTTCTAACTCTCTATTTCTCTCTCTTTCTCTCTGTAAAAAATCAAT
This sequence comes from Pipistrellus hanaki, assembly GCF_964339955.1. Taxonomy (NCBI): domain Eukaryota; kingdom Metazoa; phylum Chordata; class Mammalia; order Chiroptera; family Vespertilionidae; genus Pipistrellus; species Pipistrellus hanaki. The sequence continues at coordinate 55,897,499 of NC_140508.1, forward strand.
AAAATATATTTAAAAAAAACCAAAAAACCCCCAAACTTTATTTGGTATAAATCAGTTTTTCTTTAGAGAAGATTAGATTTGAAAAGTCAAAAAAGCAGCAAGTAAACTTTTAGGCTAAGGAAGTCTAAAGGAACATCACTAAAGCAAGGATAAGTTAAATTTCAGTTTATAACATGGCCTTAAAGTTGTCAGGTTGGGTAGCTGATAACCCAGAGTGGGTGGCTCCATGGAGTGGCTGGGAGAAAATGGCCAACCATAGTAAATGCGACAAGGATAAAATTTAGTTTTCAGAAATCTTTCTCTTTCCTATTAATCTGCCCCACTACTGAAATGTAAGAACGCTCATTTGGAAATTTATGTTACATAGAACCTAAATGTGAAATGTCAATGACTTCACGTCTCAATATGCAAATACCCTGCCAGAAATGCTATACTCATGGAATTAAACTTATTTAAAGGAAAGGATCCTTCAAGTGAGCTTACCTGGAGGGTCAATCTTTAGTGACAAAACAGTATAACAGGATGTTGCCGCATAATCAATTACTACAAACGTAGTGACTTAAAAATAAATCCTTCCATTATCTCATAGTTCTGTGATCAGAAGTGGGATGGGCTTCTTCTCACAAAGCCTAGACCAAGGTGTTGGCTGTGCTGGACTCCTCTGAAGGTTCTGGGTAAGACTTTGCTTCTAATCTCATTCAAATTGTTGGCAGGATCCAGCTCTTACAGGTCTGAGGTCTTTGTTGACCTTCCCCTGCTGGCCTGATCGCCCCTAATGGCTCTTTCCTGCTGGCCTGGTCACCCCTAACCACTTCTGCCTTGGCCCCAGCCATCATGGCTTTTTCTGGAAGGATGTTTGATCTAATTAGCATATTACCCTTTTATTAGTATAGATAAATATTTGTCATATTATCTCTACTTTTCTACATGTATTTAAAATACTCCAGAATATTTCAAGTGAGTAAAAAAATGGTCAAGTTGCAGAAAAATAAAAGTTTTGAAATACAACCTGGACCAATTTTAGGCTTGAAAGCAACGACATTTTGTGTCAAAGGGCATAAGTTGCAGTTGGCAACAAAACTTGTTGCTAGGATTGCTTGGTTAATATTCTTTTGTTGGAAAGGGGTGGTTTGGGCGAAGGAGAAAAGGAAACCAGCCTTATAAAAGGGAATGTCTGATTGGGCCATTGCCACAGCAGAGAGGGGCAGGCGCAGCAAAGGTTCAGGCTGTCGCACAGGCAAGGATGTCTGTGTGTATGGGACGCCACAGGACACCTGTCACACCTGAAACACAATTTGCTAACACAATTTCAGAGCTCGGGAAGAATCACTGTTTTTAAAACTGTTATTCCCCTGATATATAAAATATACACACATATAAACACACATGCCCTCTTTTGAGCTCCCCCTGCCCTCTACTTAATATTCAGCTATGGCCTTCTTTTCATGTCAATGAATTGGATATACAGACATAACTTTTAATGGCTACCAGTGTTATCCCTGACTGTTTGACGTTGCTATGGTTTCCTTCACCAACCCTTTATTGTGGGGCAGGTTGTTTCCGGTGTCTTCTGGCATCAACAATGACAGCGAACATAATTGCTCATGGGACTGTTTCCTTAGGACACATTCTCGGACATGGAACTCCCGGCCCAAAGCTCACTCACTTGAATCTTGATCCACATTCCCAAATTGACTTTCTAGAAAGTGCTTCTGCCTGTGTAGTCCATTGGTTTTAAGTCAGATTACACTCCCACAAATGGGGTAAAAGAAATCTGTTCCTTGGGCCTTCGGCAAATCGCAAACTCCTGCTGAAATCCAGCAACTGCTTCCCGGCCTAGCTGCTTTTCAGGGCACCTTGGAAGGAGGGAAAGGGGTCCAGTGCCCCTATGGCTCTCCAACGGGGACAGAGCTGGAAAAGCAACGTTTCCCAAGGAGGTGGAAGCACAGTGTGGACCCTCCCAGCTGGGGGAGGGGCGCCCCGACACCCCTGGTGCTCTGGGGCTGGGGCAGGGCACACAGGGCAGGGTCAGCCCTCGGTCTGCTGAGGGGTGGGGCGGGGCAGCTTGGCTGTGTCCCCCTCTGGCTGTGTCCCCACCAGCCCTGAGCAGTAAGATCCCCCCCCCCCCCACTCCCTTCCCTACCGCCTTCCCTGGGCGGGCAGGTGGGGGCAGCTGGTGATGGGGAAACAGTACCATCACTCCCAATCCTGACTACCAAATCCCACACACTGTGTTGCTGAGAAACCTTAGGCTGGAACAGGCCACCAGGCGCCTGACCAGGAGGATCCGGGCTGGAGGGTGAAGTCCAGGGAGGTGCGGCTGGCACGGCTGAGGGCTCGGTGTGAGTGTGGGCGTGTGAGTGTGTGCATGTGAGTGTGTGTTGCTTGGGTCCATGCTCATGCACACACCTCCATGCCCGCACTCGGGCTCTGCACCCTCCGCCACCAGGAACCTCTGCCTTGCCTGCCGTGAGCTCTGATGCATCCAGTCCCAGCACCAAGGAAGTCTGAAGAAATTTCCCCAGGCTGACCCGCACTGCACCTGGGAGGTGGGACCCAGACTGCCGCCCTGCCTCCCTCCCCCCCACTGCACCCGGGAGGTGCCCCACCTCCATCCATCACCTCCTGGTGGGTGGACATTTGTTTGGTCATTTTCGACATGAACCCACAGCCCCCTCCTACCGCCAGCCTGCTGTTCGGTCATCCGTCTGGTGGTTTAGGTCGTGACAGCCCCTAGCTTTTTATATATTAGGATAACATCCATGGGTTTTTATTATATTAAAGGATTTCTATGTCTCACATTAATTTTGAAAAAAAACTACGATGATATGATTAGTATTATTTATTTTATTAAACTGGTAGTGTTTCAGATTTGATAGTTTAAACACTGTGAATCTGTCGTTGTTTTAGAAAACTTTGTGGAATCACAATTTTAATTGGGCTGCCAACTCGCATGAGCTTCATTTTCACTTCAGACTCCACTTGCTCTGACTTAAACTATTTAAGTCAGTAGATTAGAAGAACACAAATATATTTTCAATCCACAATGACTTCACTCCCCAAAATAGATTTCCAATGAAGAAGAGGGAGAATGCTCTGATTCTTTTATCCCTAATTGCTTTTAGCTTCTGCAAAGGTTCTGTTTTGTCCAGGTGGTTTTTTTTTTTTTTTTTGAGCATGTTGTGCTTTCCAAATCTCTTGAAATATTTACAGATGACGAGTCTGCAGCCAAAAGCATTCAGTAAACAGCACCTGCAGAAGTTAGACTTAGTCTAAGTTTAGAAGTTGGAACTGAGAACTGGTGGTTTGGACAGGTTAGGAAATACGACTTTTGGAGGAGAATTTCAGATATTTGACAAAAAAGCTTGAATCATATTTACTACTACAACCTAATTGCCTGATTTTATACAGTATATTTTATTATTTTAGCATAGTTTCAATTGTTTTTAAATATAACATGTCAGGTTACCAATCTTTTTGGTAATGAAACTATTTTGTAAATGCTACACATTTGCAGAACTGTACCTTCAAGTTAATGTGGAGCTGAAAGTAGAGTTTCCGCATGGTTATTACACATCCGGGTCAGTTGGTTTTTGTCTCTGCTTGCAGCCTTTATCCAGTGGTGTGCAAAATGTTTAATATCTGGTTTGCAAAAATAAGGAAAGGAAAGACCTGATTTGTAGCATTTGCTGATTTCCATGTAAACATTTCCTCCATGGCTGATTTTGAGGTACCAAAGATTTGACTGCCAGTTCGTAAAATTTCTGAAAATCCAATAATTGGCTGATGAGCTGGTGTAACTATGCACTGCTATAAGTCCTCTACAGCACACTACTATCTGAATCTGTATTATCTCCTGCCATGAACTCTCCTGTTTCAGGCATTCACACTTTAAGAATTTTTAGCCGAAACCGGTGTGGCTCAATGGATAGAGCGTCGGCCTGCAGACTGAAAGGTCCCGGGTTCGATTCCAGTCAAGGGCATGTACATTGGTTGCGGGCACATCCCCAGTAGGGGGTGTGCAAGAGGCAGCTGATCGGTGTTTCTCTCTCATCGATGTTTCTAGCTGTCTATCTCTCTCCCTTCCTCTCTGTAAAAAATCAATAAAAAAAAAAAAAAAAAACTGAAAATGGAACTCCCATTTGACCCAGTAATCCCACTTCTAGGAATATATCCCAAGAAACTAGAAACACCAATCAGAAAGGATATATGCACCCCTATGTTCATAGCAGCACAATCTACAATAGCCAGAATTTGGAAACAGCCTAAGTGTCCGTCAGCAGATGATTGGATCCAAAAACTTTGGTACATCTACACAATGGAATACTATGCGGCCATAAAAAATAAGGAATTCTCATCATTTGCAGCAAACTGGATGGAACTGGAGAACATCATGCTGAGTGAAATAAGCCAATCAATGAAAGAGAAACACCACATGACCTCACTCATTTGTGGATAACAAAGAGCATTATAAACTGATGAACCAAAAGATAGATATAGAGACAGTAAATCAACAAGTAGACTGTCAAATTACAGCGGGGAGGGGAGGAAGATCTGGGGGAGATAATAGATCAACCGAAGGACTTTTATACATGCATATAAGTATAACCAATGGACACAAAACTCTGGGGAGGGAGGGGATGTGTGGGAGGGAGGGTGGGGGGCAAAAATAAAAAAATCAATAAAATATATTAAAAAATAAAATAAAATAAAATAAAAACAAAAAACAAAAAAAAAACAACAAATGTTAAGCTGCAAAAAAAATAAAAAAAAATAAAAATTACTGGATAAAAATTTCCTCAGGTGAGGATTAACAATAACAACAACAAAATAATAATAATAGTGATTGGACCCATAAATGAATGAAAATAGTGAAACTATTTCAGGACAATCATTAAGGAAATAATAGGAAAGGCAATATGGGGTAGCAATTAAGTGTGTGGACTTGGTAGTAACAGGTCAATGTAGTGCTGCTGCATCCTTAAAAATTTGAATCCATAATAGCTGTACCTGAAATAGATGGGCTAGCCCAGCTGGTGTGGCTCAGTGGTTGAGTGTCAACCCAGGAACCAAGAGGTCACTGGCTCAGTTCCTGGTTGGGGCACATGCCCAGGTTGTGAGCTTGATCCCCAGTACGGGACATGCAGGAAACAGCCAATTGATGACGTTTCTCTCTCACTGATGTTTCTCTCTCTCTCCCTTCTGCTCTTTCTCAAATCAATAAAAAAAAACAAAACATTTAAAAGAGAGAGAAATAATAGAGGGACTAGCCCTGGCTGCCTGGCTCAGTGGATAGAGCGTCGGCCTGTGGACTCAAGGGTCCCTGATTCGATTCAGCTGTGGGCTCGATCCCCAGTGAGGGGCATGCAAGAGGCAGCCAATCAATGATTCTCATCACTGATGTTTCTATCCTTCTCCCTTTCTGTCTGACATCAATAAAAATATATTAAAAAAAGAAGAAAAAAAAAGAAAAAAAAAGAAAAGAATTTTTATCTTTTATGCATCTTGGTAATTTTTTTTTTTAATGTTGCTCTTGTGTTAGATTCACGGAAAGCTGAAACTTTAAGAAGTCTTACACACTTCTAATATTTATTCATTTATTTATTTATATTGTCTAAAGTTTTACATATGTCTCCTTTTTCCCCCAATTCACCACCCCCCAGCCATTCCCACCACTGGCAAGCCCCCACCACGCTTCTAATTTTTATGCAATAACATTGCCAATTGCAACTGCATGCCTTTGAATGGGTCCTTTGCATTGAGAGCAAGGGATCCTGTTTTTAGGGAGAAAATAAAGTTTGTTATTCATCCACCATGCCCCACTCTGAAGAAGTAAATGAATGTGTGTGGGAGAGAAAATGGAAGAGGAATTTTAAACTAAAAGATAAAGCTTAGTCTGATGCTATTTATTTCACTTTATAGCATTTACATGAACTTCTGAAGTGTAGGTACTTCGCTTCTGGCAGAGAGCAGGTCCTCAGAAAAGTGTGCTGTCAGATGCGAGGCTGCTTGCCTGGCCCAAAGATGGAGAGTCACTTAGGCTTCTCTAGAAGTTACAGGAGCTTTCTGAAGACGTTTTATGGAGAGGTCTTACGATAGTGAAGCAGAATAAGAGAGAGGCAATGATGTGAAAGTGCATTAACATCCCGCTCCCATTGCTCTTGTAATGGACTAAACCTGTAAGAGTTTTGGGGCTTCAGTCCTCAACTCTGATTAATTAGTCCACATAAAAGCAAAGGACATGGAGAGTGAGAAGTTTTGAGCTTTTTAGTCATTCCTGGTTATGTCACCTAGCAGGAGAGAATGAAGACTACCCAATTTTCCATTCTCTCGGCTTTACTAATATGCTATTTGCTTAATACCCTGTTTTCCCGAAAACAAGACAGTGTCTTATATTAGTTTTTGCTCCCAAAGATGCGCTAGGTCTTATTTTCAGGGGATGCCTTATTTTTCCATGAAGAAGAATACGGTACACATTTATTGTTAAATGAAAATAAAGGAAATTTATTACCTGTATATGGTATGGTAGTTAGGTAGTTGTCAACACAAACCAGACAAACTGTGAATCCTACAGTATCAAGAATTTACTCATTTATTCAATGGCAATCATGTCCTCATCTTCTGGAACATCATCATAACAATCCAATTCCTGAATTTCCTGGTGAATTTCTTGTGACTCCATTTCTTTCAGAATCAGTGGACCAAATCTCTTATGTTTAGCAATAGCATTCTGAGACAGAGCCTAGGGGGGGCCTTATTTTCGGGGGGATGCCTTATATTTCACTCAGAAGGAAACCTGTAAGTAGGTCTTATTTTCGGAGGATGTCTTATTTTCGGGGACACACGGTAGTATGTCTCCTTTTAATGGAACTGGTATGTTGGGGTGATTGTGATTTAATTCACCTGGACTGCCAGAGACATGCTTGTATTACAAGAACCTTTCCAAGGAGATTGAGGGATCTCAGTGATCATCAAAGCCAGGGCTAACACTACATACAGTGGACACGTGAGCCCCTTTCTGTTCTCTTTGAAAGATAAAACTAATTATTCTGTGATACAGGCAGCTCAGTTGTTTGCTTGAGCTGTGGTCTTTACCATGATTATTTAGTTTTTTTTTTTTTTCCTCTTACAAATGAAAATCCATTGAAAGTGGAATTTTTGTGTTCATTTACTATAATGGGAAAACTTGAAGTTATGCTGGCAAGAAAAAAAATGTAGAAATTCTTACTGTACTTTGTTATCAGAAACAGTTGCAAGTACCATCAGAATTGGGTTGATTCCTGGTTATTGAAATATGAAAATAATCTTTGTTAATTTATCTATTCCTTAGGCATGACTATAGGGTCATCAATTCAAGCCAAGGCAAAGATACACTAATTAAATCTGAGGAAATAGGTTAAATTTTTTTTTTTAAAATATTTTATTGATTTTTCACAGAGAGGAAGGGAGAGAGATAGAGAGTTAGAAACATCGATGAGAGAGAGTCATCGATCAGCTGCCTCTTGCACACCCCCTACTGGGGATATGCCCGCAACCAAGGTACATGCCCTTGACCGGAATCGAACCCGGGACCCTTCAGTCCCCAAGCCGACGCTCTATCCATTGAGCCAAACCGGTCTCGGCGAAATAGGTTAAATTTTGATTGAGTTAGTAAAGTTTGGAAGTAAATGGAGCTTGAATAACATAAACGTAATCATGTGGGAGATTGAAGTTGTCAATATGTACTCTGTAATATTCTTAAACTTAGAATAAATGCCACATATTTAAACCCATAAAAATGGTTACTCACTTTTAACAGCTTTATTGAGGCATATCTGACATGCAATGAAGCACACATATTTATTTATTTATTTTTTTATTTCCCCCCCCCATTTTTAAAATTCATTTATTATCTGTGTATATAATTTAACATTGCTCCCCCCATCCCATACATACCCCCTCCCCAGAGTTTTGTGTCCATTGGTTGTACTTATATGCATGTATACAAGTCCTTCGGTTGATCTATTATCTCCCCCAGATCTCCCTACCCTACCTGCTGTAATTTGACAGTCTACTTCTTGCTTTACTGTCTCTATATCTCTTTTGGTTCATCAGTTTATAATGTTCTTTATTATCCATAAATGAGTGAGGTCATGTGGTGTTTCTCTTTCATTGACTGGCTTATTTCTCTCAGCATGATGTTCTCCAATTCCATCCAGGTTGCTGCAAATGATGAGAATTTCTTCTTTTTTATGGCAGCATAGTATTCCATTGTGTAGATGTACCATAGTTTTTTGATATAATTATCTGCTGACGGGCACCTAGGCTGTTTCCAAATTCTAGCTATTGTAGATTGTGCTGCTATGAACATAGGGGTGCATATATCCTTTCTAATTGGTGTTTCTAGTTTCTTGGGATATATTCCTAGGAGTGGGATTACTGGGTCAAATGGGAGTTCCATTTTCAGTTTTTTGAGGAAACTCCACACTGTTCTCCACAGTGGTTGCACCAGTCTGCATTCCCACCAGCAGTGCACGAGGGTTCCTTTTTCTCCGCAACCTCGCCAACACTGTCGTTTGTTGATTCGTTGATGTTGGCCATTCTGACAGGTGTGAGATGGTACCTCATTGTTGTTTTGATTTGCATCTCTCAGATAATTAGTGATTTTGAGCATGTTTTCATGTGCCTTTTGGCCTTCCTTCTGTCTTCTTTTGAAATTATTCTGTTTAGGTCCATTACCCATTTTTTAATTGGATCATTCATCTTCCTTTTATTTAGTTGTATAAGCTGTTTGTAGATGTTGGAGATTAAACCTTTATCAGTGGTAACATTTGCAAATATGTTCTCCCACACAGTGGGCTTTCTTGTTATTTTGTTGATGGTTTCTTTTGCTGTAAAAAAGCTTTTTATTTTGATGTAGTCCCATTTGTTTATTTTCTCTTTAGCTTCCATTGCCCTATGGGCAGTATCAGTGAAGAAGTTCTTTTGGCATATGTCTGAGATTTTGCTGCCTGTGATGCTTTTAGTATTTTTATGGTTTCCCGTCTGATGTTTAAGTCCTGTATCCATTTTGAGTTTATTTTTGTGTATGGTGTAAGTTGGTGATCTAGTTTCATTCTTTTGCATGTATTTGTCCAATTTTCCCAACACCATTTATTGAAGAGACTGTCTTGACTCCATTGTATATTCGTGCCTCCTTTGTCAAATATTAATTGAGCATAGTGATTTGGGTTGATATCTGGGTTCTCAATTTGATTCCATTGATCTATATGTCTGTTCTTGTGCCAGTACCAGGCTGTTTTGGGAACAGTGGCTTTGTAATACAGCTTGAAGTCTGGTATTGAGATCCCTCCTACTTTACTCTTCTTTCTCAGGATTGCTGTGGCTATTCGGGGTCTTTTATTGTTCCAAATGAACTTTTTGAGAGTTTTTTCTAGGTCAGTGAAATATGCCATTGGTATTTTAATGGGGAGTGCATTGAACCTATAGATTGCTTTAGGAAGTATGGACATTTTGATGATGTTGATTCTACCAATCCATGAACATGGTATGTTCTTCCATCTGTTTACATCTTCCTCTATCTCTTTTTTCAGTGTCATGTAGTTTTCCGCGTATAGGTCCTTTACTTCCTTAGTTAAATTTATTCCTAGGTATCTTAATTTTTTGGTGTGATGGTAAATGGAATTGCTTTTTTAGTCTCTGTTTCTGTAATTTCACTGTTGGTGTATAGAAATGCTATGGATTTCTTGGCGTTAATTTTGTATCCTGCTACATTGCCAAATTCATTTATTAAGTCAATTAGTTTTTTAATGGAGTCTTTTGGATTTTTTATGTACAATATCATGTCATCTGCAAATAAGGATAACTTTACTTCTTCTTTTCCAATTTGGATGCCTTTTATTTCCCCTTCTTGTCTAATTGCAATGGCTAGTACTTTCAGTACTATGTCAAACAGGAGTGGCGAAAGTGGGCATCCCTGTCTTGTTCCTGTTTTTAGAGGGAATGGTTTTAGTTTTTGCCCATTGAGTATGATGTTGGCTGTGGGTTTATCATATATAGCTTTTATTATGTTGAGGTATGATCCTTGTACTCCCACCTTGTTGAGAGTTTTTATCAGGAAAGGGTGTTGGATTTTATCAAATGCTTTTTCTGCATCAATTGATATGACTATATGATTTTTATCTTTCAATTTGTTTATGTGATGTATCACATTTATTGATTTGCGGATATTGTACCATTCTTGCATTCCTGGAATAAATCCTACTTGGTCATGGTATATGATCTTTGTGATGTTCTGTTGGAGCCGATTTGCTAGAATTTTGTTGAGGATTTTGGCGTCTATGTTCATTAGGGATATTGGCCTGTAATTCTCTTTCATTGAGTTGTCTTTATCTGGTTTTGCTATTAGGGTGATGCTGGCTTCATAGAAGGAGTTTGGAAGTGTTCTTTCCTCTTGAATTTTTAGGAATAATCTGAGGAGGATAGGTTTTAGTTCTTCCTTGAATGTTTGGTAAAACTCTCCTGTGAAGCCATCTGGCCCTGGGCTTTTGTTTGCTGGAAGCTTTTTGATGACTGTTTCAATTTCTTCCCAAGTCACTGGTCTATTGAGATTTTTAGATTCTTCCTGATTGAGTTTTGGAAGTTTGTATTTTTCTAGGAATATGTCCATTTCCTCCAGGTTGTTCAGTTTGTTGGAATAGATTTGTTCATAGTGTTTAGTAACAATCTGTTGTATTTCGGTGGGGTCTGTTGTTATTTCACCTCTTTCATTTCTGATTTTGTTTATTTGAGTCCTCTCTATTTGCTTCTTGGTTAGCCTGGCTAGAGGTTCATCTATCTTGTTTATTCTTTCAAAGAACCAGCTCTTGGTTTTGTTGATCTTATGTATTATTTCTTTGGTCTCTATGTTGTTTATCTCTGCTCTGATTTTTGTTATTTCCTTCCTTCTGCTTACACTGGGCTTTTCTTGTTGCTCTTTTTCTAACTCTTTGAGTTGTAGAGTTAGATAATTTGTTACCATTTTTTCTTGTTTTTTGCAATAGGCTTGTAGGGATATGAACTTCCCTCTCAAAACTGCTTTTGCTGTGTCCCATAGATTTTGAATTGTTGTGCTTTCATTATCATTTGTTTCCAGGATGTTTTTAATTTCTTCCTTGATTTCTCTGGTAATCCAGTCCTTGTTTAATAACATGCTGTTTAGTCGCCATGTGTTTGATTTCTTAGGTTTATTTTTATTGTAGTTAATTTCCAGTTTTATGCCACTATGATCTGAGAAGATGCTTGAAATGATTTCTATCTTCTTGAACTTGAAGAGACTTTGCCTATGTCCCAAAATGTGGTCTATCTTTGAGAATGTCCCATGTGCACTTGAGAAGAATGTATATTGTGGCTTTGGGGTGAAATGTTCTGAAGATGTCGATTAATTCCATCTGGTCTAATGAGTCATTAAGGATTGATATTTCTTTGCTGATTTTTTGTTTAGATGATTTGTCCAAGGGTGACAGTGGGGTATTAAAATCTCCTACTATGATTGTATTGCTATTAATCTCTCCCTTAATGTCCTCCAATAGTTTTTTTTTTTTTTTTTTTTTAATGTATCTGGTGCTCCCATATTGGGGAAGCACACATATTTAAAGTGTAAGATATAATACAACCCCTGCCCCCATTGTCCTCAAGCAATCATTGAAGTCTGAATATTCTTGAATTTTATATAAATTGTAGTCTTTTTGTCTGCATTCCTTGACTCAACATAATAATTTTGAGACTAAGCTACGTTTTTTGGTATGTATTACATTTCATCACTTTTTATTGCTAAGCAGTACTTCATTGTCTGGATATGCCAGTTTACTTATCCGTTCGTCTGCTGAGGGACATTCAGATTGTTTCCAGTTCTTGGCTATTACACAAACAGCCGCCATGGAACTTTGTAGACAATTTTAGGAATGGAACAGTTAGGCCATATAATAGGTAAATATTGGAACGTTAAAAATTGTTTTTCAAATTGGCTGTACTATTTTATCTTCCCACTAGCAGAGTGCAAGCATTGCACTTGTTCTGAATCCTTATCAATACTTGGTATGATTAATATTTAATTTTGGTCTTTCAAATAGATGTGTAATGGTACCTCACTTCTGCCCCATGTAGCTGTGTAGGAAATGAATCGTGTCAATGGTTGCCTCTTAAACTTTTGTCCAAGTTGCTGTCTTGTAGTTGAAGGTCTGCCCAAACATGTTAGTATGCCTAAGGCATGGGGAATGCACATGTGGCTACGCAAGCTCCCGGAGGACTATTAATTACCTTCCCCTTCAGCTCCCTCCTCAGGCTATTTGGAAGCCAAATCTTAAGGAAACAGCTGGGAAAGTCAGGATGTTATCTGTTCTGTCTAGCCCTTCCAAGGAGAAACGAGGAGCTGAGTGTTTTTGCCTTCTCACTCCATGCTCCAGGGGAAATAGTCACCGGGGGAGCCCTGGCTTCCAAAGAGAACAACCTGTTAGTGTGATCCCAGAGGATTTGTGAATGCTGAGACCCATCAGCTCCCAGAGAGGTGATTTGGGAGTTGGTCTGTTAAGTGAGAGCTGTAACAGCGGGAGTATTAGGTAGGTGAACAAGCTCCTTCCAGAGAGAAGCTGGAGTCTAGGTTTTACTGTTCAAGTGAGCTGGTGGAGACAATGGGGAATGTGTCTATCAGCTCTTTCACGCTCCCAGGAGGATCCCAGACATTTTTCATATGCCAGCTGACTGGACGTTGTAACCTCAGGAAGCAGTTGGGAAAGTTGGAATTCAAATGTACTCCAGGGAAAAACTGGGAGAGAGCATTTTTGCCGGTGGAGTAGGGTAGCTGCGGGAGTGCTTATGGGCTTGTTTGAAAACGGATTTTCTCTTCTGCTTAATATGGTCCCATGGGACTCATGAATGCTGAACTTGGTTGGCTATCAGGGCTAGGTAATTTGAAGGGTCATTGCTCGAGTGGCAGCTACAAAAGTTGGCGAGCTAGATGTGTGGACAAGCTTCTTCCAGTGAAATACTGTGACCTGGTTTTATGGCTGGAGCAAACCAGAGGGAGAAGGTGGTGAGAGTGCCCACTGGCTCTTTTGGACTCTGGGGAGTAGCAGAGTCAGTTCCTAGATGCCAACTAATTGGAAACTCCAATTAGTAGCTGGTAAAGTGTACAGTCAAACCCCTTCCAGGGAAAAACTGGGCACTGTCTGTTCTCTCTTCTCTGAGCCAAAGGGTGATAGCCATGGGAAATAACTATGTTCCCATTTAATAACTGCTTTTTTTTTTTTTTTTCTAGAATCCTGTGAGACTTGTGATTGCAAGCCCTGTTGGCTTTCAGAGCTAGATGACTTGGGGCATATTCCTTAGGTGGCAGTCTTAAAAGTTGGGGTGCAATATGTGTGGTCCAAGCCCTTTACTCCTCCAAGTGGAAGTGTGGGGGTACCTTCACAAAAGAACCTTGTAAGGTGCTGTGCCAAGGGTGAGATTTGGGGTGAGATTATGTCTCAGCCCTTCCTACCTGTTTGTTTCTATGTGGGTATCTTTTTTTTCACTCAATGTGTAGGAGTCAATTTGTTTCTGGATTTCTCTCAGAGGGCATAGCTATGTATATTCAGTGCATCTGTGGAGGAGAGAAATTCAGGCACCTCCTATGTTGCTACCTAGGGGATATCCTAGTCCAAAGCCCTTTATTAATTTCTGGCTCTGCAAGATGCTCCTTATGCCCAAGACCGGGGAGACTACAATGTGAACATGAGGACAGAGATTGGGGTGATGCCTTTCTAGGCCAAGGAATGCCAAAGGTTTCCTGCAAAACACCAGCAGCTAGGTGAGAGGCATGGCACTGATTCTCCCTCACAACCCTGGGAGGGAACCATCCCTGCTGACACCTTGATCTTGGGCTTCCAGCCTCTAGAAATGTGAGTCAATAAACCACACAGTTTGTGACACTGTATTATGGCAGTTGCTAACAATTGGATAAAGAACCCAAGATCTGGGTGCTTATTGCTTGTTGCTACTGAGATGTCATTGTTTCTAAGCCCTCTCAGTATAAAGGCTAGGAAATATATGTGTGTACACTAACCCATGTGTACATAAATACCTGTGATTCTTTCTGTTTCATTTAAAAAAAAAAAGATATTTTCAGTAGGCGTAGAATTGTAGATTGGCAATTTCAGCACTTTAAAGGTATTGTTTACCCTCTTTAGCCTTGCATTGTTTCTGACAAGACATCGGCTGTAATCTTTATCTTTGTTCCTCTGTGTATCATGCTTCTTTTTTCTCTGTCTGCATTTCGCGTTTGCTGAGTTTCTGTAGTTTTCATAAAATTTGGAAATGTCAGCCATTATTTATTAAAAGTTTTTATATACTTCTCCCCTCTTTCAGAAACTCCAACTATAAGTATATGATGTTACTTGAAGTTGTCTTTTATTATGTATTCAAGTTCACTAATATTTTATACTGTAATGCCTACTCTGCAATTAATCCCATACAAATTATTTTTTTCATTTTAGACACTTTAATTTTTAGTTCTAGAAACTTGATTTGGGTCTCTTATGTATCTTTACATGTCTAATTAACACGTGTAATTGTTCTATATTTTTTAACATAAAATAACTGTTTTAATGTTTTTGTCTACTAATTCAATTATTGGTGTCGTTTCTAGGTTGGTTTTGATTGGTTAATCTTTTTCTCCTCCATATGGATATTGTATGCCTTTGCATGCCTCATAGTTTTTGGTTGGATGCTACTCATTGTGCATTTTTTGGGTCTAATGTTTTTGTGTTCCACTTTGTTTTGGTATGCAATTTAAGTTACTTGGAAGCAGTGACACAGTCTTATCTTTAAGCTCGCCTGGGTGGAAATCAGAGCAGTCTTTACTTATGTTCCTCTCTCTCTCTTTATTCTCTTTATTTGCTGAACTCCTGTTCATCCTTTAAGACTCAGTTAAACATTACATCATTCTTGACCTTGCCAGGATGATTTGTGTCTTTTCTCATTTCAAGTTACTAAGCCCTACTCTATTCTCAACGTTCTTCGTGCTTTGGGACAAATTATTTGAAAGGTTATTTCTTTTCATGAAATTCCCCTAGCCAAAGTAGAATTAAACTCTCATTGCCTTGGATACCCTATGAATTCTATCAGAGCATGTGTGACACACTTTATTTTTGCTTACTTGTTTGCTTTATGCTTCTGTCCATTTACTAGATTTTAATTCCCATAAAAACATTGGATATTTCTCATTTTTTATGTTCAAAGCTTGGTACTTGGCATAATGGTGCGTAGGGGACTAATAAATGTTGGTAGAATAAATTTAGTGTTCTTACATTTTTTATATTTTCTTTTGAATCAGGTATTTGTTATATAAGATCATGTTTTTTTAAAGTAATTAGTTTTTCATTTAAAACTTTATTATTAATTTATAATTTGATGCACTATTGTTAGCGTGTGTGGCCTATATATTTTACCCTTTAAAAATGTATTGAGAAAGGGGGGAGGGAAGGGGAATGGAGCTATCTGTAATACTATCAACAATAAAAAATACATTAAAAATGTATTGAGTATAAAGATAAATTAAAAAAATCCCCCCAAAAGAAAAAAAATGTATTGAGTTTTCCTCTGAAGCTGATACTGGAATTAAACATAAATTTTACAAAGTTTTTAAAATATCGTTTACTTTTTATAAGCAGTCAAGAGATGATTGAAAAAATAATGTGTTCTTTGTAGAAAATACAGCCTGCATATGTGTTTAAAACATTATTAATTATCCTTAAATATACATTTACTTATGATGCCATAAGCTAACAGGAGTGTATCTCCCAATATCTCCTTGTATTTATATTAGACTTTCTTTGGTATGTTTTAATGTGTTGATATTTAGTGCAGGATGGTTCATGTCTTCTATCTTTTTATCAATATAAATTGATATAGATAAAATCTTATTTATTTATTAGCTTTTATTTTTTTTGGCCTGGTACTCATATGTTAAGATGACTACTGACTACATTTAGGAAAATTACTGCCTATACTTAGGCGACAGTGAAAAGTTACCTAACTTGGAAATAAGATTGGCCACCTGTGCGTGTTACATTTTAAAATAGTCATAACAGTTTAAAGCAATGATATAGAATGCCAGGTTAAAGAGGGGGTGACTTTATAGCTAGAATATCCTTATTAAAATATTTTTTATTGATTTCAGAGAGAAAAGGAGAGGGAGAGGTAGAAACATCAACGATGAGAGAGAATCATTGATCAGCTGTCTCCTGTACACCCTCTACTGGGAACTGAGCCCACAATCTGGCCATGTACCCTGACTGGGAGTCCAGCTGTAACCTCCTGGTTCATAGGTTGATGCTCAACCACTGAGCCACAATGGCTGGGCAGAACACCCTTATTTTTGTGTCCTTAATTCTGATTCCTATTTTATTACTCTGGAGCACATCTCAAATCAGAGTTTATGAAACAGTTATATCAGGCAATAATTTGCACTAAAAAGTTTTACTTTAATAATGTCTTTTCTTGTGCATTTTTACAGACCATTAATTGCTCGATTTAACAGCTTAGCAGAGAAACCCTGAGCTGAAATGTCAGAAAAACAATTAGTGATTTATTAGAAATGGAATTGAAGCCTCACTAAAAGCATAATGACCATGCTGGAAAATATTTTGTGATGGGCAATTTACTTATTACTTTTAGTATATCTCACTGTCACATGTGGTAAGGTACATTTGGACCAGATTTAACAAACTAGTCAATGTTTGAGTTGGCTGATTTGGTTTGAACTTAAAATTAAATGCTCATAAAATACAATAACAGCACCTTATATTACTTTATATTAGTTCATTAGAGTACTATGAATTGTTAAATACTTTTTATTTGAAGAGAATGGAATAATGTATTTTTTTATCATTGTTAATAATCTAAGAATAAAACATGATGCAAATATCTGCATTTTATCTACAATTGGCCAGTAATTTTAATGAACACTTTCAAGTTAGAAAAATTGTTAACACAGTAAATAGTCATCTCCGTGTCTACAATGCTACTCCCACTACTCTAAAAACACTTCTGCGAGACCTTCAGTCATACAATGTGGATCAGTTTTTTCCCCACTCCTCACCCAGAAATAGTTTTTATAAATTGTTTTTAGAGAGAAAGGGGAGAGAGAGAGAGAGAGAGAGAAAGAGAGAGAGAGAGAGAGAGAGAGAGAAAGAGATTAGTGCCTCCTGTACCCACACTACCGGAAATCAAGCCCATGACCTTTCAGAGCACAGGATGATGCTTCAACCAACTAAGCCACACCAGTAATGGTGGATCAGTTGTTTTTTTAATGCCAATACTTGTCAAGAATGAAAAGAACCAAAAATTGAGATGGGATTTAAAAGGTAGAACTTAGTTAAAAAGAACAAATATATACAAACAACAGTAATACAGCATTTAGTAATTAGGTTTAAGGTAACCCAACTCTGAAATATAGTCACAATTCTCAGAAAGAATAGGGACAAAAACTCTGAGCAAATCATTAACACAAAGGTCATGCATCAAAGTCTATGTATTAAGTGTTTAACTCTACAGTGTCTCTAGGCTTTCACTAGAGTCTATTTCTGCATTAGACAAAGCATTAACAAACATTTTGGAAGTTGGCAGAGCTAATAAATAGTTCAGAGAATTAAGAAAATATAGTGGCTAGCTTGATGGCAAGGGAATAGGTAGACACCTGTAAATGTAGATACATAAATTAAGGGTGCATTTATTTTGGCTCTTCAGTGTGCCATAAAAAATTTTAAAATATGCAATACCTATTTAGGGACACTGCTCTTTTCCTTTAGATTGTCAACTAAAAAAAATGACAACAGCCAACACAACAATAGTTGTCTTGTGTGAATCAAAATTATACTTTTTTTTTGTCAGATTGGTAAAACAACTTGTTTTTTGTGCCACAGAATTTTAGTAATTGCTATTATTATTATTATTATTATTATTATCATCATTATTTTAAAAAATATGTTTTTATTGTGTTTTTTAGAGAGAGGGGAAGGAGATAAATAGAGGTAAATATTGATATGCTGCCTCCTGCACACCCCCTACTGGGGATGGAGCCTGCAAGCCAGGCATGTGCCCCCATCCAGAAATCATAACAGTGACCTCTTGGTTCATGGGTCGATGCTCAACCACTTAACCAGGCCAAATTTTAGTAGTTATTTTGTATGTGACATGAGATGAAAAGGATTGAAAGTTGCTGGTGTAGAGCGATGTACTCTGAGAACATTATATTATTTTATAATACATATTATTTATAGTAACATATATTATTTTATGACATAATCATGTATAAAGATTACCCTGAAACATAATGAAGGACCAATAGGAAAAGGATTAAATAAAACTTTAGCATAATTTGGAAGATCTACCTGTATAGTAACCTTATTCCACAAGTGAGTTGCTGGGTAAGTGAATTTGTGCACATGTGTGTTCATATTGTTCTTCTTTGTATGCAGTGTGCACTCTGCTTAGTAAGTCATTCCATTATGCTGTAGTTTGCAAACTTTCCCGCTGCCTTCACCCTTTTGGAGCCCAGTCAGGTGGAAACAGTCTGGGGTTTGGTGACTTTATAAAAAGAGATGGGTCAACAGATTCCATTAATAGCAGAACTGTCCTAAATCTTTGGCCAGGACTCAGATGAAATAATAACTTAAAATGTATAAATATGGACAAATTTAAAGGCTAAAATAGAATAGCAAAAACATATATACCTTTATGATCCTAATATAGAAGAAATGGCATTTATTTTTATATCTGTGGTTTGATTTGAAAAAATGTATATTTCTTAGTGTAACTCATCTTCCGTATTAATGTTTTATTTTAAGCAACACAAATTCTTTTTTTACTTAAATTTATTGGGGTCACATATATAATATTATATATGTCTCAAGTGTACAATTCTATAATGCATCATCTGTATGCTGCATTGTGTTCTCACCACTCAAAGTCTAGTTTTCTTCCCTTGCCATATGTTTGAACCCATTTACCCTCAGCAACCAAATTCTTGGTATATTCCTTTTGTACCACTGAATATGGAGCGCCACAAACACTTAATTTTGTATTTGAGCTCTGGAGTGACTGATAGAGATTACAATCTCATGAAATTTTTAAGAAACATTTTAAAACATAATAGGGAACACTTAAAAATTATGTTCATTTATTGTGTAAACCAACAGCACAGAGTGCCATTACAGCATATTTATTAAAATTAATAAATTCTCATATTTGATGCATCAATTTAATTTATTGCACAATGTAAACAAATAAGAATTATAGGCCTACCCCTCCCCACATTTATACACACACTTTTATGATTGAAACCCAGACTCCTTTTCTTTTGCATTGTGTTGTATTGGGGTGTTTCCCCCCCTCCCCCCAGCAATTAACCTGGTTGATGCTCAGCTCTTACTATGAGTTCAATAAATATTAGCTAATTGATTTAATTTTTATTCCAGAAAGTATTTGTTTAATAAGATACATAAACATTTGAGTAGACTAAAGCATGATTTTAAATCACCAAAACTGGGGTGGGATGTTTTGGGATCATCTAGCTCAACTGCCTCATTTTATAGATGAGAGAACAGACATACTAGGAGGTCCAGTGAGTTATATTCAGCATAAAAGCAAAGTTCACTAACTAACACCCCAGTGTCTTGTTTCTTAGCTTCATGTTTTATTACCCCACTGTATAGTACGCTGGAGTTTTCACATTGGTTAGGCTAAAATTTGAAGACTTACCTGTTATCATTTGTACATTAGAGCCATGATAGATTATGAGTAAGACGGTGAAACGAAAGCAACTCCATGATGCCACTTAGCTGGAGTATCATCAAATGAACGAAGCAGCAATTTACTTTTCTCATGGAAGTTCTGGCAACCATGTGGCGGTGATTTTGCTTCAGTCAGACCATTCTTTCCCTAGTTAAACGATGCTTCAAAATTGCCCTGTTGTGGGTGGGCTCACCTTTGCTTAGAAAAATGTACCATTGATTGTAGTTATTTTACCTTTACCTCTGAAACTTTTGGGTGCTGGCTATATTCAAACTCTTGCTGATAATTTTAGCAAAAGAATAATGCTGTGTATGTGAACATTTGATCTTTGTTAAGTTTGCCACTTAGTTGAGAAATTTTAAACTGCCTGTGGTAATTTTCTTGACCTCAAAATTAAGTTTCCTGCTAATTTGATTACAATACGATTAGGTTATCTAATTGAAATGAAATACTAATTTATGTGGACAGAGTGGTTGCTAACTCTTTTAAAAACGTTTGTCTTTTTCTTTAAATCATAGTATGGTATTATGTTCACACAAAACTTTTTAAACAGACATTTGTTTACATCCAACTGGGGAACTACGAATTAATATTTCCCCCAACCAATAAAATTCAGTTCATTTTTCGTGCATATCACAATTGCTCGAAAGTTATATATTGCTCGAATATTATATATATATATATATATATATAATATTGCTCGAAACTCAGGCAAGAGTTTAGCCTGCCTACTAATTGGGTGTCATATTTAAATAGTGCAATGGCTTCTTGATAACTTCTTTAATTATTTATCCATTTAACTGAGCTCAATCTTTTTGTCTAGAAAATAGTGATGTTAAAACCTAGCGTGTGATCCTAAGTGCTGCCATTTTTTTCTAGTTAATGGTAATAACCAAAAATCTAGCAATGCTTTTCCATAGTTGTATTTAACTTGTTTTCTTTACCTTTGTGTTGCATCAGTTAAAAATTCAGAGCCTCAAAATGTTGAAATAGACTGTCTTTAACCACAAAAAGCACAGCTTAGCCCTAGACTCATTTATTTTGAATTAGGCGAGGTTGGCACCATCCCTGCATAGATGAATGGCTTTTGACTAAATTGTGTTGTGTTCTCCTCAATAGGAAACAGCTTTTTTCCCCTGCTGAACAAACACTGTCACTTTTATTACCAATCATTAATGGTTAGACATGAAGCTGGCTGTTCTCTTAATGTTACCCCAGTGATTACACACTCATTTACTGTATGTGCATAACAGACAGGCTCTGTGCCTTTCCTATTGGTAATCATTTTCAGATAATGATCTGCAGTCAGATCGTTCCTGACCCCTGACCCTATGATATTGCTTATGTGGTATTGTCCTGTTTGTTAATTCATTCCCTGATCACATAGCTCTTATGCCCAATACATTTTCATCACACTCTGTAGCAAATTTCCATTATCCTTGTAGCCCAAAGCTCATGCATTTAACTTTGTCAGAGTCAGTTTGGTCGTGACTCTATCAGCCTATAACAATACAGGGATGAGGTTCTTAAACAAGATTGGGGAAGGAAATGCTGGGCTATATTCTTAGTTCTTTGTATCCCAGAGATTTGGCAGGGAGAGATACTATGTCCACTAAGTCTGTTCACAGCCAAGTGTTTTCAGAATCTTGGAATTTTCTTTTTTTTGGAGTTCTTCATATTGAAAATCCATTGGAAGGCTAATAATACAGATTGCTTGTAAGGGAGCATAAAAATATTCTGCAAGAATGCATGCCACCATCTGTGTTGTCTTATCTAGAAATTGTATCTTTGTCTCAGATTGACTTTCAAATGATTTTGCTTATAAATATGAATTGATGGAAAGAAACGAGAAAAAGTGTGTCTGAATATTATATATATATATATATATATATATATATATATATATATATATATATATATTAACACATATAAGTTTTGGATGAGAATTTATTTTGTCTTGGCAGATAACTTCAATGTGAAATTTCCTTTTGAAATATGTATTAACTAAAGTACAAACAAGAGTATAAAAAGTATTCTCTTTTGTAATAGCAGTTTAGTAAGTCAAAGGTTAATGATGGAGACATACATCAACGATAGCATCCTCAGTGACTCACAAAAGCACTCAGAAATGAATTTTGCTGCTGCTAGATAACAAATGAATGTGTACATGATATACAGCTATCATATATTAGGCTATGAGAATAGAAGTAGACAGTATGTATTAAGCAGAAAAGGAAAAAGTAAGTTTGACATGGTATGAAAGAAAACTCTTTACTTGACTAACATAAACTGATATTTAAAGGCAAACAAACGGGTAAATATGATTACATTTGGCTCAAGTTGCTGTTTTAGCAAAAGCGAGTAATATTTCCCTTCTAAAGTGCCCTTTTTTCGGAGTGAAAAATCAGTAGTAATGCATTTCAGAAGTTCTCTTTGGCTGGATTTATTGACACTGAAGTTCTACGCCTGGAGAAAAATTTCTCTGTAAACCTAGTTACTTAGTACTTATTATAACTTTTCCCCTAGGTCTTTCTAATTAAAATGATTTTCTTCAGCATACTATCTGTAGGAGGGGAATATTTGAAAATGAAGTCTGATAATCTCTATGTTCTTTCTTTACATAATTTAGTTTTCTACCTTGTGCAAAGAACATTTAATTGGAAAAACCATGTCAGGAAAGATGGTCTGGGAGCAGTGGAATGGAACAGCCATACTAAAAGCACAACAACAAAGACTTCTTCAGTTGTTTAGATGGAAACAATTGAAACAAACTAATGATTAAATTCCCTGCCCCCTTTATCTTTTCACCTACTATCATGGTTTTAATGAACTTCCCTCCTGGGTTTTGGCTCAATTGTGCCAGGAAAGACTCCCCATCCAAAAGAAATCTCCCCTATTTGCATAGAATCCTTTCAAAAGGGGGGCAATTAGAGTTGAAGTCTAAGGAGGGAACTCAGCACACTTCATCTCTTACTAGAATTGAGGTGACTAGTTACCACCTCTTTGGAACAGGTTTAGATCAAAGGAATGTCCTGAGAACACAAAAACCCTGAGTGTTGAAGGCAGAAGTGAAGGGGCCATAATGTGTGGAAAGGAAGCCTGAGTAACTGTACTCTGACAAATACATGTATGATTATCAGTTTCTAATATGTGCTCTCTGGTCAGAAAAATACATGACGTAATGCACCAAGTAGGTTGACATGTGTGTTCCTGGTAGGATATCTCTGTATAAACAAGTTAAGAAAATGCTTCTCCAGAACAATTCATTCCTTCTGTGGTAAACCTAAGACACATGACACAGCAGGTGGGGCAATTTGCTCAAGAGCCTAAAACACCATCTCTGAACCTCCAACAGCTGTGGTCTCTGCTTTATTTACATCCATTTGAAGACAGCAATGTGACACCCATAGTAGGAAACATCTCTCATTTCCTACATGCATGTGTCCAGGCCTAAAGAATAGTTTAAAAAATAATACAAATAATTGGAATAGAATTATAAAAGTTTCCATATCTTTTCAGCAAAAGTCAAGGAAAAAAACAAACTCCAAATATCTCAGTCCCGAATCATCATTTAACAATGGGTTCTCTCATAATTACTGAAGAATTTTTTCTGTCAGATCTACATAACAATGTTAACCTGATTAAAAAACAGTCAGAAATACAAATTCTATATCGAGCAGTACGATTTGGTGGAAAGAGAATTTTATTTTTCTAGTCAGATGTGTTAGGCTCTATTTTTGACTATGTAACCTTGGGAAAGTCCTTTGATATGTCTGGGCCTTTTCTTCTCAACTGTGAAATGTAAGGTTACACTACATGATTCTATGGAACTTTCACAGAAAGGTCTCAGAAAAAAATAAAATAAAAAGAAGGTGTGGGTGGTGGGATGCCTCAGATCCCCTACAGGAAAAAAACCAAAAAATATAAGGGCTAGGTATTTCCTAATTTAGGATTGACATATAAATAATATACATATTTAAAAAACTTTGCCTATTGTCTTTGAGATTCAGTCAGCAGATAAAATATTTTTCCTCTTAAAATTTCATCCTCTTCACAAAGTTTCTCAAGCCTTTTAGATTTTATATTAAGAGCTTAAAATATATTACCTTATTTTTTTTGTACTTTTGCTAACAAGAAGCTGCATGTTATTTATTTGCCATGAGTACCAAACTTCTGTTAAAATGAAAATTATTAATACTGAGTTGGTTAGTGTAAAACCCAGCTGCAACCAAATGCCCTGCTTTATGTGGAGATAAATTGTTTTGTTTCGAGAAGAATGACCATGGGATGACTCCCATAGTGACATCAAAGGCTATAAATAACTGGCCATCAAGGGGGCAATTAGTTAAATAAATTTAATTGTATTTATGCCTTTGCTAGGGTGATATCATGCTGGTATATCATCTTTTTACTGGCTTAACATTTTCTAATTTAAGATGGAGGCCAAGGAAGAATATTGCTGCAATGTCACAGTGTATAATTATTGGACAGCCAGCAGCAATTTTTAAAGCAAATTTCACACTATCTCCGAGACTGGTGTCATACATCGCTAGTTTGAATTAGTTTGTGAAAGTTATTTATATATCAGACACTTTAAATTAATCAGAGGTAGCATTCCATTAGTAAACTAGGCCTGGAAATGTATGTTTGCAAGGGTGAGATAGCTATAAATAGGCATGTTAAGCAAAGATGAAATTTTACATTTTTTTATTTTGTGACAAATACTTATACGTTATTTTCCACCTTTTATGTTTTTCATTGGGACCTGAAGATCTGCTTTCAATATCCACTGGAAGGCAAGTAGCATGATTTGGGCTTAGTTTCCTTATAGGACCTTCCTGTTTTCCCTTGCTTCCCACCTAAGTCCATCCCATCAGGTTCTCCCATGCCAGTTCCTCCCTTCCCACTATTGACTGCATTTTCTACAAGAATGTTCAAGTGACTCTTGGCTGGGTGGGAGCTTTTTTGTTAAAAGAGGGGATCCCCCATACATATCCTAAACAATGTATGAAGGGAAAGATGACAGGGATAATCCCAATATCTTTCCTATTTATTATGTATTGTTTATATTTTCCCTTCTTAAAGAGTGCCTTAGACAAGGCAGTGGTAGGCTGATTTCTCAAGAATCTGAGCAAAAAATGAAGTGTAGTGGTAGGATCATGGCAACGTAGGCAGGGCTTAGAGAATATGCTTCGTCAGCAGGCAAAGAGCTGGGCAGAGCAAGATTTTAATAGAAATGGAAAATAAATAAAGGCTTGTTTAGAACCTGGGTTAATAGACAAGGAAGACTGGAGTTTGGTTATCAGGCAGAATCTGAGTGGAAAGATAGAAAAGTAAGTTCTGCCAGGGCTTTGCCGTCAGCAGTATGCACAGCTCCCAGCACCACCTCCCAGAACAGGTGTTTGTGCTGATAGTGGCCTCTGGCAGCACAGGTATGGCAGTGGTAGTTCTTGGCCCAGTAACTACAGGCTGGCTAACATGCGAGTAACAGTACCACACTCTAAAGTGGATTTGAAGTTGATCATAATTAGTGAATGATTCTTGGTGAGCACTTTAGAAGTAAATAGTCAGTATAGTATAACTAGTGCGTAACTTGCAGTTTTGAAGTTGAACAATTTAGCTTGGTCTCAAGAACTAGAAAGATATGATAATATCTTATAGAGCTTTATGGAAATTAGGAAGCAGGAAGTCATGATGGTGAAGAGTATAGGCATTCCTAGCTTCGACGATCAGCTCCACTTTCTACTTATCCGAGTTATTTAACCTTTCCAAGGCACAGTGTCATCATGAGCATGCTCCATTTATAATACGGAGAATTAAATGTTAGTATTTATTGTTACAATGACTAGAGGCCCAGTGCACAGGTGGGGGCCAGCCGGCCTGGCCCCAATCAGGGTGAATTGAAGCCAGGCCTGTCTGGAGGAGAAGACAGTGGGAGATTGGCTAGCCAGCCTACCCTCATTGGGGCCAATCAGGGCTGGGCTAGCTAGGGGGAGGGGCTGCGGGCAGTTGGCTGGCTGGCCCTGACCCTGACCCCCTCAGAGTGGTGGTGGGGGTGCTGATTGGGGGTGGAGCTGGCTGCAGGAGGTTGGCTGGCTGGCCCCGCCCCCTATTGGGGTGGGGGGTGTGATCAGGGGTGGGGTTGGCTCGGGGGAAGGGCCATGGGAGGTGGCTGCCAGACCCAACTCCCCTCTCCTCCCCCTCAATCGACCGGTTCACTGGCCACAGTGGGCGTCATAGTGACCTGTCGTTCCAGCATTCCTATCGCTGGCTTTATATCTATATCTATATCTATATCTATATCTATATCTATATCTATATCTATACCTATACCTATACCTATACCTATACCTATACCTATACCTATACCTATACCTATACCTATATCTATATCTATATCTATATCTATATCTATATCTATATATAATAATAGTAATAAAAATTATTGTAATATGTGGTATTTACTATATAATTCTACTTATTTCATCAAACTAACTGCCCATACCATCACATGGGCCCGAAGATCCTGTGAATGTCTTAGGTATGCCAGTCTTATTTGTATGAAAGGCTTTACAAAAGCTAGTGGATACTACTTCTTACATTAGAGAAGTGTGGTAAAGCCTCTATGCATCAGCCTGCGTGAAAACCGCCGCTGAAATACTTACTACAAATTAAAACTCAGAACGTCAAATCTAAAGGTACAAATGTGTCTGGGTCCTTGAGTGACCAAAGCTAAGAATGTCAGTTCCAACTTGGGGAATGTGTACAATGATCTCGGTTTCATTTCTTTAGCTTTGGTTGCTTCTTATTCATGTAAGAAATACCTTAAACAACCCCATTTGAGTCTTCTGTACAGTAATAGAGTAAAGGTATTTGAATGAGTTGAAATTGTAACATGTTTGCTATAAAAAAATCTCATAATTCCATTGCAAATGGTAAGAATTCCTTCTTTTTTACCTCTTTAGGGGTAAGGGGGAGGGATCAACCAAAGGACCTGTATGCATGCATAGGAGCCTAACCAATGGAAAAGATAGCAGGGAGGTGAGGGCATGAGTGTGTGTGTGGGGGTGGGAGACAATGGTGGGATAAGGACACATATGTAATACCTTAATCAATAAAGAAATTAAAAAAACTCATAATTCCAATAACTAGCTGTGTGTGAGTGAAGAAAGAGAGAGAGAGAAAGAGAGAGAGAGAATGAGAAAGAGAGAGAGAGGGAGAGAAAGAGAGAGAGAGAGAGAGAGAGAGAGAGAATGAGAAAGAGAAAGAGAGGGAGAAAGAGAGAGAGAGAGGGAGGAAGAGAGAGAGAGAGAGAGAGATAGATAGAGAGAGAGAATGATATAGTGAAGAATTGTTAAATTGTCGGGATAATTTTGGAACCAGAATTGCTTACATTTGAATTTTAGAAGTTTACTTCACTTTGGGCAAGTCACTGAACTTCCTTGAATCTCTTATCCCTCCTCAGCAAAATGCAGATAGTATTTATTTTGACCTATGAAAACTAGAGAGAGCACATAGTAGGAATTTAATAAATGCAGCCATCATTAATTTTCTTAATGTACCAGTTCAGCCAGCATTCGCCCCAAGTTTGTTTATATTAAAAATTATCTTGTGGTTTTACCAGAAGTTAAAATTATTCCTTTAAAGAGTCTTCTTTAATGATGACTCCAATTTTAAAGTTAAAATGTCTTTAGAGTTTAGTCTATCCACTTTAAATATTTAAGTGCACATTTATCAACCTTTTTGATAATATTTTCAAATGAAATCTTAATAGTTGCTTCCAGACACTTCCATGAACCGTGCTCACACTTTATAGCTTTTTCAGGTCAAGTGACAGCATGTATTTGTATATTGTAACTGAAAAAGTCTAGGTGGCTGTTGAACTTAAACAGAATGGTCTTTTCACTAACCTTTACATTTTGGATATTATTATGCCTAAGATGAACTCCTTCCCAGGAAAAACACATTTTCCTTGGTGGGATGAATCACTGTTGACTGAATCATCTGCTCTCAGGGCGGAAACTCGGTCTAGTGGTTCAAGCTGTGATGTGTGAGTCAGTTGTTCTGGTTCCATTCCCCTTTGGCTCTAAAGGAGCTGGTTACATCTCTTGTCCAATGGAGATGACACCTCCCCCTGTATACCCCACAGGAGAACTGTCAGCAGTGATGGATTTTAGTAAGGGAGGGTTGGGAATGGGATGATGGGGAAAAGAGAAAAAAAACATTAGACCTCATTTAAAGTAACACATTCAGCCTTCCCTTCTTCCCCTGGATCAGCGTGGACTTCAGGGGTTTAGTGGTAAATCAGAAGTGGTTGGGCATTGGGATTTCAATTGCAGACCAGAGGAGATAATTACCTGGATAGCCCTTTTCCAGGAGTGCCACTGAAATGACTTAAACAGGCAGGGAGGATGGATGGCGAATCTGTCTGTGAAAGCTTTTGTTACAGTGGTGTTTTCCTTTTAAGCACCATTTGGCTGAATATTTTCTCAGTATGTTTTTATTCTCTGACAGAAGGGGTATGCAGGGTTATTAGCAAACATATTGTTAGTACTTTATATTACTCAGCAAGCTCTCAGTTTAAAACAGGCTGTAGATTTTACATTTAGGTAGAGCAAGGAGAGCTTTAAAAGAAGCTGAATGTCATTATATAGATGTTTGCAAAAGAATCGATAAAAACAAGAGATTTTCTTTAACAACACATCAATAGAATTATAAATCCAGCATTAAAATAACATAATTTACTAAGTAAGGGTATGCCAAAGCACTCTTCTAGTTTTCGTGATTTGATATGTTGTTTATTAAAGGTGTAGGCAAGATATTAGGGGTCATTTTGTGTACATCAGTTTTGTATCAAATTATTGTTCAATTTTTCTCTCCAACTCTAGGCTCCTTGGAGGTTAAAACTGAATTTTTTTTTTCATGACATTTTTTTTCTTCCTGTGCTGTTTGTGGGGAGACTTTCATCAGAGTCTGAATTTATACTGTGTTTTAGTTTAGATTTATCCAGAAGGAGATCCCAAGACAAGGACTCGAATGCAAGCCATTTATTTGGGAGATGATTCCAGGGAATAGGAGAATGAAGAAGGGAGGCAAGAGAAGAGAAGGAAACCAAGAGTGTGTTTTCCAGCAAGTTATTACAGTGTGTGACTGCAGCTCAATCTGACTGGGGGTCTCTGGGGTACATGTAGAACATGCCACAGTTATCCTAAAAGAGGGGTAAAGGAGCTGAGGTATTTATCCCCATCCAACAGCTAAAGGCAACTCTTTGAGGGCATTCACTCTCTTACAGCTTGTCCATGTACAGGTGGAGCATGTTCCTGTGGCGAGGGAAATTCACAGATGAGGAGACACAGGTGCTCCTAAGCAGTCTCCAATATGAGAGGTAGTAGTGCCAAGGGATTTGAGCAGCATTGACACTGTTTGCCACATACTCTTTCCTTCTTATTTTTTCCCCCCTCTGGCAGAAATTTCTCCCGAGTCTCTGACAATACATTTGTCTTGTCTTTTTGTTGGAAGTATAGTCATGTTACTTATTCTCGCTCTCTCTCTTTTTTAAATATGTTTTTATTGATTTCAGAGAGTGGGTGAGTAGGGAGAGATAGAAACATCATTGAGAAACATCTATCGGCTGCCCCTGGCATGCCATCTACTGGGGATCGAGCCTGCAATGTTGGCAGGTGTCCTGACCAGGAATTGAACTGGAGACCTCCTGGTGCATGGGACAACGCTCTACCAACTGAGCCACACCTGCCGGGATATGTACATTTGTCATATTAACCACTTTTAAGTGTACAATGTAGTGGCATTAAGTGCATTTATATTGTACAACCATCATCACCATTCATCTCTAGAACTTTCCTATCATCCTAAACAGAAATTCTGTACCCATTAAACAATAAATTCTCCTCTTCTCTTCCTAGTCCCTGGTAACCACTATTCTGCTTTCTGTCTTTACAAGTTTAACTATTGTAGGTATCTAATATAGGTGGAATCATGCAATATTTGTCCTTTTGT
The DNA here is from genome assembly GCF_964339955.1 of Pipistrellus hanaki. NCBI lineage: Eukaryota > Metazoa > Chordata > Mammalia > Chiroptera > Vespertilionidae > Pipistrellus > Pipistrellus hanaki. Next base: position 55,927,304 of record NC_140508.1, read on the forward strand.
GTTTGGCTTATTTCATTTAGCATAATGTCTCCCAGGTTCATCCAAGCTGTGGTATGCATCAGAATTTCATTCCTTTTTAATGCTGAATAATATTCAATTTAACGTATACACCATATTTTATCTGTTCACCTGTTGGTATTACTTGGGTTGTTTTCACCTTTGGCTGTTGTGAAAAATGCTGCTATGAAAAAGTATCTATTAAAGTCCCTGCCCTTAAATCTTTAGGTTATATAGCTAGAAGTAGAATTGCTAAATCATACGGTAGTTTAATGTTTAATCTTTGAGGAACTACTATACTGTTTACCACAGTAGCTGAACTATTTTCAGTGAGATGAAAGCACCAGGGTGTGTGTGTGTGTGTGTGTGTGTGTGTGTGTGTGTGTGTCTGAGAGGGAGAGAGAAAAAGGAGAGAGAGAGAGAGAGAGAGAGAGAGAGAGAGAGAGAGAGAGAGAGAGAGAGAGAGAAAGAGAAAGAGAGAGAGGAAGAGACAGAGAAAGGAAGAGGGTGGAGATCAAACAAAATGGTCATTTAGTGTTCTTTAAGATCTTGATCATTAATGCTTCTTCTATTTCCTTTTTATTTTATGTGTAGTTAAAAATTTTTAGCATAGTTATCATTCTAGATATACAAAACTCATTTTTTCCACTTAATATTGTAACAAACATTTTCTTTATATTGGAAATATCTTCATATTTTACTTAGATTTCATTTCATTTTTGTAGGTTAGATAGTAAGTTCATAGGCACTCATTTACTATGTATACAGAGATGGTTTCAGAATTCCTATTATCTTATTCTTATGCACTTGCTCATTCACATGCACATATGGTAATTTAAATATGTGGGGTTGTATGTAAGATCTGAATGTCAATCTCAAGTAGCTCATGAGATGGAGGAGACAGACATGGACACAATCCTATATAATAAAGAGGTAATATACAAATTGACCACCACACCCTTGCACAGGATGGCTGCTCGCATGTGGTCACAAGATGGCTGCCATAAGATGGCCAGCAGGGGAGGGCAGTTGTGGACAACCAGGCCAGCAGGGGATCAGGTCTAAATTGGCAGTTGGACATCCTCTGAGGGGTCCCAGATTGGAGAGGGTGCAGGCTTGGCTGAGAGACATCCCCCCTAACTGGTGCACAAATTTTTACACTGGGCCTTTAGTCCTATCTAATAAAATAGTAACTTGAAAATTGATCGTCACTCCAACACAAAAGATGGTTGCCCCCATGTAGACACAAGATAGCTGCCACAAGATGGCTGGCAGGGGAGGGCAGTTATGGGTAACATGGCTGGCAGAGGAGGGCAGTTGGCAGGGATCAGGCCTGCAGAAGAGGGCAGTTGTGGGGGAGGGCCCAGGCTTGCAGGAAAGGGCAGTTGGGGGGGACCAGGTCTGTAGGGGAAGGCAGTTGGGGGCGATCAGGCCGCAGAGGAGGGCAGGGATGACTGGGCCAGCACAGGAGGGCAGTTAGAGGGACCAGGCCTGCAGAGGTCAGTTATCAGGCTGGCAAAGGAGGGAGTTAGGGGCAATTGGGCTGTCAGTGAAGCAATTAGGCATTGATCAGGCTGGCAGGCAGAAGCGGTTGGGGCAATCAGGCAGGCAGGCAAGCGAGCGTTTGGGAGCCAGCAGTCCTGGATTGTGAGAGGGCAGTCAGACATCCCTCAAAGGGTCTCAGATTGGAGAGAGTGAAGGCTGGGCTGAGGGATACCCCCTCCCATGCAGGAATTTCATGCACAGGGCCTCTAGTTAATTATAAAAAGAGAATAATATGTACTTTCTTAGAGGTCTATACTAAGTATCATGAATCTGCAGTGAGGGAACGCCCTATAAATGTTCATGTAAGCTAAATGCCTGCTTCAGAGTGATATTTTAAATTAATTGTAGTTGTGTTCACCTCTTAATTTTGCATAAAATACAATTATATTTTTGGATATTTATCATTTTAAGCTTTAGAATATAGGTTTGCTTATTTCCATGCTTAGAGGGAAGGGCAACTGGAATTTATTAATTTTAGCCAGTAATTACCTGGCATTGTACTAGGTGAAATTACTCATATCATTTACTATAATATTCATTACTTACTTTATTGCTTTTCCCTTTTTAACTTTATTTTTATTTTTTAAATAAATTTTTTCCAGTGACAGTTTACATTCTCTATTATTTTGTATTAGTTGCTGGTGTACATTGAAGTGGTTATATAACCACATATAAATATCCCCTCCCCCAATATTTCCAGTATCTAACTGGCATCATATATAGTTATTATAATATTATTGACTATATTTTCTATGCTGTACTTACTGTCCCATGAATATCCTGTAATGACCAATCTATACTTCTAAATCTTTTCACCTCTTTCACCCAGTCTCCCAATCCTCCTTTCTTCTGGCAATCATCAGTTTGTTCTCTGTATCTATGAGTCTATTTTTCTCATTTGTTCATTTATATTGTTCTTTAGATTCCATATATAACTGAAATCATATGATATTTGTCTTTCTCTGATTTGTTTTGGTTAGCATAATACCCTCAGGTCAATTCATGCTGTCACAAATGGTAAGATTTCATTTTTTATGGCTGAGTAATATTCCAGTATATATATATATATATATATATATATATATATATATATATATATATATATATATACCACACACCACAGCTTTTTTATCCACTTGTCTATTGATGGGCACTTGGCTTGCTTCCATAGCTTAGTTATTGTAAATAATGCTGCAATGAACATAGGGGTATATACGTATATATTCTTTTGAATTAGTGTTCTGGGTTTTTTTCAGATATATATCCAGACATAGAATTGCTGAGTCATAAGGCAGTTCCACTTTTAATTTTCTGAGGTAGCTCCATACTGTTTTCCACAGTGGCTGCACCAGTCTGCATTTTCACCAACAGTGCATGAAGGTTCCCTTTTGTTCACATCCTCGCCAATACTTATTTGTTTAATTATTGATGATAGCCATTCTGACAGGTGTGAGGTGATATCTCATTGTAATTTTAATTTGCATTTCTCTGATGATTAGTTACGTCATTATTTTCTTTAAAATAGCTGTAGATATTCTTGTTTGACAGAAGAAATTAAGGCTCAGAAAATTTAAATTTTCTACCCTGGTCATGTGAGTCATAAGTAAGGAATTCAGGGAATGAGTATTCAAATCATCAGCTGCTGAATACAAAAATGTTGTGCTCTTATTATATTTTAAATACATAATTCAGTCTGATTCTTAAAGAAAACTAGGAGCTTAAAAAGATGGTATGTATGTAGAACATCTATATCATATTTCCCATATAATTTAAAAATGTGTTATAGTGCCCAATAAAGCTATTATTTGATCTTACATGTTAATATGGAAATGTTATGACACAGAAAAATATTACATTTGGAGTTAACCTCATACTTTCTTTTTAGCAATAGTTTCATCCTCTTCTATGAAGAAATTTCCCAGATCTATTAAATAGGAGAAAAAACAACAACAAGATTATCTGAGTCTTAGTTCCCTTAAATGCCTTATGGGAGCAGTAATGATCTCCCCAAATTACTGGTCAAAACAAGGAAGAACACAGCAGTGCTTGAGTAGCGATCTTCAGTTGTTTTCTGTATCACATTGCATTTCCCCAGCCAGAGCAGCATCACTCAGGCAACTCTTTCTCTTCTTCTCTTTCTCTCTTTTCCTCCCTCTCTTTCTTTCCTCTGCGGCTTCTCACCAGAATGCCAGACCTGGAGTAAGGCCTTGATAAATATGTGTTCAATTGACAGGAGCAGGAGCCAGGGCATGAGCTGATGTCATACTATTGTGTCAACTGCTGAATAATAGAGGGTGCTCTGTGTGATTAATGTATTCATGTATTCAGCTTGTGTTAGCAATATCTTCCCTGCCATCTTTCCCCCATGTCCTCATCCCTCAGCTATGCATTTGTTGAAAGGCGTTCTCTAAAGTGTGCTTATTAACAAAACAAGCAAGAGGAGGTATGTGCTAGGATAAAAGTGTTAGGGGGTTATTTATTTGAAAATATTTTAAAAATTCATGTAAATGTTCTGCTTCATATGTATACACAGATTGTAGATATAGCCAGTCAATAGTTTCTCAGTAGCAACAGCTTATATTGAAAGTGAAATAACATGGTGACTTTACTACAAAAGCCAGGGCTAGTGGTTTTTTTATTTTTTTTTATATAACACACTACAAAACGTCTCTATTCAAGGTCATAATGATGTTTTATTTCATAGAAATGCATTGTATAAAGCAGCAATAATTGCTCTTCACTAAAATAATCCAAGCTGAAATAGCACTAGAAGAAGTTATAAGTAACTTTTCTTTAGTTACTGGGAAGAGAGACAAAACATTTTCTGTCGATACTTCAATTAAAAAAATACCGCTTTATTGAGATGGGATTGACATGGAAAAAACTGTACATACTTAATGTATACAGCTTGACGAGCTTGGGGATAAGTGTATATCTGTGAATACTTGATATGCCACCATCAAGGCCATAGACATATCCATCACCTTTCATTTTCTTCTTGCTTCTTTTATTATTATAATTATTATTTTTTGAGCGTACTAAGAACACTAAGATCTATTTTTTTGGAAAATTTTAATCTTCTACCTTTTAAAACCCAGGGCTATTTAGGATTATTCAGTTTTTACATGCACACCAATACAAAAATAATATTGTCAGGTCTACTTAGATTTAGCTGTTAGTTACAACAATACCTAACTAAGACTTCAGGCAGTACTTTTTAACAAAAGGGGTTGTGTGAGAATTATGTGATTCACACAATCTGTGAGGGGTTATAACTAAAACTTACAAAGCAGACATAGCGATCTACATGTCTTTTGCTTACCTTGTGAGTTTTGTAGATCACCAAAATCTTTTGGAAAATTGGCATCTCTCCATTAGCCAGAGTAGGCAGTCATCCTTAATGAAGCACATGTTGTTTTTTTGGCTCTGTTCTCTGGGATCCTTCTTTGTTTTAATTTCTGGATCCTTTCCACAATGTCCTGATTGATTTCTTCAGAAACTCTGGCTGTTGGCCTCTAGAGACTTGTGATTCTTGGTGCTTAGCAAATTGTAGGGATTTTAATGTTCTCTCTGTAGAGCCTTTTGGGTCAAGGCCAAGGCTTTGATGGTGTTAAAGATCTCATCTAGTAGGTTAACTATGGGGGCTGTCCTTATCCTTGTTGGTGGCTTTCCACACTTTTACCCTCAACTGCCTGGTGTGTCCTCTGTCTCTGCACCTGGTGGAATGGGAGAGGTAGTATTTAATTCTTATGGAAATAATCCTTTGTGACGGAAGACTAACTCCTTCAGGAAATACTTCTGACATAGCCTGACACCTGGGAACAGAGATTCATATGTTTCTTTACTTTCAAGCAATTGATAGCCAGAACTATGCTATACTACTAGGATCAAAGGACCTTTGATCATCCTTTTATTTTAAGCAATATCGGTCAATTGCTAACTCTCATGTATGAGTTACACTTTCTAGTCAGATGTGTTTTATTTAATCTTGTTTATTCATTCAATTTTAGGATTACAATTCTAAAGGATACCTTTGTGTGCTTTTATTTTTAACTCCTAGTTCTTTTTGCAATTTCACTATTCAACTCAATAATGGCTAGAGATGGATATCTGACCCCAAATCACTCAGTGTGTTTGCCTGCTAATGGGCAGTGATATTGTCTTTCAATATCACTGGGAATTTGAATGAGGAATCCAGATCAGTCATTTAGCAGTGGCTTATGGCTGCGTATGTGGCCATGAAGACTTCAGGCTAATGGCCAAGTTGGAACTTTGATTACCTTAACATTGGTCAAATTTCAATTCAAAAAAATTGCCATGACTAAAGGAGGCTGGTACTAACTATTGGCACCAGAAATGGGGAACAGAAAACAATAATAAATATTTTTTCACATTTGCTAATATTTGAGAATTTTCTATATTATTTATCTGTCTCACCATCTCACTGACTTTGTCCCTCTGTCAACAGTTGTGAGTCTAAGATTATTTAGGCAATTAACCTTAATGGTCTAGATCAGTGTTTCCCAAACTTCTCTCATGATGAGAATCACCTGGTGGAGTTGTTAAACTACAGATTCCTGAATCCCAACTTAGAAGTGCTAAACTAGAATTTTTGGGAACATATAGGTAAAATTGTATACTTAACTTAGTGCACTAACATATAGGTAAAATTGTATACTTAACTTAGTGCACTAACATATAGGTAAAATTGTATACTTAACTTAGTGCACTAACATATAGGTAAAATTGTATACTTAACTTAGTGCACTAACATATAGGTAAAATTGTATACTTAACTTAGTGCACTAACATATAGGTAAAATTGTATACTTAACTTAGTGCACTAACATATAGGTAAAATTGTATACTTAACTTAGTGCACTAAGTTAAGTATACAATTTTACCTATATGTTCCCAGAAATTCTAGTTTAGCACTTCTTAGTTGGGATTCAGGAATCTCTAGTTTTACAACTCCACCAGGTGATTCTCATTATGAGAGAAGTTTGGGAAACACTGGTCTAGATGCAAGAACCATGTGGTCATTCTAGAAAAATTAAATAGAGTTCTCAAGGTAGGCTCGTTTTGGAACATGCTTAGAATAAAACCGGTACATGGTGTTGTAGACAATTATTGGAGATCATCTATAGCTCAAGAGAATGATCTAAATGATGAGTAAGCAATTGAGTCCTTGAAAGAGTAGGGAATATTCTTATGGGAAAAGAACACTAGGCCAGTTTGGAAGAGCATCATGGGTAAATCTGCACCTTTCTCCCATATCTAGAGAGTTATGTGTCAGAACAAGTACTGACATCTTGTTCCTCAGAGCAGAAGTAAAACTACAGATGTATGTGTGGGGCTCTATTCTCCTAAAAAATGAATATTTTTTTGCTAGAGGCTCTGAACTTACATACTGTTAAGTGGAGATAATAAAGCTGAAGCCAAATGGGGCAGCCTCAAAGAGTAGAATAATCTATTCTATAGGGAAAAATAATGACTACCACTTGACTGTGTGCCAGAGTGTGCTGAAAATGACATTCGCTAACAAGATTGGTTTCATCGCCAAACCCGGTTTGGCTCAGTGGATAGAGCGTCGACCTGCGGACTGGAAGGTCCCAGGTTCGATTCCAGTCAAAGGGATGTACATTGGTTGCAGGCACATCCCCGGTAGGGGGCATGCAGGAGGCAGCTGATCGATGCTTCTCTCTCATCGATGTTTCTAGCTCTCTATCCCTCTCCCTTCCTCTTTGTAAAAAATCAATAAAATACATTAAAAAAAAAGATTGGTTTCATCCTTATAGTAAACATGCAATATAGGTATTACTATCTCCATTTTACAGACAAGGAAATTAACACTTAGAGAGTTTGTCTCATTATTTGTAATTGGATGAAATGAAAACCCAGCCCTTTTGATTCCATTGACAGTCCTGAAAGAACCCCGCTTTGCTAGCCTCTGGAGGACTTATTATATTTTCAGTAAAATGCAGAACAGAGAATAGATCATCTATACTTTATTTTTGGACAAATGGAAAAGTGACTGAGTCCTTAGATACATTCTAAAACAAATAAACAATAAAAAACCCCAAATATGATATAGTGACTAACTTTCAACACAGATACTTTCGTGAGCCACACTTAAATAAAAAATACCCAGTGAGTCACCTAGAGAAGGAAGCCCATATTATTCAGATTGACATTCAAAGCTCTTGGCCTACGTGGTCTCAGAGATTCTTAACATGAACCAATCCTTTCTCTCAAAACTCCTCCCACTAGGCTTCTAATCTTGGCTCTATCCAATCCTGTCAGTTTGCTTTTCTCTTTCCTTCTGCTTATCCCCACCAGCCATCACAGCAACCTGTGCCTCTGTCTATGTATAAAACAGTCCTCATTTTTTTTTTGAATTTTTATGTTCTAAACTGTATTTCTTATGTGGCTAAAAATATTATAGCTTATTGTAATTATTTGAGAACCTCTATGAGGGTTTATACATCTTGAAGAAGCACACCTTAAATGTCTTTCCTTACCCATGGCCACTCAACTATTTTATTCAATGACTATTATAATTAAGTTAACAGAACCGCACTTGATACAATGGCTAATAATAGTAATAATAATAGTAGCTACCATTTATTGAGCATATATTATGTGCAAGACACTGTGTTAGGCATTTTCTAGAAATCAATTATTTCTCAATCCGTGATAACCATCCTGGGCAGGAAGGAGTTGAAGTAGCTGGCGTCTGACTTTATCTTCCCTGATTTCAAGGGAAGAAAAAGAGGAGGAGGATGGCTTTTCAATATAATCTCCTTGTCAGCGTATAAAAATGGACCTCCAGGGAAAAAGACCAATGATATTTTCTGCGAGGACATTCCTACCCTATGGATGCCTTGAGTAAGATATCTCTGGTTTAGGGCTATTTATGGTAAGCAAACCAACAGTGATGGACTTATTAGGCAAACTCGCTATATATCCCTATCATGTTATACAACTATCTGGGGTTATAAAGTGGGGGTGTTTCACAACTTTAGTGCTCCCCACTCTGTGGGATTTTCTTAGAGACCTCATCTGTCAATCTAGGCCAGAGCATATGTCCAAAGACAGGTAGGGAGAATCCAAGGTGCCAGATAGAGTCTCAGACTCTCCCTGCTCTGCCTCTGCCTCTTAATTGTTTGCATCTCCTGGAACCTGTGAATGAATGTGTTCCATTACATGGCAAAGTGGAATTAAGGTTGAAAAAAAAATAAAGACTGATAATTGCTTACTTTAAAATAGGGAGATTATCCTGGTGAGCCCGAGGTAATCACATGGATCCTTAAGTATGGAGGAGGGAGGCGGCAGGGTCAGTTTTAGAGCGATGCCAGGTGAGAATGACTTAGCCAGTCATTGCTGGCTCTGAAAATAGATGTGGCCCAGGGAATGCAGGCAGTTTCTAAAAAGCTGGAAAAGGAAAGGAAATGCATTTTTTTTCTAGAGCTTCCAATTTGAATGCAATCCTTACAATATCTTCATTTTAGTCCAGTGATATCTTCTTCTGACCCCCCAGAACTACAAGAAAAAAAAAAAAGTGGTAATCTGTTATAGCAACAATAAGAAACAAACAACTAATAAGTTATATCCTATATGTCTCCACTTGTAAGATTACTTGCCCAAGCTGACTGTTAAGTACATTGAAAGTTAGGCTCATCTGACCCCAAAGTCTGTGCTCTTCTGCTCTGTTTCACGAGCTCCACTTTGACTAAAGGATGGCCCTGTGGGACTTTCTCTTGGACGATAGCTACGGTTTCTGTTTTTTTCATTTTTATTTATAACACTTTCTTCTGTTACCCAGGTTTGTTTGCTTCCTAGTGGAGAAACAATTTCCACCCACTGTCATGCCTAGTAGAGACAGATTTTTGGATGGGGTTTAAAAAGTAGAATTAAAATCACTCTGAATATTAATTTGAGCTATCGAGGTCAGAGTGATTCTGATTCGGAAGTCATAAAAATTAAAATATTTTCAAAACTTTGAGAGAGAAAAATTACTCACCTGCCTAAATTGAATAAAGTTAAACTTAAGTTATATAAGCATGCATATTAGTATGGCATGGCTTTAGATAGTATATCAAGAACAATTTTTACTGTTTATGAGATTAGATAAGAAGCATTTGGAATCAGAATAACTTTGTTTCAATTCAAGCTTCTACTTATTTGTGTGATCCTGGAATATTATTTCTGAGCTTAAATGTCCTGATTTTTAAAATGGGTATAACATTACTAAGTAAGATTCAAATGAGAATTCATGCGGAGCACATTGTAATCCATAAAAAACTATATAAATATAATGTGTAATAAATATTATTGTTATGAGATTTGAGAGAGAATATATGAGTCTATTTGAATGCAATTTACTTGGTGTATAAAAGTTTGGTTGATTATCATTTCCCAAAGGAATTACTACTGTCATTTTTTTTGAATAATTACTGGATGATCAAGAAAAAATTATGAATCAATTTAAATGATACACATTATTATTGGATTCCCCAAACTAATTTAGAGCGCAGAGGTCCCTTAGTGTTCAGAACTCATAACATTTATTGTCTATAATAGTAGCTAACAAACTTGTCTACACATCAACAGCATAGAGGAAATTAAAAAATTCCTGGGCCATGATGAGATACTCTTATTCCATGTTTTTAAATGTTTTTTTAAATTTTTAATTCCTGATGATTCTGGTTACTAAGCAGGTTGGGATGCCACTGGTAGATGCCAGATTTTTAAAAAAATAATTAGTAGCCTTATTTAACTTGTTCTGATAGGTAATTTTCATGTTTTAAGAGATTTTCTCAGTTATGGTTGTGAGCTTTGTATCTCAACGAAAGTGGCTTGCATTGAATATTATTGCTGATGATATTTACATGGGGAAAAGTACTGAGTTTGTCACAGGCCACAAGCAGTGGTTCGTACTGCAATTATTTGGAGAGATAACAGCAAGTTTTTAAGTACTCATAACGCATGCTTTAGAAAACTTGAAACTTGAAAAAATGATAGAATGATAGAAATTATCTTCAATCTCCCCCCTCCCTGGCCCCCTCTCTCCCCTGTATCCCCAGATAGAAATTTAGGCCAAAAAGAGTTAAAGGCTCATCTAAGATGAACAGGACTGGAATTTCCAGACCTTGCCTTGTTCCTCTATTCATGATAATTGTAGAAAGCATAATTGAAATTCACAAGTAGTCAAATCCCCAACCTTAGCAGAGGTTACTAGAATTCTTAATTCTCTCCTTTACTAGAATTCTTAATGAGTGGCAAAATGCACAGACTATAATTAAAAAGTTTCCCCCCTTGAATAGATGGATGTGCTAATCGAGCATCTACAAAATTTGGGAAGTGAAGGGGAACCAACTGAATCAACAAGAGCGTTTGTAACTTTAATAGTTTTTGTGTTGTTGTTTTCTGCTCTCCCATATATTACCCAGCATGGAAATTACTGCAACATTAATCTCCTCCACCTTTATTAATGGAACTGATCCAAACTAAAGTGGACAAATTGGATATTAAATTGCATAATACAATCATATATAGAAGCAAAAGAAAATTTCAACCTTGCTTAACAATAAAGCACTTTTTTACATGAGGGTTCATACATCCAGATATAGGAAGAAATCCCTCTTATACAAGTTTTTGAAAAGTAGACTTGTCACTAGCTCCATGTAGTTTTAAGTGTTGAAGCCTTGAAAAATCCCCTTCATTTTTTCCACTGCAGAATGGATGGCTCTGCATCTTAAGCCCTTCCTTTTTGCTTTTAAAGGACATCTGGCTGTTGATTAAAAAAAAAAAAAAAAAAAAGGATCATGGGGCCCACCAAAGACAGTCAGTCAGAGGCTCAGCTGTTTAATATAATCTCATTTGTACCTGTTCTTTCCTTCAGATTTCAATGTATGTGGCACACACGAGCCCCTGAAATTAGACAGAATAAATCAGACATTTTCTTTTTTACAGTGTCACTGATTTACTTCAATTTCGTTGAATGTCATCATCAATACCAACATATCATTAAAAGAAAAGCATTAATGTACTCTGTCTTAATATGATCAGGCTGCTCAGACAAAAATACTGCAGACTGCTTGTTTACCTAAACATTTATATCTCACAATTTTAGGGCCTGGGAAGACCAAGGTGAAGGTGATGACAGAGCGATGTCTGGTGAGGACCTGCTACAAGTCATAGTCAGACATCTTTTGTTTGTGTCTCCATGGCAAATGGAGCAAGAGAGCTCTCTGGGGTCTCTTTCATTAGGACACTAATCCTGTTCGCAACCAATTACCTTTCAAAGCATTTACCTCCTTACACATTACACTTGGGTTCAGGTTTCACCATATGAATATTTTTTTTTTGTGGGGGGGGTCAAACATCAGTTTATAGTATTCAAATGGTCGTTGGAAATTAATATTATTACTAGAGGCTCAGTGCAAGAATTCGTGCATGGGAGGAGTCCGGCTGGCCCAGCCCCAGTCAGGGTAGATCAGGGCTGGGCCTGTCGGGAGGAGGAGACGGCGCGAGGTTGGCGAGCTGGCCCACCCCGATAGAGGCCTGATCAGGACCCGGCTGGCTGGGGTAAGGGGCTGTGGGTGATTGGCCAGTGGGCCCCACCCCCAATTGGGGTTGAGGGGACAATTGGGGATAGGGTTAGCCATGGGGAGGGGCTGTGAGTGGTGGACTAGCCAGCCCTGCCCTTGAATGGGGTGGGGGGTGCCGACTGGGGGCCAGTGGCCTGGGGGCGGGGCCATGGGTGGTTGGCCAGCTGACTCTGATCAGGGTGGGGGGGGGCCAATTTGGGGAGGGGCTACAAGCCAGTCATGGTAGTGGGGGCCCATCGGGGTTGGGGCCGGTTGTGGGGGGAGGCTGCAGGAGGTTGGTCAGCCATCCCTGCCCTTTATTGGGTGGGGGGTGTGATCATGGGTGGGGTTGCTGGGGGGAGGGGCTGTAGGAGGTTGACTGGCTGGTCCCCGCCCCCTATCAGGGTGGGGCAGCAATCAGGGGTGGGGCCGGCCAGGGGGAGGGGTTGTGGGAGGTTGGCTGGCTGACTCTACCCCCTGATCAGGCCAGTTCACTGGCCACAGTGGGCACCATAGCAATTGGTCATCAATCATTTTTGTTGTTATGGATGCTGGCTTTTTATATATATAGATTATTGTTAAACCTCATCTACCCTGACTGAGGCCTGGGATGAAACCTGTAACCCAGGTATGTGACCTTGACAGGGAATAAAACCTGTGACCCTTTTGGTGCTCAGGCCAACCACTGAACAACACCAGCCAGCACTAGGATCTTATTTGAAAGGTTTGTACTAATGAGAGGTAGCTCTTGTCCTCTAAAGCGTCCATAAAGACATATTCATGTCCTCCAAAGTGTCCATAAAAACATGTTCTTGTCCTCCAAATTGTCCATAAAAACATGTTCTAATAACTTCACCTATTAACTACTTGGTATCTGTGAATAATCTATTAGGAAAAAGAGGACAAGATGTCCTCCTGATGTTGCTTTTGCCCAGTAAATAACTGTTTTATTTTAACCTGTACATTTATTTCATGCCACATCACACTGCATTTGCATAACAAGTATTCTGCTTTTAAAAGTCAATATAGCATAGTTATTAAAAACATGGCTTCTGGTGTGAGATTATGCCTGGGTTAAGTCCCAGTTCTAGTGCATGCTAGCTGTTTCACCCTGGGTAAGTTTCTGAAGATCTCTGCATCTCAGTTATACAGCCACAAAATGGAGGGAATACTGGTATTTATTTTGTACAAATGTTATAGAGATACAAGGAATTGCTATATGCGATGCATTTAGAATAGGGCCAATAGGAATATTCTTGTTAAATATTGGCTATTTTTGTTATATTTATTTGGAGTTGTTAGTGACTAAATTTGACAAGTAAGCTATTTTTTCCCCCTATCCCCTCTACCAAAGTGAAGAACAAAAACTGTAGGATGGCTCATAGGGAAAATTTGGGACTCATAGAACAAAAAATGGATTTTTTTTTTTTTTATATAGGTAAAAGTAGAAATAGAGAAGGAAGAGCAGACCAAGTGGGAACAAGATGAGTATAGTATCATCTGAATTAAAGGCATTAGTTGGGATGAATCTTCTAGATCACATGTGTCAAACACAAGGCCCGCGGGCCAAATCCAGCCCGCCAGGCCTTGCAATGTGGCCCGCACCGCGCTGTCATCACTGCACTCCGCTGTCAGTTTATGACATTGTCAGTTTATGACTGTTCAGTAAACCATTCGGCCGGCGATTTAGGCTGGATTTTAGATTTTGGCCCCTTCTCTGATTGAGTTCGACACCCCTATTCTAGATAGATTCTTTAATATTAATTGGTACCAAATTACTCGGTGAGTAGAACTTTAAACTTTTTCATTTGGGAAGACCCTGCCCTCTGGTGTGTGATGCATTGCACCTACGATGGTAAGAAAATTGATAGAATGAAATTGGGATTTTTGCACACTGCCAATTCAGTGGGATTTTTATGTTTAATTGAGATACAGTTATATTAGGAAAAGACCTATGATGGGCTTTTTATAATACGATTTCAATTGTGATAAAATGTTTTTTTCTAATAGGACATGCTTTTAAAAAAGTTTTGCTGAATATAGATTATAAAAAGATTCATGAATATAATAATTTTCAGAAGTGCTACAAGTTGTTGGGAAAACATCGGTTAACTAGAATATACTTTTTTTTTTTAACCCTTGAAGCAAAATTCAGCTGAGGTTTTTTTTTAATCTGCTACTGACTTCATGATTCTTTTCTAGTGAGGCAAATTAAAAATGTGTATATTTCCTAAAAAATTATGTACCAGACTGTTTTTATTATGTATTTTCAGAAAGTATCTAGCATTCTGTGTGGACCTCTGAAGCTCAACATGTCTTTGGTCACAACATATTGCATACATTTTTCCTGAATATGCCTGTGTGGAATTTGGTCATAATTGTTTTTAGACAATTCACATTTTTAAAAAAGCATAAAACCAAATTAAAAACAACAACAATAAGATATAAATAAAAAATGTGTTATACATTTTAAATATCCCATTTTTGTTAATTTCACTAATGCAAAGGAGATAAGAGCTACTATGTTTTCTTTTTAGTTATTTAGATTTAGGTAATAAATAAGAATGATATTTGCAAGGAGAACTAATATAATCGTGAGAGTAATTCCATACTCTCCCTCCATTTTTCTTAGATATGAGATTGAGTGAACTGAGGTCAAATGAGAGACAGAGATCTGTTTCAAGTACCGTAGATAAAAGAATTTGGAAGATCTTTTATCTGCACATGTATTAAAACAGTACATATTACCTTGATGCCACCAAGTTCTGAAGACTTCAGAAACCAGATCTAGTCTGTGATTTCCTTTTCTTTTTAGTCTCATGGAGTTGTAGATCAGAAAGAGACCTGTAAAATATCACATCCATCACTCATTTCCCAGAGGCATTGTACTGGAAATTCTATTAGAAGGCAGGACCTCTCCTGTGGCTAACACTAGAACTTTCCAAATGTGGCTCTTAGTAGTTTTTATTTTATGTTGTGTTTCAATATGTGACAACTTTTTGTTTTGTTTTGTTTAGCTTTTAGTTACTCAAATCTTTCTTTTTCAATCTTCAGGGAAAATAGAAAACAGTTTGATATCCTTTTTAAAATTCATGGAGTTACCACTGACCTTCTCTCTTTTAAAATCTCCACAGATTCTGTAGTTCGCTGACCCTTATGAATACTCACACACCTCAGGACTTTGGGATTTGGAGAAAGGCAGCTGTGATGGCTGTCTGATTAGAAGTAAATGCATGCACATAATATTTGATACTCAGTGGAGTTCATAGATGTTTATGAAAGCTGTTGACATGAATTGTGGGTTTTACATCTAGAGTAGACTTAAAGACATATTTCCTGAAAATATAAGACCTATCAATATATAACACTTCTAAGGGACTTAAAAATCTATGCTTCACGGCATGTAGCAATAGATGCGGGTGTTACATCTTCAGAAACTAGAATTGTTAAAGTTAATGCAACGAAGGTGTGTAAAACTTGTCTGCATAATATCTAAAAGGTGAGATTATTTGTCATAAATTTTTGGGCATGGAGACCATGATGCATCACTGGATTGAGTCTTATCTCCAGTAAAAGTTGGCCTATAAGAAGCAGAGATTATGTACTCACTGATTCTTGATGAAATAGAGACTCAGCACTGTAATACTTTTTGTTTGCTTCTCTATTATAACCGAGGCACTGAAAGAAAAACTGAACAGGATTGTTGAATTCCTCTTGGTGGAGTATTGAAAGGTTTCATTTTCTTTTCCTTTCTCCTTAAATTAGAAATCCCTTCTACAGAGAACAGACTGATGAGTGCCAGAGGGGAGTGATTGAAAAAGGTGAAGGGATTGAGAAGGATAGATCGGTAGTTACAAAATAGTCATGGGCATGAAGAGCAGCATAGGAAATATAGTCAATATTGTGTGGGGCTGAGTATAGATGTCAGTTTGGTGCTGGAAGTGTTGGGGGATTACTCTGTGGAATGGGTGATTGTCTGGCCACAGTGCTACCATCTGAAACGGATACAAAGTGGTGTTGAATATAAACTGTAATTGAGGAAGTTGAAAAAAACAAACAAACAAAAAAGTAGAAAGCCCTGCATGTAGCTTTTAAGTAAAGTGCGCGCCACACACACACACACACAGCTTGGTAGATACTTTTTTTTAAAAAAGTAAAAAAATAATTAAATAAATTAAAATAATCAATGGAATGTTACAACATGGGAACTAATTAGAATTAGAAGAAGCCTGGACTAAAAATTAAGAAACAGAATCAAGTCCTGTTCTTTTTTTTTTTTTTTTTAAATACATTTTATTGATTTTATACAGAAAGGAAGGGAGAGAGATAGAAAGCCAGAAACATCGATGAGAGAGAGTCATCGATCAGCTGCCTCTTGCACACCCCCCACTGGGGATATGCCCGCAACCAAGGTACATGCCCCTGACCGGAACCGAACCCGGGTCCCTTCAGTCCCCGAGCCGACGCTCTATCCATTGAGCCAAACCGGTCTCGGCCAAGTCCTGTTCTTAACACATGCTAACTTTTGACCTTGGGTAAATCAATCCAGCCTTTTATCCTCAGGTTTTTAATTGGTAAAAACTGTGTGTGTGTGTGGGTGTGTGCCTGTGGTGGGCTCTTACATAAGGTGACACCAACCCCCAAGGAGCATTTTGTTTGTCACAGTGATTTGGGATTCACTGGCATTCATTAGTTTCAAGTTGGAAAACACCTGCAATGTACAGGACCATCTGACACAGTGAGGAATTGTGCTTCCTGAAATGCCAGTAAATTCGTGCCTGAGGAGGCTGTAGATAATTCTCTAGGATCCTTTCTAGTTCCATATCCAAATTACACAATTGATAAATACAATGGGTTAAGTAAACAAGCAAGTGCTTGAATTCAAAACCAGAAACAAAGAAACACTTCAAATTTTTACAAGGAGCTTGAGGCAAAGGTGGTTCATATGCTTATTTACTAGGAAGGGAAATTCTGTACCAGCCATTTTCCCAAATGTAATCACATACATTTTAATGAGAACTATTCAATTTAGGTGTTGTTACTATTTTGCCAACAATGAGCCCGAAGCTAAGGGAGGGTGAGCCACTTGTCTAAGATCAGACTGTAAGTGGCAAAATCAAAATGTTAATTTGACTCTATTTGGCTCCAAATCTGGGACTCTTTCCCCACATTATGCTCCCTTGAAAATGGAAAACAGTAGAGATTAGGGCAAAAAGTACACGCATATCAGGGAACAGACATTATGAACATTTCCCCCATTCCTTGAGTGTAATGTTATGCCCAGACTTCGTGATCCCCCAAGGACCACCAGGGAGCCAAGTCCGATGCAATAAACAAAAGAGCCTTCACCATGCTAGCATGTGCTCCTCCCACCCACGCCGGCAGCATGGCGGAAGAGAGCGAATTTCTCCCAGTCCAGGGGTTTTGAGGGCTAGGGATAACTCCGCCCTGCGGGGTGGAGTTGGGAGCTCATCCTTGCCCCGCCCTGCCCTCTCATTCCCCCCTTGTCTAATGTGCCTAGTCAAATCATTGACTCAGCCTACTTCCTTTCAGCATAAACAACAAATACAGTTATCAAGACCCTTAGTACCACAGTTCCCATCAGTATTGTCCTCACTGAAGTCCAGTTCCCCTCCTGCAGGCACCAGTTCTCCTCCTGGCCTGTAGTTGCCAGGATCCAGGCCATGCAGCTGGGAGTCATGTAGTTAGGTCTGGGTGCCATCTACTTCAACAGCAGTGGGCGTGCTCAGGATAACAGTGCAGCATCCCTTTGAGTCCTTGGGCAGTGAATTTCTTTACCCACATTGTGTTCCAGGGCTACAGGGTCTGCGGTGGGCACTGGCAGTGCATCTGGAACAAGCAAACTGCAGAGCCTGTAAGAACTTGAGCAAGAAAATGGTTACCATACATGATCCCCTCCCAAAAAGGGGAAACTTGTCCCAGTAAGGGGTACACCTGGCCCTCAAGAGGGCAAAGGACAGGGGGTTGGTCCAATTTTCACCGATTCTAAGACACATTTAGTTAAACCCCCTTCCTCCCGAGTCGCACCTACCTGTCCTAAGGCTAGAGCCATTCTCTGAGATACCTTAGCTACCAAGGTGGGGCTGTTATCTGACAGTGGTGTATACCTCAACCTAATCTGAAGTGTCTATAAAAACTAGACCTTAATGCTGGTGGTTTAATCTCTGAAATCCACCTACCAATGCTCTCCTGGGGAGGTTCCCTGGGACCTGAATTCCCAGGGGGGATCCCCTTACCTTGCTTAGCATTTACCTGTGCACAGACAGTACTTCTAGCAACTCTGCCTCACAGAAGTTCAGAAGTTGGTGACACTTAACCTGGTGTCACCGGGCAACTCTGACCTAGAGCCTCTGGGACCAACAGTCTTGTCATCTGGAGGGTCCATCAACCATCTGGTCCTTCAGTGGCTTGCTTCTGTTCAGCCAATTCCTTCTGGCTGCAGTTGGTAACCCTCTTTCCTCTGTGGATGGCACAGTGTCTCCATCAAAGGGCCTGGATTAAGGCCAAAAGTTCTGGAACTGTGCCCAAATGGTGTGGTCCAAGGTGACTACCACTGCCCCTGCATATCAGGTCCCATCCTGAACGTAACTGCTCCCATCCATGAACAGTACCTTGTCATCTGTTACCTCTGTGCAGTCATGAATGGGTTCCCTCATCATCATCTGGAAGCAGGCCGGCAGGGTTGATGGTCAGAGTCTTATGAATCCAGACATAGGGCTGGTCCAGGAGAAAAGCCTGACCCATCCAGGTTAGCTCCTGGTCCAGAGTCCGCTTATCTGCCTCCTTCCTTCACCAGCAATGCTGTGGTGGCCACTGCCTGGGAGCATGCTGGCCACCCTGCTGCCACAGGGTCCAATCTCTTAGACAGATAGGCAACAGGTCTCTTCCAGGGACCTAGAGTCTGAATGAGAACCCCTTTGGCAATGCCTCTTACCTCACTCACGTAGAGGTGGAAGGGCTCCGCGTCGTCCAGCAAGGCTAGGGTAGCTGCTGAGATGAGAGCCTTCTGTAGCTCCTCAAAGACCCGTTGTTCCACTTTGGACCAGTTCAACAGCTGCATTCCCCCAGTACGTGTTCCTTCCGAGGACCACAGTCCTTCTTGATGTCCAAGGAAAACAGGCAATTTGTCCGGTGGCTTCCTGGGCTGATGTACGGGTCCTATTGGCTCTCTCAAGACTAAATAGGGTGCCCCAATGCCCATCAGGAAACTAACAGGCTTGCCTCGCCTAGCTAACCTGCCAGGACATAATCTTTATAATTTTTATAAAAATCTTATCTTCCAAAAATACATAACCATGCCTCAAATTTTAAAGAAAAGGCAAGGGAGGAGGGAGCAGGTCCAGTACCTGTTCCCAGGCCTCTAACAGCTTGAATTTTAAAATGTCACATTTTTCCTACAGATACAGATCTATCTGCATTTTTAAGCCCCCTCTACTCCCCCCCGCAGAACATCGGTGAAAATTGTCCAAGCAGTCTTGGGAGGTTAAATCATACAAATAATTGTTTTCACATTGTTTTAACACAATTCTAAATAAATTATAAACCTTTGTGATGAAGTCTACTCAAACCTATAAAGTAGATACACATGATTGAAATTAAAAACGATTCCCAAAGTTTAAACAAAATACAAGATGCAGGTACAAGCCCAAATTCAACAGCAATGGCATATGAGAAAAGCAAAACAAAACAAATCAAATATAAAAGTTTCATGTTACATTAAACATTACTTCAGAAAAACTGACTTAAAATAATTTTTTAAGTGTAAGCATTACATACTTTTTCATCTGACAAATGAGAATAAATCAACCCTTGAGATTTTTGATCATTACTGCTTATTCTTAACACATATAATACAGTTTAGTCTGCCATATTCTAGGCATCTAGTTACTGCAATTAACTTTTCCTAATTCAATTTATACTTTGAGCTTTTAAAGCTGGCAAGTCAAATATATTTGGCAGTTTTTTTAGATTAATAACATTACATTTCTAATACATCCTGCTTATTTAGGGTAAAGTTTCAGCAACAGATCTAATCATACAGTTTTTTCAGATCTCAAAATTTTTTTTCTGAAGTTCAAACAAAGCACTGAATAATCTCTTTGTAGGAGAGCTAATAGTCTTGCGCTCTCTGGCCTCCCCTAGACCTCTCCACACCAGAGGCAGTTTACTAGGATTTAAGACAATGTCAGGAAATCATAGGTCAATCACAATTCATACTTAAGTAGCTATTTGACTCTGCTTAGTTGATACCAATGACAAGGAAGAGGAACCATTGTGGGCTGCTTCACCACCAATCACCTGCTGCTGGAGCAGCATTCAAATGCAAATGAACACATTCTTTACCTGAAGACTCTCAGCCATTACTACCTATAATAGTTTCTGCCTCAAGGCTGGGAATTTCAAAAGCTGCTTACAATGACTTGGGAAACTAGTTTTAATTTATCTCCCGGTTATCTTCACCATTTTTAAACCTCATTCTGGCTCATTCTGTACACAGAAAAGTTTTAAGCACAGCCCAAAACTATGCGCACTCGTTTTGAACTGGCCTTTTCACTTTACTGAGCACAGAGATTCGCCCTTGAGCTCTTCTCCAGTACCCGATGTTGCCAGGGACCAGATGCCTCCATGCCGGCCCAGGCCACCAGAGCCCAGGCCCCCGGAGCGAGGCTGCTGCCACTGCAGCCCCAGCCACGCTACTCAGGCGGCCCCCAGAGAGAAAGCGCGGGTCGCCCCAGCGGCTTCCCGGCTCCACTTCCCCTTCTCCGGGCAGCCAGCAGATTAACCCAGGTGCCTGCTCCCCGAGCCAGGCCACCACTGCCCAGCCGCGCTCCACCGCGCAGACTGAGCCCCGCGGGAGCACCCCCTCCGACCCAACGCCGCCAGGGGGCCCCGCACCGCCACGCCGGCCACACTTCACCGGTTCCATCCTGGGGCGCCATGTCGCCCACAGATACCAAACTCAGACCTGGGAAAGGCTCACTTTCCACAGGTGAGGCAACGGCTCACGCCGCTCACCTCGTCCTGGAGAGGATTCATTCCTCTCCCCATGAGGGTCCCTCTAGGGCCCTCCAGGGCGGTCAGAACGTCTTCTGATCCTCCTGCCCGTGGCCTTCATGGTGCGTCCACCAGGCGTCTTCGGGCACCAATTCCATGAGGGGTTTTACGTCCCTCCAGAGCGCTCACACACCTACCGCGGCCAGTCAGACTCTCCAGATTGGGGTCCCTCATGGTCCTGGGTGGGGAACCCGGACGAGCCCCCATATGTTATGCCCAGACTTCGTGATCCCCCAAGGACCACCAGGGAGCCAAGTCCGATGCAATAAACAAAAGAGCCTTCACCATGCTAGCATGTGCTCCTCCCACCCACGCCGGCAGCATGGCGGAAGAGAGCGAATTTCTCCCAGTCCAGGGGTTTTGAGGGCTAGGGATAACTCCGCCCTGCGGGGTGGAGTTGGGAGCTCATCCTTGCCCCGCCCTGCCCTCTCAGTACAATACTCAACAAAATGAAAAGACAACCCATTGAATGGCAGCACATATTTCCCAATAATACATCTGATAAGGGGTTAATATCCAAAATTTATAAAGAATTTATAAAACTCAACATTAGAAAACCCCACAAACAATCTAATTAAAAAATGGGCAAGGACCTGAATAGACATCTCTCCAAAGAGAACATACAAGTAGCCAATAGACATGAAAAGATGCTGTAGTCACTAATCTTTAGGAAAGTGCAAATTAAAACCACAATGAGATATCTCCTCACACCTGTCAGAACGACTATCGATAAATCAACAGGCAATAAGTGTTAGCAAGGAGAAAAGGGAACTCTCGCGCATTGTTGGTGGGACTGAAGATTGGTGCAGCCAGTATGAAAAGCAATATGGAGTTAACTCAAAACATTAAAAATGGAACTGCCTGCCGAAACCGGTTTGGCTCAGTGGTAGAGTGTTGGTCTTCGGACTGAAAGGTCCCAGGTTTGATTCTGGTCAAGGGCATATACATTGGTTGTGGGCACTTCCCCAGTAGGGGGTGTGCAAGAGGCAGCGGACCAATGTTTCTCTCTCATCGACGTTTCTAGCTCTCTATCCCTCTCCTTCCCTCTCTGTAAAAAATCAATAAAATATATATATATATTTTAAAAATGGAACTGCTTTATCACTCAGCGATTCTACTTCTGGGAATATATCCGAAGAAATCTGAAACACTAATTTGAAAGACTATCAGAAAGTCCTCGGGTTACATCAGAGATCCTTTCCTATTACTCGACGTAACGTGATTTTCGCTGTAAGTCGGAACCCACCTACATAAGCACGTACATCACTCACATGGAGCACATACACAGTAGTAATGAAGTGACACAGTAAAAAAAAAAAAATTAAAAGAAAGATAATTTCTGACCATTACTTGTGGTAAATAAATAAGATAAAACATAAAGCACATATGTACACACATCGAAATGATGGAACTTTTTAAAAACATAAATAAATGGGAGATGGTGATGTAACCATGAGGACTGCTTGTATTACCCCTATGCTCATTGCAGTGTTATTTACAATATTCAAGACTTTGAATCAGCCCCACTACTCATTAGTAGATGAGTGGATAAATAAGCAGTGGTAACTCTAGCCCGTTTGGCTCAGTGGATACAACTTCAGCCCACGGACTTAAGGGTCCTGAGTTTGATTCCCTCAGTTGCAGGGATTAAGCAAAACAAACAAACAAACAAACAAACAAACAAACAAAAAACCAAACCAAATCCCAAACCCTTCATAAGCACAGACTTCAGTATGATCACTAAAGAGAAAGTAAGGTCAGGGTAGGAAGAAGAGGTAAAGGGGAGAATAAATGGTGATGGAAGGAGACTTGACCTGGGGTGGTGAACACAATAAATATGCAGATGATGTATTATAGTTGTACACCTGAAACCTATATAATTTTCTGAATCACAAACACCACAAAACTTTGTGCTGATCCATTTTTTTTTTTAGAGCCATAGGCTTTTCAAGTTAAAGGTGGAGACGCAAACAAAACAAAACAACAAAAAACATTGCTCATTTTAAAAAACAAGAAAACAATTTACTTTTCAAAGTGTAGATACTATTTTAAGAAATTGAATTTGTTTGTGGTAGAATTTTGGCATTGTAAGGAAAAGATAATCAATTCAATTAATTCATTTTTATAGCAGAGGAAACAGAGACCCCAGAGGTTACAGAGCTTGCCTAAAGAGAAAAGTGGCCAGTAGCAGCATTAAAAGATCTCAATTTTTCTGAGTCTCTAGGTGCTTTCTTACATTTTTAACAACAGTTTATAATATCATCAGGAAAAAACTAAACAAAAAAAAATTTTAAATTGAGAGATGAGAAAGATGGAGAGAAAGAGAAAGGAATATTGATGCGAGAGAGAAACGCCCAGCAGTTGCCTTCAGGGACTGAACCTACAACCTAGGTTGGAAACAGAACCGGCCACCTTTTGGTATATGGGAGGACATTTTAACCAACTGAGCCACCCTGGTCAGGGCAAAAAAGTTTTAATTGAATCATTTTCTCACGGAATTGGTGTGGCTCTCTGATAGTGACTTTTGGCCTTTAAACATGTGGTCTTCGAACACCCAACTTTTCAGAAAGGAATAATATGAAGATGATTTCTCTTTCCTAGAAATTTGAGGTTGTCTGGGATACAAACAAAAGGGCTGCCAGGTTGCCCAAAGCACTCGTGGAAGCATGCCAGTGCAGGCTCCTGATTGGCCCAGCTTCCTGGGTCTCTGTGGGCTTCATTAATTTGATGTGCTTTGCTTCTATGACAATAGAACACTTGCCTAGTCAATTACTTGCACCTGCATTTCTCAGCTTGTCACCCTTCTCTCTTTTAGGATCTGGAAATAACTGGTGAAGAAAAGCTTTGATGAAAGGAGATAATTCCAGATTTGTTTTCCCTTTGTACCCAGTAAAAGGTTTCCCTCAAGTAAAGGTGAACTTATTCATTTAAAACATAAAAGTGTTTTTATTGCAATATGTGGGGACATCTAGGTCTTTAAAAAGTTTTAAAGAGAATTTTCAGTTACAATTGACGTTCAGTATTATATCAGTTTAAGTTGTACCAGAAACATCAAGTCCTAAGAACAGGCAAACTCTTGGGTATAATTTTCACTTATCTCTTTCTTGCCTTTTTAATGGATGTCTTTTGTTTGTTTCCACACAGAAGATAAGTAATGTAGTTTCTCTAAGCTTAAAAGCATCAAACCAGTAAAGACTGCTAATTCTAATATTTTAAAATATCTGCTGTTTAGAATAGCTTTATTTCAGACTGACATTAACATTAATATTTTTCTTTATTCTTTTTTAAAAAAAGAATCTAAATTGTAATCCCTTCACTTTTCCATATGGAGAAAAGGTAATAGTAAAAATAGGATTAATGAAAAATAGACTTTTTATTTTAATATTATGATACTGGAAAGTCAGAATCTCAATATTTCCTTTGGACTTATAAATGGTTTGATATAAGCATTTTATATTTTAGTAAAAGAAAATTTTATTGTGAAAAACTTATAAAATATTTTCAGCACTACAGAAGGCTCACCCATGCACTCTGCTAGGCTTACTCTTAACCCTCTTTCAGAGATGTCACCTACTTCCATTACAGTTGTCCTTTGAAAGGTGAGGTGTTTTTATGCCTGTATTCACAGGTGAGGAAATGTGTACTGTGTGAAGTTCAATGCTTTGTCCAGGGTTAGATAATCAATGAGAACAGTTTTTGTTTAAAACCATGTCTTTTTACTTAAAACACAGTGCTTTTTCCATTCATTGTATCATTTGGTGGAGAGAGAGAATAATTTATACTTCAGAATTGAGTTGTGAGAATCATAGCTTGGTGTTGGTTTGTCAGGTATTCTGTTACCAAGAAGGTGGAGTTTAGAGTGGTCCATCTTAAAGTATATTGTGAAGCATTCCATAAATTTTTCTGTTGAGGGTCTTGATTTTGATCCTGGTTTTGCTGCTCTTTTTAGCAGCTGGATAAATAGACCTCAGAGTTTACTCCAGTCAGGTAAAGAACAGCTGTTCTGGTGTTCTTTCACTCCAGGGCCTGTCCTCTGAGTTGACTCATTAGCCTGTTAGCAGATGGCTTAGCAGAATTGTTGAAGAACCTCCACTTCTCAGCCAAGATTTCTGAGAGCCAGAGAGAAAATGTTCAGCTACTGGTACCTGATGCACAAGTTAACTCCATTTTTGAGGAAGAGTTTCTCAGCTATAAAAATAAGTATAAATGTCATGATATTCCTGAAAAATATGTATCAGAAATCCTCCAAATTTTATATTTTAGGACTTATAAGGTAAATAAAATAATTATCAGGAGTGTATGCCTGATTCCATCTTTGAATTTTTAAAGTGAGGACCAATTTCTGAATTTGAGATCAATTTAAAAGAAACAAGCTGATGTGTTTCATTTTTCATTCTCCTCCCATCCCTGGAATTCCCTTGCATATTTCCTCCCTGTGGCTGCACCTGTGCCCTCTGCTTTGACTTTAAACAGCTACATGTAATACTCAAAGGGACACACAATTTTGTTCTGCTTGACTCTGATGATCCTACCATCTGTGACTCACTTTCCCTAAAGAGGATGATAATAATGTATTTGTTATAATAAATATATTATAAAATTATGATAATCCTATTTAATAAGGAGGGAATATGCTAATTGACTGCCCTGCCCTCAAAGATGTGGCACCTACAGCCACAAGATGGCAGCGCCCAGTCCCCTCAGCCCCCTAGTCACCCAGGGCTGCCCCGAGGCACAGGCAAGCCTCAGATTGTGGCTGCCCAGCCGCCCAGGGCTGCCTGAGGCTCAGGTAACCAGGGCCGGCCAAGGATTGCGCTGCCGGCAGTGGCAGCAGCAGAGGTGTGGTGGGGTATCACCTTCCCCTGATCATCGGGTCTCCTTCCGCCCCTGAGGGCTTCCAGACTGTGAGAGGGGGCAGTCCGGGCTGAGGAACCCCCCTTCAGTGCATGAATTTTTATGCACTGGGCCTGTAGTATATAATAAATTAATAAGATCTGTTGTCTTTGAAGTCAGAATGATATTTTTAAAGGGTAGATAGTGCATATTTGAGCAGACAATACCTTTGCTGGAAAATTCCTCAATGGCTCTTCATTGATCTAAGGCAGTGGTTGGCCAACTCATTAGTCAACAGAGCCAAATATCAATAGTACAATGATTGAAATTTCTTCTGAGGGCCAAATTTTTTAGACTTAAATTTCTTCTAATGCCATGTCTTCAAAATACACTCGTCCAGGCTGTGGTATTTTGTGGAAGAGTCACACTGAAGGAGCCAAAGAGCTGTATGTGGCTCACGAGCTGCAGTTTGCCGACCACGAACGTAAGGAATCAAACTTTTCCTCCTTACTTGATATACATGGTTCTTTATGGTCTGGTGAAGCCTCATTCTTTAAGTCAAACTCTGTGCTCCTCACCCATCATGGTTTTGCTGATCATGTTTGTGCTAGCACAGGTATGTATTTGATCCCTTGTCCTGTAACATGAATGACCGCCTTTTCCTTTTGAAAACAACTCTGCTCTCTTAGCTTCTATGGCAACTTTTCCTCTGATGCTCTTCATAGTCATTAACTTGCCATTTTGTCTAAAATTTCAGTTTGGACATGTTAATTTTGAAATGCATATAAGACATCCAAGTAGGGGTCATAAGCAGACATTTGGATATCTAGGTCTAGAGCTCCTATGACCCTTCTTCCTCAGGTTCCTCCTTTAACTGAACTTCAACTATTGGAACTCTTGGTCCCATCTTCTTCTACTTACCCTCTTTCTCATTTCCTTTCCTCTTCCCCCATTTCTTCTCTTTTGGACAATGACTTTTTCAATTTATGATAATCACCATATTTACATCTCTATCCAATACTCTGAGCTGCAGACCTTCATGTTCAAGTCTGTTTGAAAACGTATTTGTTTCTTGACTGAGATGTGAGCTCTACAGCAACAGAAACTTCTCTTGCTTTTTCATCACTGTATACGTAACGTAGAAAGAGAGCTTGGAACTCAATGGACGGTAAAATATTCAACTTGATAAATGTTAAACTTCACCAATCTATGATGTTTTATATATGCAAAGTCCTGAGAAACTTTTAACCTACGGCTAGACTAGCAATTCTCCGCACTCCTCCTTAGAACCATGGCTGATGTTGCAAGGCAAGCACTGAAGCTGCAGGTAAAAAGAGAGTCATTTTGTGGAAGCTTACAAAAACAAGGTGATAATTATGTAATTAAATTGAATCCAGCTTACTAAATTGTGTGAATATACCACAATTTTATCCGTATATTATCTGTTAACGGATATTTGGGATGTTTCTACTTATCTGTGATTAAAAACTTGGCTCTTATTCAAATTATTATAAAATCAAATTAAATGCAAACTTTATGGAGAAAAATGGTCATGTGATTTATGAAAGAGTCTCCTTTAGCAGACAAAAATGTCCTGATGTCCTGGAAATGTTTTCTGAACAACTGAATGAGGTTCGAAGTAGGATGAGAGTGTATATAATACACACACACACACACACACACACACACACGCACACACACACACACACACCGTATTTTCCAGCGTATAAGACGACTTTTGAAACGAAAAAAAGTTAACAGAAAATCGGGGGCAAAAGACCAAAATTGCACAAAAATTACCTGCAGATCTTGACGGCAAAGTAAGTCTTTTCTTTGAAGTGGGGGGTAGTCTTATACAGTGAATATAGGCCTAAACGTATGTTTTAACTGTAAAATTAGGGGGTCATCTTATGTAATTTTAAAAAATGTCCTCTACTACATATGCTAATTATAAATCATAATTGTATAAGGAACATTTATGAATCTACTTCTCAACTCAAGAACTAGAACTTTAAAACTTTCAGCTACCTATTAATTCTCATTCTCTTCCCTCTTCCATCTCTGTGTCTCCCTGTCACCTATATCTCTCTATGCCACAAAGGCAACCACTATCCTTAAGTTTATTTTGTTATTTGTATTGCTTGTTTAAAATATAGTTTTATCATAAATACATGTATGTTTAAGTTTACTGATTAGCCTTCTTTATTATTGAGCTACATAAAAATGCAACATGCTCTATAATTTATTAGAACATTTTATTTTTTATTTTTTGTTAAAGGTTATTTTCAAGTTATGCTGTTTTGGGATGTTGTAATTCATACATTTTAATTTTATGAATATGCCACAATTTTGTCTGTTCTCTAACAATAAACATCTGAAATGTTTCTGCTTTTATGCCATTAAGTACTTTTTCTTTTAAAAAATATATATTTATTTCATAAAGGAAGGGAGAGGGAGAGAGAGATAGAAATATCAATGATGAGAGAGATTCATTGATTAGCTGCCTCCTGCATACCCCACACTGGGGATGGAGCCTGCAACCTAGGTATGTGCCAGGACTGGGAATGAACCATGACCTCATGGTTCATAGGTCAATGCAACCACTGAGCCATGTCGGCTGGGTGAGAACTTTGTTCTTTTATAAATTTTAACAAAGTAATCTATTTTTAAAAAATAAATAGTATCTATTTAGTGTTGTTAAATGCACATTTAATGACATTATTTTTCTTTAATAATATTTTGTCAATGTTTGTATTTTTCAACATGGAAGGGATTAGTATTCTTGTTACTTCCTGAAAAGAACCTTATTTCATCTTATCCCTGGGCCTTTGCATTGCCAGTCCCTCTATTTGGAAGAACTTTTGCCTCCCTGTCCTTGACTCCCATTTATTTGCCTGAGTGCTTCCTACTCATCCTTCAGTATTCAATGTCTTTTTTTCAAGGAAGCCTCCTGGACCACCCCATGTTGTGGCAGATACCTCCAATCCTTTTCACACAGTCCAAACCACCCAATTGTCCCCCCCCTTTCAAGATACTCATTATTCCTATATGTGTTATATATTCTATTTTACTTCCTTGTCTCCACCATAACGTGTATACTTGGCCTGGTACATATTTTGCCTCATTTTGTGATCCCCAGAAGCCAGCTTAGGGATTGGCATAAGACAGATATTCAATAAACAATTGTTACATAAATAAAGGAATGAATTGCTAATCTCTCACTTTCGGCTCACCAAAATTACCAATAAGGACACCTTATTTTGTTGATGCCAAAGGACAACTATTGGTTGGTAAGTGGAATATTTAAATAATGTTTTCCCTGTGGACAAGGTATTCTCAATTTTGATGCTGTGAGCTGTCAAAGATGGAGATTAGCAAAGAACTAAACAAATAAGGCCACCATTCACTTTTGTCTCCCTATTCCATGGAGATGCATCCCATGAAGCCAACCATTGATTTCTACTATTAGACTGCCAGGAAAGCCAGCAATAATTGCTTTAGGAATTTTGTCCATGAATATTTCTTGTTAATTTCCCAGGGGTAAGACCAGCTGCTCCCCTTCTCTCAACAACAACAACAAAAAAATTAGAGAGCTGGTAGACATTAACATACTCATAAATGCTTTTGAAGAAAATTATTTACTTGACTTTGGGTAAAGAATAAGGAGAAAATTACAAAAGTAAAGTTTCTAAAGAATTTATATATAACATATAGCATAATCTGTAATGTGTAGAAATCAGAAATCAGTTGCTCTGGCATGTAGTTTATGCCACTGATGTAGTAAAAGGCATTCTTGGGTCTTCTTAATGCTTGATTATTTGGGGAACTTTGCCCAAGCCTATATCCTGACAAAACCCCTCAAGATTAGAATAAGAACAAGAGATTAGAATCCTAGAGCCAATAAATATTGATGCTGAGTTATAGACTCTTTATATATAAAAATAGTTCAATAATAAAATGTATAATATTATAACTTGCCAAGTGCATAGATATAACAAGCATGATAATTGTTTTGTAGCTGAAAAAGCATTTGATGTATGTTTCATTTTTATAAGAAACTTTTATTGCAATGTAATGAACACAAAATATACTTAACATAATAATATATTTATTGTTCCATTTTTAAAAAAGAATATAATCTGGAGCATCTAGAACTAAAAACCATTTCTTTTTTATTTAGAAATAAGATAAAGATGTTCATTATGACATTGTCCTTTAATGAAGTCCAACTAATATAATATAATAAAATAAGAGGAAGAAATGAGAAGTATAAAAGTTATAAAAAAGAAGAAAAAAAAGTGTTTGTAGGCAATTTGGTTATATGCATTAGAAACCTAAGTGAGTTACCTGAAAAATCTATTAGAACAATTAGAAAATTTAGTGAGGGGCTGAGTACATTAAGAAAAAGGTAATAGTCCACAAAATAAAATAAGATAGAAAAATATAATTGAAGGGAAGTATCTGAGGATGATACAAGGAAATCATTGTAGAACAGAACATGCCACATCCAGTGTTAGGTATTGTTATTATTATTTAAACCTATAAAAAGAGTCACAAATATGTGTCATCCTTGTCTTCCCACACATCCTATAACAAACTTAATAAGTCCTATAAAACATACCAGTGAGTGAAAATTTAGAACACTAATGAGATACCCCAAAAGACTTAAATAAATAGGAAGTCATTTTCTCTTTTAGATATGGAAACTCAGCATCCTTATGATGTTAATTTTTTCCAATAAGTATATTTGTTTAACATTCTCTTCAATACTTATATCAAGAAGATTTTAAAATATATTATACAAACTGATTCTATATTTCTTATGTTAAAATAATCTTGTAAATATTAAATTTTAGAAAAATTATAAATAAGTAAAAAACTATTGCTTTGTAAATGCACTGAGAGGATAGTCTTATAGAATATTAAACATACTCTAATGATATAGTTATTTAAAGGTTGGTAATGGTACTTCTATATATGTTTAGCTCAATAAACTATAAAATGTACAGAAAGGGGCTTAATATATTTGTGAATTTGGTGGTATTGAAAAATATCAGTGGAAAAAAATGAATTATTCAATAAATGATGCCAGGACAACTGCATAGCCATCTGGAAAAAAAATTGGCTTCTATCCTAATCTCATATGAAGCTACAACTTTAATGTAAAAATTAATCCACAAAAGTCAGACAGCAAAAAAAAAAAAAAAAAAAAAAAGTTTTTTTGGAAAAAGAAATCACTTCTAAATGTCATATAAATCCCAGAAATTATACAATAAATAATCATAAATTTAACTAAAAATAAAATAGCATTTGCATAGTGGAAATAAAAAAATTAAAAAAAAAGAAATTTAGAAAAATATTTGTAACACATATGATAGGCAAAAAGCTAATTTCCTTGCTACACAAAGACTTTCTATTCATTTGTAAGAAAACAATAAATAATCCAATAGAGCAAAAGTCATAAATACATAGTTCACACAAAGAAATGATAAGTGACTCAAACTTAAGTACTTTCAAAACAGAAGAAGATAAATATAAATTAAAACCACAGTGAGTTAGGTGCATATACTTTCAGATTGGTAAAGATGACCAAATTAGGTAATGCAAAGTTGTATTGTGTGTGATAGCTATATACTAGTATATAAAAGGCTAATATGCTAAGTATCTGACTGTCTGGCGGGTCACTATGACATGTACTGACACTAGGGGGCAGATACTCAATGCAGGAACTGCTGAGCTGCAGTGACTTGGCAGTGGCAGTTCTCTGGTGATGCACTCTGAAAAGAGCAAATAGGGAGCCCAATTCCTTATGGGGCTGTGTGATTTCACCTTTGGCTGTGGGTTATGCCACAAGGGGTCCCAGATTTGAGAGGATGTAGGCCTGGCTGAGGGACCACCTCTGCATGCTTGAATTTCATGCACGGGGCCTCTAGTCTCTCTATATAAAAGGCTAATATGCAAAGTGTCACCTCAGGAGTTTGATCAGGAGAACAGGAGTTCATTTGCTTGCTATGATGTGTGGCGGTGCAGAACATGGCGGGCGACCAGCCGTGATGGGAGGGTGCTAAGGGAGCGGCCAGGCCTAAGGACCCTACCTGTGCATGAATTTCATGCACCGGGCCTCTAATATAACTAATAATGGCAAACATTTTTTGATCGCTTATTTTGTGTTAGACATTTTTATGAGTTTTACCTATACTTATTAATTCATCACAGTGATCCTGTAAAGCAAGTTCTATTGTTATATCTATTTTAGATGGCTCTTCAAGGCCTAGAAAAATAATTTGTTTAGTTATGAAGTAAGTAAGTGGCAGAGGTAGAAACTGAACCCAGAACATCTGGCTAAGAGAAATGCAAGTAGTATACTCAGCTGTTATTATCCTCCAAATGGTCTTACAAATATGTAGTTCCTATAACCCTGACATTTTACTACCCTCACTTTTGAAAAATTTTCTTTTCATTTTTTAAACAGAATTTATTGGGATGACATTGATTGACAAAATTACATAGGTTTCAGGTATACAATTCTACAGTATATTGTTATCATTTATCCCTTCTTTACCTTCCTTTACATCCCTCTCCCTACTCCCTCTCCCTCTGACAATCTCCATACTGTCAGTGCTTTATCCTATAGATTTACTAACACATATACAAAATGATGAATGAACACAGATATTCACAGCAGCCTGTCTTTCATAGCGGTAGATTGGAGCCAAAAGTTCATCAGTAGGAACTTGTTATATATAATATAGTGCAGCTATGCAGTGGAATCTAGGAAGCTGAATATAAAATTAGGAAGTCTTATAACTTACTCATCTGTATATATATTACCATTTGTGTAAAACATAATTTGTGTGTTTCCAGAATATCTCTGGAAGGATGCACAACAAACTGGTCATTTTTGCTTTCTTGGGAAGATTGGAATAGGAGGGAGACATACTTTTCATTGTACATCCTTTGGTGTTATTTGAATTTTGTACCATGTGAATGTATTATCCATTGAAAATTGAAATAGAGAGATATAATTTCTCACATGTGTTTGGGAAATGGTTTAACTGGTACACTGAAACATTACCTGTAGAGAGGGGAAGGGCATAGAGCCTTGTTGGGAATAGCTTCCTTTAATGAGAACAGGTGTGATGGGAATGAATTGTGTTGTGGATGGTGTTGAGGCAGATCAAATGTTCACAGGTATTGAACTGGGCTTCCTCAGTGCTTACATAAACATTTTCTATATCCTTATGAGATGTTCAAGTAATGTCGTTGATCACCTTCCCTGTTCTCACCTGTCCCCACTGCCCATATAAACACCAGATGGTTGAGCTGTTGGAATGCCTGGTGTTTGCCTCTTCCTCCTGAGACACATTTTTGAAACACTGCCTCTCTGCTCAGTTCTGCACTCCATCATTCATTGGTTTGTTTTATTTGCCCAATTTCTTTGCTATTTTTCTCTCTAACACCATAGTCCCCAAATATGGACTCTTACAATACTCAGAAATCACTTAAATACAAATTTTTTTTTTCCTAAGGGGAAGAATGTAAAGGTCAGGGTGGCAAAGGGATTTACCTTCTCAAACTTTCTTCCTTGTCCAGTGACAATGGCTTCTTCTCTGGAGACCCAGTTACTCCCCACATGTCGCTGATCTCCTTCCTGGATGGCTTTGCCCCTCTTAGGTAGATCTAAGAGGGGCTTCCTGTCATTCTAGACAGACATTCAAAAATTACTCTATAGTGTAAAGATATAATAAGCTGAATGAGAAATTAAGATAAAGCTATTAAAAATTCAAATAAATGTTTATTTTCTTATTCAGTCTAAGGTTGGTTCTAGGCACCTTCCAGTTCATGCTGGAGTTCGTTATCTTTGAGTAATGAATGTTGCAGAGGTGTTCTGGAGAAATGATGTCAGTGGAATCTGGGAGCAGATGAAAGAGAAGTGCTGTAAAGAGGAAAAACAAGGAAG
Source organism: Pipistrellus hanaki (assembly GCF_964339955.1). Lineage (NCBI taxonomy): Eukaryota > Metazoa > Chordata > Mammalia > Chiroptera > Vespertilionidae > Pipistrellus > Pipistrellus hanaki. Next base: position 55,961,306 of record NC_140508.1, read on the forward strand.
ACAAAAGGCTACCTGAAACCAACTTTTCTGTACAAGCGTTGCCATGTGACTGCTGGCCAGTGAGTTTGCTATTCAGTAGTTCTCATCCCTACAAAACTTGATTGTATTTAGATGTTTTGCATTAATCCCCAGTAGATACCCATCAAGGACTTTAAAAATGACCAATTGTGGGTGGAGTTCTTTTGGAATTCTGGGTGATTCATTTTGTGGTGGAAGTAAATGAGAAGTACCAGTATCATGTGTCAAGAAAGGAGGGAAAATCATAAATCAAAAGTGGCACACCATTAAATTAATTTTTAGACTTGAACAAATGGAGTTCCAGGAGAGAAGAAAGAGAAGCAGAGTTCATGAAGCACAAGTGCACAGAAATTAATTTCTTAGAAAATCTGAGACTAAAATCTGTTTTTGTATTTTTGTGTGGCACTGGGAGGTCAGAAAACCTTTACAGCCTATTGCTATCAAGCAAGCACACCTTGCTATAAATACTCTTTGCAGCATTGACCCTGAGAGCTGATATTAGATGTGTCTTGAATATATTGTTTATTGTGTACTTCCTTCAACAGGATTTGCTAACAGGTGGCCAACTCATTTATCAAAGATTCAAACTGGCTTTTGATAGCATTTTTAGAGTTGAATTATTTTGGCAATTTTGTCTTTCAAGTGATAATGGATGATGTTCATATGCTAGAACATTCTAAAATCTTGTGTCCCTCTCTCTTCTCCCCAATAGACCTACATTTGAGTAAAGAAATGTAGCTTTGTTTCTGTTATTGAAAGACTTAAGAATGATTCTATTCTTTGCCATTTTCCCTTAGGCTGTGGAATATTTATTGACCAGGATGTATATTTTTAACCAAAATAGAATAAAGGCTCATCGGTTGAAACTTTTTAAAATTAAGAATTTTTGATTATTTGGGAAGTGCTGATATTTACCCCTGTATAATAAAAGAGAATAATGTAAGCACTATTGTTGGGATATATTTATCTTGGGAGCAGGACAAAGAAACCAAACCCTTCACCAATATTCACAGTACTTATTTAGTGCTTATGGGTAGACTACTCTTATCTATTGTGTGCCTACTGGAATTTCAAATTTCTTCCCAACCCTGAGGTGCTGTTGGTGCTTATTATTCTTTTATACATTTTTTAATTTTTAATTTTTTCTTTATTGATTAAGATATTACATATGTGTCCTTATCGCCCCATTGCTCCCCCCTCTCTCATACTCTTACTCCCCTGTTGTCTGTGTCCATTGGTTAGGCTTATATGCATGCATACAAGGTCTTTGGTTGATCTCTCCCCCTTACTCCTATCCTCCCCTAACTTCTTTCTGAGGTTTGACAGTCTGATCGATGCTTCTCTGTTTCTGGATCTGTTTTTGTTCATCAGTTTATGTTGGTGCTTATTATTCTTGTAACAGAGGGAAACTTTCAGAGAACATTTTTTTTGTGTGTGTGTGTGTGAGAGGCATGAAGTTTAAGTGCTTCTAAATCTTCCAATCAGAATGAAATGGTAACTGGCGATGTTCCATTTAGAACATCCCCAGAGCTGTGTTGAAGCCATGTGTATGCCAACATGAGTGCAGTACACAAATAGTATCTATGGAATACAAACCATCTTTTGCATAAGACTGGGATTACCTGCTGAGATGGGTACCAAGGGGGAGTGTTAAGGCACTGAGCCATTGCCAGGATTGTAAGAGACTAATAATCCGCCTAGCACCGTATGTACAATTGGTGAGAGGAAGTAGTTTTCCCTCAAGGTAGATAATATCCAAGAAATGTTATGTGAGTAAAATTATGCCTGTTAAATTTGTAGAATTTGTTTTTGGTCTTATACCACAGTTATCTATATAAATACATAGTGGGGCAAAAGAAGGTTTACAGCTGTTCATATGGAAAATAATACAATAATTAATAAATAATAATACAAGAATACACTCTGTGTTTTGTGTACTCACAACAGTAAACCTAAACAGTAAACAGAAGGGTCCTGAATGTATCGATTACAAATTCCCCTTCCTGCTTTGCTTCTGCGGATATCTCTTAGCCAGATAACCCTTTTAAACAAAGGAACAAAATACAATTCATGCTTATTTATGAGTATGGGGTTTCATTTCTCTGCCAGTCTATGAATTATTCAAACAAGCTAATCACATGCTTCTGTGGGAACCGGGAGGCACCCCACCCTCTTAATACTATAAAACATGTCTTCCTTAGCCCCTGGTTGTTCACTCTGTCCTGTCCCAATTGCTATTGCTCTGTGGCCCTGCATGACGGCCCCCTACCCTGAGCCATGTATATATGTGACTAATAACTGTTGTTGATCTCATCTGTCTGATTTCAGGTGTCATGTGTCCATTACATAACCCCAGGGCAAGAATTTTCCCCTTACTAATGAGGAGAGAAGGAGGCAATTAAAACAGTAAAATACTATTGTGGAAAAATAAGAAAGTTCCAAGAGTTCACGTAATCTCAAGATTATTAAAAATGATGCCACTTTCTTTAAAAATCAGAGAGTATGTAAAGAAAACATTATATATATATATACCTGAAAGGATTAAATGGTAAAATTCATGAATTGCTTCAACTGGTGAAATTGCTATTGTTATGACACAGCTGATATTCTGTGATTTTTAAGCTCATTAAAAGATTAAGTTTGAACTTAGAAACCAAACTAGATGTTAGTATTTCTGTAACTGTCAATTAAATATTAATCTATTTCATCATGACATTGTAGCGTAAAAGGCAAACTACAGAAATCACACAGAGTACACCACAAACTAAATAGACAGACTATTCTTGGAACAAGATACATTTTATTTATTTTTTTGTTTAATTCCTTCATCTTTTTTTCACCACCCCTCAACCCTCTCTCCTCTGACAGCTGTCAGTCTGTTCTATGTATCCATGTCTCTGTTTCTAGTTTCTTTGTCAGCTAATTTTGTTCATTAGATTCCACATATAACTGAGATCATATGGTATTTATCTTTCTCTGACTGGCTTATTTCACTTAGAATAATAATCTCCAGGTCCGTCCATGCTGTCACAAAAGGTAAGATTTCCTTCTTTTTTATGGATGAGTAGTATTCCATTGCTCATTCAGTGTGGCTCAATGGTGAAGCATTGACCCATGCACCAAGGGGTCACTGATTCATTCCTGGTCAGGGCACATACCTGAGTTGGGGGCTTGATCACCAGCAAGGGGCATGCAGGAGGCAGCCAAGTGATGTTGATCTCTCTCTCTCTCTCTCTCTCTCTCTCTCTCTCTCTCTCTCTCTCTCTCTCTCTCTTATCCCCCCCTCAAAAAATCAGTAAAACATATTTTAAAGAAGATTAATTCTGAAATCTTTGCATTTAAAAACTTTTTCTTAGTCACCAATTTTGTTCCTATTCATTTGAGTAAAGGATACACAAGGCTTAATGATACAGGATGCTAGATAAACTCACATAGGGCGGGCATTGTTTCACCTGTGTAGTTTGGTACCCAGCACGCGTTTGCACCAGGTGGGCGAAGAATAAGTGCTCTTTAAAAAGACGTGAGGGCAATAAAATGTGTGTACTGCCTACACAGTCTGTGGGACTTTGACAAGTTAGAGTAGTAAATAGCAATACAGTGATATAGTTATTATTCAGCTCCAAGCTAGCAAAATCCCTCCACCCCCCTTTTAAATTTGTATTCATTTTTGGCGCAGAAAGCATTTTCAAGGAACACTTTGTGAAAATCTCATGGGTTCTTGGTTTGCTGTCTCTTATCTAGGGAGGGAACCTGCAGGCTCACATTTTATTTTCCTTTACTAACATCTTTTTGCATGTGAACTTGCTTCATGTGGTTCTTCTAGACTCACATGCAGTCACCGAGAGAGTGACTGGGGCTTCAGTACTGCCTGGCATCCTTCCTCTAAGAATAGGATATGTTACAATGTGTCTCTAAACTACTCCGAACATGGTGGTAGAAGAAATGCAAACTAATAAACCAAATTACCTTGGGATGTCCATTTCTTATCTAAAGTCAGTGACTACCACGTACCATCACCTGCCATAGGAGATGAGTTTCATCTTTATGCCAACTTTAATCAGTTAATGGTGCAAGTTAGGGTTGTTATGTTGAGAATAATTGTGTGCCAACCTGTGGAAAAAATGTGATTAATTATGAATGATTTTCTTGAAAGAGGCCTTGGCTGCAGAGCTACCATGTATTTATGGGAACAGACTGCACCAGAATACCTATCACAGCTTTCTCTTCCCAGTTTTCATCACCAAACTTTAGCTGGAATTCTTCTATTATAAGGACTAAAGATTACAAATACTATGACATAAGTGCATACTTAGTACTTATTTATAGTCTATGAGTAGCAGATACTTGCTTTTATTAAAATGACAGTCAAGATTTTAAGCATAAAAGCAAATGCTACAAAGGCAAAATTTAGTATAATACTTGTTATATTAAATCTCTCTTGGCCTTTTCTCTCTCCCATCACTTTCCAGTTATACTTTAAAGATAGTATTTTTATTTGAATTTAACTTGGTATAAAAGTCATAAAATCAATAGAATAATATTATTATTAAGCCTACTAGAGGCCCAGTGCACAAAATTTGTGCACTTGAGGGGTGGTGAGGCTCAGCCTGGTCTGCACCTTCTCGCAGTCTGGGATCCCTCAGGGGATGTCTGTCTGCTGATTTAGGCCTAAGTCAGCAGTCAGACATCCCTCTCTCAGTCCAGGACCCCTCACTCCTTACTGCCTGCCTGCATTGGAGGCAGGAGAGACTCCGCCACCACCATTGCACTCACCAGCTGTGAGCTGGGCTTCTGGCTAAGCAGTGCTCCCCTTGTGGGAGTACACTGACCACCAGGGGACAGCTCCTGCATTGAGCATCTGCCCCCTGGTAGTCAGTGCCTATCATAGCTAGTGGTCATTCCACCATTCGGTTGATTTGCATATTAGCCTTTTATTATATAGGATTATGTTTTTGAAAAACACCAAAATACACTAAAACTTTTACCTTTAAATAAATATCTTTCAAATTAGTCATATCAGAATGCTAATTACTTATTCCATTGATACTGCTATTGTTTGAGTCATTTTCTGAGGTATTGTAATTACTAGCCTGTGGCATTTTCTTTTGAATATCTTCCATATTGGTGAATCTTTGTCCTCTCATGGTGGATTATGTATGTGGAAATAGCTAGAAGTAATTTAGAGACAACTCTTAGGAAGTTAGGGGGAAATATATTAGGGGGAAAATGTATGTTCAGGTTGAATAATATTGCTTGGCATTAAAATGAGAAAAAAATTAAATTTATAAAGTAGTAAAACTGGCTTTTCAGTATACATCTTACTGTTTTCAAAGTACTTATATACAAAAGAAAAAAAATTAGATGCTTTGAGTGACTGTATCTTTGTCAGAATTGGTTTCTCTTGCCATGATAGGTTCATGACAAAACATTTTGGTCCCTTATCATGCTTTGATAACTGAATCAGCTTTAGACCAGTGGCAATAGATTTACCCAACTTTCTAATATAGAAGGTTTCTTGATATACTGAGTGTACTGTGGTTTAATGGACTGAAGTCTAGCAGATGTGGGTTTCAGTCCTGACATCACTTTTGTGTAAATATTCAAAGTAATTTCAGGCAGCTTTAATTTAGTGTCTGTGGAATCCTATATCAGGCAATCTCCTGAGGGCTCCTGGACTGTGAGAGGCTGCAGGCCGAGCATGAATTTTCGTGCACCGGGCCTCTAGTTATGTATAATCATCTAAAAAAACTGTTCCTAAAGTAAAGATTTGTATATATAGTAAAGAACTGTAGAAGTGGTTATAAAACTTGACTGCTATAAGGATAGACAGGACTTCATTTTTGTTTTGCTCTGTCCTGGATATGATTTTGTGAATAGGAATCAATTGCCTCTTTGATGCTTTATTTTTCTCATTTTCCTTTGAACCTATCAATACTTTACTATGATTCAGTATTTGGGAAGCACCAGTGTTGTCCATTAGGAATGTGTGTCACACATTTTATTTTATACTCATACATCCCAGTCCAACCCCCATTCCCCTTCATAACAAATGGTATATTCTTCCACTGAATTGGCCCTTTGGTTGGATCTAGGTAGAGAGATAGTGACTTCCTTTGGAAGATTCTGGTTTCTGCTGGTGAATGTGTTGGCATGACTTTATGACATTATGAGTCTCCAGTTTCTAGTGGTGGATTTTATTTCCTTCCTCTGCAGTACGGAGCTGGCTGTAGTGTGTGCCAATGAACTATAGAATAAAAATAATGCCCCTTTATCATAAGGAGTGAGTAGCTGGTTAAAAACTCCCTAACACTAGTCCTGCCTGGCTGGTGTGACTCAGTTGGTTGGAGAATATTCACATTCACCAAAGGTCACAGATTCGATTCCCAGGCAGGGCACGTACCTAACTTGCAGGTTTGATTCCTGGTTGTATTGCTACATTGAGTCAACTGATCAATATTTCTTTCGCTTGCTTTTTCTTTTTGTAAGAATCAATGAACATGTTTTTGGATGAGGATTTTAAAAAAAGCTATAGAAAAGCCCTGGTATCCATTTTAGAACAGTTTTAGGTCTTTGATTCTCAGACAGAAAATATAATTAAAAGTGTTTTCTAAAAAAAAAAAAAAAATCAGACCTGAAACATTAGCTTAGTCAAAGTTATCCACTGAGATATTACATTTCTTCAAATATTTCCCTCTTCTCTCTTGTTTCACAGAATATAACCTAACCTATACATTTCCAGTAAAAATAAATGCCATTGAAAGAAATAAATAAGTAGAAAGAATATATGCACTCCTATGTTTATTGCAGCATTATATACAATAGCCCAGATCTGGAAACAGCTCAAGTGCCCATCAGTAGATGAGTGGATAAAAAAGCTGAGGTATGTTTACAGAATGGAATACTACTTGGCTGTAAAAAAGAAGAAAACCTTACTTTTGTGACAGCATGGATAGATCTGGAGGTTATTATGCTACATGAAATAAGCCAGTCAGAGAAAGACAAATACCATATAATCTCATTTATATGTGGCATCAAATAAACAAAATAAACTGACAAACAAAATAGAAATAGAAACATGGATACATGAAACAGACTGACACTTGCCAGAGGGGAAGGGGGTTAAGAGGTTTAGATGAAAAAAATGTGAAGGGATTAAGCAAAAAAATAAAAAAGAAGAAAAAAAAGAATGTATGTTTTATGTATGTATGTATGTATGTATGTATGTATGTATGTATAAAACACATAGATGCAGACAACATTGTGGTGTTAGCCAGAAGAAAAGGGGTCAGGAGGGTAGATGGAGGTTGGCAAAGGGAGGAGGATGGGGACAGAGAGAGACCTTACTTGGGGAGATGGGCACAAGATGCAGTGTGCAGATTATGTTTTGTTGAGTTGTACACTTGAAACCTGTATTTTTTTGTGAACCAATAATAAATCCAGTAAAAAAGACATAAATCAGTAAAATCTGAATCAAAATTTTATGTTATTTCATATGCCCGTGCTTGAAGTTAACCACAATAAAGGCCCAGTATGTCCTTAAAGCTATACCAGTGCTCTTTTGAGGGCAGCTACCCCCATTCTACACTTTCAGTTTTGCAATACCAAGAGTGCTTCAGTGCATTTTCTCAAACTGTTGTCTATGGACCGTCTGCCACAAAATCCCTAGGATGCCAATGAAAAGGGTTGCTTTTCAAGGCCTTCCTTCAGACCTTCTGAGATAGAATATCTAGAGGGCACATTTTCAATCGACTTTAATTCTGGAAATCGCTCTCATTGGATTAGAAGAAGCAGTTCTTATCAAGTGAAAGTGAACATAAATATCAATAGAACCAAAGATTTTTTTTTTGGTGATTAATTTGTTAATTTATTCAATAATCATATATTGAGTGTCCATTAAGAACTGATAATAGGAATAAAAAGATAAGCTTGAAAGTGATCCTACCACTTAAGAACAGACAGTTAATTTGGGAGAAAACAGATGAATAAACATAATTAATATACAATGTGATAACCTGAACTAGGAGGTCTATGGTGCTTATGCAGGATGAAAGAGGATTGACTACTCATTGGAGTTGGGAAAAGCTTAACCACTGGGACACCAAGGAAGGGTTTACTCACCAGAGGCTGTGGAAAAATTGTACTGAACAGAGGATTAGCATATGGAAGAGTTTTGGGAGTACTAGGCAAATTAGGTTCATTGAGATAGTTCAAAGCCAGTTCTAGAGGAAAGGGGAAGAATCAATAAGAAATGGTTGAATTTTTGGGGAAGATTTCGAGGATACTCTATAATTTTTTTTTTAATAATCATTTCTTTCTTTCTTTCTTTTTTTTTTTTAAATAATATATTTTATTGATTTTTTACAGAGAGGAAGAGAGAGGGATAGAGAGTTAAAAACATCAATGAGAGAATCATCGATCAGTTGCCTCTTACACACCCCCTACTGGGGATGTGCCCGCAACCAAGGTACATGCCCTTGACTGGACCCTTCAGGCTGCAGGCCTACGCTCTATCCACTGAGCCAAACCGGTTTCAGCTAATTTTTTAAGTGAAGTTTTACCATGATGAAAAGATTATTTAGAGGTGATTTTATAAATTATAAGTAAAAAGGCTAACTTAGAAATAAATAAGAAATAAACAAAGAAACAATTTTATGTCAGATATGTAGAAATGAGGATGTGATCTAAGTGAGGAATTGTACAAATGAAACAGGATGTTAAAAAGAAGTGCCATTTTGGAGCAAGAAATATTAACCTTTGATGGATCTATTCTGATCTAAAACTCATCTTCAAAATTATCTACTTTTCTATATTCATAGCTCAGGACTATTATTTTTAAAAGTTCAATTTCATTCCTTTTTGTGCATTTTGTCTGTGGAAAAACACATAATTCTTCCCTGATGTGGTGATTTATATAAATGCTATACTTTTATTAATACTTCCCAAATACATGGCAGGTATGGAAATATCCTACCATTAAGTTGTTGATAATACCATAACAGATTTAGGAAAAATGTATTCTACTGATAATTATTTTGTGTCCTGTAGCTTCATTAAGTTCCTCATCTAGACTTGAGGAAGATATATGTATTGCAATAATGGTCGATTGCCTAGTAACAAGACTTTTTAAATGAAGGATGAAATTACCAAGGCGCAATCTGTGTGAATGATGGGTAAAGTGAGATAATGAAGTACAGGAGCCTCCTTGACACCATGTATCAATTGAGGATGTGAAAATTAATTTAAGTATTCAATGTTTGGAACTCAAATCTTTCAGGGAGAATTTCTTTTCCAGTTAGCATTGGTAGGATGAAAACAACCTAGTAATCTTAAAGAGACAGTACATTTAGAATGATTATATTTTTGATATCACAGAGATTGAAATCCCTTAAATGCTCTAGAATAGGGTCAGCAAACTATGGTCTATAGGCCAAATCCAGCCGACTACCTGTTTTTGTAAATAACATTTCACCGAAACACAGTCATCTTTATTTCTTTATGTATCATCTATGGCTCACTTTGTGCTCTAACAGAGCTTTTTGGGCCCACAAAGCCTAAAATATTTACCACTTGGTCTTTAACTGGCCACTGCTTGAGTGATAAAAAGCTTGCTGACTCCTGCTCTGGAAATAAAAATAATCATAATAGTCGAAACCGATTTGGCTCAGTGGATAGAGCGTCAGCCTGTGGACAGAAAGGTCCCAGGTTGGATTCTAGTCAAGGGCATGTACCTTGCAGGCATATCCTCAGTAGGGGCTGTGCAAGAGGCAGCTGATTGATGATTCTCTCTCATCAATGTTTCTAACTCTCTCTCTCTCTTCCTCTCTGTAAAAAAATCAATAAAATATATTTAAAAAATAATCATAATATTGGAGGAGCACAGAAGTCTTTCTGCTCTAGTACCTCTGAAGCTCACTTTTGCTTCTCCCTATTCGTATATAGGAAGTTAGAAATTATATCCTTCCCTAGTGTCCTTACGACTCCAGGCATTAGGGTTCCACCACCTGTCATTAAATTAGCTTCCTGACCTCAACTTCTTTCCTACCACACTTGCCTTATACTCTCAACCACACTGGCACTCCTGATCCTCAAGAATGCCATGTTTGTATTCACAGGACTTTTCAACAATTGGGAACACTTCCATTATGTTTTTACATGGTGGTTCCTTATCCTTCAGTTCTCACTTTAATTGTCATATGTTCAGAGAGGATTTTGCTGACCATGCTATTTATAGTATGATACTCATACCCCATTATTCTTGAAATCTTACTCTTTTATTTTTTTATTACATGAATCAACATTATAGATTTATTTTGCCTGCTTTTTATTTATTGCCTATTTTGCTACTAGGCTGTTAGTATCAATACCCAGAGCAGTATCCTATGTAATAAAAGAGTGATATGCAAATTGACCATCACTCTAACACACATGATGGCTGCCCTCATGTAGTCAAAGATGGCTGCCCCTATGTGAACAGAAGATGGCCACCACATGATGGCTAGCAGGGGAGGGCAGTTGGGGGGCACCAGGCCTGCAGGGGAGGGCAGTTAGGGCAATTGGGCTGGCAGGGGAGCAGTTAGGCATTGATCAGGCTGGCAGGGGAGTAGTTAGGGGGTGATCAGGCTGGCAGGCAGAAGTGGTTAGGGCAATCAGGCAGGCAGGCAGGCAGGCGAGCAATTGGGAGCCAGCAGTCCAATGGGATTGGGCCTAAACAGGCAGTCGGACATCCCTTGAAGGGCCCCAAATTGGAGAGGGTGCAGGCTGGGCTGAGGGACACACTCCTGTGCACGAATTTTGTGCACCAGGCATCTAGTTTACTATACAAAAGACCTCAGTATTTGTTGACAGTGGTTGTTGAAATCCTCTACTGTGAGGAAAATTGGCACTATAATCCAGAGACAGCAAAAGAGCCTAGGCCTAGATTCAGAAATGTGTTCATCCTCATGCAAATTAATGTATGAAAAAGTTCATAATTCCCCAGACTTGTAAGGCCTAATTTTACTTACAAAATACTCCAGGAAAGCTCAAGAAGCTGAAAATGATTGATTTAGCATATTTTTATAATCATTAATATTCCATTTTATAAGTAAATATCCCATACCTTCATCAGTCCCAAATTCTTATCTGATTCCTGGGTTACTTTATTTTAGTAGTCACTTTTAGAAATATCAGCTTTTAGCAGCTATAGCATTAACCTGGGAATGAAGATGGAATTACATAAGTAATCAACCACTTCAATTATCACTAATTTTATGTATTGGTTTCAGCATTTATACATGCAAGGATATTTATTCTGTAAATTGTATTGAAACGTAAACTACCTGGTTTTTAATCCATGGTTTTCTTAATGTCCTTCCTGGTTTTCAAAGTTAACCCTCTCTAGGAAAGAAAGCTCAATTACATTTGCTGCTTTAATTTTCAGATAAATTTCATTTACTGTGACATACGATTCTCATTAGCTAACAAATTAGGTTACAAAATCTAGGTGGGCAATTCTTAGTGTTAAAGAAACAGCTCTTTGACTCCAATTAAAGAGATGTAGCTTGGCAAAGCTCTAGTGCTTTCATAAACCTGATGAGATAGTTTTGGGTATTATTGTTAGTATGGTTGAACAGTTGTGTTCTACACACAATCAGCAAAGAAGAAAAAAAGCCAGCTACCTTCCCTTGTTCAAGATATTTAAAATGGAGTTCAGGTTACACTATATGTATTGCAGCAAATTTGAACGTTGTCAATGTTCAACATGCCCAATTCAGGACACAAGTGTTATTTATTTATGTAATGTGTTGACTTATGAGATATTCAGGGCTCTGTGCACTTCTGATTCACTCTTTAATTAGTAAGAGGTTGGAGTACTCTTTAGTAAATTACACATATAGTACATTAAATGACTTCCTTCTCTCTGAAGAGAAGAAAAAACCCCAGAACTTGGCATCTCCTGAACTTAAATTTATACCTAACTTATGATCAGCATTAATTCTGCAATTAAAAAGATGGCACATTCTTTTATTTTAAGCTGAAATTATGATGTTTTGTTCTGACTGGCATTATCTAGATTTACAATGCTATCTACATAGTTCAGATCAGTTCCATGTCCCCTAATACTTAAATGTGACACCATTTTTAGTCCATAGTTTGTTGTGTTGGATTATTTGGTGTTAACTGGACATTTGTATTAAGAATATTCCATTAATATTACAAATCTATTTTTTATGGACTGAATTGTGTCCCCCAAATTCTATGTTAAAGTTCTAATCCCAACCTGACTGCCTTTAGAAATAGAAACTTTAGAGAGATAATACGTCTAAATTAGGTTGTAAAGGATAGGACTCAAACCACCACTGAAACTTCTGAGAGGCGACATACCAACAGCGGACAAATGTGTGCTGGAACCACATCCTAAAACATTGCACTATTGGTTGGGATTTGGTATAAACTTGTTTTATGCCACACTCAATATGGTTCAGATACTAACGTGCCTGAGGAAGTTGATTAAGAGCCATAGAATTTCCAGCTGATATTAGCAAGAGCTCCCAAGATAATGCCTCAAGTGGACTTTCAGTATAATACCAATCGATTTATAAAGCTAAAGGGGTCATTACAAAGAAATAAACTGTCGAGGCAGGTCATATCACAAGGTCCTTGTAGAAAGTCATGATGGAATGATCAAAATTGGGGATAACACACTGGGATGGAGTGTTGGAGTGTGTGCTGTGGGGTTCCAGGATAGATGTTCAATTCCAAGTTTGTTCCCTCATGATGCTATACTCTCTGTTGGAGAAGAATTGTAATTTGGGCTGCTTAGATTTTTTTCATTAATAACCTCTTAGAATTTTTTTTCTCTCACATTGATTATGTTGTAGATAAAAATCACCCTGTCTTAGAAATTTAGCTGAGAATGAGTAGGAGTTACTCTCCCTAAGCAAATACTCTCTCACTGAACACCTTTCAATAGTTTTAAGAACTGTTGACTTCTCTAACCAATCTGTGCTGGCAGCCCCACCTCTTTGGCCTTACTTGCTGATGTAGACTTGGAGAGTTGGTCAAGTCTAGATTATGTGGGGGCTTATGGATGAAGTTGATGACTTGGTATTTTTTCTTTCTATATATAATGAGAAGGCAGTGCAATGACATTGTTTGGTTCACATTTTAAATAAATGCTTGGAATAAGTTGTAGCAGGTTAAAGGTGAAAGTTGGAAGATCAATTATAGTGTAGCAAAAAAGGCAAGAAATCATGGTGCTTGGATAAAAGTGGTAGTAGTGACTATGGAAAACAGTGGCTGGATAAGGGTAATATTTTGGAGGTAGAGCCAATAGAAGTTGCTGACGAACTGAATGAGTGGGTGGTGATACAAAAGAAAAGGCAGAATGAGGACAACATCTGTATCTGGGGCTTCAATAATTGGGTGTTAGTTTCATATACAGGAATGGAAAATGCTGTGTGGAGCAGGTTTTCAGGGGAGAATATTAAGAATTCTGTTTTGAACATGTTCGTTTTAAGATTCTTATCCAATATCCAGGTCAGGTACATAGATACAAGAGCATGGAGCTCAATGAAATGGTCCAGTGTAGAGATACAAATTTAGAATTCAAGCACTTAAATTCCAATATACATTCCTTGATATATAATAATATACATTGACATGTAAAGTTATGGGAATGGATGAAATCACCTGGGGGAGGAATCAAGGCAGATGCAAAAATGATTAATCTATGATCCTTGTTCTCAAGGAATGTAGTTGAGAATTTTCATATATAATTTACATATATACATTTTTCTGCGTGTATATCATCTGTATCTCAGTATGTAAGAGACTTACTAGAACTCCAAAATTTCATCTGCCTCCAGCTTCCATGTTTGGTCTTCTAACTACATGTAACTTATTCCCTGATAAGGTAGTTGAGTTCACAGCCAAACCTTGGCTTCCTTACTACTTCTATTATTTAAATTAACCTAACCTTGAATCAGCAGAATAGTTAAATCTCCTGTTATCTCAGTGAGAAGAACTGTAATCATTACCTCATGAAGCTATTTTCTGAATACTCTTAAATATGACGCTCCAAATCTTCTTATAGTTTGGCAGATTCTGTGATTTCAAAAATATTTTGTACTCAAGAGTTATAGAAGAAAGATAGAATCAGTCTAACCCACTGATTAGAGGTACCCTCCCCACATCCCATGATAAACATACATTTGCATACTTCTGCTCAAATAATGGGCATTCTTATTTTTCCTGATTCAGTTAGTGAAAAATGAGTTCATGATTTGATAGAATAGACTATTTGAGGGAAACCACTAGAAGCTCTCCCCTTATGTCATGGTATCCAATTATATCTTGCAGTGACCCTGAAACGCCTGCTTGTAAGCCTTGTGTCTTAATGCCATAGCCTTTATCACAGAGAGACAAATGAAAACAATGACCTTTAAAATATATATTCTTCCAATTGTCTCCTGACAGTCTTTCATTGCCAGCTCCCCTGTTTGTATGGGTAAAATCTGATAATCAAAATAAAAACACCTCAAAGTTCAATTTCCCTGGGATTCTATCAAATGCTAGCAACATTGCTTTGGCATTTTTATGTCTTGTTTATATCTTGTATCAAAAGCTTATTTGAGATTTATTGAAATCAAATAATATTTTGTTGGGAGGATTAGAGCTAAAATGACATATCCATCATGTCCAGGGAACCGTTCTCATTCTAGTTGAGTTGACATCAAGATAAACTACTCTGCTAATTCAGAGATATCAAGGCTATGATGTTTTCACTGTTTTTTTTAAAAAAATATGTTTTTGTTGATTTTTAGAGTGAATGGGAGAGGAAGAGAGATGGAAACATCAATGATGAGAGAGAATCATTGATCAGCTGCCTCATGCATGCCTGTGGATCCAGCCCACATGTGTCCTAAATGGGGAATTCAACTGTGATTTCCTGGTTCATAGGTTGATGCTCAGCCACTGAGCCATGCCGGCTAGGCTGTTTTCCCTATTTTTAAGTAAAGGTTTTAAGTCAGTCTTTTTGGCTAATAAGTAATGCTCTAACTAACACAAATCTTATTATCCAACATAAATTTTCTTCAGGACAATTTTAATTGGTAGTTATATGCCAAGTATTTCCATATATTTTATTTGGTTTCCATGGTTAAAATAATAAATGTGTGTAGCATCAATAGTTACAAAGTTACTTCAAATAAGTTATTTTATTTTGGAAATTCATATATTATATTTGAAAAAGCTACATTCTTTATGTATTATTTTAACACACTTCTATCAGAAACTGTTTATTAAGCCATCAAAAATTTAGAATCTGAAGACTTTATCAACAATAAGCTTGCTCTTGTAGTCAAGAAAAAGGCAATTCATGCTCTTGTCAAGAACATATGTAAAACTGACAAAAAGGAAGTTTCAGCAAATTCCCAAGAACAGATAACCTGAAGAATAACCTATCTGAGATTTGCTATAACATTAGACATCAGTTAGGATAATCTGTATCTTTTTACATTGCCCAAACCATATAAGCTAGCAAGACTAAATAACATTGCATATAACTTACAGAGTAAGAGAGAATGAACTTTATGTACCTGAATTTTTATGTAAGTTTGAAAATGAATGAGCAACATATGATTCATCTTGGAGCTCCATCTGGAGTGGAATCTGGTGGGCAACTGCATATTATAAAGAAAAGAACAGTGAGTTCCCAGCATTGTAGAGCAAACTCTCTGAAGAAGAGGGTCCCTCTCAGAATGGGGAAATACAGTAGGTCCTCGGGTTATGTCCGAGATCCGAGATCCGTTCCTACAGAGATGTAATGAGATTTTCGCATAAGTCGGAACCCACCTACATAAATGGCACCTACATCACTCACATGGAGCACATACACAGCACTAATGAAGTGGAACAGTAAACAGATTTAAAAGAAAGATAACAATTCATGAACTTTACTTGTGGTAAATGAACAATAAAAAACATAAAGCACATATGCACATACGTTGAAATGACGGAACTTCTTTTTAAATAAATAAATGGGAGATGGCTATGTAACCATGACATAACCCGAGGACTGCCTGTAATCAGCAATAAAGAGCATGGGCTAAGTGGAAATAAACGTAAAGGAACTTGGCACATAGTGGGACCAGTGGTGAAGCCTTGAGAAAGCACTGTGGGGGAGAAAGGTAATTTAGGAGGAATGTCCTTTGGACACTTAGTGCAAAGTTGAAGAAGGTCTAAGATGGTGGAGAAGGTCCAATGGTGGAGAAGGTCTAAGAGGTAAAATAATTTGATCTCCTTCCCTTCAATACTTGTACCATTCACTTAAATCAATTTTAGTGAGGTATAATTTGCATGAGGGAAAATTCACCTTGATTACATATGAAAGTTTGATGAAAACTGACAGTCACACAGCTACCACGACAAATCAAGACACCGGGTATTTTTATCAGCCCAAAAGATTCCAATCCCCCCTTTCCTGGTCAATTCCCTTGTCACATTCCTGGCTCATGGCAACTACTTAGAATTTTGTATTCCTATAGTTTTGCCCTTTCTAGCATATCATATAAACCGATCATGATATGTAGCTTTTTTAATATGGTATTGTATTATGCTTTCACTTAGCATAATCACTTTTAGATTCTTCCATATTGTGGCATGTGTCTGTATTTTTGAAAAATGCTCAAAAATAACCCATTGTATGTTTATATCACAACTGTTTATCCAGCCGATGGACATTTGGGTTGGTTCTACTTTTTGATGACTATGAATAAATTATTATAAGTAACCATATTAACTTTTTGGTGCTGACAGGTATCTGTAACAGCATTCAGAATAGTACAGGAGGAAGTGAATCAAGGAAGGAAAGAAGGAATGTCTAACTTGGAGGGCAGGGGTGTTTATCTAGTAAGGCCCACGAAATCATTTGGTCTGGCCCTGCCAAGGCATTGGGAGTGAATTAATGAAATGTTTGACCACATACAGCAAGCTAATTTTTAAGTTGATAATTTTGTATGGCCTGTGAATAATGCTATAAACATCCAAATGGCCCTTGGCAGACAAAGGGTTCCCACCCTTGTTCTAGGTTATAAAGTGATCAGCTTCCCTTGGTCAACTTTACATTTGCTTGTGAAAAAGTATCCATCTCTTTAAGTTTCTGGACTTAAGATTCTCATTTAAGCATTCCCTTTATAGTCCTCAGAATCTACGAGTTATATCAGTAATTTTGGACAAAGTCAATAGATTCTTGGATCTACTCACACCTGTGAACCATTTTAGATTCACACAGTCAGGTTAGGTTTTTAAAAAATCACTTTATTGAGGTATGATTGACATACAAAGAACTGTACATATTTAATGTATACAAGTTGATGAGTTTAGAGATAAGCATATACTTGTGAAACTATCACTGTAATCTATGTCATAAACATAGCATCATCGCTGAAAGTTTTTCCTGCCATTTTAATCATCATCATAATTTTGTATAAGAACATTTAATTTAAGTTTTACCCTTTTAGCAAATGTTTAAGTATACAATACATTAGGGTTAACTAGAAGCTCTGTATGCGAACAGTAGATCTCTAGGACTTACTCATCTTGTATAATGAAACTTTCTGTCCTATGACTAATACTCTGTCTCCTAATACCCGCCCCAGCCTCTGACAATCACCATCTACTCTCTGCTTCTGCGTTTGACTATTTCAGTTTTTCATATAAGTGGAATTATGTAGTATTTGTTTTTCTGTGATTGACTACTTCACCTAATATGATGTCCTTTAGGTTTACCCATGTTGTAAGTGGCAGAATTTCTTTCTTTTAAAGGCTAAATAATATTGCATTATCTGTATATATGGCATTAAAAAATCTATTCAATCAGTGATGGACATTTAGATTGCTTCCATATCTTGGCTATTGTGAATAATACTGTTATGAACATGGGAGTGCAGGTAGATCTTACAGTTCCTAACATCAATTCTTTTAGTTATATATCCAAAAGTGTAATTGCTGGATCATATTATAGTTTAATTTTAATTTTTTGAGCAACTTCTAGATTGAGTTTAATGATTCAGACCATCAGTATTTTGAAGATTTATTACATGTCCAACACTGTTTTAAATGAATAGAGAATAAAAAAAAGTTTAGACGCCCTGGCTGAATGGCTTAGTTGGTTGAAGCATCATTCTGCACACCAGAAGGCTGTGGGTGTGATTCCCAGTCAAGGCACATACCTAGGTTGTGAGGTTCCATACTCATCAGGGCGTATGCAGGAGGAAACCGATCTATGTTTTTCTCTCTCTCTCTCTTCCTCTCCCCCTTCCGCTCTCTCTTAAATCAATAATAATAATAATAATAATAATAATAATAATAATAAAACCAACATCATTAGGTGAGGATTGAAAAAATAAAAAAAAATTCAGTAAATTGTGTTCAGTTCTTGTTAAACTTCCAAACAATTTGGAATGCTCATGAAACAATAACAATATTGCACAGAATAACATAGCTTCTTTTTTTTGTGTATACATTTTAAAATGCTTTAGCAGTTTAGAAAAGGAAATGTTTAAAGTATCTTGATTGGCTGATCGTGTATTAGTTTCCTATTTGCTACTGTAAGCAATTACTCAAATAGAGTCACTTAAAACAACACTAATTTATCATCTTACAATTTTGTCGATTAGAAGTCTCACATGGCTCTCCCTGGGATAAAATGAAGCTACAGGCACGGCTGTGTGTTTCTTTATGGAGGCTCCAGGGGGAATCCATTTCCTTGCTTTATCCAGCTTTGTAGAGGTGTCTGCATTCCTTGAATTATAGCCCTTTTGCTCTATGCTTAAAGCTGGCAATGACAGGTCCAGTCCTTCTGTATTGTATCAGTCACCAACTCTTTGCCTCCTTCTTTACTTTTATTTTATTTTTTCTTTATTATTAAAGTATTACATATGTGTCCTTATCCCCCATTGTTCCCCCAACCCCTGCCCCCACTTATGCCCTTATCTGCCCTGCTGTCTGTGTCCATTGGTGAGGCTTATATGCATGCATACAAGTCTTTGGTTGATCTCTCCCCCTTTACCCCCAGCCTCCCCTACCTTCTCTCTGAGGTTTGATGGTATGATCAATGCTTCTCTGTCTCTGGATCTGTTTTTGTTCATCAGTTTATGTTGTTCATTATATTCCACAAATGAGTGAGATCATGTGATATTTATCTTTCTCTGACTGGCTTATTTCGCTTAGCATAATACTCTCCAGGATCATCTATGCTGTTGCAAATGGTAAGAATTATTTTTTTTTTCTTTCTACATTGTAGTATTCCATTGTGTAGATGTACCACAGTTTTTTGTTTTTTTTTTTTGTTTTGTTTTTAAATTCATTCATCTGCTGATGGGCATTTAGGCTGTTTCCATATCTTAGCTATGGCACCTGCATAAATATATGAGCCATAGGAGAAAATGTCAGCATTCTTTTGATATAGATTAGATACTCAATTTTCCATTTGTACTTTTCTGTTTCCTTTGGAATATTGTTTATCCTCCTAATAAATGGGAAGTGAAGTTTCCTATTCCTTTTGATTTGTTGACTTTTGGCTAGTCACTTTGAACAAGACCTTTGGAGAAAATCTAATATTGTAAAAGTGATAGATTCAGATTGTTCTAATAACAGGGTCAGTAGGCTCAAATAAAATACTTTCATATTTGGAAAAAATAAAGCTTTCTTGCATTGAGTTCATGTCTTTTTTGAACTAGAAAAATTTGGTCATGAAAGCAGTAGAAAAATTAACTAGAATAAAGTATTATCATTGTATAAATAGTATTAGGGGAAGATTAATTATCTTTTAAAAACAATAAAAATATTAATTTTCTTCTCTCACTAGAGAATAAGATAAATTTTCAGGAAGCCCTCAAAGAACACTCTATAAAGCTTGGGAATCCTGTGTTACATTGGATTACTTAACTATGGCTTTGACATAGCCTTTGCTTAGCTATGCTTAGCTCTTCGCTAGGAGAAACTTCAGTAATTAAGTGGATAATTGGTCTAATCCTTATGTGGACTTTATGTCTACCTCTGGCATCCACTTACTGGATGTAGAGATATTAGCTAATAATCATACTATCTGTTCAATAGGTACTATGTTGGACAAAACAAAACTTTTTCCTTCTTTTTTAGCAAAATGTTTTTAAATCAACTTTTCTTTGGAAACTATTCCTTTTATGGTCTCCTTGGTGATGGAATGCTGACAGCATGAAATTCTTTGTTGCAATCCATTTATACTGCGTTTTCCCATCCTCCATTGCTTTACTTTATTCATTACTAGAGGCCTGGTGCACAAAAATTTGTGCACTGAGAGGGGCGGTATCCCTCAGCTGGACCTGCCCCTTTCACAGTCTGGGAGCCTTTAAGGGATATCCTACTGATGGCTTTGGCCCCACTCCCTGAAACCTGGCCTCCCTCTGCAGGAAGCAACCAGGACAATCAGAGGAAGGCACCGCTCCCATCACCCTGCTGCTGCTGCCACTGCCAGCCACAGCAGCTGCTGGCCCTCCTTGGCCCTCACAGCTGTTGTGGCTTTGTCTGGAAGACTTCTGGTCTATCTGATCTAATTATCATATTACTTTTTTATTAGTATAGATAATTATTATTTTTAAATAGGGCTCACTTATGTGCGCATTAAAGGACAAAATTATTTTAAGTGATTGAAGTAGATATAATTGCAGCCTGGAAAGTGGCTTTGATCATTCAGTTCCTGCACAGCAAATTCAGTGGCAGGTAGCTTAGGAATCCAAAGCAGGCTTAAAAATCATGAGGCATCCTATGCAGCTTCTCCAGATCTGAATCAGCTCTTGCATACACTGACTGCTTGCAAATGCAACTGTCTAGGTTACATAGAAAATGAACATAATAAGTTTTTATTTCCCATGGTAATACACCAACAGCTACATTCTGCTTCTAATAGTTTGCAATTCAGTAATAATAGTGTGGCTCGGTTTAGTTTATTGAAGACATAAAAATACTTGGCAGCCTGAGGCTGGAGTGAATGGTTCAAAAGAAGATTCCAACAGGAACTCCAGGACCTGTACATGGAACATGGGTATACTTGGCACTTAGCAGCTATGATTTATTCATTTAGTAAAAAGCTGTTTCCCATAAACATGATTTATATAATTACAGAGGAGGCAATTTGATCTCTAGTTATATAGAATGGCACCTCAGAATTTTGTTGCACACATCTTACCTTTTTAATAGCATTCCTTTGGCTGGAGTCATTTCAGCTCACTTTTTCTCAGGAGAGAACTCTTTATTTTTATCCTTTGTAAAAAAAAAAAAAAAAAAAAAGGGTGGTGGTGGTAGAAATACCGTTTCTTTACTTTCTAGCTGGCTTGAGAGCTTAGGCTTTACAGATGTCTGCAGTGAAAATGAAGAATTTTTTTTTTTGAATTCTGCTGAATATCTTAAATCAAACAAAACTATTTGCGAATATATATATATATTTAAATCAAAATGCATTTTTCTAGAAATGAAAATTAAATTCACATTGGAAAATATTTGTTAAAGATGAGATACCATCATTACATAGCACAACTATTAGATAATGTTGGTAATAAAATCCACTCTATTTTTATTCATCTTCCATATTGATGCAGTAAAATAATTCAGCGTTTGGACTGAGAAAACCTGGGCACTCTGAGCACTATATCCAAACTCAGCTCTATCACACACTTGACTTTATGAGCTTTGGGAAGTTTCTTGGCTTTTCCTCATTTTGGCTTCTCCATCTCCCAAATAAGTGGGTATGTTAACATCTGTCTTAATGCAACATTACATTATAAGGATCAAACTCAATAGTGTATGTAGATGTGGTAGGTCAATTGTAGAGAACTTTGCAACTCTATCATTATGTAAAACTAGAGGCTCGGTGGATGGATTCATGCATGGGTGAGGTCCAGCTGGTCCTCCCTGATGGGGGCTGATCCAGGCCAGGCCAGCAAGGGGAGAGGGGCCGTGGGCGGTTGGCTGGCCAGCCCTGTCCCAGATGGGGGTGAGTGGATGATTGGAGGCAGGGCCTGCCAGGGGGAGGGGCCATGGCCGGCTGGGGGGAGGGTCTGCAGGAGGTTGGGGGGGGGCGGCAATCAGTGCCCTGATTGGACTAGTTGGCTGCTGCAGTGCACGTCATAGCAACTGGTCATTCTTGCTGTTCTGTCGTTTTGGTTGCTTGGCTTTTATATATATAGATGTATGTCAGTGATCACTAATAAGATCTGTTCTTTAAGGTTTCCTTCACTGGTAATGGTGGAATTTCAGAGCCAGACATACTTTTTCTGCCAGTCTTCTTTATTGATAACATACAGGTTCTAAATGGTGATGAACTGAAGATAAAAGCTGCTTGTCACCATTGCTAAGAAGAGATAGTGTCAGGATGGTGCAAAGAATCCAGGCTTATGATTGAGTTCTTTTAGTTAGAGACCACAGATAATCAATTGGAATTCCTTGAACTTTAGTTATTTGTAAAATATCTGAATAAAACCCACTGACATTGTGTCACAAGATTGACTTTATCGAAAGAGGAAATGCATATGAAAAGTCTTTGAGACTTAAAGACTACAGATGCAAATTATTATCATTACTCTTTTATTTGGACATTGTAACCTTTAGTACTGATAAATGAAGCTACATAAAATGCAATTATTTCTGGATAAAAACTTAATGTTATACTGTTGGAGGATATAGAACCTTCTGTTTGTTTTCTGTGAGAAATAACTTTCAATATAATTGCAGTAAATACAATCTGTAATGCCTTTATAAATCTTTATTTAGTCAGAGCCATGAGGATTTCATATAGTGACCTTTTCTTTTGAAAATGATGAGTCTGTTTTGTAAATAAAGACTTTAGGAATTTATAAACCAACAACTGAATAATTTATTTAAGAAAGTGCAAAAAAATGGCTTTTAAAAAGTGTTTATTTAACAACCCACATGGCTTTGATTTGTTAGGGGTGCAGGTGGGGGGGATAATCATTTTATATGCTTATTCATTGCTTCTTAAACCTTTAAGAATTTTAAACAATAGCTATATTATCTGATGAAATATGAAATAAGTACATTGATATAATATGTAGTTAAAACTAAGGGTTACAAAAACAGCTTAAGCAAAGAAATGCCTTTTTCATTTTAGTAAGATGAAAAGCTTTTGTATGATATGAACTAATTTAAAGCTACAGAGATATGTTGAAATCTTGAATATTGAATCAATGCAAGAATTATATATTTTACTGTATTTTTATTGTGATAATATATATTGTTATATGTTATTCAATAAATATTTATATTTATCTATAACATAAAACTTACCTATATATGTATATACATATATATATATATATATTCTTTTTTCTAGATTTATTCCTATATTTACCTATATCTTTCATTATTATTAATGGTGCTAAAGTATATAGTGTCATGTTGTTTTTTTTTTTTTTAAATATTTTATTTATTTTTTAAGAGAGGAAGAGAGAGGGATAGAGAGTTAGAAACATCGGCCAGCTGCCTCCTGCACAGCCCCTACATATTTACTATATATGTGCCTGCAACTAAGGTACATGCCCTTGACCGGAATCAAACCTGGGACCTTTCAGTCCGCAGGCCTATGCTCTATCCACTGAGCCAAACTGGTTTAGGCAATAATGTCATGTTTTTAATTTCAAATTCCACTTGTTCATTGCTAGTATATAGGATTGTAGTTAGCCTTTGTATATTAAACTTGTATCCTGCAGCAATATTATAGTATTATAATTTATTAGTTCCAGGACTTTTTTTGTTTCTTTTGCATTTTATACATAGATGATCATGTCATCTATGAACAAATACAGTTTTATTTTTTTCTTTCTCAATTTTTATATCTTTATTTCTCATCTTCTCTTAAAACATTGATGGGTACTGCCAGAACACTATTGAAAAGGAGCTGTGAGAGGAAACATTCTTGCCTTGTTCTGGATCTCAGTGGGAAAGCTTCAAGTTTCTCACCATTGAGTGTGATGTTAGCTGTAGGATTTTTTGTAGATATTCTTTATCTAGTAGAGGAAGTTTCGTATTCCTAGTTTACAGAGTTTTTAATCATGAATGACTGTTAGATTTTTTTCAAATGGTTTGTAGCTATTGATATGGTCATGAACTTTCTCTTCTCTAGCCTATTGATGTGATGGATTATATTAATTGATTTTCAAATGTTGAACTAGACTTGCATACCTGAGACAAATCACACTTGCTTGTGGAATATAATTTCTGTATATATAGTTGGGTTCAATTGCTAATATTTTGTTGAGGATTTTGTACCTATGTTCTTAAGATACATTGGTTTGTAATTTTCTTGTAATATCTGCCTGGTTTTGGTATTAGGATAATGCTGGCCTCATAAAACAAATTAGGAAGTATTTTCTGCATCCTTTTTGTTTTTTGTTTTTGGAAGCAATTGTAGAAAACTGGTATAATTTGTTCTTTAAATATTTGGTTAGATTCACCAGTGAACCCATCTGGACCTGGTGTCTCTGTTTTGGAAGGCTATGAATTATTTATTCAGTTTGTATAATAGATATATGCCTGTTCAGATTGCTTTTTTTCTGTGTGATTTTGGCATATTGTGTTTTTTAAGGAATTTATCTATTTCATCAAATTGAGTTGTTTGTTTATACACTTGCTCATAGCAGCTTTTAGTATTCCTTTTATGTCCATGTGATGTTTAGTGATGTCCCCTCTTTCATTCCTGATATTAGTAATTGGAGTCCTCTTTTGTTTCCTTTGTTAGCCTAATTAGATGCTTATTAAATTTATTTATCTTTTCAAAGAACCAGTTTTTGATTCCTCCTCCTCTTCTTCCTCTTCCTCTTCTCTCTCTTGCCTTTCTAGGTACTCCCTAGAGATTTCTTAAGTAAAGTCTGAGATGTGCAATTCTTCAGTTGTACTCCCTTTCTATTTTTTAGGAGTTCTATTGATGTGAAAATGTGTGGCTGGAGGGGAACATTCTATGGTTCTTTAATTAGGTTTTTTGCCTTTAAGAAGCCTCTGTTCCTGAGTTCTGACCTTTACAAATGCTTCTCAGTCCTCACACCCTTCCTTAGGTGAAACAGGAAGGGTTGTCGATTTTCACTTCATCCTTTTTTTTAATTTTTTTATTGTTGCGTGAATGGGAATAATGGCTTTCTAGCTTCTTACATGCAGAATTGGAAACTAGAAGTTGAGTTTATTTTTTAAGTATATATTAATTATTTTAAAGTTCTTGGTGTGGATTATAAGTGAATCTACTAGAATTGCCTGTTTTTCTTTTCATGTTTGATCATGTTTTCTTGTTTATTGACATATCTAATAATTTTTAATTTTAGCATGGGCCATTGTATATTAAATAGTTAAAAGGCTTGTCCTAGCCGGTTTGGCTCAGTGGATAGAGTGTCAGCCTGTGGACCAAAGGGGCCCAGGTTTGAGTCCCATCTAGGGCATGTACTTCGGTTTCTGGCTCCTCCAGGGCCTGGCTTGGGCCTGGGCCCAGGTTGGGGTGCATACAGGGGACAACCAATCGTATCACATCGGTATTTCTCTCTGTCTTTCCCTCTCTCTTCCACTCTCTCTAAAAATCAATGGAAAAATATCCTCAGGTGAAGATTAAAAAAGACAAAGAATTAAAGGCTCCAGATGACCTTATTATCCACCGGAGTGGTGTCTCACTTTCCTCTGCTAGGCATTTAAGATTCAGGAGTTGATCACTTTAAGCCAAGAAAGGACTGAACTGGATGTAAAAAGAATTATAGTATTAATAAGAATCAATTTACTTATTTCTCTCACATTAAGGAACCTCCCAGACTTTTGATGAAGTGCTTTTAAAGTGCTCGTGCCTATATTCTTGAGTGTATTCAGAAGATTCAACTCTATTTCTGATTTTCCCATGCCAGAGCTCCAAAGTCCAGCCCCGTGCAGCTTTGAAATATGGCGGATGTCTTGAGGGGAGACTGGCGTGTGAATGAGAAAAGATCTCGCTCCAGTATTCCTGTTTCATGTGT
This sequence comes from Pipistrellus hanaki, assembly GCF_964339955.1. Taxonomy (NCBI): domain Eukaryota; kingdom Metazoa; phylum Chordata; class Mammalia; order Chiroptera; family Vespertilionidae; genus Pipistrellus; species Pipistrellus hanaki. The sequence continues at coordinate 55,987,342 of NC_140508.1, forward strand.
ACTGTGAGGCTGTATGAGATTTACCATGGTCTTTAGAAGCTTTCTTGCTCTTAGGCCTCCAACGCAGCTCCCAAGCTTATCAAACACTTTGGGAGAAACAGGCAGTGCATTTCAGGCTCCTCAGCTTGAAATATATTAGTCCAGACAGAACCACAGTCCCTATAAAGTCTTTTTGCTTTTCTTTTACTTATAGGAAAAGCTTTCTTCTTGGACTACAACTGAGCCTTAGCCCACTCTCAGAATTGGTAAATGCCCATAGGTAAGTGTAAACTCACCCGAGAAATGTTCTCTTTTCTCTGGAATTTTAATTAATTAGATTTTTCTAGTTGACTTTGCAGGAGCAGCAACGTGCTCTCACTTATGTTCACCGGAGCTGTGGAACTTTCCAACCTTTAGCATTTTGCTGTGGGACATAGTGACCAAGATAAAAGGTGTTCTTCTTGAACAATACCATTTTCATTACTACTAGCTTCTGTTTTTAGGGACTGTAGTCTCTGAGTCATGGTGATTAGAGTTACTAATGAGGCAATTAGGAAAATGACACTCCTACTAATATTGCACACAGTATAGAGATGACTGTTAAGCTTTATCATTGGTAATATTTTGTGTTTATAAACAAGGTAATAGAAATTTATTTCTTATTTTAAAGTGGCCAGACTACTCTGTTTCTGACCTCATTATAATATTAGCTAGCTATTGATTGCATAGACCTAGTAGCTATTAGGAATTCCTACTACATTGGCAAAATTTTACTCATTGGCAAAGGTCAGTTTTTTGGGGGTTGTTTCATATCTTTTTCATTAACAATGTGTCAAGGCCTGCTAGCCAGGCATTGGAGCAGGGACATCAGATGTTTTCCATTCTAGTCCCCACTATATTCCTATCTTCTGGCATAGTTGTTGATAAAGGTCTGTGCTCGGTAAATATTTATTGAATAAATAAATGAAAAAGTAAATGAATTATATTGTTGGTGACAGAAAAAAGAAAAATTGAATGTGGCATAGGAATGGCAACCTGATTTTGGGAAATAGGATGAGCCACTTTATTGATAAGAAAAGATTCAATACAGGTTGATGGTATTTGGAGGTTGTCATCTTTTTATTGAGTTTGCATTTTCAACTCCATATATTGAAGGATAAGAATAGATTCTTCCCAACCCCAGTAATTGATTAGGGTTAATATTTGTTGCTTTACATTCCCATATAACATAACACAGATTGCCATATAACATAATACAGATTTTAATATTCAGTCCTCTGAGTTTAAAGGTATTCTATTATAGTTTAGTTTAAAATAAATCATTATTAAATTAAACATTATCCTACATATCTTAGTCCTAAAGCTCTTACAGAGAATAATGGAAGAGATTGAATATATTCTATTACAAGGAGTTTCAACTAAGAGCACGTGTTTCTTAATGCGCTATTGGTTGTTGTCATCTATTGGGAAAAAAGCTTCCCAAGTATATGAGTATAGCACAAAGAATACCCATTGCTGTTCCCATGCTGGCTATTTAAATGGGTTCTTTTTTTAGATAATAAAGCTAACTGATATTTGGTATGATATTTATTCTGGTCCTTTGTTTCTTAGCTTTCTAAAAAACAAGGTTACCTGGTTCTCACTGTTACCTTTTTTCTCACTTCTCACTAGGAACTGTCTGCTGCTTCTGTGCTTCCAGTTTTTTAATAGAGCTGCTGGTTACTCAATATTGACTGCATTTTCTGTCTGTGGTAATGGTATACTGCCTCACACTCTGCTCTAATGTGTTCTTACCTGTGTTCATTCTTTCTGGTCTGCATTTCGTGGGGTTGCAATTTATTGGATTGTGTGTACCAATGTGCCTTGTATGTGCAGAGTATTTCTAAGAAATGTATAAAACTTCTTGCTCTGGAGTCATTATGGACTTGAAAATGGTTCTGATAATTATCTGCCACAAGGGGAGGTTTAGAGGTATTATGGACCAAGGTGAAACAGTTATACTTTGGTTGGGAGGAGAGCTGTGATATAACCTTAAAAGCCAGGATCTCCAAGAAGGTATGTATTTTTTAATCAAGGGAATCCAGGAAGAGGAAGAAAAGAGCACTTTTATCATTCTCATCAAAATTAGGGAAAAGGCAAGTATAACCAGAAAATAGCAGCTGACTACTAAATACTGAAATCAGAGTTTAATACAGGAAACCTAAGTCACTCCAACTTCATGTAGAAAGGAGTTCAATACGGAGGTTTAAGTGTGTGAAAGGACTTATAAGAGCAGTACATCATAGTTGTGAATCAAGCATACAGACTTCTGTCAGCCACTGCTGCTTCCACAGTTACTGCTGTAACAACTACTGTTCAACTCACAAAATTGGTGAATGGACCCTAGGACCCTTATTCTAGTCTTCAGAACTGTCTTAACCATCATGGCACCATGACCTGGTCTGACAAGAAGCAATAGTTTCTATTTTTCCAATCTCATCTGAGATATCCAAGTGGTGGAACCTAATTTTACATCCACAATGTTAATTGAAGGGAGTCTGAGGATTGTAATTTGTTTGTCTCCAGGCTTTTCCAAAGCAGACCAACAAAGAAGTAATTTACAAGACAAATCCACAGTATCTATCCAACTACTATGCCCAGGAAACATACATTTAAAACTCTTTAAATAATTGTTTAGATTGACTACAACCAGATTCAGCCAGAGATACCCTCAGCCAGTTGCCAGCACAAGAATGCAGTCTAACTCCTTTATGCAAAACCTAAGCTCATACTCCCTGGGTTTCCTATCCTTTGCTTATTGTGCATAACTCTCCTCAACCTCTCTGAAGGCCTCCCTCGAGATAAAGTGATAAAGAGTAGGGGTCTGCAATCTTTTTCTGTAAAGGGCCATAAAATAAGTATTTTATCCTTTGCAGGCCACACATAATCTCCTCCTCTTCTTTTTGTTTTGTTTTTACAACTCTTTAAAAATGTAGAAACCATTTTTAACTTGAGAGCTATACAAAAAGAGGCCATGTTCAGTCATTTGTTGATGCTTATCCAGATAATGTATTGCTCTATCTTTAATTCATAGTTCTTCATTTGCTTAAGTCTTTTCTCATCATAAAATCCTTATGAGGAGATGATGCTGTTCCTAGGACAACCAAGAATTGGCCTCCATAGTGTATTGTAAACATTATTGTCTGCTCCATTATTAATTTTCAACTTCGTTTTTTGCTTATTTCATGAGTCACAAGAAAGTAAAT